>NW_027071826.1:47061525-48261525 GCF_038088225.1 Cyrtonyx montezumae | reverse complement strand
TGGTGCTGATTTAACTTCCCCCCTTCCCAGAAGAGAGCGTTTCCAGTTTGAAGGCTGTGCTTTACAAGATAGCTGTAGTCTTGGAGTCCCATCCTGCTTCATTTTCACTTCCATACAAGCAGCATGCTGAGTTCAAGGAAGTTACGTGCTAAAGGAGCACAAGCTGAGTCTGCCTTGACATATTGCCTTCTTCCTGAAGGAGGGAGGAGTGGAGAGAATGTTGTTTTGATCTTGATATGCTTCTGAGTTGTTTTCAGAAAGCCCAGGATATTTTCAGCCTTAGTCCACCACAAATTAAAACACTGATGAGTTTTGTTGATAACGGGAGACAGATTCCCAAGAGCATGAACATAAACTGACAAGAACTTGGCTATGAGATGGAAGAGCTGAGACTTGCTTCAGGGCTGATCCACAAGTGGTTCAGGACAGTCTTGTTACAATGAGTTTCATCTGATGTGTGCTGAGTAAAGTCTCCTCCAAAACCTGCATTGCCATCTGCCTTTAACGGTTGGAACAGATGACTTTTGCTTCTGAAAATTTGCCTATCACTTTTCTTTTTCAAAGCTTCAGAGATCTCCTGCCGGTCTGGCATTGCTGAGATGCTCTCACACACCACCCCCATTCCTGCTTTCAAATCAAGGCAACGTGCACTCACCAGCCACTCAGACAGGGCTTTAAAGAGAGAGACAAGAAAGCTCCTGCTTTCTTGGCCCCAGAAATGACTGGGGAACAATGGTAACCAGTTTGTTAACATCAGAGAAACCAAAGCAGTGGGGACCATTTCTCCTCCTGCACTTCTTCTCCCAGCCTTTCCATCTACCCGAAGACACCCTGTGTGGAGGGGGTATGCAGCTAAAACAGACCAACAAAATAGCACAGAAGAGAAACTTGCAACACACTCCTACATTCCACCTTGATGCAGAAGAAGCAAAAAACAGATTAACAACAACCTGAAGACACCAGAGGGGCTGTACCCCTTTCTCTCCAGGGTAGGCCAGGATATCCGACTGTAAACTTCTGGATAATTCTCCAGGGAGCATTGCTAGGAAAATCTGAAGAAATAGTAAGGGCTTCCCCAGGCCAGGCAAAAAAGAAACAGGACAAACACACAACAGCATTTCTGCCTTTGAAAAGCACACACATTAGCTGTGAGTAAACCTCCAGCACCCCGGACTGTCTTTGAGACCAAAATTGTGGATGCTTCAATTGCAATTTGCAGTAATTAAGGTAATGATCACATAAAAGAGATAGCATTTAAAAATATTTAACTCTAAATGGCAACGCAAACACACACAGTGCACAGTCTCTATTCCTTTTCTGCAGGATTGTGGAAAGGATGCTATTTTCATTCTGCTTGGCACTTGGACTATCTTGGAACAATGAGAGATGCAGAATCAATCCAAAAACCTTAAACAGGGAAACATCAAAATGAAGAAGGGGAGATCCCATGAGGCAGGCTGGTGATGTCCAGCTAATAGAAGCCAGTATCTCCAGAACCAGAGGTGTTCCTCAAATAGCATTAGAAAACAAACAAAATCAAGTGTCAAATCAAGTGTCTGAGCTTATTCCATCAAAGTCACAAGACAGTTTCTGCAGCAGCTTTGGTTTCTTGCTAGGGCCAGTCCAAACACAAGAAATGAAAAAGTAGGCAGTGTTTTAAATCCAGAAACCTGGGTTAAAGCCTTCTCATTATATGTAAAATACAAACTTTAATGCCAAAGTGCTCTGTGTACACAGGGCTGTCAGATATGCTCAAGGGAAGGTAGGAATGAAGGAACGTGGCAAGAGGAAGAAAAGCTTTTCCAGTGAGCTCTTCTCAGTTCCATAGATGTGAATCTGTATCCCGAAAGAGTTGCTTCCACATTGTAACAAATGCCCCTTTCCTGCCCCAGCAAAAACAGAATGACCTAGTTCAATCTAAAGGCTGCTTTTCATGTTTTAATGTACACTCTTTATGTTCAGGCACCTGTACCTCCCCTGACTCCAGGGACTGGCTTGTCTTAGCCTAGAATAACATACCAAACAAAATTTTTATGTGACAGGGAAGAGAGAAGTAAGACAAGGTGAAAGGTACACTGTGAATTTTCATATATCTGCATGTCCAAAGTTAGCAGCCAGAGAAATTCTGATACCAAGCTTTCAGTTCTGAGAATGAGGTCTTCTCAGACAGCATCTTCCCCTCTCCTCCTTCTCCACAGGATGCTTTTGCTCTCCCTTCTTCCCCAGCCCCACAGCACGTGAAGCATTGCAACGCTCATCAAAGAAAGGAGTGAGATGCAAGGTGAAACTAAGCCCTTGGCAGGAGCTGCTCAAATCATCACCTTTGCTGCTGACAGGCACGTATCCCAGAGCCACAGCCCAGAAACGAGCCTGGCAAACTAATGGAAAGAAGCATGGAAATGAAAGTAAAATTAACCTGGTTTAATATGGGAAAATGTCTCATTTACAGGAAAATGAAATAGTAGCGATACGGAATATCACTAACTGTCCCATTTTATATCATACAAAGCTGCATACTTTTGGTATCGAGGAAAGAAGCTACAGCATTGCCTTGGAGGTAGCAAAATGTAACTGGAAAAGCTTCACGCATCTATGAAAGTGCAGATTGTTTGCAGAAGTACAATAGGTTACATTCCATTCTAATCCTGTTTCAAAAATGAAACAAAATAATATAAATACATTTAAAGGGATACTGTACAGGATTTGCTGTACAAACAGAACAGGATTGTCACTGTCCCTCGAGGCACTTTTGGCTGGGCTTTGGATACACACGAACAGAAAAAGGATCTGGAAGAACGTGGAATCCAAAGAAAAGTGAGACAGTTTGTTCACATCTCAACATGCCAAAGAAGAACTAGGCTGACAAAAAGTTCAGTAGCTAAAAAGTAATTATTTTCAAAGCAAAGGCACCAGAACACCGAACTCTGCCAAAAAACACAAGTAGTATGCTGCACGCCATCTCACAGGGTTGGACGGGTTGGTCCAGCTGACCACAGAAGCATCTGACCATCCTCCCTGGAAGCATTCAAGGGCAGGCTGCATGGGGCTGTGAGCAACCTGGTCTAGAGGAAGGCGTCCCTGCCTTTTGGAAGGGGGTTGGAACTAGGTGATCCTAAAAGGTCCCTTCCTAACCCAAACCATTCTGTGGTTCTACAGAGCCTACTGCCAACAACTGCCAAGTTCTCCAGAAGGTGTGAGAAACCTCCAGCTGAATAATATGAGCACCCCTCAGGCTGGGGAATATTTTCTAAGGAATTCTTCCCGCAGGAGTTGGCTTACAATGAATTCAGGATATTGTTGCAGTTCTGAATTGAGCAATATGACCCCATCTTATACATTGTGTTTGCTGAGAACTTCATGTAGTTCCCAAATCAGGGTTTTGTGTTTGACAGGTTGGGAATGGGATTCCTCAGAGGAGATACTCTGGACCTCATCAGAGATTGCTCAGGAAGTTACACACTTAAATAATAAAAATCTATCTTAAAGCCCACACCTCTGAATATAAATAGTTTCACCTGCTCAGAGTTGCCTGAGCAAATTCTGTGTTTGCATGGAGAGAATAAAAAGGTAGGCATGTGGCTGTAAATATCAGACATATCAGCTCCTGCATATCAGGCTTTGGAACCAGGTGAAGAATGTTGGCAGGGCAGCAGCAGACCAGCTTTATAACTGGCTCTATAAGTATTAGATAGGTTTAGCATGAGAGGATGTAGTCTTCCTTTCTTCCCCCCCCAAATTATTTTTTGCAATCTGGTTGATTTTTGCATCAGCAGCAGAGAAAAACAGGCTCCAGTTCTGATATAAATGGTGTTCCGAGACAAAGTCTGTAGTACAGATTCAACTGTGAACCCACAATTTCCCACTAAGCTAGCCTACCTTTTGCACAAGGTGAAAGTCCACTTTCTATTTCTACCATGCTTTTAGTGTAGAATGGGTTTCACAAAGCCTTGCGTGAGTCAAAAAAGCCATGTTTATGTTTCACAGAGAAAATAATTCAACATTTCTGTGAGTATGCCTGATACATCTTTACATGGTGGCTTTTATTTCAGTCTCATTTTGATCCAGTATCAACTGTTTTGCATGTCACAAATGTAAGGTCTGTGCACGATTCCAAACTTGCTGACATTTTCAGAACTGGAAAAGCCTTAACCCACCCTTATATGGTAGAAGGAACACGTTTCAAAATTTGATTCTAGTTGGTGTTTTCTGAATATACCTTATTATCCTTTTAAATAACAACAGACCCACTAAAAATAGAATTGTACTGCTGTTCCATATCTCATTGTGCTTATTTACATCAGCAAGGATAAATTCTAGCCGCTCCACTTCATTATCTCTGAATCACCTCCTAACCAGATTTACTCTAACACATGCCTTCACTGACATTTCCTTTCCATGGATAGACTCTGTTATTCTGGCCCACACTTGGAGACGCAGAGTAAGCAAGTCTCTGTGATGCTACCTATAGCAAATACCGCCCACAGAATTGATAAACAAGTTCTCCGCTTTGTTAGTTTAAGAGAAATCTCGTACAAACAGAGCACCCACATGCAGCAATGCCTCCCAGACAGCACATCTGCTGTCTGCATGACAAGGAGCATTGTCATAGACTTGAGTGAGGACAGGTCAGGTGCCAGCTGCACGCAGAACGGAGCGGGCTGCTCTAACAGCACTTGCTTTGTTTACTGGAAGCCTCAAGCTATGGAAGAGAGGTGCCCTCTGCTTGGATACATGGGAGGTTATGACAGTGAGGGAAGAAAGGGGAAAAGAGAGAATGCCCTTTTCTCTCAGATAAGGTTACCTAGTTACAACCTTGCAATGCATTCAAGTTGCTATCCAAGTGGTGATGAGCACAGGCTAGTGCAGGGATGGCCAACAGCTGGATGCATTGCTGCCATCCCATCAGTTCTGCGTAGATGGACAGCAGGACTGTTCACACTGTGCTTCACCTGGCTTAATAAACTTTGCAAGTCTTTTGTTTCCTTTCTCTCAAAACACATAAGCATGCTGCTGTGCTCTCAATTTATCTGGTGGCCAGTCTGTTTCCCAACTGATGAGTCCCACCATGAGACAGAATCACGCAGTGTGCTGGACTGGGCACCCTTACCAACAGCTTATCATCTCTGGTCACTAGGACAGAAAAGGAGCCTCAGAGCCGAGAAATTCCTGTCACAGGTGTCACTTTACAGCGTGGCCTTGAGAAAACGCTGGTTGATTGTGGTCTACCCTCCATCATCACTGTACTGGGCAGGGTGGCTTATTTGCCTGCACCACAGATACGCTGCAGTTATTTAGTCAGCACTGGCAAAGAACTTTGGAGATGTAAGCAGATGCACGAGAAATAAACTTTAATCACAGATGTTTAGAAATAGCACGTTTGCCTTTGTCTGCAGTGTTTCTGTTCTTGTTTGAAAGCACATGATATAAAGAACTAGAGAGGTAAACGCTCACAGAAGAAATTTTCCACTTTCATATGAACTGCCTAATGGGCTTGGGATTCATTTGATTCAGACAGACATTTCAGAGTGTTATTTTAATATAAGTCTTTGCACTTCCAAATTTCAGAGCGAGCAACCCAGTTGTTACAAAATAGTGGGAGACACCCTCAAAGCTCAGACTACAGTTTAGAGATACTGTTTAACTAAGTTCTACAGTTTGAAATAAAGGTGATGTACTTACCAGCAGCCTCCTGCAATAGCCAAACCTCCGGCTCCCATCTTCTCCAGTCAGCATGAAAGAGAAAGTCTCACTAGAAGGAAGAAAATTGTCCTGATCTTACTACCAGAACTGCAGCCTAAGTATGAAGTAGGTCGTTTGAAAAGGGATAGCGCTTTATTCTGTGAGACTGTTCCCACTGAAAGGTCTTCTCTCCCTCTGTCCATCATCTGGTCATAGCCTGAGGCAAAATTTCATCAAGAAAAAAGTAAAAATGTCTGCACAGCCCTGGACAACCTAGCTATTTTCTCATAAGAGAAGACAGGTGCTGAATTTCAGTGACATGGCAGTGTCTTCTTACTGCAGAAGGAATGTAAGAATCAGATTCTGTGAGCAGTATTCAAATGCTGTGTATCCTTTACGTTTTAGTTACATTCTCTTTTGGACTGTGCCATGTTTTTAAAGGGAGAACTCTAGATATTCTCTAAGAGTGGAGAAATCATTTTCAAACCTAAAAATAATACGGATTGCAAAACTGAGCTCATCTTATATCCTTGTCTGGGATAAGAACAATTTGAGACAGAGAAGAAAAGCAACAGTTTGAGGCTATCACTGCAGCAAAGGGATGGGTTTGTGAATTTGCATATGGGCTGATAACCATTCCTGACTACTTGGTAAGTTTGAAATAGCATTATATAAAACACTTATCCTTAATGCCAGGGTTTATGTCATTATAGCAAAATATGCTAGGGCTGTCTTGTTTCACAAACGTGGGCTCCTGGAAAATCTGTCTAGCAGAGAAGCAGCAGAAGAGCTGGAATACTGTGTAAGCAGGGCAGTATGCTGCTCCCAGCCATGTTGCCCAGTGTGTTCCATACTTCACTTTTCATGTGCTTAGAAGTACTGAGTAATATAGCCAAGCAACACTGAATATAATGTAGTTATGTGACACATCATAAGTGAGAGAATAAAATGTTCTGTGTGTATCTTTGGCTGCAGTGATCCCTTGAGGTGAATGCTAGTTGCTTGCTGTCACTGAAAATCCCTCAAGAAACACTCTGAACATCTTATTTCATTTACATACATCTCATACCATGCAGCTTTAAAAGGCATCTCATATTTTTGGATTTCTCTTCTTTCTGCCCCTTCTATTACTATTATCAGATCAACAAGTTCAGATGCACTGACGCAGGGGGAAAAGAACTGGGTTTTTTTTAGAGGTTTCTTTTGAGTGAAAAAGAAGATGGAAGCCTGGCTCTCCCTTCATTTCCCCCCTCCTGCAGCCATTCATATATAAGTGTAGGAAGACAGTGCTCCTCTGGTAGAAAAGTGTACATGCCCAAAAAATTCTCAGAACAGCACTGCTTCGAGTCAGGAGAGGTGCCATGCAGAATCAGGTAAGTATCCTGGGGTACGTGACTAGGGCAGCTAGTGGGCAGGGTCCTTTTTAAGGTTTATTTTAAATACTTCCATTTACGTTTTTAAATTTGGCACTGACAGAAACCTTTAGATCTTTTCCCTTCCACCACACAGGCTTGTGAGCTGGGCAGAAGGGGGAAGAAAAATAATACAGAATCTAAAAAAAAAAAAAAATTAAATACAGCTGCTTGAGCCTGAAGTGGCCAAGACTTAAACAGCTACTTCCATAATTGGGCATCAGCAAGCCTCCAACTGCTCCAGATGCACTCCATCAGCACTGTGAGGCACATGGGAGCATCAGAGGATATACCTGTTGTATTCAGAGACAGGGAGCCAGTCTTTAGCATCAGGAAAGCAGAACTGAGGGATGGCCTTGAGACGCTCCTCTGCTTCACGCATTTGCTTGGTTGGCCTTTCTAGCTGTGGGGGGGGAAGAATTGAAATTAAATCAGCTACTGTTAGGGCCAGCATCACAGCACCTCTCAGGAGTTGAGGGGAGGCAGGGGTTTGCTGCTGAGCTCTGAAGAGCAAGGGCCCATCAGCCAGTTCCTTACTGGTGCTTGGCAGAGTGAGGCAGGACCCCAGAACAGGCTTATAGAAGCTAGTACAATACAAATGATCGCTGTTGGTTAGCCTAAATTAACCCAAACTCCCCTGCTGCATGACGTCCAATTAAAAGGCCCTCCTAACTGAAATTTCATTCTGCTGCCAGAGCAATCCTAGTTAAGCACAAGTCTTTCTATTGACTTTGGTGAGTTTTGGAACAAACCCCGACAGAGCTAAATGAAGTTGAAAGTGAAATATTTAGAAACTGAATTTAAACACAGTATTTAAAATACCTACAATTGTGGCAAACTCTCCAGCACCAGAAATGACAATTTTGTAAATAGGGAAAGCTTTCTGTTACCTCTTCAATGCTCTTTATTTTATACAAATTCTGAAAGTTGAATGACTAGATCCAATTAAGAAATAGATTTCAATTAATTTTCCCACTTAATCACATCACCGATTTAAGCAAAATAAGGATCTTACAAAGCATTTAGAGTAAGTTGTATGCAAGAATTTTTTCTTTTACCTTGGGAAACTGATACGTCACTTCTGGGAGGTAAGTGTTTTTAGAGGGCTTCTTCTTCAGTGATACTACCACAAAATATTCAAATAACTCCCGTTCCTGCCATTCAATTAGCTCCAGTTCCAGGGTTCGATAACTTGGAGCTCTCTTCAGCATTGACTGGATGTGCACTAGGCGCTGGGTATGAGCTAGCATTGAAAAGAAAAAAAAGATACAGATCACCACCTGGGAATATAATGTGTATGTGTGAGCCACAGCCATTCACAAAGGACTTCTGATTTGTCAGTGTGTTATTCTAAGCATGTGTTGTAGATTTTGTTAGCTTGGTAATAATGAAGTTAATGTAATTCATAAAGGAAAATACATGTCATGGACAGGAACAACGCTCAGTAGTAGGTGATAACACGGTGATAGTGTCTGCTTAGGAGGTACTGAAGTCTGACCTCTTACCTTTAAACCTGTCATCTGAGTCACTCTCACTCTCGCTGTTCTCATCTGGAAAGGGGATAGAGAGATCAGTTAATGCAAAACCACAGCAAACATGAACTCAATTTACTGTGGTGAAACTGGGAAAAAACACACTGCACACTGAACCTTGTGATCCAGACATGCTCTCTCCCCAGCTTTCAAATGTCATGAAATAAATCGTCTGAGTGGCTGTTTAGATTGTCTTTTCATTGGAATAAGTTATCATTTTGCTTTAGAATAAGAGCTCCGTGAAAATGTAGGATTAATTCTCCACTGCAGCAAATCATTGCACTGAACCTGCGTAAACCACTCCGACCTTTTTTCAAACTTGCAATTTCTTTTTCTAAATAAAGTTATATGGCACTTGAAAAGGGGAAGCTTTAAGAAATTTATCTGGGTAAGATTTCCAATCAGCAGAACTGACAAGACTGAGTGAGAGTACCATGCAAAAGTAACCTTAAAATAAGATGTGTTTCTGTCACATTAAAATTTCATCTTACTCCTACTACAAATATAGCCTAAATCTCCTTCTGGAACTGCACTTTTCAAGGCAGAGTGACATTCACATGATCATGCCAGGAAAAGATATCAATGAATTATAGAGTCAAAATGGTGAATTTTAACTCGAAAACTTACAGACACAAAACACTCAGACAGTGAGCTAAAGAACAAACTGGATGAGTCTGGGATTAATAAGATAGGCAACAGTGAAAATCTCTTACTTTTAGCTCATTCCCATTCTTTTCTTCTCACAAAAAAAACCAACAAAAAAACCCCACCATAATCACAGCAGAAAGTTCTAAACAAAGTTGAGCCTAGAGCAGATGTGAACAAAAGAAGGAAATCTGTTAATTCTGCAACAATCAAATGGATTCACTCAAGTATGATGTGTGTGTCGCACCTCTCAGGGATGCAGTCTCAATGTTGGACATAGAAAGTTTCTTCAATCGTTTTTTTCCTCTTTTTGCACTGTAGATGGAATTGATTCTTTGGACAAGCTGCAAAATAAAAGTGAACTTTTAGTAAGGCAAATCACTTTCCTGCTAGGAAACTTAATTAATTAACTGACATCAGATGTTCAGAGACATCTTTATTCTCTGCTACCACATTCTCTCTTGGAGAAAGAGTTGTCCCTAGGTTTTTTAAAGCCTTTACACCTACTGAGTTGTGTGCTACTCTGAAGCCCTGTTAAATCAGCTGAGGATTTGGCCTGTATGGACTTCTTCCATTCCCTTCCAACTTGTACTGTACATACTGACCTTCAGAGGTGCTGCATTTACTTTCTCCAATCTTATCTACAGAATTATTTTTAAATTAGCCACTGGTATTGGCTAAAGCCAGCAGCAGCCAGAATTTTAACTTCTGGTAATCACCTTTATGACTTCCCTTCACAGGGCTAATACAGATAATCTTCTATCTAAAATAATAATGGAAAATATTCATGACTTTAACAAGAGATTGGGATTATCAAAAATTAGTAATTCAACAGTATTATTTCTAAACACTCATAAATATGAAGGAATTAATCTTCATAATGATCTAATGAGTCAGTATCAGTATATTTCATTCCATAGCAGCTTTACTCATAGAAGTATAATACAATTTGCAAAAGCTGTTTTACCTCATCTTTAAGGGGGAAACGCAGAGGGAGAAACTAATATGCCATAGACTAAGTAGAAATGTCAGTAATAGAGCACAAATTTGGAACAAATTTTCACTCAGTTCCTCCAGCAGAATCATGCTGATTGTGTCTTATCATGAGTGTTAACTAAAACACATACCTAATTTTAATGGTAAATTTTACATTTACTGCATAAATTCTCTTTCTACTTCTACCAAGCACAGTAAGAACTAAACAAGTTCCCTACCCTCCAATTCCAAGAGTACATAAGCTTGTGGTTGGGTACTCGATGCACGGTTTTCAGTGTGAGAATCCCAAAGGAGATAACAAAATCAAAAACAGTTCTGGGGAACAACAGGGGCCCATCCTGTGAAACTGTGTGTTCCCTTCACAGGGCAGCTCAGTGCTTTGTCTCCTTGAGCTGTTTTACCAATCGTGAAACTTGCACAGTGGTAAGTAATGTCCAGTTTTTTTAAAGCATTTGGATATGGCTTCATAAAGCATCACTGTTATCTTCCCTTTGGGTTTTGCATCTGTGGAAGCACAATTATTTCTCAGGTCCAAGCTTTTCCTCTAATAACTAACACTTATTCAATAAAAATATGAGATTAAACAGCAACATGAGATTCTAGGAACTAGAGCTGTCAAAAGTAGAAATAATTGTGAGATTTCTGATAAAAGTCTGAACATTCATATGGTTAAAGCATAATTTCGTATGGAGAGAATATCTACTCCTTAAATGCAACAAATATGAAAGTGAGGTACATAAGTAACATCCAAGCTGGACTCAAAACCAAGAAGTATGCTGCTCTGTAAGTTACTCTCAAACTTCCTCCATAGATGTAAACTCATTTGTGCAGCAAAATAGCGTATTTCACGAAAGTAAATTATAGTAAACAGAAAAGATATAAGATTAATTTCCTTTTTGTTTGCTTCTGGCCTAATCACAATTTCAGTTTAATTGACAGGATCAGAAAAATCTCATTCTCCACACAGAATTTACAGCCACATACTTTAAAATACACTCCCTAATAAGAGCAGGAAAGAGCTGAACATACAGTAAAAACTTGACTTTGTTCACAGGCCAAAAATGAACATATTGGCAGTTTTTTCTATTGCTACTGTACTAGAAAAGATCTGAGTTGATTTGTTGTTTGTAGTTTTGGGTTGTTTTGGGTTTTTTTTGCTTGTTCTTTCTGCTTTTTCCTCTTACATATCTCACTTTGAACTGGAAAGTTTGAACTCCTTGACAAGTAGAAAGTTATTTCTTGCTTCAAATCCTTCAGGACAACAGGGTTATGAGGCTAGGGTAAGTTGTAAATAAATGCAGGAAGTATACCAGATCAATAACAACTTTCCCAAAAGCAAAAGAATGGTAGGGGAAAAAAAAACTCACTTCAGATGCTAGTGCATGTTATAAATATTAATTTCTTAGCCATCACTCATTCAAAATCATAGTGTTAGGTACACAGAATGCTCTGGCCCCAGATCTTAAAGAAAAGTGTAGAAAATGGAATTGGATTGAAATCAAATCTGTGCAAAGACGGCAGGCAAATGTTTGTTTGCAAGTGCAAACAGTGCAGGGTTACTCACGTCCAGGGGAGGAACTTTCAGGGTCTGTGTATGAAAGGAATATATTTTGTCTCCCAAGAAAAAGAGTTTTCTTTTCAATAATTGCAAAATGTTGGATAGAAAATTGCAGGCTTTTGCAGGCAGGTGACCTATCCCCAGCATAAGCCTTGTAATTGAGGTCTTGAAACCAGAAGACCATTTTCTGGGACAACATCACCCAGCCAGTACCTTTGGGATCCTCCTGGCTCGGCGCGTAGACAGCAGCTCACTTGCAGTACTCAGACTGTCCTCGTTGAGGCTGGAGGGGGAGGAGGGAATGCCAAGCTGAGCCAGCAGCAGCATATCATCATGGCTGTGCCGCTTAGGTAACCGTGGTAAGCGGTGGCTCTTTCTTTCTGACCAGTTCCCAACACGCAGAGACTGGCTGCTGGGCTTTGAAGGTAGCTGTGGGAATAAGAACAGCTTGAGCTCTTCCCTTCCTCAGCAACTCTGTGAGCGAGTGGTGACTATATAAAGACATCATGCTAGGTGAGCCACGGCCCTGCAAAGTTTGTGCAAAGGGGGGTGAAGGTCAAAATCAAGAGTGTCAGTGCCTACGGCTTTATCTTAATTTCAGAGAAAATGATAAACTGCATTTGGCTTTGAATTTCCATGCACCCACATCACATCAACACTGTGAGCATTCAAACCCAACCTAAAGTTTGGCAGATATCAAAACACTGATACAATGGGCCTGACCTATGAACCTATCTCTCTCACTCACACTGGTGAAAATCAAGTGACTACACTGAAGCTGCTATTTTATCCCAGAGAAAGCAGGAATCAAGCTTGCTGTATTTTCACTGCGTCAAAGTTAAGACCTGTTAACATGCAAAGACCTGGTTACAACTCTGTCCTGACTTCCCAAGGAACTTACTTAAAAGGACAAATTGGTCATCATTGCAGCGCGAAAGCAAAATCTCACTGACTAGATTAAATACCAAGTAGCATCTATCTTAAAAAAAACTGGGGCTCCCTTGGAACAGACCTCAGAGCAATTCTACCTAGCTCTTAGGAAGTTTACTTGTAGGCTGGCAGGGTCAAGTCCTAGAGCTCTCTTCCCAGCTTCCCTGTGATGCAAGTGAAAGACAAAAAGTCTTTCCCTCCATCACTCTGTACTTCACTTTGACTGTTTGCCAAACAGTCTTTCATGTATCAACCACAAACAATATTTCTAAAAAAACAGTACCATTTTGTTGAAAAACTGACAGCTGGCATTCAAGGATATCCTATGAGCAGTATAAACAACAGTACACCTGCAGTAGTAAACATCCCATTTGTTCTAGATGGAGGGCATACCTATCGCAGGGCCACGTGATCCGGGAATTAAGTGTTGGGTGTGTCTCTGTACATGTGGGTTTTGCATCACAAACAGAATAACATCAGTAAAACATCTTTTTTCTTCTTCTTTTAATCTCATGACTTGAAAAATTGCAAACAACGAACAGGAAAGTAGAAGTCACCATGGGATTCAAAATTACTGCAAGCCAGTGTTTGAGGTCTCTGTTTACCACAGGCCTACATGCCAGGAAAATCTACAGAAGTATATACTTTAATGAAAGAAACACTTCAGGAGAGGATTGCTGAAAGCATGCTGACCTTCTGGTCCCTTCTGTCTTGTTTATCATCTGAGGTCATGTTGCTAAACCAGCTATGTTGCTATGCTGGAAAAAAACGGGTGATAAATTGTTGCCAAAGCTGCCATTTTTCAGGAAATTGAGACTGTTCTATTTTAGGTCATTGGAGAGTTACCCAGGCCCATAGCTGACCATCTCTTAGTATCCCTTTGCTCTGTATATCAACAAAATGACACTGCAATTATGGCAGGACAGATGAAAACTCCTAGCAGTGTTTCAAAGGGAAGCTACCAGAATCAAGAGCCCTGTTGTGTAGACACTAGAGAATACTTATTTATTGAGAAATCTTACAGAAGTTGCTTTAAACTGTAAATTCCCCAGGTTCCCTTTGTAAAACAAAGAACAGTGGACAGCATATTACCACCATGGATCTATATGATACTTATCCTACTCAGACATCTTACTGGATGGCCTCAATGCTATCACAATTACTGTTAACACACAGAGCACAGCCGGAGGTCATTTCTCACTTGCTCCCCTTTCAGTAGCTTTGCTGAAAACATTCCTGTTTTGCAAATGACTGTCCAGGTGTAAGCTAAGAATCCTGGTAATATCTTTATCTCTAGGACTGTGATGCCCACATGTACACAAACATAGCAAAGGAAAATATATTCTGTTTTGTTCTAGGACAGTTTACATGACAAAAATGTAGATTCTTGTGATCTTTCATTAAGCTGCAAATTTTCTGTTGATTCAGTACAAAATAAAACTCCTTTAAAAGAGGTCTTCAATCTCAAAATTAAGCATGTGATAAATCTGTATTTTCCCTAATGAACACAATGATCCCACACAAACAACAAAGCAACCTGGCATGTCGTAGCTGTCACAGAACACACACTGCTTTGGAAAATCTTCCACAAACAGAAAGTCCGCAGGTGTTTTACTTTATGCTGCCATACAGCTTTGTTAAATGCAGGCACTCTGTTTTTTCTAATTATGTTACTCATTTCTTCACTGGGATAGGGAGGGAGTGGGTATACTTTGTCTTTTGCATCTTACAAGAAAAAATGCTGCATTACATACTTCACATTAACAAGTCAAAATAGAGCTCGTGTAACAATACATGGGCAAGACTAAGAAGCTGACCCCTCCCCCTCCCATCCTACTAAAAGCTTCAAAGCAAACACTGAGGTAATTCACAAAGAGGTGCAACAACACAAAAGGTTTAGGACCAGATTCAGCTGGCAGAAGGATTCTGCTTCAACTCATCTGTCCTTAGGCAGTGCTCATCAGGGCTATTTCAAACAGCAACCAGCTTCTGCACTGCAGCACTGCGACTCTCAGTTGCAGCTGCCAAGAGCACTCGCAGCAGCAATTTATGGATTTGATTGCATTCATTTTCCAGATACCCTTTTTCATTCAGTACAGCTGCTCTTCCTCATATGCCATGATTGATTCTTTTGCAGAAGCTTTAAACAAGCTTTCAAGTGAAGAAAGGAATATGCCCTCACGCCCTGTGACGCTGTGCATTACCTGGGGAGGTGATGTGTATTTCCTGTCCTGCGGAGTCCACATCCTGTGCAAAGAATCTAGGGAGTTCTCGGAGAGCTGATGGGATTTTCGGCCCGCGTGACGGCCCTTCAGCTCCACATCCTCATACGGGTTTTCCTTGGACGACTCTCCTACACGTTTTTTTTTTTTTAAAGAAAAACAGAAAGGAATGTAAAATTAAAAAAAATAATCATGTGAACCAAGTGAAAAAGTTTTAGAAAAGCTCCTCAGCTTTCAGCATGACTCATCCCTCTTGCAGCTGGAAGTATTTGGAGGAGAACTTGGCTATGAAGTCAACTTCTTTTTATTTTTACTTTTTTTTTCTTTTAATAAAATGCAAAGATTTCACAAGATGAGCTTCTGAGCATCTGCAGCTGTGCAAAATTTATTGATATATAAAAACTAAGGCACATAACTATGTTAAAGTGCATCAGTAGATTTTACAAATCTATAGCAGCCACTCAGGGTGAAAAGAACAGCAGTAAATAACTGTTCTCAACATACCGCCCTTACACGTGATAAGACAACTTTTATTTGATGCTACTTTCATTTTTCTCTTGCCTGGAGAGAAGGCAGAGAAAGAATAAGCACTTCAGCTCAGCAGTGCCAAGGGACAAGACTGAGAAACGTAGAAGATGAGGGAAGAATTTCTGCAGCAACCATGCTGCATCCTCAAAGTGTTGTTTAAAATACATCATACCTTCTAGCCAAGCAGCCATTCTTTTCAACTTATGTGAAATCAGTATCTCCTGGAAGGGCATTCATCCCACCAGAAATACATAGAGGCTTGATCAGTTAACCACTAAATATGAGACAAATAAGAAATCAATTGAAAAGCATACTGCAATCTTTGTCTTTTCAGCCTTTGAAAACCAGAAACACTGTTCATAGCATGAATTTAAGTGAGGTGCAAAAGTCTACAGCAGCCATTTCCATCTAAGGAGTGGTGGAGCAACTCATCATCTTTACAGGAATTCTAAACTCAGTAAACCTCTCACCAAATTAAGTACAAAGTTGAATGAACACCATCAATAAATGTAAGCTTTGCGTCCCCTTTTTTAGATCCTGTATTTGCAGAAACATGAAACATGCAAGAAGTTCAAAGATTTTGGACAAGCTGTTTTTTGTAGTTTTATCTGCAGGTGACTATAGAACTCCTGGGTTTCATACAATTTAAATCACAATTCAAACTACTACGTATAAGCTTTAGAAGAAATCCAGACTTCACTGCATACGGAATTAATCAAGAATTGAGGACAAAAAGCTAAGAATGGTTTACATTTCACACTGTTCCAGAAAATATTCACCACTCCTACAGAGATGACAGCCAAGGTACAGCTATTTTCAATGAGAGCAAAGCTTGTATTAGTATCCTGCCTTTTCGATTATCAGTTTTTCATTCTAGACAGAATATTTTATTTCCTGGTTTCACAAAAGAAAACAAAAACAGTTTGTGCCTTCTACTTTACTGAAACATGGCCTGCTTGATTCATCAATTACAGTGATAAGAGCTTTCACTTAGCAAGTTCACACATTCACATATCACAAGTAAAAGTACAGTTTTGCTTCAGCAGTGCATCATACTAAGATTTCTAGTCAAACATAAGGAAAGACTGAATGCGTTAGCATTGTTTTAATTAAAGGCCTGAATGACTGCTGCTCTTGAAGAATGTTTGAGTTGGCAGTCGCAACCTATTATTTCATCCAGAGGGAATCTGATTCTAGAGGCTGCACTATCAATAGCCTGCCCACACGCTGTGTGGAAAGAATGCCTTCAGGTGCACGAGGTATGCAAAAGAAAGAGTCACAGCAAGAGTCAACTTTGCAAAGTGCCCTTACTTACAGCTAAATGGACTGTCGGGGCATAATAAAATTTCTTGTAAGCCCAAGTCAAGTATAGGTTAAGCAAGAATTTTAGAATGGATTAACAGATTTCAAAGTACTCAGCTACATTAGACAGCAATCAAACATATGCTTGCTTGAGAAAACAAATCTTATTACATTAGTCTGCTTACTACCCAAATTCCCAAGAAGAAACAAGTTCATCCGCTGAAAAGAAATCCTGTCTAAAACAGAAAGCATTTTCTAAGTTTATGGTGATTCTCCTTCCAAGACATCATGGAAAGCAGAATTGTTTGAACCCAGCTAAATTCAGCAATACTAATATTGATATAAAATATTAAGTTTAAACGCAGGCCAGGAGAAGTCTTGGATGAGAAGAGAGGGAGGAGCAAGAAACTAAGAGCAGAGGCTGCTTTTCTGACTCAGATCCTCTACCAGAAGAATTTGGCTCAGGCCAAATTCCTCTTCAGTGTTACGTGGAGGTCAGTGGAGACACGACAGGGATTTTAACCCCTTCCCTATAGCAGTCTGATTTTTCCTCAGAAGTCTGGTTTGCCATTCAGTAACACTTCTAATTTACTGTTATCATTTACTTAGAAACAAAATTATCTTTGGGTTGTTTTTGTGTTTTTTTTGTTTGTTTGCTTCTTTTTTGTTTTTAATGATGTTCTCAGATTAAATCCACTTTTTGTAAAAGAATATCCGCTTTCTCCGTGAAATCTCTGGCACTGAAACAGACTGATCAATCTGAAAGAAAGTGGTTTTGCTGATTTGGCATTTGAACCAAGCATCTTGTTCACTCAATGAACTAAGAGATCATTTATTTGTGCAGTCTTCAGCAGTTTTTAAGCCTGAGATTGTCTCACTTTTTTTTTCCGATTATTCTTATTTTTAGTATATAAGCTCTTCTTGGTGGATGAGACACAAAGATCACACATACAAAAAGAGCACTAGGAAGCAGAAACCAGCTGATTTCTGGGTGTCAAGAACCTCAAGAAATCTAAGACTAGAAGCAAGTAGAAGAGATGCTGCGGGCTTCCTAAAAAGACTTAGGACAGCATTCAACCCCATCCAAGTACATAATGACACCACTCCATAGGCATGAAGACCTGGGGAACAGGTGGGTACCAGCACGTGTGAGTCCTACACTGTAGGAACGGCAGTGGTGGCAGATGCTGCTGCAACATGAAAATGAGGAAGGCTTCCATATAGCTGGGCTGGTTCCAGAAGTTTGCAGCTTTGATCACTGCGTTTCTCCTCAACACCATCTCTAATCCCAGAGATCAAGGTAAGGAATGTTTGTAAGTCTGCAAACTGCAGTGGTTTTCAATTCATTTGGATTTGCTGTAAAAGAAATCATAGTTACAATGAAAGCGTAATGTCCTTTTTTCTTCCATATGGATGTCTCTGTTGGATGCCAAAAGGAGAGAGACGACACACTATAGGGCCACACTTGTCCTAATGAGGCTGATCTAAGTGCTGCACAAGACAAGAGCAGACAAACTCTGACTTCAAAGAAAGCTGAGTCAGACCCCAGAACACACATATGGTCACATGGAATAGCAAACTTTTGGTAATTAATGTCTCTGAACACTAGCCCTTCTCCCAGATAAGTCTGATCAGTTCCTTTCCTTCTACAGGCTTGTTTATATTCCCTTTCTTTTATTTTCCTTCAAGTTTCCCATTCCCTCAAACTCTACGTACCAAACTGCTGAGTTAACACAGGACATTATCTACCAGACATTTATCTTCAGAAGGTCTTACAGGCAATTTAGCCATTTGTCCATAGAGGAAAAGGAAAAAAAAACAGATGAAATAGCCAGGGATCTTTAGAGAAGCCACAAGGACTGCAGTGCCTTGAGCTTAAGCATCAAAGAGTTTCCTCTAGCAGTGGCAATGCCTCCATCCGTGAAGCTCTGCAAGTCAGCCCCACCAAGTCTGGAAATAGCATGCAGCATTCCTCTGCTCAGCCCTCGCATTGTGGCAAATGGGAAGGAGGGGCAGATTCAGCAAGCCTGCCTCATGCTGAGAAAGGAGAGAAAAGTAAGATGGAGGGGAAGAAGAACCACAGGCAGACACTTCTCTATAAATGGCAGAAAACAGGGAAATGCGTATCTTCTTTCTAGATAGGAGAAATAATTAACAGAGAAACCACATGATTCACTAAGTACTAGCTGTAGCTTCTGCCTTTAGCACCAATAGGAAATAAGAAACGAGAAGAGTTTATAGAGCAATGGAAAAGGCTCATTAAATGGCCTTAAATGTTGTGTCTAAATCAGGAACCAGTGCTCACAGTGGGAAGATGCTTTCTCCAGAGAATGATGCTGGAAGCCCAGGCTCTGAGCCACATGGCCAACGGAGGTGGTACAAGCAGCTCACAAATGACTGAGTGTCCAGTTCCTGTGTGCTACAGCTTGTGCATAAAATATAATGCAACTAATCTATTTTACATTATAAAGAACAGGGAGATCAAAGCTTCAATTGTCTTCACAGGGAAGAATTGGGAAGAAAAAGCATGTCTCTCAAGAGGCAAGCAGTAGGAGGAAGCAGTGGCAACACATGGGCAGGAAAGGGGGCCAGGCCCAGACAGTTGGAACTCAGAGTGAGTAACACTCGAAGGGGCTGTACCCAAACAAGTCATCTGCATGAGTGAATAGCAAGGGAGTCATACACTGTGCAGTCTTACAGCTCCCCAGCATCTCTGGGGTACCTAAGTCCAAAGAACTGCTCAAGAGTGAGAAGCCTGGTGTGTTCTGTGTATGCATTACTCATTCATTTTATTCATTAAATTACATGATCGTCAATTCACACAGCCAGTGCTGGAGAAGCACTCATCCATCAGGATGTTTATGATCATAATGAGGTCAAATGGATGAAAACCACAAAATCCCCACACTTACATAAAATATCCAAGCTTAGATCATTAAGACATAGATGAGCTCTTTCAACATCAGAGAAGCTGCAACTGTGCATCTCAGCTAAGGAATTTCAATGTCAAATTACAGCTGAAATGCATAATATTTGATTTAAGAAGTTATTTCTAAACAGCACTAGGTTACAAACTACTATCCCACTTGAAGTCCTGTCACCTGGTGTATTGGATTAGTACAGTGTCCTCAGAAGAGTAGTTGAGCACCTGCAATACATAGGATGACAAGTCTAAACTGTGATCAGCCTTTTCAGCCCTGGACTATGGAGATTGTATCACAGTTTTCTAAGCTTATCCAATTTTGCTTTGCCAGGTAATAAATACAAGAAAGGCTGCAGAGATTTTTTAGCCCTCTGCTCTCTAAGCAAGAATTAACTGCTGAAGAACAAGTTTGTCTGAGCAGTCAATAAAAATACACTCCAAAAGCTTCACCCATTTAAGCAGCCTGTCCAAAATTATGTGAATGAATTTAACCAATGAGCGACTGATAGCACAGTACAGCTTCACCATGCAAAAAAGGCTTGCACTTCAAAGAGGCTGAATTCAGTTGACCTCAACAAAGTCTCTCTATGAATTTAAACTAGGATATGAGAGAGGATCATCATGATCATTTTACACTCCATTTCACCGTCGTGCAGTAACCGAACAGAAAATCAGAATAAAAAGATCACAGAGAATCCAAAAGAAGCTGTAGTGGTGATACAGCAGTGAAACAGACTTCATATAGAAAAATAGGAATCTAAACAAATCATAACATGATGATTAAAAATAACTGAAGTTCATGCATCCCCATAGTGGCGTACACCCAGCAGCCTGAACATCAATGGGATGAGAGAGCTAGAGTGTTTGGCCCTTCTCTGACAGGCCAATATGAAATTGTTTTATTTAATGTGCTATGGCTGCCATTACCCTACATTAAAATTACCACAATTACACTGTTGAAAAATCTTACATTAATTTTAGACTTTGAAAGGCAAACGAGGGTCACGAAAAAAGACAAACACGCATTTCTCTGGTCACAGCCTGCACCATCATGTTGTATCAATCATAGCTGTCTTTTACTAACAGATTTTCTAAGAAACTATTGCTAAGAGTCTGAGGAAAAGCTGGAGTGTTTTCAGAGATGACTAACACAGCACAGTTAGCAGAGGTGCAGCCTCTCCAAGTTTGCTTCAGCTTCACAGCAGCCCAGCAAATCCAGTTTCTCCCAGATTCATACAACCATTTTGATGTGAGACAATTATACGATAGAAAACAATGTGGTATTATAGCATGACAGACAATAATGTGGCATGTGATGATGGGATTTTACTGGAAAAATGAAGAGCCCCAGCTCACTAACCCTTTTCCACGTTTACGGGAAGAACTTTACAAAATATTCTAAGTCGAAAGCAATGTGAAGCTAAAACATCTTCCAGCTGGAACTCAGTCATCATTTCTGCAGCTTCTGGCATGCTTAATGGAGTATTCAGTAAAACAGCTAAATCATCGCATTTGTTACATGACATGTACCATGTCCAATTCACATCAGAATTCAAAACAACTAGTCTGATCAGGAGAGATGAGGTGCTCTAACACAGTGTTTTGAGAATTGGACTCCACAGGGAAGGAAGATGAAGCCACTGGCATTCCTTCCATACTCGGGATCCTACTTGAAGAGCCACGCCTGCCTTTTTTTTAACTGCAAAGACACTCACCTGGGTTAGGCCGCCCTGATGCTGTGCCTAATAATACTGATTTGAGACATATTATTTTATCTTCTCTCTTATGTGGTTTGACACATTGTGAAATAACTACAAATTCAGCTCTGTAAATTCTCATCTCTCTGGAAAAGACTGTACTTATTCACATACAACAATCTCCTGCACTTCACTCATTTCAAGGAGAGCTGGAAGCATCACAGTAACATTTTGCTTCCTGAGTGACAACTGAATCTTGAATACATGACTATTGGGGATATAATTAACTCTCCCTCATTAAAAAAAGAAAAAAAAAAGGAGGGGGGGAGGCTTTTGAGGACTATGAGGAAGGCCCATGCTAACCTAGAGCTAGCTGTTTTGATGTAGTGCAGAAGTTAAGCAAGAAACTCATTCTCCCCAAACTGAAATGAGATGCTTAGATAGTCAACAGAGCAAAACAGATAAACAATCTTGTACGACCAAGTGGTTTTACTTTTCAGTCACCTTCGGCATCAGTTGTAACAAGGTTTCATAATACATCTCCTGAATCATAGTGATTAAGTTGCTATCCTTTCTCTAACTCCTCTTCCAGTGCAAAAACGATTCAAGAAAAACATCCAGTTGTTAGAAGGGCTCAAGATAACCAAAATGTGACACTGAACAGGTCCAGAGAGCAGAAGGATGCATAAGAAACCCTCCCCAGCAGGTCCAGCTTCCCCTTGGACCATGGACCATAGGAAGCTCCCATCAGGAGCCCACCAGCAAGATCCCAGTTGGAAACTCATCCTGGTCACAGAGATTTCATAGCAATATGCTGGGCACATTGCTTTACATTCTAGTCTGTTTTGAGCTTTCAAAGTAGACACAGTAGCTGTCTGTAGCTCATTTCTTCTGTTTTTCTCTTTTTCCCATTTTCCTCTCTTCACAGGCCAAATTTCCCACGCAATTTAACTATCACCTTTTATTTAAAGCCAATCTGAAATAATTTCACTCAGATGACTGAGAGTTTCATAGGCTCCAGAAAAGCTTTCTGTCTGGCTTCATCCATTACTTCTCAACAAATACAAACAGAGATGGGCTTGAATCCAAGTGGTCTTTTCTGTGCTGGGAAGAAGACTTAATTTCCATCAAGAACATGTGATGACTGTCTCCACTGAGTACAGAGAAACTGTTGTGTGGAGGTAGAGAGACATGAGAATATGGAGAAGGTTTCAAGGTAAGCTTTCTAGCAGCCTCTGTCACAATGAACAGTATATCAAGCCCCAGACACAAAGACATGTGCTCTTTCAGAAACTGAACTCTACAGTCAAATCTATGACTGGGTGACCAGACAGGTAGATGAGGGAAAGGCTGTTGATGTAGTCTACCTGGACTTCAGCAAGGCCTTTGACACGGTCTCCCACAGTATTCTCCTAAGGAAACTGGCAGCCCGTGGTGTGGACAGGTTCACTCTTCTCTGGGTGGAGAACTGGCTGGAGGGCCGTGCCCAGAGGGTAGTGGTTAATGGAGTTAAGTCCAGCTGGCGTCCTGTAACAAGTGGTGTCCCCCAAGGGTCAGTTTTGGGGCCCATCTTGTTTAATATCTTTATTGATGACCTAGACGAGGGAATTGAGTGTACGCTCAGTAAGTTTGCAGATGACACAAAGCTGGGAGGATGTGTCAAACTGCCTGAGGGTAGGGAGGCCCTTCAGAGGGATTTGGATAGGCTGAACAGCTGGGCTGAGCTAAATGGGATGAGGTTCAATAAGACCAAGTGCCGGGTCCTGCACTTTGGCCACAATAACCCCATGCAATGCTATAGGCTTGGGGCAGAATGGCTTGAAGAATGTAGAGAGGAAAAGGACCTGGGGGTGTTGGTTGATGCTCGGCTCAACATGAGCCGGCAGTGTGCCCAGGTGGCTAAGAAGGCCAACAGCATCCTGGCCTGTATTAGAAATAGTGTAGCCAGCAGGAGCAGGGAGGTGATCATCCCCCTGTACTCAGCTCTGGTACGGCCGCACCTCGAGTACTGTGTTCAGTTTTGGGCCCCTCACTACAAGAAGGACATTGAGGCCCTGGAGCGTGTTCAGAGAAGGGCAACAAAACTGGTGAGGGGCCTGGAGCACAAGTCTTATGAGGAGCGGCTGAGGGAGCTGGGATTGTTCAGTCTGGAGAAGAGGAGGCTCAGAGGAGACCTTATTGCACTCTACCACTTCCTGAAGGGGGGTTGTGGTGAGGAGGGGGTAGGCCTCTTCTCCCTGATAAGTAATGACAGGACGAGAGGGAATGGCCACAAGTTGCGCCGGGGAAGATTTAGATTAGACCTGAGGAAGCATTTCTTTTCTGAAAGAGTGGTCAGGCACTGGAATGGCCTGCCTAGGGAGGTGGTTGAGGCACCATCCCTAGCGCTGTTCAAGAAGCGTTTAGATGAGGTGCTAAAGGACTTAATTTAGTAGTTGGGTAGAGATAGTGATAGGAGGATGGTTGGACTAGATGATCTTATAGGTCCTTTCCAACCTTATGAACTTATGAACTTATGAACTCTACAGACTTTGGATTCCCAGGGACTCTGCTGCCAGGGAAACACCAATACTTGTCCAGGGCAGGAACAGACATTTATGCTCCTCGTCTCAAGAAGTCAATGGAGAGAAATAAACTGAAAGATTTGATTTAGAGGGAATTTCCACCTGTTCTACTCTGACCCTCGTTCTAAGGAGTTAAAAACGCAGTAAGAGTTCTTGCCCTCCTACAGCAGATTTCTCTAACTCTATTTAATTTCAAAATTGTGAATGCAACTTCTCTTTGCAACAAACACAAATTATAATTTGCATGGTTTTATTAGATTTTCCTCAAGACAAAGATGCTATTGTTCCCTTTACCTTTCCTGGTGAGGATAACAAGTGTTTACTTCTTGATATCAGGTGAACAATACCACAGAGACAGCAGGGATGAAATAAAAGTATTTAAATATCTCTACTTAGGGGAAACAGACTGGAATACTGAAACCATATGGCACATATGACAGGAAATGCTGTTGTCCACAAGCACAGCAGAAGCAACTGTCTCAGACATCTCTTAATACTATGATAGTTTCTTAAATTTGCACAAAGCCACGCATGGTTTCCCCGATTGGATTCATAAAGCCACATCAATTTTGGTCTGATTAAAGACTCACTCGAAACCACAAGAAGGAAAACAATGTTGAGTTTACTATGACTGCCACATTCCTGTGAATGCTAGTACAGAAGATGAATGAAGTCCACATGGTTCTTTGCACATGGAATACAGCTCTGGTTAATATTAGGAATATGTATCCCTTTATAAAAGTGATTTTTGGCTATAACAGAATGGATCATTTTGCTCCAACCCACTGTCTTGAAATAAATGTGCAGCTATATCATCTATTAAAATGTACATAAGTATTACAAAATTAAACAAAGACTTTTTCATGATGTCACTGGATGTCAAAGAACAATGGCTTTTGAAGTATATACAAAAAAATTTTTTTTTGCACAAAAAAAGTCAGCTCTCTAAATAATGTAAAATAGCCACAACAGTTCATCAGTAAAGAAGAAAACAATTATGCTGTTCAAGCTACCTACAAGCATTTAGGGAAGTAAGATATTCAACCAGTTATGGTTGAATAAAAAACAAAACAAACATAAACCAAACAGAAACAAACAAACAAAAAATCACCACAACTTCTTGAGCAATTCTTTGCAAAGAAAATCTAACGCAGCAGTGACCAAATTATTTCTAGCTTTGAAGCAGATGTAAATCTATACAATAAGCTCACTCTTACAGGCACCTGGTTTGCATGATATGGAAGTGCTACTTAGAGACCAAGGTCTAGCACTACTGGTATAAATTATGCAGATGTGATACACAAAACTATGATGGCTTCTTTAAGGCTGGAGATCAAACTGCTTTGGCTTGTCTTTAATCAAGCTTGACAGCTTATAAGAGTTATATTGACCCGATATTCCCCCCGCACTGCCTGTATTGAATGAAGTGATTTGGAATGAGACTGTTAAAGAGCAGTACAAAACAATGAAGTTCTGTGTATATCCACAGATGAGAAATTTTGCATTCTTTTCCCATTGCCCTGCCGAAGCGCACAAATTACAATCTGCAGGGAGCAAGCTTACAGCTCCCATGAGCTGGAAGAGACCATTGTGATTTTATTCTACTGAACCCAAGATTCTTTTTCATTTGAAGAACGATTCTCACCAGCACAAAGACCTGTTTTCACTTCGGCTGACAAACCAAAGACAGAATTTACTCAGTAGGTCAAAGCCCCAAGCAAAAATCTGTGGTCACTCTGTCCCTTGCTGTATCAACTGCCATGACCGAAAAGAGTTTTGTTCTATCACATCCAATTGCCTTTCAAACATTTTATAGAGTATTAGAATGCCTCTGAGCCCCCCTTTTACCAGCTTCCTCAGCCTGTCTTCAGGGGTCACGCGTTCTAGGGCTCCAACTATCTCGGTACCCCTCCAGTGTTCAGTAAATAAAGATCCATTGTCCAAAGGAAAATGAAGTATCCTTTGTACCTACTGCAATAGTACAACACTGAAAGAGTTAAAAATAGTGCAGATATTCATCATTTGTGTGGAAAATCCGTGCTCTGAAGGGCTGCCCAACTTTCAGTAATTATAACAACTTTTTTGATGTTAAAAGAATGTATGCACAGGCCATAACATTTCCTTCTAAGACCAAAAGAAACATGTTTTTCTGGTGAGGTTTAATCAAAACAGCATTCTCATTGTGCATTCCTGATGGTTCTATAGCTAAAGGAAACTTTTTTTTAACCAGCAACTAGAACTGAAGGGAACCCAGGGATTGTGCTACATACAGCCTTTTTGGGGTAGTCCTCCCAGAAGTCCTGAAAGGCTTAGGCTGACCACAGAGGGCCTCTGAGGTAAATCTTGCTATTATTGACTATATACAGCTCTGGAAACTGTATCTATTTACATATTTACACCTCTCAAAGCTTCATGTCAAGACTGTGATAAAAAGAATGTGAATGTCTGTATCTTGAAAAGAACAGAAGCAAGCCTATTTCCAATACCACTCAACAAAGTTTGAAAGGATCAAGACCTCCTGCATGCAAACAAAGAATTATGCTTGTTCCTATACATCAGAATAATTTATCTTTCATTTCATCTGTCTTTGCTAACAGCACTGAATATTCCTGCACAAGGCATGTGTTCAACAAGGCATGTTCTGAACACAGCTACTCAACAAACGATTGTGAATCCATGTAGCGCAACAGCTTCTTACCTACAATGTCTTCATAGGCATTTTCTTCTAAAGTGCTCTTAGTTCCAAATTTATGCTGGCTCTCAGTCCCATTTTCAGTTGGGGAGGAAGGGTACAATGATTGCAGACCTGATGCATCCTCAAACTCAAAGGATTTTCTGAAGTTTAAAACAATAAGTAATTAGTAACTAGAATGCAAAATGACTCCAACAGTTATCTGAGCAGTAAAGAAATGCATATGAACTGACTAAAAAATAAATCGCACGTCATGTGTTAAGAGGACTTGTAGAGGGCCCTCATGTTCTGTACTGACAGCAGTCCTCAGTATAACAAACTATGACACTTTTATGGAGTTGGAAGTACTGTTATCCCCATTATGCAGAGAAGGAGAAAACACCAAGAAAGTATGTGACATTTTTCAAAGGTTACAGAGTAAGTCAGCTACATAGTCCTCAGATTAGAAGTTGTTCTGTCCTTGCCAGAAACTCAAGAAAAATGTGTCTCTCTCCTCAAGAAAAGGACATTTCTCTGGAAAGCTTTCCTTCACTGGTTGCCATAGGAGATGTAAACCTTAGTTAGAAAACACTTGCGTGTCTTGAACCTTCAGATATCTCCCCACGTAAAGGACAGTGTAAAAATGCCAAAGGCAGAGTCAAATGTAAAAAAAAAAAAAAAGTCACCTAATTGCCTTGCACAACCTGTGTCAAGCACTGGCAACAAAGGACAAAGCATGGAAGAAACAAATGCTATCTGGGATGGATGAGTAACCCTGGCTGATGCCTGGGCTCTGAAGATTTGGGCTTTCTAGCAAAAACAAAAACAAAAAAAAAAGAGAGGAGCAGCTGGCCCAGATAGATTCCTGGAGAAAGAGGAGAGAGTGAGTCCTGGCCCCTCTTGCCTAAGCTTACTCACCTCACCAGGGGCGAGGTTTGTCTTCATACCTCTAACTAGACATAGGATAAAAATGCACACTGCAGAAGCTGGAGTCCAAGCCCTCCCTATTCCCTGGTTTGCCCAGCTCATATTTCCTGAGTCAATATCCACAGTGAAGCTGGGAGGTACATGGTCTGCACTGCCAACTCTACCAGAACCAGTGCTCATCTGATTGACTTAGGGCTGAAGATGAAATGGAGTGAAAAAATGAGCTCACTGAAGAGCGTTGCTGTAAGGCTTGTATAAGCTGTGCTGATTCCCATACTTCACTGTTACCCAACACAGATTAATAATAAACCTTCCCACCACTCCTCCCCCACTCATTGTCGGTGTCAGAAGACTTCCAGCCTCCAGGGAATATCTATCTCACATGGATATGAAAAGCGGAAGGGCATGTTACCTGGGCACCAGGTCCTCAGAATACAAACTGGCTAATAAGAAAGACTTCCTCCACTTTATTGCAAAGTTAAACCAACCACCAGAAAAGCTGCTTTCAACCAAATTATTAGGAGAATATAGATATACACAGTCCCTCCTCATGACATCCCAGCTTGTGAAAACCACACACGTTCCAAGGAAATGGATACCTATCCTGTAAAATGTCAAACTGATTTGCAAGAATCAATAGATACGTGTGAGAGCACCACAAATTCTGAAGCTTATACCCCTCTAACCATAACTTTAATTAATAATTCATAAATATTGCTTCTGCTTTGGGCTCATGCCTACCAGCATCATTTAGGACCATGGGCCCATCACTGAACTGTGTTGCCTCATTTTCCAACAAAATGACAGGAAGCTCAGCCTGCAGAACAGCAGGCACAAGCACAAATTGCACCTCTTCTTGAATAAAGCTTTCAAAATTTCAGCTCAAAAATCAATTGCGACAAAATACCGTGGTTCTTAAATGACTTGTTTGGCCCCAAATTCAGTGTGAGCATGTACTCAAAGACTGACTTTGTTAACTTAGACCTAAGCTACAAAATGATCCTGTGGCCAGAATTATCTCTCATGATCCATTCCTCCCTCCACTCATCACACAGACCACTTTATACATACTGTTTTATGTCTTGTCCCTTAGCTTTCCAATAAAGGCTATTATTTATATCTGAACACTGAAAAAGCACTGTCTTCTGTACTTAGCGTATGCTGAACAAAACGAGGGCAGCTTTACTTCGCAGATTCTCATTAAAACCTAGATTTGTTTCCTGTAATTGAGATTATTGCCAGGACTCCAAGATAAGCATTGCTAATCAGAGCTTGGCTTCCCACACTTTACCCTTTCTCAAAAAACACCAGCAGAGATGCGTGATTCATTTCAGAAGCAGGTGTTTCTTGAAAGAAGAGAATCTGAAGGCTACTCTTCTTTTCCTGCTCCAGCACTATTCAGGTCAGGTTGTACTGACATAAACTTATAATTAATTGAGACATCATCAAGCTCCAGATGCAGAATTCCTAGCGTTTCTCTGAAATGTTGTCTAGTAGCTACTTAGAGAGCTCATCACTAGATTACAGCTGTGTATTGTACACACTCGCAGACAGCTGAACACATTCAAAATGCAGTAGTTTGAAATTTTATCAATGATTCCTACAGTTTTCTAAATGGAGAGCAGAGTTCTACCAATTCCAAAAAGCCAAGGGGAATCGTCTAATTAAAACAAGTGAAACTCCACAGGCTACTGTGGAAATACTGCCATATACTTTGCTCATTATTAACTCAAGAATAATCTGTGCTAAAATGTGGCTTTCTCAACATTAATCCTCTACAGCTGCTGATAGTAACTTAGGACAATATTTCTAAGCACTGAATTAAACAACACCACCACTATTGCATAAAACTGACACGACTGTTGTGGTAGCAAGCTTTGGAAACACAAATCTGCTGCAGACATGTTTTGCAGTAAACAGACACAGGGCTACAACAGATGAGTTACGGTCCTGCTACAAAGAGATAATGAAATTATGCTCCATTAAAAGTCTCATGTAAGGGCATTTGTGCCAAAATGACCTAAAGCTTTTTCCAGGGATGGAGGAACGCAGGTTGGAGAACTCCAAAACTGTAGCTATGCAGGAGTACTTCACCCATGCACTCCATCCATGCAGTCCAACAGATAAAAGCACACAACTCCTAGCATTTCTCCAGTCAAAAGCACTCTATCAGGGGGAGACTCTGAACTATAGTTACTTAAAAAATAAAAAATAAACCACAGCTATGAATTCGAAGATCAACCACAAGACATTTCCTTTAATTTTACCTATTCTGGGATTTTCTGTGAAAGCGTGACTCTTTCTTCTGCCTTCTGGTCACAGGGGGCGCGGGGGTGGATGGGAGGGGAGGAGGAGCAGCAGGCGTAGGAGATGGAGGTAGGCCATTGCTTGGTTTACTTTTGTGGTTTTTGTCTGCTTCGTACTCAAAGGTGCGTTTGGGCTTGGGGACGGGATTCACCACTGTGTTCGTTACGCTTTCAAGAAGCAATTTAGGGTCAGCAGAGTTTGCAGTAACCCCCTGCTTTGCCTTATTGCTTATCTCAGCCTCAGTAGGTGTTTCTGGTTCGCTCCCCAAAATAACGCTCCCTCCTTTGCTACTACTTAGGTTTTCACTCAGTCCCTCCACAGCACTCAGAGACTTTTTCCTCCCTTTATCAATGCTGTAACAACTGCTTGGTAACTGGGGGAGGCCCCTGCCAGGCTGCTCTTTTAGTGCTTGCTCGATCTTCTGTATTCTGTTGAGCACAGCAGAGGACTCTTTCCTCACGTGGCCCTTATGAAAAGCACCAGAAGGAAGGTCGCTCCTGCCTGGCCTCTTTTCTACCCTGTGGCAGGAGTCCCTGTCCAGCAGTTCCTCCTCCTCTGTTTCCGGGTAAGAGCACTCAGAAAACGTTCGGCTCATTCTTCTGAACCCTTTGAAATCGAACGCCTTGTCGCTGCACGGAGAGGTGAGCACGCTAGGGCAGCTCTCACTGCCCGACCTCTCCCCAGCATCCCTCTTGTCCACACACGTGTTCATCCTGGGAGACGGCTCCCGACGACATTCCCATTCTGTAATCTTCTGCCTGATGTCCAGCACCTGGGAGCGGACGCTCGTCCGGCTGAGGGATAGGTTCCTCAGGTTCACAGCAGTGCCTAGGGACAGAGTGCTCCGGGCCAGAGGATGGCTCCCTATTGCATCCCCATCCTGAGCCTCCTTTGGGCTCTCAGTTTGGTCCTCTGCCTTGAACACAGACAGCCTTTTATCTAAAGCTCCCACACTGATGGCTTTGAGAGGGTGGCTGGGAGAGTCAGTGTCCGATGGGCTGGTGGAGGTGCTGTGCAGCGCGGACGCACGGCTGCTCCAGTCCTTGAGGCGCAGCCGGGAGCCAGAGGCTTTGGTGAGACGCGTGGAGTGGCAAGAGTCCTCGCTGTCACTGAGGGGGTAGGCTGGGCTTCTTGGCGGGGACAAAAGAGGTGGTGGAGAGACTGACTGACACCTAGAAGCAGAAAGAAATAAAACATCAAGTCCTTAGGGAAACTACAGCTATTTGCCAAGCTTCTTCCGGCTGCAGGCAGAGCGGGGGTTGTTTGCACACCACAGAACTACCCCAAAGGGACCAGATACTGCTCAGCCACAGAGCCTGGAAAGGGAGAAACAGTACTTAGTTGAAGTCAGTGATGAACTGAGCATTCAGCGCGTTCAAAGCCAGTTTTCTCACCTCTATTTGACCCCCAATTTGTCCAGGTTTCCTGAGTTTAAACACTACAGAAACATTCTCATAGCAAACCGTTGCCATGAACGCATTTACCAGCTCCAACAGGACAGTTTCCTGGCCTTCCAGATTAAGGATTCCCTCTGCAGGAAAAGGAGATCATCAGGGAAAAGATTCCCACTGCAGTAATTGTAAAGACTGACCAACGAGGAGATGAGTTTACTCACTGGCTGCTTGAGTAAACCAAATTCTACAGCTGTCAGTTTTTGATTCATAATAACTGAAGCAAAGGATCCTTGTGGTCAACAACAGCATTTTTGCCACAGCACTTCAAATCCCCAACATATACAGTAAATAAGACAAGACTGGAAAAAGAAGATATGTCATGTCTTTGATGTGATGTTGTTGCAAACGGATTAAGCTCTCCTTATCAAAGAGAACAGAAGTAACTCTCTATCAAAAGAACATTACAGACTGAAAAACAGGCTAATCTTCCCACATTCCATGCTGAAGTATATTAACTGTACAGAAAGGTCTCAATGTCACCTTGGAAAAAACCCTCAGAACAGATTTTTGCAATGATCTGCAAAATTAGCCATTGTTATCATGGTGTTGTACAATGTTGCAAAGACTTTGAAAATAAAAAGACAAAAGGAAATTAAACAACCCATTAATCAGCTGGCTCATCATTGATGAGCCAGCAATAAAAAGCAATAAAAAGCCAAAACCATGTCAAAAGAAGGGGATTTTTACTGCTCTGCCACAACGCACACGTACAACCATAGCAGAAATAATCATGGCTCCTTTGACATTTTGCCCTAGGAATCTCTGTTTCAAAAAGAGAAGAAATAAAAAAGAAAGGATCCCAGTACACTGTGTTTCATAAGCAGCCCAGTTTATGTTTTACAAAGACTGTGAAAATCAAGTTGAGTTTTTGTTTTTTTGTTTTGGGTTTTTTGTTTTGTTTTTTGTTCATTTGCTTTTTACAGAATATCTTGTACGCATAAAAACCAAGTGGGAGAATTTTTTTGACCAAAAGAAGCTGCAGTAGCACATTATCAGCTGTAGTAAAGGAAGAAAAAGCTCAGAACAATCCTCGCTCTGGATGGTTTTTCCCCAGCAGCACAGACACAGGTACCAACCACTATGCATGAATCCAACAGTCCAGAGTACCAACATAACTGCTGAGACATACTTTGAGATGGGTTATTTTCTTCTTGAAAAACACAGTCCCAAACCAAATTATTAAGTTTCATCCCAGTTTCCTGCAGTTGGTGATACTTTGCTATCAAATCTCAGAAGCATCAGAGAAAAAAAATGAATGTTCTGGTCAGAAAAAGGCGATGATGAAACTACCACAAAAGGTACTTTTCTCTTTTTCAGAATCCTGGGAAATAAAGTCATTTTTGCACAGACATTACACTTTTTGGAGGCTTCTCTTCCTTCCTCATTTTGAAAAAATAAAAATTCATTCTTATGGAAAAGACAGATCTCACACAGAAGATGAGGGCGAACACTTCACCAACAATTACTTGAAGCTCAAAGAATTTTTTTTTTTTTTCATTTTATGTCAGAAAGGGTGCGTATCAGAATACACTCGTTTCATTTTGGGTCCCAGAAGTTAAATTTCCTGTCATTTTATGCAGCTTCAAACAGGTGACTTAAGATATCTCAGAAAATCAAAAGCAGGTGACAGAGGATGAGGTTTTGGCTGGCTGTCACAGCAGAGTGCAGAAAATTACCTAGAATTATCGTAGTCTACACTCCTTTGCACAGCACCTGACAAAACAACTTAAATCAGCCTCATCAGACCTGGAGGGTTGCCATGACTTTTCATTTTTTCCCACCTGTCTTGTCTAGATCTCTTCAGTTTAACATCATGACTATAAAAACATGTATTACTTTTAGCACTCCTCTAGCTTAGACTCAAGATAGCATTCTCCTTATATCTGTATGTGATGTACACCTGCCCTAGAGCTGCACTGACATTTGCCTCAACAGTACAAGGATTTTTAAGTGGAAATGTATTTCACATACAAAGAGCACAGCCTCCACTGCACCTTTTCAAGTCATGTTACCTAAATCCATTGTCAGGATTCTGCTAATGGACAGAACAGAACCTGTGAAGACGCCGTGCAGAATTCTTCAGCACACATTAACACTTCTTCCCTTTGCAGCATGGGAAAACTGACATTCAAATTAATTAGGCCCTTTGAGATTAAAAAAAAAAAAAGACTCCAAATGATAATCTATATTGACAGCAGGAATAAAATACAAGCTGATAGGGGCCAAATTAGTAACGGGACAGCAGAAGCAAAGAACATACCAACCATCTTCTCTCTGATTTCGTGTCACTGTAAGAAACATACTGTAAGTATTGCTGTCACTTTTCCTTATCTGGGAAGCTGTGACCATCTCCAGTCACCTTTATGATGCACACGGACATTTTCCTATCATTATTAATATTATTTCTTACTTACATTGTGGTTTAAAGATGCTAATCAGACCAGGAGCTCAATCTGTGGATACCACAGAATAGTTTCTGCAACAGCTCTGCTACAAAGATTCTAAGATAGTTTATTAACCATTCCAGAATGAGCGTATATAAATGCAACACGCTTATCCCTGTGTAAGAAAACAGTCTTGTAAAAGAGGTACCTTACTTCAGCTCCATTTTACCTTAAGAAGTATGAAGCATAGCATTTAGTGGATCCATTATAGGCTCCTGTTTTATATCTGACTTAGCAAACTTCTTTGCATGATGAACAGACTGCCAACACATTAGGTTTATCTAATTGTCCATAAATTCTAAGGTCTTTTGTTTGTGATGAGGTGCTACAATTTGTAGTTTTGACTGTTGTGGCCTCATTGCTCTACTATGCAATTTTACTTTAAAAGACAATGAAAAAATCAGGAATAATGTTTACGAATGCCTTATACAGAATATCTGGATCACCCAGAAGAGCAAGCAGTAAACGCAGGGCCCCTGGAAGCATCCTGCTATTCCTGTGTGGACCAAACTCCTAGCCTCTGTTTGATGTTGCTCATCCAATATTGTTTTTAATTGAATACCACAGCAGTTTTCATTCAGAATTTTTATGTTCCTGATAGAAATAGAAACACCATCTCTCTCTCATCTTTCCAGTTGTTTTCACTGTCAGGAAGAGGTTTGTTGATTCATCAGGAGAGGCAGAAGGAGGAAAAGCAAGGCTTGCATGACCTGCAGAAGTTGCACAATGATTCTTCTTAGAAAATACAAGCCACTCTTCTAAATCCTAGGCTCCTAATGAATTGGCAGCACTTAATGCTTGATATTGAACCCCAGAAGGCAGTTACAAAACTCCCACTCACTTCCTCTGCACAAGTTTGGGAATGTAGAGCAAAAGGCCCTTTTAAGACACGTGCATTGTCAAGTTCTTGGGATACAACAGTTAACAGATAGATTCACACTGCTTTACTCTGTGAACTTCAGTCATTCAGGTAGAAGAAACAGGAATAACCTAACAAGAAAGAGAAGCAAAACCTTATCTCTTTGGCTTCAGGCATGCTTTCGCTAAAGGACAGTAGCAAGTAACAGAACCAAGAAAATAATTCCAAAAGCCAAACAACAGATAATAAAGTGCTCCTTCCTCCAAGTAACCTACTTCTCTTAGAACAATATTCTCTCACGGGCAAAATAATTCCACAGTCTTTTAAATGGATACTATTGGACAGAGACAAATAATTTATAGTCTTTCACAGACAGTTTGTAAAGCAAAATGCATTTATTGAAGTTTCCTGCATACAAAATGATGCATGTGGCACCTTAAGAGCATGTAATTACATACACTGCCAGAATACTGAGTATAAACAGCATAACACATAAATGCAGATTTCTTAACAAGTTTACTTGAGCCAAACCTTCCTCCAAGCAACAGTATTTGAGATTACCTGCATTTCACAAAACACACTGGAATGAGTTGCTCCAGTTTCCCAAGTCATACATCTCCCCTGCGTTAAGAAGCTCTCCAACTGCTTCTCAATCAGCAGGCACAGTGAGTTGCCATCTCAATGGCAAATACCTGACACACAGCCCATCGTGACACGTAAATAAGTCACGCACAGACCCCCAGCTACCTTCACAGTAGGACTCACTGTTGCACAGCAAAGGAAGCCAATGCAATCTTAGAGATTTCCATCCCACTGGAGCGTACTCAGCTTTGCTGATGTGAATCATTCTATAGCACTTAGAGCTCTAAATATATATGAGCTTAAAGTTTCAATTCAGTCTCTTCAGTTTCCTTTTTCCTCACACAAACAGACAAAAAAGTCGCTTCACAAGAACTGTGATTCTCAAGACCCACTCTCAAATAGAGATATATCTTCCAATGTAGGTATTTTCTCTAATAAGGGCTAGTATCACCTGCCATCTACTTTCATTAGTATGATGGATTACAATGGAACTCTTATCATAACATCAAGAGAATTAATAGCTGCACTGCTCTGAGGTTATTTGCACCCTAACCACCACAAAACAGAAAATGAAAATGCTGAACTTATACCCTCCTTGTCAGGTCCCTAAATAAGGCTGACTTGAACTAAAAATATGGGTGGTGGAGAAGGACTGGTTCTTGGGGCCACAGATGTCTGAGCACTCACCCCGAAGTTGGGAAGCCACCAGTTTTCAACAGGATACCAGTCTTCTTAAACCTACTCCATGTGGGTGCTAACAGCTGGTTGTGTGGAAAACAGAATTTAATTCTTGGAGAAGATTCTGAAAGTGAGCAACACAACAGCAGTACCAAAAGCAGCAAGCCTGATCTTTTGATCCAGTTAAATTGGTGTACAGCTCCTGCCTGCTTCTACTGCCAAACATTAACTCTAGAAAAGGGAGGAAATGAGTGGCAAACACAGTATAGGCTTTATAACTCCTATAGCTTCATTAGCTTTTAACAAGAGGCTATAAAGCTGCTTTTATACTAATTTTACTGTCAGAGTAAGGGGAGTAAAAAGAATTTGAATTTGTTGAGGATTTTGTTTCCATGATCCACACATGCTTTATAAGCACTAATAAAAACCTCAAGTTGCATTTCTGACGAGATTAAAAGTGACTGGAGGATCTCAAGGAAGTAAGTCACACCATTCTAACTCTCCTGAAGTGTCAGCAATGACTGCACTGATCATCCTGTGCTGAAGGCAGACAAGTCAGAAGAAGCTGCTCAGCGCTCTTTTAGTTTTGCAAATTCAATTGGCTGTGCTGAAAACAAAACTTACAAAATACTAAGAGTTTCTGGCTCTCTGTGTTCCAGGTAATTTCCTGTTTCAAAAAAGTCAGTCCTGCAGGAGCCCATTTACTGAAAAATGAACTAGGAATGTGTTGACAGAAAAATACTGGGTCTTTCCAGGCTCCTGCTGACGAGATCCCATCATTTCATAGGAGCACGGAAGTTTAGCAAGCTGAAAGTCACCCAGCACTTTTTATATTCCTCAAGACTTTCTCTCCCTTTTGCTGGAAAATGCTTTACGAGTATATTAATTTAGTTTTTCTGCTTGGCCCTGATTTTCCTCAGAGTTTTGTGTCCTATTAACAAGATAGCCTAATGCATATCAGAACAATGATGATAAAATCTGTATTAGCTGAACCTGTATCCCCATTAGTTTGTGTATTTAGCATATTTGGTTGCCATATAAGACTAGAGACTTCTCATTTCCATAACAAGCATTTAAAGAGATCTGAAACAAAAGCAACAGATATCTTATTGTGTGAACAGCAAAACAACTTAAAATCTACAAAAATACTTTTACCAGTAATTGATTTTCAGAGAATACTTCTCAAGAAAAAAAATGTGAATAAATATAACTTTTACTCATTACAGTGGTTAAAATATCCATCTTCAACTGGATCTTAAAATCAGCAGGATGCCAATAAGGTCACTAAAGCCCTACTGGTTTCAGAAACTTGAGGAAGTAGCCACAGAATTATCTGGAAATTTATAAGGGAGAATGCTAGAAAATGCTTAACTGACAACGATAAAATTACCATACCACACAACAAATTCATATTATTTTATGATTTGTAATGATCACCATTTTCTAAAATAAAGAATCTCGCTAAAGCAAAAGTTTGCACAAAAAAGTCATTTGAGGCACTGATTCAGATAGTCAGTGTTAACACTCCATCACAAAGAACAGAAAAGTTCCCATCTTTTCGGCATCTAGGATTTTTGGCTTCTAAGTAAATAGAAAGGACACATTCAGTTCTGCATATGAAAAAATGAAATTATCTTTATAATAAAATGCTGAAAAAAAGCCTAACTGCTGGGGAGCATATTCTTTGGATAGTCAGAGTGTTCTAACTGGGTGGTTAGCACAAGGATCAACTATGCAACCATCACAAACGTGTGGCATGAAATGGCTTTGCTGATTAGTGGAGAAAACACAAGAGGGACTTATGTATCAATGATACTTTGAATTTTGACATTTTCTTTTCAAAGATAAATGACTGTCTAGGTTTGGGCAACTTCTTTGTATGCTGCACTAAAGACTAACCAAATCTTTCATTATATTAATTCTACTGGGAACAGAAAGGGACATCAGGATGTCATTACTGTTACTCCTTGTAAATGACGGCCATGGGAACATTAAGACCAGCCAAAAAAGGGACCTCCTAGACTACTGAATCTAAATAGATCCCATTCTGTAGACCTTTCTGTTAGGAAAAATTCTGTAATTTGGCATGGTATACATTCTATCGTCATTCTCTATTATGTTGAGTAGCTAACTACAGTTGATATTTAATTTTCTTAAATCTAAATAAAACTTCTGATAAGCAAAGGAGGTGAACTTTTCATGCTCCATGCCAGGCACATGGCAGTTAGGTGGTTTTTGAACTGATTCAACATGGTAACAAAGCAAGAAGTAGAACTTGTCTTTTCTTGCCTCTGGCTTGGAAAGTGATGTAAGTGCCAACTTAATAGCCACTTCCACCACAGCCCCTACTATTTTTGAGCTCTCACCAGGAGTACAGCTCAAAATCCCCCAAACCCTGCATAACAAATCATTTCCTCCCTTTCCTGCTGACTTAAGGATTTTGACAAAAACAAAACAGAAGTTACTTTCCAAACTTAACAGTGAATTTGAATAATAAGATTGTTTGCAAAAGGATCAGTCTCACAAATGTGTGCTATTGTTAAAAAAAACATGACTTAAAACAAAGCAATAAGATCAGCCAAAGTGTATGAAGATCCAGAAGCGCTTAAAGACAAAAAAACCCCAAAACATAACCAATGAATAATGGCTGATAGGGAATGATGGCTGATTAATAAGTCAAGCAAACAAACAAACAAAAAAAATTAAGTGCTATGGTGCTATTTTTAAATACCCCAGTTTCTGTGCTCTCAGGTACTCAGATCACAGGAGGGATGGTGAGTCAAGCTAGTGAGAGAGCACCGTCCTACAAATAAACCCCTTCACAGTTCTGAATCCTTATGGCTGGTTCCTAGAGAGAAGTGCAAAGACACTCAGCTGGCTGCAGCTGAACTGTGTTTTTATGGCTTACAAGCAATGTCTGATTTACACCAGTCATTCTGCCAAAGTAGATTACGTGAAGCAGCAAATATGTTCTACAGTTGTACCAAAAAAATAAAAAAGCATTAAAAAAATAGTCAAATAAACCAAAGCTGACGAGTCAGGGCCTAAATACTCAAATTAGATTGGATTGGTAAAGCAAATACAGCAAGAAAGTCTGACTGCGACAAATGACTGTAAGATAAAATGTGATCAATCAACAGGCAGTAGATACATGCCTTAGACAAGTAATTTCTAAGGGTGAAGAAGCTAACAGGGAATTGTGAAAATATGTGGAGTAAGAGCGATAGATCACCCACTGATCTAAATCTTCTGCACTGCTAAAATACAAGGCATAGAGTGGTTTTTAGACTCTGCCATGTTTAAGCCTTCCTCACTTCTCCCTGTTCAGAACACAAGCAATCGGGCACAGAAGATTCAAAACATCTGCACTGTAACTCCCAGTGATCAGAAGCTAGCTGCAGGTGGAAAAGAAAACCTCAAAAGCAATAAGTGAAATGTCAGATACAGCCATTCTTTCTTTTCTAATGAGGTACAGTGCACAGGTTTCATAATGTTGACTTTCATTTTTCTCCTCAAAGCAATGAATACGGATTAAAGTTGAGAATGGAAACCTCCCTCACAGTTGCTCTTTTACTTTATCAGGTTCTGAATAATAATATTTGCAATAGGTATTTCCACTGTTATGTCTTCACCGTCTTTGATTTTCACGATGTTCTGGAAGCTGCTCAGAGCGATTTATTCTCTTATCCTCACCTGCTTTCTTGTGATCTCAGCTTTTTTGTTAAAGAATGGCAAGACAACAAATGATAGCATTTTCTTAAATCAGGCAGAACACACAAGCTCTTATGTGTCTATTTAAGAACCATCAGCCCTTGAAACTTGTTCTTTAACAGCATGTCTGAACATGATTGTTCCAACTCCCAGTGCATGTGGATGCTCTCAGCTCTGCTTTTTCAAACTACAGGTAATTTTTCAACGTGCTTCTTTATCTGACACGGAATCTCAAAACATTAAATGCTTTCTGTCAGAGCTTTGCAAGTCTTCCATGCTTACATGCACTCACCTTGGGAAGAATTAAAAACGTTTCTGAATTGCGATGTCTAATTTTTAACATCCCTGAAACAGCTTTGCATTTGGCAACTTCTAAGTCTAGAATTCTGGTTTAGAAAAGCTGTCATAAGACAGGTTCCACTCTTTCCTGCTCTCACAAGCCAGTAAAACTTACAAGGTCATCATACACTTCACTGAAATACTCTGTATCCAAAGAGAAAAGAACAGAATCACAAGCCAGAAAGTCACGAATCCTGGCTGCACACAGATCCAGAATACAGCTAAATCTGCTTCCCCTGCTTTGCTTCTAAATTAAATCATAGGTCACACAAAACAGCATCAAATGGACCTGTGAATAAATATGTGGTAGGGACAGAAAAAGAAGGGAGATTACGACTGCATCTGGTCTTCAACAACTTTTCTCAGTCTCACCCACTCCAACCAACTGCTTTCAGAATAAACACAAAAATACCTTATTTCCTTCTCCACAATGACATACAGTCCTTCCAGACGCACCGGTTTAGTTCTGGTCTCCAATTTCTACTGCTGTATCATGCAATGTATCAGTCAACAGGAGCCAAACTCCCCTTTGCTGGCTGTTTCCTCTTTAAGGTACTGCATTGTTCCAAAGGGCAGAGATTTGAGTTTGGAAGTCCATTGGTGTCCAGTGAGACTTCTCTGCATAGATTTTCTTTTCTCCGTTTTTTGTTCTCATAAACTAGTTTAACACAGCTAGAAAGCATCCCAGAAAAACAGGTTATAAAACTGAAAGCCATTATCCATATGTCTGTTATGAAACAGACATTCCTAATTTCTGCCATCATTACAACTATTAATATCACAATCCAGCAAGACTGAGGCCTGAGACATCTGGACCCAGTGAGAAAATACAATGTGCCACAACAGAATAGCACCAAATTGTTTTAAAAAGGTCTGCAAATGTCTGCACTGCTTCTGGAGTTACTGCTCTTCGTATGAAATAAAATACAAGCTATATTAGAACTTAACTGAGCACATTGGAACCTCCTGATTTATCCCTGTGAATCCATAACAACCTCAGTATCAGCCCTGAGCACAGTCTGGCTCAACAACCTTGTGAGATTGCCCCTGGGTTGTGAAGGTAATTCACGTGTAATGTAAAGCCAAGGGAAAAGGAGCAACTCTGATTTTAAACTTTTATCTAAAGAGTGTTCAGACCTCCGAGGGGCCTCATAGCTATAGCTGGGGGTCATCCTTTCATCATAACAACTGCAGCAACATGATGTAACTTTGGGCAAATTTCTGCATCAGCACAAAGCTGAAACAAAGACACACAATCAGCATGCTCCAGATTACATGACTGAGATGGGATACTTTTCTTCACAACAGCACACTTGGTTTCTTTTATAAAAATGAAGCAGCACAACAGCTTCCTGGTAATATATTACTCTTACAGTGGTTGGACTAGAGAAATACAACCTATTTCTCCATCTTCAGCTTTGTTTTTGTAAGCTTTACCCTCTCTCCTCGATTTATTGGAGGAGTGCATCTCAACCTGCCTAGAGCTCCAAATATCTGTGTGCCTATAACTTTGACTATTTTTTCTAATGCAGTAAAGGGAACTACTGCTTTCTTCCATTAACCTCCCAGTTAGTTTAGGGATCAAACTCAGAGTCCACTCTCCTACCAACACATTAGTATTTATTTCAATCCCTGAAGATAGCCTAAGCAATTTCCCTGGTTTTTTGTTTGTTTTTGTTTTAAGAAAAGAGCCAACATTCATAACAGACTTTGTAGTGGGAATCAGCAGTAGTACCCCTCAGAAATTACAACTTAATATTAGACTTCATAACTCTCTATAACTACCTGAAAGGAAGTTGTGGTGAGGTGGAGGCTGGCATCTTTTCCTATTTAACTAGCAATAGGACTAGAGGGAACGGCCTTAAGTTGTGTCAGGGGAGATTCAAGCTGGATATCAGGAAAATTTCTTTTCCAAAAGAGCGGTCAAGTACTGGAACAGGGTTGCAGAGAGAGGTGATCGACTCACCGTCCCTGGAGGTGTTTAACAAACATTTAGATATTGTACTGAAGGAAGTGATTTAGTGGGGAAATACTGATGGTAGGTAAGCAGCTGGAATATATGATCTTGAAGATCTTTTCAAACATTGATTATTTTTTGACTATCTGAACTTCAAGAACTGAATTAAAAGATATATTCAGCACTTGGAATGGTAGAAAAGAACGGAAGCAGTTGCTAAGTGAGACATTGCTGATGGTGGACCAAAGTATGGGAGGAGGAAGGAAGAGCACTCGGTTCTTCCTCAAATACCAAAAAGAAGTGCTCAAGTGCTATGTTCATACATTCAAAAGAAACCTATTCAAAGTCTCCTCTTCCCCAGCACAGTGAGGATACAATGAGAGGAACAACGAAGCACAACTACAGGTAAAAAATAAAATAAAATAAAATACGTATTAAGAATTGGCCCTGTACATGTCATGAAGGGAACTAGTTTGTCTCCTCTTCAGAGGCTGCATCCTGCCCCTGGAGGAGGAATGACTTGAGGCTTCAGAACCCTGGCCTTTCTTATCATCATAATTTTCCTCAGTGGCTCTGACCTCATGGAATGCAAAATAAATTCCAGCTGTGACAGACAAACATGACCCTTGGTACATGCTACAGTGTGCACAGATTTGTGCATGTTAAATAAAATAGAATGCTCCTCTTGACTATGAGAGGGAATTTTATATCCATTTCAGTGACGGTATTCCTTCATTCAATTTCTTTAAATATTCTTGAACTGAAGTTTGATATTTGTCTGGCTTAGGCCAGTACAAATCAAGAGTTAACAAATAGAAGTTGCTAAAGATGCAAACTGATGTAAAACTCATTATTATGAGAAGATTTCATGCACTGACCTGAAACAAAATGCATACTTGCGGAAAAACCAAAGTTTCAAGTCTAAATAACATTTGCACTGAAAATTAAATTAGGTTTCTATATCTGACTTGTTGCTGTATCCTTTGTTCTATTTTCTTTTGTTAAACAAGCCAGGAAAATAAGGAAATATGTTGGGTATACCCGTCACTGAGTGACACATGAAAGACTTTTCCAGAAAGAAGTGGTTGGATTTTGTTGTTATTTTAGCTGAGCACAATTTTGAAAAAGTCTTTGGTCTACTTCTTCCCCAGTCTGTTAGTAGATGCACACAAAAGGAAAGAAAAAAAAAACCCACAAAACCAACAATCTATAATTTGCAATGCCTTTTGCTATCAGACTTATCGACATGACAGTCCAGTCAAGGCTAAACATAACTTCACTCTGGACCTAATTCAGAACTATTTCACTGAATATCAACAGAAGACAATCAGCCAGTGCTCAGTCACTGTTGCACAGCAATAATCAAAAACATCTAAAGGAAATTCTCCTAGAGATTCAGATGTTGCCCAGAGAAGTTGTGGATGCCCCAGCCCTGGAGGCATTCAAGGCAGGGCCGGTTGTGGCTCTGGGCAGCCTGCTCTAGTGGTTGGCAACTCTGCCCATGGCAAGGGTGTTGAAGCTAGATGATCTTTGAGATCCTTTTCAACCCAGGCCATTCTATGATTCTCTTTGCTTTGTTTACTGAGATTTCAGTACAAATCTCAACAGGAACAAACTTCCACCAGACAGAGACAGTCATAATCACTCCTCACCGTGATCAAGGGTAATACAAGCGCGCGCATTACTCACCACGCTGAAATGCGCCTCCCAGACCACATTTCATCACCACACCTACAAGAGCAATGGGATCTAAAGCTTTAATTTGGAGTCAGAATAATATCTGGATGATTTGTACTCCCCTCATAAAGATTTTTTTTCTCATGAGACCTTGGCTTCTTATAGAACTGTAGATTTTGCTCTTCTGTTGGCCTACTAGCTTTTATAAGAAGCCATACAATACTCCATCATTTTTCATATCATACAAGAGAATTTATATATATTATAGCCCTGAGAATGAAAATCATTTGCTATCACTGATATGCAGCAAGAACATGACACAATAATAAACAACTGCAAGGTTACTTAATACAAAGCACAATAGAGTGACTTAGAGCAAGCACACAATTTTTCTCTCTCTCATCCTTTCAATTTGCAACAGAGCCAAAAAAAAGTCTCATGTTCCTACAGGAAAATACAGAGATAACATCAGGCAAAGCAGCAAGAAATGAAAATTAAATGGAGAAAATGCAGCAAAACTAACGTGTGTACAAAAGGAGAAAAAGCAACTAGTACTTGTGAAGTTCATCAGCAAAAAATATTTGCTCTCTTAAAGACTATGAACACTAACAACAAATTCCCTATTACACAGGGGTTCTCAACTCATTAATATTTGGAGCAAAAACTGAAGTCTACATTCTGACCCTAAGTTACTTCCCTCAGAGCCCTATAGACTTAAGCCCATGATACTATTATTGTTTCCTGAAAAGCACAAATCCCTGTTATTTATTCAGTGGAAAACAATATCCAAGATGTCGTTTGCCCAGAAACTAAGTTTCTTACAGTGTAATGACTAATAAGTAATAAAAAAATCAGGCATAAGAGCCAACACATACAAGTGCTCCAGCAACACTACATTTAACATTGGCAAAAGGCATAGGTGAAAGTACAGCTTTGTAACTTAAAAAATCAGCTTTAACACTTAAAGAGAAATGTGGATTATCATCAGACTAGCCAATAAATGTGCATTTAGCTAAGGAGAGAAATTAGGTTCTGAGAGCAAGCAAGGTAGGGGAGGAAGAGATGTAGCATACAATCAGGTTTTAGCTCCACACTGTCCCTTATCCTACACCAGAGCTGCAAATATTGAAATTAAACACCTTCCTAGCACTATCTTTAGTGAGCAGAAGGCTGATGCTGAGTTCCTGCCTGTGAGCAGACACGTAACTGCAAAGCCAGGAGAGAGTATTAAGGAATTTACTGCTACAGCACTTTGTGAACCTTCAACTTCAGTTTTCACTCACTTCCCCCACTTCTGGCTACCATACAACTGTCTCTCACTGTGGTCACTCAGCACTCCAAGCCAGACTTACTCAAGAAGCTCTTCCCTCTGGGAAACGTGCAGAACAAAAGGGAGGAATTGCACATCCAGTCCCCGTGCCCGCTCTGTCCTCTGTGCTTCCTGAGAGCTCGCTGCTCCACTTCTCAGGCAGCAAATGACACACAGACTGAGGACGTTTGTCAAACCTCTGTCCCTTTGTGTGCTTAAAGGGAGGAAACTGGCATTAATGTTTAACAAGACTAACACCAGCAGAGCCTTTCTCTGCTCTCTGACGTGCTGACTTTGAAAGGACAGGTGTGTGAGAAATCCGGTGAGCCTTACACTTCCTCCTGGTTGCCTACTGGTTGGGAAAAGAAGTTCTGTTGTTTTGGTTTTGAAGTTGCAGGGGCCAGTCGTCTACAGTTTCTTTCTGAACCTTTAAGCTGAGGTGATCTGACTGCCTGCTACTAACAGAATAAAAAGGAGCTGTAACCAGGTACACCAAACCACCCACAGATAGACATGGCAAAAAAGTCCGCCCAACCTGAAGAACATGCAGATGACACTGTTGTCTAGAACGGAAAGGGAGAGGTTAAAAATCTACATGCAAATGCTTTCAAGTCTCTGCCAGCAGTTTGGAAAGGACACAGGCTATCTGCCATCTCCTCTATTTGCCTAAGTTGACACAAAGTGGTTTTCTAAATCAGCAGCAAATCAAGGGTGTAGAGGTTTCAGCCGAGAGCCATCTGATGGTTGTGCAGTTTTTCAGCTGTTGGCACTGCCAAGTCTTACTCCAAAGCTCAGTTGCAGCCCCAAGGCACAGCTGCTTCCCTGGCAAGTGTTTTCCTGCACACATACAGGGCTGAGTCAGCTGCAAGCACCTCCTGCTGACAACAGGGGTAACCAAACTACCCATACCTGAGCATTACCAATACCAGCCTGTTCCAATCCACACATGAGCAGTCCTGCTACCCGCCAGCATCCACCCCCCCCCAAAAAAAAAAGGCTTTCAGAGGCTTTGCTGGCAGGATTTGTATCACAAAGTGTTTCTATGCTACATCAGTAGTTTCTGTTTTCATGCGTCAAACAGTTGTGCTGTTACCTGGAAAAAAGATCACTTCTGAGAAATTCTAACGCAAAATGCTATATACTGGAGCTGGCCCAAATGCAGCTAATCAGTGCAAAGGTTATGAAACATTTGAAGTTTTGAAAAAGTCACATCTAATGAAAAACATGAAGATGGATGACCCAAAAGTCCTATATGCTGCTAAAGATTGCAGGCACAAATTTGCGACTCCTTGGCTTTATACAGAATAAATGAGATAGGCTTCTCCTCTCCAGAGAGCTGTGCCTCATGCTGATATACTCTGAGACACTGTGCTGAAACATGCTCTTTCTCAAAGCATCCTAGGCAGTATGGGGATCTTTTGCATGCACATATTGTAATAATAAGGGTTGCACCTAACTCTATTTCCATTAGTTTTCCTCCTTGCAGGGAAACAGTTAAAGTTTCATTTGCTTTTAAAGGCCATTTGCTGTTAACATTACCCTAGTGTGAACATGAGGGTGATACTCAGTGCGGATACTGTATCAAGCACTTGGCTAATTTACAGTTTCTATACACCATACTATCTGGGGAATAGTCATGAGGGTTACCTAGAGGACTAAATGTCAGTGAAAAGAATGTGAGAATGATACATCAGCTCACCTCTTGCACTGTCTTTTTGGAGAATCTTTTTTTTTTCCCCTCCCCTCTCTCCAAGAAACACAGCTCTTCCACTCCTCAGTATTTCATTACGTTCAGATCTTCCTTTTAATTTTACCCTTTACAATTTCTGTTATGTCTTCAGTTGTTCTGCTCAAGTGGGAAATAACTTTTTGGGATAACCAAATAGCACAGTAAGCTGATAAAATGACACATCCTTTCATCTCTAAACTTGAGGCTCAAATTTGGATGGAACAGGGCAGAGAACAGAAAATTGTTCCCCTACTCCAGTAGCTTTCCAACAGCTTAAGTGTAAAGAGATGAGAGTCTTCAAGCAGCTCCTAATGGATAGATATTCATGAAACTTCATTAGTAAAGCTCATAACTTGTATCTTTATCAGTGTATTCAGTGAGATCACCAACTCCCTGGTGCAGAAAGCACAAGATTTTCATTCCTAAGAACAACTTCATCCAGAAACTGAAATGATGGCAGTACGCTGTAAAAATGTTTTGCACACTACTCCTATGCTATAACCCCAGTGGACTTCTGCCTAACTTCTATCACTACTTAAAAGATAAATTTAAAAACATATAAATAATAAAAAAAGACAAAACTGATATAGAAAATCAGAGCAGGAGTTCTAACACAGCATTGAAAGCTTTAGCATATACCTTGCTTACTGCTTTTACTCACTACACTTTAGTGCAGTAAAAGAGTACTAGAAAGACATCAGAAATACTTCCAAAACCCTGCTGTTGTAATAATACGCTGCAAAAACATATAACTGTTTCGTCCAAGCCCTTGTACAACTGAGTATACTCATACTAAAATAGAAACCATTAAAATAAATACAATAAATACAGATTTCAGGGTCAGACTAAGTAGTCTTTGTTTTAGAAGGGAACACAATTGCGTTAAACATGCTGCTTTGTCTAACCTGTTAATAACAAGCCTCTTCTTATTAAAGACTTGCTCCTTTTCATTTTTTTCAAATAATTTCCCAGAGTTTTCAGCAAATATAAACCTTTTAGAAGAGAAAACAAAGTTATTGATGACGTGTTACTATATAAAAGAGCCATGCATTTAAAATGCCATGAGAATTGAACTGCTGTGGGAAGTAGTTAACCAGGGAATATCCCTGCTGCCTTCAAATAATAGAGCAAACTTGACCTCAAGTTGCCTGAAAGAAAATGCAATCAAAAATGTTTTTTTTTTTTTTCTCAAAAGACCTGTGCACACAGGAGGGATATATTGATAGAATTTCCAGCTGGGAAAAAGTGAATTGCTTGACTAGTTGCACTTAAGGTAAGTAACATTTCTTCCTGAACTGATAACATCTAAAATGAAAAAAACAAAAGAGTCAGCTATGAAAATGTTGTCAAAAATTCCCTACCACAAATTGTTTGAGGAAGCCCCAAAAAACTAGGTCCATTTTCTCAGTTTTATCTCTTCATCTACTTAGAAGCACTCGCTTCTTTTTCTCACAGACTGGTCTTCTTTCATATCTTTAGACCTTCAGACTGTAGTTGAGGGAGTATTTCTGTAGCCCTTCTAAAGTGATTTCAAACATGGACCTTCTGTGTCCACCTCCCTAGAGGTCACATCTGACCAGGGTGAGGGAGGGGAACATGATGCCTCAGGCCATCACAAGTCAGGACTTCTGACAGATAAAGGGCAGCAGTTAAGTCAAAGTCTGTATTCAAGATTTTCCCAGTTTCAGGGTCATTTCAACCAATGCTTCTGTTTCTGATAACAGCAAGCACCATCCTTTCTCCCACAGATTGAGTTCAGGGCTGAGCTGCCGGAGTTCTCTTTCTCCAAATGCGCCACCAACCTCACCACATAAAAAGCAGCTTTGTATTTCTTTATGAACTGAACATAGCTGCTAGGAACCAGCCTTATGAAATTTTGTCAACAGTACGGTTGAAGCTGTTTTTTCTTTAAAGGAGTCCAACTGATTTTGCATCAGTTATTCAATTTCTACAGGAGTTTGGTGGAAGCTTATTTGTATTATTTTCTAAACATCAACCACAAGGGGTGCTCAGACTAGGAGCTGTTTCAGCCCAGACCAGCCACAACTGATGGAGCAAAAGAAGCTGGCATTCTGAAGGGAGCAAAATTAAGAACTGAGTTTAGGTAACCTCAGAGCACTGTTTTCCAAGCTGAAATCTCACTCCACTCCCACTAGAATCCTTGAAAACAAGAACCTGTACACCCAGCTATGCATGAAACAGCAACTGTCAAGCCACTGGAGCAGATCTCCTTAAAGGTGTGCAAAACCACTGACTATTACCAGACCTGTTGCCTTCTCTGCCCATCTTCAGCATCTACACTGCATGGCCACTGCACAGAAAAGTTCTTCACTTGTTTGTTTGTTTTTGTGCTGAGTTGGGGCAGCAGCAAATACATCAGCATGTTTTCCCACAGTATGTCATTACAACACAATGTCAGTTGGCATCCAACCATCCCACTAGATTTTCTGTTAAGCTTAAATGGGCACATCATTTTTCACAAAATTTTTACTCAAGAAGAGTGGTTTGGTGAACCCCTACATATCTGCAACTAATATAATAATAATAAAACTCCTTTAAGTCATTCAATTACATTTTCAGCCCAGGTAAAGAGGATTTTTACCCATACTGTTTTGAACTTGGGTGAAAGCCATAACTGAATGCATTCACAAAAGGGGAGGAAGCAGCTTTTCTATCACTACTCACGTACAGAAAAAAAGGAACAGAAGGTGAGAGAACATCATAATTATGCTACGACAATGAGAACCACACAGATTACTGGGAAAACTGCACACTTATTTCAAAGAAAAACAAGGCCTCTTTGTTTTAGAGCATAGAGAGTCTTACACCTTGAAGAACTTGCAGCAGAAATATGTTAAAAGATCAAAAAGAGAAGGGAAAACATACTGTACTGCCAGCACACTTTTGGGATAGCTGAAGGGCTTCCTGGGTGCACACAGAGATCTTGAGACATGCCTGTGTACTTTCTTCACAGTGCTCTCCATCCAGAAAACTTGATACAGGTAATAAGCATCATAAATCCTTAAATTCATATTTACATGAAATGGATATATATGAAAAATTAATATTTTTCTCATGGTATGACCAGGGCTCTACCATGGTGAACACAGCCAGGTATCTCCATCAGTACTGACAATAACAGAAGGGGAGTTTTCTTGCATTGACCTGCCTTACCCATTCATCCACAGCACTGAGCCTGGCTCTGAACACAGCTTGTGAGCACTAGTCAGAAGATGGCTCATTTGTGAGTAAAGGCAGACAGGAGAAATTTGGACAATGTCTACAGTTTAACATGGAGAATAAACTCACTGTGTTTTTGGTCTTCACAGAGTGAACAATTACCACTGATGCACACATCAGTATCAGCAGTATCAGACTATCAGTTAAACCTAATGCCAGACATGCAAACTTTTCTTTAAAAAAAAAAAATAATTTTACTCCAAGAAGAAATAATAAAAATAACATTAAAAACAAGATTTTTGCTGTAATTTGGATGAATTTGGTTTGACTAGGACTGAGTTATCCATATCATCCCAAAATAAGAAGCACACGCAAAGGCCTGCTGCTTGAGATGCAGAGCATCTGGCCTCCCTTTACAGGGCTGATGGAAGATTCACAGAGACAGAGAACCTGGGAAACCAGCCCAGACCTGATCTCTGGTTTAGCAGCAAAAGGGTGCAACAGCCTGAGGAGCCCTCCCTCTGAATTTCACACAATGTTATCTATAACTACAGCAAATAGTCCTGGATTCATGATAAACTCAGACATATTTCTCAACTAACTGAGCCCATGGAGTAAGACTATGTCATTGCTTCATGTTACATTTAAAGAATTATAAACAGTTAAGCAAGAATGCTGTAGGTACCTTTAAAGAGATACAAGTCATTTCATCTACACCATGTGTCTCCTTCACCTACACTGGAGGTAAGCCAGCTCCTACCAATTAAAACTCACTCCCATTAACTTAAGTTCTGAAGCCCTGAGCCACAAAGTCAGCACAAACAAATCTCAGTGCATGCCAGGCTAATGGAGCTGACAAGCAGTTGGTGACAGCTGGAATGGCCTTACTCACTGCTGGGAGGTTAAAACCAAAACCTATTCTTAAAAGGTTTGTGGTTTTCCAGGCTACAAGAGAGATGCAACTCAGATATCAAGTGGAAATCTGAATGCTAATGTGCACAGAAGTCGCTGCTTCAAAGATACCAGTCAATTAAAGCAGACAGAATGAACTGGAAAAAAAAAGCACAAAGTTTTGTGGATAAGCATCAGACCAGATTTCAGTTTTAATCAGACAAGCTGATATATGATTCAAAGATCCAACTGAACATATTTAGGAAGAAGAACATCTACAAGTGTTATTGGACTAAGAACTTAACAACTTGCAACTCTGTGCTCAAAGTAATTTGAAGAAGTAATTCTTTGCAGGTACAAATTTCAGACGCCCTGCTCTATAACCCACTGACATCAGCAGCCCAGTTTATCAGGTTATTAAATCAAGATTGCCCAGCTGGAAAGCACTCCCTAGTTCAGTGAGAATGACACCACTTCTGTGTAGACTGGGTGGAAAGACAACAGCGTGCACCACAAATCCAATCCATGCCGAAACTAACATGATTACAGTGACGTAATTTTCCACACTGAAAGCCACACAGTCCTTTCACACAACTGGAACAAAGACTGGCTCCTGATTTGGCCACCTTCCCAAATCAAGTCCTGTGACATTAAACTAAAAGGAAGTTTGTTCAAGCTTCTTGTGGCAGTCTCTTTATGTACACGCTGCTAAAATTACCATGATATTATTTAAAAAAATATTAGCTATACTAAAAATTTATCTTCCAATATTTATTGTTTCTCTTTCAAATGCTGCTTGCATCAGGGCAACACCACCTACCAGGAACACGGTTCTTCTATTTTCAGTTATTTTGGAATTTTTTTCTCCTTTTTTGTCAGGCTAAATAAAATTTGAAAACCATATTTTACTAGATAGAACATAACCTCGAAAACATAACTATAGACTTATTTTAATACCACATAGTTTCAGTGTGATTTTTAAGTCAAACAGAGGTGGTAGAGTCACTTTAAATTTAAAATTGCACTGGAAAAATCACAAGATTAGGACAAACACTATAAATTAATGCATTAATTCAAACCGAATTTCTGTATAAATTAGGAAGATGACAAACACTAAATGATTTCAAATTAGTATTATTTTTTTTTTTTTAAGGAAAAGCAAGCCACTGTAGGGAGAGCTGTCACTGATCCTCTTAAGAAGCATGGGCATTCAGACCAAGAAGACATCCGGTGCTGAACAGTCATGCACCAGTTGCATGCTGTGCACTCCTTTGTCTCCCACCAGAGAGTTAACAAGACTTTCACAGAGCTGCTTCCTGACAGAATGGTTAAGAAGTCACTTTCAACTACACATGAGGTGCTTTCCTAAGCTTCTGCTCCTTGGCTTTCATCACAGTGACTCACAAGATAGGATTAAATTTGTGTCCTTGAAGTTACTGAAAGCCAGAACTGTAGCGTAATTCGATAAGTTTAATCATCATTTTTCAGGTGCTTTAGCGTCACATACATATAACTGACTCTTGTTCCAAACAACATCAGTATGTTCCCACTGGATTGGGCAAAAGAGCATCGCTAGTCCTGACTGTTATCAACCTGGGGGACTTTTTTTTTTTTTGTTAAGAGCCTTTTGTAGATTTTTCTTCCATGAATTTGTCAACTGCAACCTTCTGCAGAAGTCCCACTGCTTAAAGACATGCTGTAGAAGTACTTTCTTTTCAAACTGCCTCCTTCTAGATTAATTTGAGGCCTATTCATTTTTAAATGGAAATAGATGCTTTTTTCTCTATTCACTGTCACTCTTCCACCTATACTTCCAGAGACTTCTCTAATGACACTCCACACTCCTTGACTCTCCAGGTTGAAGACTGCAAGTCAATCTATTCTTGCCTCATAGAGACAACGTTCCATAACTTTAACCATCCTTATCTATTTACAATATTTTTTCTATTCAGAGCACAGTCAAGCTTGTACCACCTAAGACACATATAAACACTCATTTTTAACAAATGATTAATGAACTTCAGATATTTTCAGAAATAATCAGTTACGTATGCTTATTTAAACCACCTCACTGTCTTCAGATCAAAAGCTTTTCTTCTCCTTGCTCATAGAAAAAAAGCAGCACATCTCACAATCAGGTGAGGGTCACAGTCATCCTCAAAAATGTCTTTGTTTTCTTCTGTTTCCCCCTCATTTCCTAAACTACCATTAGCACAACACTGTGGAGGAGAAACAGCACCCCTCTTGCCAATTGGACCACATTCCAATGAGGACCAAGGAGTTACTGCAAGAATCTTTATGCTTGCAAGACACTGTATGAATGTCCTATAAACAATATAAACACCTTCCCTCCATTGAAGATTGCTGTGATTAAAATTCAAATCCATCATCTATGACAACACAGTTTGCAATGTTATCTGAAAGACTATTACAGATTTCACTGAGATTTGCATCCGAAAGGGATGGCAACACTATATCACTGTACCCTACCTCACATCCCCACAGACTGCGACAAAACTAGGACAAGAAAACACCAAAAAAAAGTCAAAAGGTCTTAGACACCAAGAGACAAATACACCTATTTTATGCCAGTATCAGCCCCTACTGAAAACTCTACCCTACAAATTGTATTTTGAGTTTTCCAAATTCCCATTCAAATTTGGTATTAAAATGAGACTATGGCTGTTCAGCTTAAGTGGATCTTTGAATGTGTTTGCAATAAATTCTGCAAGCCTTAAAGTTTTAAAATGCCAGCATTTATTCCACTGATTTACAGTCTGACTAAGATGAAGAATCCCCACTGCTGACTCAAATATCTCTCAAAGGGTTTCGCAAAGACAGGTGAAGAAGATTACTTAAGGCAAAATAATGGATGGAGAGCTGGTGAGTGACAATCCGTTCATCTCCTCACCTGTCATGCAAGTGCAACTCAAAGGTTTTCTTCAGCTTCAGGCTCATGCTTGTATTTATAAAAGCATTTTCTAAAACATTCTAATCAAAACAGATGGCATTGATAAGGAAAGACAGTTTATTTGACAGTTATTACCCAAAAAGTTAGTATCCTACAGTACTTTCAAAGCTATTAAGAATGGAAAAGATTCTAAAATAGAAGAGCAGGTACAAGGCTTGCTCAAGTCTAGACCAAAGTTCCTTAGCAAAGCACTTCATGACCTGTCTGCACTGATGAAAGGATGATTAATGACACGAGAACGCCAGATATTATTAAGAATTAGGTTTTAATAACCACATATGCGTATGCCTCTAGGAATTCCATTAGCCATTCCTTCTCCTCACACCCTCACTATCCTGTTTTCTACAGATAGAAAGATCCCAAATGCATATACTAACAAAGTGGGAATTATATAAGGATAGTAAGTCCATTTCTGTTGAGCTTTAACAAAGTTATCGTTCCATAATATGACTAACGAAAGGCACTAGGATGGATGCAGGCCCTCTGTCTCTTCAGACAGATGCCTGATTTAAAAAGTGGAACTAGCACAGCACCTGGAGGAAGAAAGTCAAATCAATGTAATGAAAGATATAGACGCGGGTAGGGTGTGACAATGCCACAAAGGAAGTTACTACTAGAAGCTGCACCAGAGTCAGGGTTCTGCCTAGGGCAGATTATTAATGAAGGTGATTATTAATTCACCTACTTTGTAGGTCAACCTACTATCCCTTGGTAATCAGGACAAGGCCATCCATCCATCTCACGAAAACTTCAGAAACTACTGTGATTCAATACTATACGAAGACAAGAGAGAAGTTATAGCAAGAGAAATGGATAATTAGACACAAAAAGGCAAGGAAGTGACAAACATATGTGCACCAAATATGGAAGGATGACTAAAATTGAGAAACAAGCCAGAATGTTTAAACACAAAACAGAGATTTTGCTTTAAATAAAAGAGAAAAAAAAGTAACCTATTAAAAGAAAAATCAATTTCGTTGCTTCCATTCTAAAACATCTCTGAATTTAATTTTCTTTTCATTTCTTTTATTATCTGTGGTTGGAAAAATTCAAAATACAATGGTGAGTATGCTAAACCAAGCCTAGATTTGACTTTCAAGTTGACCTACAGCTCCCTGCTAAGATCAAAGACAACTCCCTTTGATCTTTCTCTGCAAGCTTCTCCATCTGTGCTGGTTATTCTACCTGGCAGCTGGCAGGACAGGGACTTTGTGTCTCTGACATTTCATTTTCAAGCAGGTGAACTGATCTGTAATTGTATGATATATTGTATGACTTCAATTATGATCTGTACTAATCTATTTGAAACAACAAAGCTCTCCCCAGTATAAGCCTCCTGTGCATACACTGTACTGCAGGCAGCTAGGAATAGCCTTGGTACAGCTTATCAGGTGTGCTAACCTCATTCAAGCATGGCTGGAACTGATCCAGCCTTCCCTTTCAAAGTGATTGGAGCATGTCAGTTATGTTAGTACAACCCATGCTCCCAAAGAATCCAGGAAATAAATGAGAATTTCATCAATTTTTCCCCTCCAACGCATTTATTTCTGGATGCAAAACCATTTAAAAACCATTTTAAAACCATTTTACCACAACCTGCAGAACCTTACAGAGCTCTGAACTTCCTAAGGTAGATGAACAAGGAAGATACTATGCCTAACACCTAGCATAATGGTGTTACCACAGTACGAGACTCCATAAAGCCTGTGCAAGTTATTCGCATGTTCTTCCTCTATGTCATTAATAATAGAGATTTGTTTTGATTCAAAAGGAAAGTGAAGATACTGATGTGTTATTAGGCAAGGCAGTGTAGAAGAGGGACTCAAAACAGGCCGTTCTACAAGGATGGCAGATTTAAACAATGGTTTTGCAACTGTCAGCCACAGAAGAAGAGGAGCCAGTGGACTTGGCCTCTGTGAAGGCCACAGGCTGAATCAATCAGCATTGTTTTGTAATGGCTATGGCCAAGAACCTCCTTCTGACTAGGATATAGGAACTCGTTGACTGCAGATGAGTTTATTTGCATTCCAAAGAAGAGCTGCCCAAGGGAAATATCTTGTCTGCAAAACACTGCCTTTGATCACTGTAAAATAATGGACAAGGGAGCAATTACTGACACTATGCTTTCTGCTGCATCATGATTGAAAGTTACCTGTTATTTATAGGCATCCGCATCACTGTGCACAATCACATCACAGCCTTCTTATGGACTGGAATGTTATCAGGATACCATGTCCAAGCCACGTGTAAACATGCTCCATTTTGCAAGCCCACTGTCCTCCCTGGCCTAGTCTAAACAGACTGATTTGCCAGCCTTGAGTAGTTAAAGTGTCCTTGGCTACAGCACTGAGTTTGGGGAACACATCACATGATAATGAGACAGGCTACTTTTTTCCCCTACCTATGAGTGATAAATTGTTGACCTACTTAGTCTACAAATGACTTAATTCTGCAGAAAGGAACAGAAATAAGAAAAGCAACAAAGGTGATCCCTGTGCTTTACATTGAGCCCTTTCATGCTTCACCATTTTGCTGGTAGGTCTGCAACACAAGGCAGTCTCTTCCCACTGTCTTTCAATGCAGATAAAGCATAGAAACTGTGACAGAAACCGATGCAAAACACAAACTGGGGAACAGCAGTCCAGAAAGCAAACACAGATATGTGGTCGATAAATTCAACCACAGCCTACTGAGGTCTACAGAACGCATTCCATGCAAGTCTTTCCTTGCAACCACTTTCATCATAACCTACCAGGTCTTCTCATACCTCAGTTCCTCCGCTTCACACAAAACTTCTCTCAGCCCAGCAAAGCTCTCTGTCAGAAGGGAGCTTGCTTATCTTTGAACAAAGACTTTCTTCCAAACAGACGCACTTTTCTCAGAGTCCACATTTGCCTTCAGTTCACTTACCTATCCAGAGTGTCCTGAGGCACTTTACTCCCTCCAGCTCTGCTGTTGACATTGGCATTCTTGTTGGCAGTCATGGTCATTTCTGCTTTCTAGAAATCTGGATATCTGTGAGAAAAAAAGTCAATTAAGCTTCAACAAGCCCAGATGACAATTAACCTTTCCAGACTGCTATAAGCATTCCACTGTGTGAAAGCAGAACTCAGAACTCCAGGATGTTTTTTATTCTGTAAAATACTTGTTATGGTTGTTATATAAGATTGTTATGGCCTTGAGAAAGTACACCCAATCTCTCTATGGATGTGGATGTGAAGCAACAGCAAAGTTCCTAGGAATATAGTTATGGCTGGCATTCCAGCAACACAAAAGCTTCTAAATTGAAGGGGTTTTTTTCATAATTCTAAGTATAGGCCCATGTACATTACGGAAATAAACAGTGAGATATATTGAACAGCAAGAAGGTTGAATATAGTCTTCAAATCTGCTCGGAACAGAGAGGTTGAGGATGCCCCATCCCTAGAAGCATTCAAGGCAAGTTTGGACGTGGCTCTGGGCAGCCTGATCGAGTGGCTGGCGACCCTGCCCATGGGAGAAGGGTTGAATCTCGATGATCCTTTTCAACCCAGGCCATTCTGTGATTCTATGATCCATTCTATGAAGACGTCTACAGATGGTTTCTAGCCTATTCCCTCTATTAGCCAAAAGACTGTTTAAGTGAAACTGACTTCTGACAGCTTAAGACCTCAGGTAACAAAGAATCATCACTAATTTTTACTTCAGTAATACTACAGCATGAGAATTCTAACAAACCAAAAGCTCTAAACTAAATTTTAGTCATGGTGAAAACCCTACATAACCAGTCGTGCATTCTAGAATTCCCAGTACAAAGGAACATCAGTGCCTTCCTGACTTCACTAACTCCTGACTAATAGCCTTCTCAAAAAGAGAAACTAACAAGTTAACAGAAGCATATAAATAACACTTGCTCCTCTGTACAGCTAGGAGACAGAATACCAGGAGCACGGCAGAGAGACAAGACAGAAATGGCATACAGTATGGAGAAGTCTTAGCAAGTGAATTCCCACAACAGGTATAAAAATGGTAAACAGAATGCCAGGATTCCTTCTCATTAGTAAAGAGGTTTAGAAGGAGAACTTGAGAAGGAAAAAATCTAGAAGAAATGTCTCCCAGATAAACACAGAGAAAAGGCAAGCGACAACTCTATCTTCGAGGCCCCTCACACACACACAAGAAAGGACAGTGAGTGGTGTATTGTGCTCCCAAATGATGAGCCTTACTGCTGCAATAGTGCTGCAAATGAAACAGCCCAGTATCGTGATACATTTCACCCAAATCCACAACCTCAATAGAGATGTTGTGCTGTGCCAGAAAGGAGAATATTGTGCTACAGATGTGGGCTAGAGTGTAACCCCAAGGATGTGAAAATAGTAACCTCTTGCCACCATACTTCACTGCTAACTGTATCTCACATTTCACTTCTATACTGACCTGTTCTTAGTGGTGATTTCCTCTGTCATTGTAATCACCTAAGAAATATTTTGCAAAAAGAGAATTAAATGTGTTTTTATTTGTCTTGAGTCATCATGAAATGAATGAGACAGTACTTATTTCACCCGATGCTACAACGATTCTAGGTTCGTCCAGCATGCTCTCCTAGTGACCTAAGATTCTCTTTCACTTGTAGGCTAAAATACATACTATAATTCACAGTACTGCCATCCTGGGGCTGACCAGCACTACCCATTTTTGCAACTATTAATGGCGTGGTTAATGCAAAAATAAGGAGTATTACAAAACTACTTGTTTACTCAAACCCACAGTAAGTCAAGATAGCTTGAAAAGCCAACTGTAACGTGATGCTAAAAAGCAGGCTGGGTACTGACAACACACAAAATCCTTATACAAACACACCCACTGCACTTAGAAGGACGTTCTCTGAACCACTTTATTCCAAACAGCTCTGCCACAAATTGGATCAGAAGATCTCCTGGTGATTGCAGTTCCAAATGCAGAGCTAATCACACTGACTAAAGATTCCAGAACTACTTATCCTTCTCCAGTTTTCTTGTGTGTTTCAATGGTCTCAGAGTGCATGGAGAGTTTGGTTTTTTTCCCAGTTGGTGACTTTTTTTTTTATACTGAAACTCCCCAAATTCCTCCAGTGACTCAGTTCTACTGTTTTATTGTCAAGACTGCAGGGCTGTAAAGAACTGCGTATTCTGGCTGGAAAAGGACTTGCTTGGGGAAAAAAAAAAGCCTCTGATGTAGGTGAGACTTTCTAGGACTATGCACTCCACAGGGAGCAGGCAGCTTTTCTAACGTTTCCCCCTCACGTGTTCATTGCTTGGACTGTATTACATTTAAAACACTTATTTTCAGTCAAGGTGAGAAAAATAAGAGATACAAGTGTGCCATACAGCGAGTAACTGTTAGCAGGTGCATTCTACAGTCATTTGGCAAGATGTGCTTTTCTGTTGAACACCCAAAAAGGTGACAGGACACTCAAAAATGGGATACTGACCTGGCACTCAAAAGATAGGAAACAGCTGCATAAAAGCACTCTAAAAGTCATTCATCTTGCACTATTCCCACACGAAAGATCAAAAAGAAAAAAAAGCAAGCATACATTACATCAAATTGTATAGCTTTTATGGAAGCTTTGCATTTTGCAAATTTCAGCTTTCCAGCAGCTTGATAAAAACATTGTGGCCTACAGATTTATATATACACACACACACACATACATTATATATACACACACCAAGTAAATGACACATTTTAAAATTAACTTGAATATCAAGTATGCCAAAATGGTTTATTTTCAGCAAAATGGGAACTGACTCCTAAAGTGACATTTCACGTGGTACATCAGTTTAGTGATGTGCATGCTTCTCTCCATGCAGCTGAGAGCTTGACGTACACAGTAAAGACTTATCTACTTTAATGTTTATTTCTCATGACCATTTTGCTGCAGGTGATGCTGGTCTCATTAAAGCATAAGCAGAGATAATCCAGATATCCAAATAACATGGCAGAACACTGGTTTTCAATGATTTACTGAAGTATTTAAAAGCATAGTTAAATGCACCCAATAAAGACTTAAACAACCAACAACAACAAAATCTCAAAACTAGAAGGGAGGGGAAAAAATTGGAACCAAACCATTTAACAATCACGTCCTTTCAGGGCCTTTTAATGAGTCTGACAGTCCTTTAAGTTTATGTGAATGACATTTTTGGTAAGAATCACATCGCTTGGGTTTATGTGAGAGCATTCTCCATCATAATATTTATATTTTACTTTTTTCACTGCTTCATGAAGAAAACTCCCAAGAATTATGACATACTATTAGAAAACAAATCCAAAAATAGTCATGTCACACAGATTCTGCACTGCCTAGTTAACCAACAAACTGCACAGGTCTAAGAAGTATTTTAATTTATTTGTAAATACAAATAATGACTTTGAAACCCTTACATTAACCATAACTCATATTTCAGTCTCTACTCATTAGAGGAAGAGGGTGGATTTAGACTAGATATCAGCAAGAAATTCTTTACTGTGAGTGTGGTGAGACACCGGAACAGGCTGCCCAGTGAGGCTGTGGATGCCCCCCCTTCCCTGGAAGCATTCAAGGCTAGGCTGGATGGTTTTTTGAGCACTTGGGTTTGAGACCTGGTGTAGAGGGAGCTCCCGCTAAAGCAGGAGGGCTGGACCTAGATGATCTTAGAGGTGCCTTCCAACACAAATCATTCTATAATTCTGATTTAATGAGCTGGGTGGTAGATTGTTTTTTGTTTTAATATACCATCTGAGAGCCCACAAGGCCTCAACATTTTTTTCTGTTCTTCCGCACACAATCTAGCCATCCATTCCTTCACTGTAAGAACTGTCCTCCTCCCCTGTGTAAGGTGAACCCCATCAAACCTGGTTATTTAGATCTAGGTTCAGCTGTCTTACACAAGCCTTAGATAAATAGATGTCTTGTAATAGTTCAGTTTAGGAATGCATATTCTCTATCATCACTCCTGTTAGTAAAATGAGAGCAGAAGAGCACTTTTTGTATGAAACTTCTGCAACTCAACAAACACACATGGTTTTTAATACTATGCTCAATAGCTCTTCCTATCCGTATGGCTCTTTTTCCTACTTAGATTCATTGCATTCCACTTAATGCACTCATTTCTAGGATATATTTTCCATTAAATATACAGTTCCAATAAAATAGTCTTTAGAGTATGTTGCAATCCTTCAAAGTCAGGTTGAGTGGTGGGAGCACTGCCACTGTTTACGTGGCAGCTTAACGAAGAAGAATGCAGATTTGGCTGCTTAGTGACAAGCACTGAACTTGCACAAGGAGAAGACAACGTGTATGCAGACACAGCCCACTCAGCCAGGCATTTGCTGCGATCCAAGCTGCAGCATAGAGCAGATGAGGCTTGAAAAGTAGCAAACAAGAAGTTGCAGAGTATGCGGAGTTCCTAATGACTTGAGAAGAGAGCCTTTGAGAGAAGGTTCCCAAGCTCTCTCTCCTTGCTCTCCTTGCATTGCAATTAACACAGTTGCAAATTCTACAAAGAAAATATGCACATCCAGCAAAGGCATCAAGAATGCTCTGACCTTCTGCTGTTACTTATGACAAAGGTCTGTGGGTGATGGTTCACTGTATGTGAAGTATTTGTTGTTTTGTTACAAAAATTATCTTACATTTTACTGTCCTAGACCAAACCAATCTGTACTGCAAGCAAGACAATGCCAACAGTACAGGTTGGGTTCTTGAGATCTGCGTATGTTCCACAGCTTTTTAAAAGAGAGTGCTTTTCTTGAAATTCTACTTATCAGGAAAATATGGGACAATATGGATTTTGGCCTGCCCCACAGGGCAGAGACCTGACGGGAAGACATCACAGGGAGCAGTGCAGGCTGTGAAGGCAAACTCATTTTTTCAAAAACATACCTTGCGATAAAGACAAAATCTCAGAAAAACATTTTAATAATGTCTGAATTGGACTACTTATTTTTCTCTTAGCTATAGCTGCAGTAGAATGTCTGTAGGCATTAGAAGTCAGTTAAAATAGATAAGGTGCTTTTCTGAGCATTTTAGGAAATCTTGTCCACATTTCAAGAGGGTTCTACAGATGAACTTCTATTTAAAAGACACAACTTTGTGGCAGTTTGCCTATTCTCTTGCAGTAAAACAGACAATTACATTCTCCTAGAACAGCATATCAGCTCCAATGAAGTAGAAAGTCCAGTTAAAGGATTTCTGCCTTTAAAGGGCTTCTACAGAGACTACAGAGAACATCATTACAAGGATCACGTGCTTGCATTGGGTATACCTGTTCTCTGAGCAGGACCACAGTTAAGTTTAGAAACACAGTATTGCATAACCTAATGAACTAAATTAGCAGCTCAAAGGCTGGTCTGGAAAGATTCAGAATAAATTCACCTATCTCATCCCAAGTTTTCTTCTTACAGCACACAGACAGCCTAACTACAGCCACAACAACGGGCTTCTTGCAAGACAGAAGAAAAAAGTGACCTAAAGACTTCAGAAACAGACGGTGTTCCCAGCAGAGCACACGAGCCTGAGCTGTACTATGCTCTAGCATAATCCCTACAGAAGAGAAACAGTATCAAGCCATTCATACAGCTGCCAATATCCCAGACTCTGGCTAAAAATAATGCTTGTAAATAACAGACACAAAGGAAAAATGTTGGTCAAATTTCTCACCATTATAACACTGCAAAAGGCATCTATTTTAGCTATTATTAACTCCATAATCTCATGCAAAGTTTCTCTGCTAAAACCCAGAGAAAGCCCATTTCCAATCAAGCTGACAGCCCTCTGCTAGGCTTTCACAGTTAGGTGACAGCCACACTTCAAACAGAACTGTACTGATACAACCAACAGTGGGTCTTGAAGCAATGTAGTTGTAGTTGTATACATTGCAGTCCAAAACTTTTGTCCCAAGTAAGAGTTAAGTGATAAGCTTTCCTCATACCATCAACACTGCTTGGGCAACCACAGCTTCAAAATGGAATGAAAACAAGAAAATAGAGTCCAGTACATAATACAGGCTCACCAGTCCTTCAGGGTGGAATTTCCTCTAATACTAGGGGGTATTACAAGAACTCTCTAGTACTTAGGATGCCTGTTGCCATCTTCCTTGCTTCAGAACTGAAAAGAATCAATAGAGGTTTATTTGTGCTCTGCTCTCAGATACCGCTAGAATTAGATTTTAGTTGAAGAACCTGGACAGATTCAGTCCATCTTCATTTCTGCACAAGTGAAAGACGTATTGATTCATGCCACATCTATTGCAGCCCCCAATAGCTACTTTCTACCTTGATTGTAGCCTATACAAGACTTCCTTCCAATTTTAGCACACTGACTGGCTTAAGTTTATCTTGATTTAAAATATCAGGCAGAAAGAATTTATAACACTTATAATTACAATTGGCTGGTACTATTATAAGCTCAGAGGAGACATAACTCCACAGCAACATGGGCAGTAGGGCTGATGACAGGCATATACCATGGCCTCGTGGCTCCAGTAAAAAGAATAATTCTCATAGCAGTGTGAACTTGCACAGCCTTACCAAGCCATGGAACACATCACTGCTAGCCTTAAAACTGATCTCAATCTGAAACGCTGCAGCTCTATTCTCTGATGCTTGTGCTAGCCACACATTCTCACTCCCTCAACACACAAAGCTATCTAGCTCAAAGAAATGACTCATCTGAGAACCAGTGATGTCTTTTGTTAAAGCTGATTTTCATCCATTCATCCAAGTTCTTCTTTAAAATGCTACTTAAAACTTAAATACCAATAGCAAGACACAGGGATAGTTTGTACTGTTATCTAACAAAGAGAATACATTGGAGTCAAGAAGATGAATCCCAAGCAAATTACTCTTGTGCTAATGCCAAAGGTATTTATATGTCCCTATGCTCTTACAGATACTGATATTGTAAACAATTTCAAGTTTGTCTTTAAGGCAGAAATCTCTTTGTGAACAGCACTATAAACATTATAAATACCTTCCCAGAGTGCAAAGGAATAAAATAAAATTTAGGCCTTGCAAATGTGTTAGATATTTTTGCTTTTATTTTTTTTCTTAAGAAAGAGAAAAAGGATTAAAATATTCCAAGTATTTTTTTCTCAGACATTAATGCAGCCGAAACTTATGCATATAATGTAACAAAAACTCTACACTGATTTTAAACACTAAATCTAGTTTTAGATGCAAAGCATCCACATTACTCTTGCATATGTTCAGCAAGGCTACTGATAAATAGTGCCTGACATACATTCCTCATTATTATTCTTCCATTGTCGTCCCACTTCATCTTCGAGTTATTTACATGAAAATACCCATTCAAGTCTCTCAAGTTCACCTGCTCCTGTTGCTTATTCTTCAATGAAATCATAATCCTCTAATTGAAAAAAAAATTATTTGCACAATAGCAAATTGTTCTTGTGACACAAAAAACAAAAAGAAAAAATTCTGCTAAGGAACAAGAGTAAACTAGCTTTAAGGCATAAATGTTCCTTTTCATTTGCATGACAAAGAACCCATGAAAAAAACAAAAGTAGTTTACAAGAATTATTCTTTTATAAAAAAAAGGCTGGTCTTCAGCATTTCCACAGAGCATCACCAGTTCATACAACCTCACAGTATAATTCAAAGTTGTTTAGAGTAGACTGCCAGTGACGGAACCAAGATAAGAAGACTTGAATATCATTTTACTATTGAGCTCTCCTTACCCAAGACTGAACAATGAAGTCTCCTGGACAACTGACAACCATCCCAACTTTGCAACTTCTCCAAGGTTTTGATTCATTATAGCGTTATGCCAGGCAACACATGGGTCACAGCTATAAAACAGAGCAAACTGCTGTCTCCAGTGTTGTTAGCACACCTCCCTTCCTTCCCGACAGATGTGTATGGCTCCCACTCAGTACTCCACTGAATTGCAAACTCCAGAAGTAACAGTAGTTGTATCACTTGCACAAAGTTTTAATAATGCATACAATGGGAAGAAGAGTATCTTGATGCAGTTACATAGGAACTTGAATAGGTTCAGTCTTCTCTTTGCCATAGATTTCCCACGAGACACTGGGTAAATTGCCCGAGTTACGCTAGTCAGGCTGTTTTCTGACAGTTTGGTTAGGTAACACCCTTTCCAAACCACCTTGTACAAAGGCATGCTTAGGAGTAAATATATAAGCACTGAATTATATCAGAGCAGAAGGTGAGCTACAAATGAATAACTGGTCTGTGCAGAGAGACTTCTGAGCTTCCTCTCCCATACCCTGTGAGACAGGAGTGAAGTTTACACCTCAGGAGTTGGAAAACAAAGTTTGATCTTTCATTCTGCAACAGACTTCGTGTTGACAAAGTGGGAAACTGCCGCAAGAAAAGCATTAAGATCAAAGGAGCCCACCGGACCTCTTTTAGTCTGCTTGCTTCAGGCTCCTTTTGCAGAGCCACTCCTGAGAGCAGAGAGGTAGAAAGGCACCTACTCGGATGGATACAGAAATGCTTTTCTTCTACTGTCTCCACAGAGAAGCAGCATCTCTGCCACGCCAACAGCAACACTTCCTTCACCTGTCAGCAATGACAGGGTAGGAAAAGGGACAGACAGATTTGTACCTCATCCTGTCTCTCCTCTCCTGACAAAGTATGCAGGGAAAAAAAAAAAAAGGAAACGGTCTGAAAAAGCAAAGAAAAATGAAAGACAAAAATGCCAATGTGAAGAGAAAAAAGTGGAAAAACAAACAAAGAAAATGAAAAGAAATAAAACAAGGACTGATGAAAATGTTACCCTGAAATTCAGCAAGGCAGGTTAGGTTGCTCGCTACTGAATTGTTCAGGCTCAGGCAAGCTTTGCAAAGAAATGTGGTGACCTTCGGTATGTTGGCCCGTGCTGTAAATAAATAGAGAAACAAAGTGACTTCATTGTTAAGCCAGAGCAGTAAAGCAAAAGGTCTGGATTAACATCCAGCATGTGTTACCTACACTCGCCCATTGCTAAGCAGAAGAGAACAGGCAAGGTTGTTAACAGTCATAGAAGAAAACCTCAGACCATGCTTTTACAGAGATCTGAACAGCTGTTTTCTCCCAGGGAAAGCTGTAAGCAGCATTCAGCAAAGGACAGTCTGAAGATAATTTGCCTGGCCAATGCAAATATCACCAGAAGAACTAGTTCAGATAAAGGTAGCAAGGAGCATCTGAAGAGGGATGTGGAATGGATGTCTCACAAGTGTCAGAAGGACTGAAAAACAGAGATCTTTAGCAGAAGTAAATTCTGACAACTACTGATGCTGTCCTGCTCGAAGTCCTTTGATTTCTCTCTAATACTACACAGTGGATAAGTACCAAACTCATCACGTAAGCAGAAAGTAATGTGACATTATCATAATGTTCTGCTTGGATTTCAAAGCAGCAGAGGAAGTTCTTGGCTAACAGTGCCTTAATAAGGTCATGAACTGATAGGTGATATTACTATGAGTCTCTTCACTACAGATCAGTATGTCCTACTAATTGTGTTACTGTTCTGAGTCCCCAAAAAAGTCCTGTCCATGACACTTCAGCTATCAGTGCTAACGCTTCAAGTGAAGTGACTATTCATTGGGATGAACTGTCTCAATGTGTTGATATAAGAGCATCCTGGGAGGATGAGGAACTGGCTGAAGACTGCATGGATATACGAGGAAATATTTGACAAAATTGTTTTTACATTTACCAAGAAATGAGAACAACCTTGGGTCTAACTCTTTTGCACTTGGCAGTTACTCAGAGAATCCGTGGGTAGGTGCAGAGTAGATTTTAAGTTCAAGCTTCTCAGAAAAAATGGTGGGGCCCAGACATGCAAGTCACACCATAAACACATGAGTAGCAGAGTTCATCCCCAGGTTCTGTGGTCACTGACAGCCACCGCCTTCTGTCTGCCGCATCTACGTTCCAGCAAGCTGACATGTCTCGGGGCAAAGAGCACCTGTTTTGTCCACAGTGGTTTTCTGATTCAGATTCCCTTCATGTTTATGAGCCCACTGGCTAATGACTCCCTCTCTTTCAACCCCTACATATTTTTAAACCAAACTAAAATCCAAAAACCCTGTGCTCCCATGATGATGAACCACAGTAGGGTGTGAGCAGGCAGAAAGCTTGGTCAGTTCCCTGTTAAAGCTCCAGCTGTCATCTCAGAAGACTGAGGAGATGAAAGAAAAACGAGAGAGGAGTATAATGCCAGCAAAGAGTGAACTTCCACCTTCCTCCTAGCTGTGACACTGAAATAAAGGAATAAGTCCATAAAGAAGAAAGGGGAGAAGAGGTAAGGGTCAGACAAATGCTGCAGGGTCAAACAGTGGGAGAACAAAGGTGAGATGAAAGGATAGCTAACACATGGTACAAGGAAACTTTTTTAAAAAAAGAGAAAGAAAGAAGGAAATGAAATATTTTGAAGGAAAAAAAGGGCAATAAGGAGGAAGAGAATAATGCACCCCCTTCTTCCCCTACATTTTGAGAACGCACCCATGATAATCAGAGGAATAAACTCACTTCCTCATTGAGATGTTCTTTCATTCCATCACTAATATTTTCCTCACAGAACAAACTTTCTGCTTTCCCAAATATACCTCAAGAAAAATGGATCTCCCATGTTCTCTTGAACACTGTGATAACCTGATGTGAGACCTCACTGAAAGAGCCAGGAACTCCCATTGGCCCTCAAATAGGGTACAATCCCATTCATATGGGAAGCTACCAGATGCTGGTAACTGCTCAATGAGTATAAAAACCCACACTAAGATCCAAACACAAGCTCAGACTTGGTTGTTTGAGTCTCCGGTTCATTGGCAGAAGCCTAATCCCCACGCACATACAACCCTCTGGTGACCGAAGGAGGCCAGCCGTTTCCAGAGTCCTGCAGTTTGTTTAGAGAACTGACTCAGGCAGGGGGGAGACAGGAAAGAGGAAGGGACAGAGGGAATATTGGCAGTCACATCAGAATTACAATAATGTAAACTATGTGCAGCAAGCTACTTCTCATCCCTTTTGTTAACAAAAAATATAGTAGCTATAGCAACAGGAAAAAGGGGAAGAAATAAAGAAAACAATCACGAGACTTTAAAATCCCCAAAGAACACAGAATCGTAGGGGTTGGAAGGGACCTCTAGAGATCAAGTCCAACCCCCCTGCCAAAGCAGGATCCCTACACCAAGTTGCACAGGTAGGCGTCCAGGCTCCTTATCTGGAGATATTCCTCAGGAATATCTGTACGTTCCCCCTTGTCCTGTCTCCACACACCACTGAGGAGCCTGGCCTCGCCACTTTGTCCCCCACACCTCAGATATTTATAAACCTGGATCAGGTCCCCTCTCAGTCTTCTTTTCTCAAGGCTAAAGAGACCCAGTTCACTCCGCCTTTCTTCATAGGGGAGATCCTCCAGGCCCTTCACCATCTTTGTGGCCCTGCACTGGACTCTTTCCAAGAGATCCCTGCCTTTTTTTTTGTACTGGGGAGCCCAGAACCAGACACAGTACTCCAGATGAGGCCTCACCAGGGCAGAGTAGAGGGGGATTATCACCTCCCTTGACCTGCTGTCCATACTCTTTTTAATGCATCCCAGAATGCCATTGGCCCACCAGCCACGAGAGCACATTGCTGGCTCATGGTCAACCTGTCATCCACCAGGACACCCAGGTCACTCTCTACAGAGCTCCTCTCCAGCAGCTCATCCCCCAGTCTGTACTGGTGTATGCAATTATTCCTTCCTAGGTGCAAGACTCTACACTTTCTTTTGTTAAATTTCATCTGGTTTCTGACTGCCCAGCTCTCCAGCCTGTCCAGGTCTTGCTGAATGGCAGTGCAGCCTTCAGGCATGTCACAGCCAATCCTCCCAACTTCATTTCATCAGCAAACTTGCTGAGGGTGGCCACTATCCCCTCATCAAGGTCACTGACGAAGATCCTGAACAAGACTGGACCCAGCATGGTCCCCCTGGTGGACACTGCTGGTCTCAGGCCTCCAACCGGACTCCGCACCACATCAATGACAACCCTCTGTGCTCTGCCAGTCAGCCATTTCTCAACCCACTTCACTGTCCATTCGTCTATCCCACACTTCCTTAGCTTTGTTATAAGGATGTCATGGGGGACAGTATCAAATGCCTTGCTGAAACCAAGGTAGACTACATCCACTCCCCTCCACCTATCCACCCAGCCAGTGACAACATCATAGAAGGCCACTAGGTTGGTCGAGCATGATTCCCTTGGTGAACCCATGGTGGCTACTCCTGATAACCTCCTTTTCTTCCAATTGCCTGGAGATGGCATCCAGCACAAGCTGTTCCATCACCTTTCTAGGGACAGAGGTGAGGTTGACTGGCCTGTAATTACCAGGATTTTCCTTCTTGTCCTTTTTGAAGGTCAGAGTGACACTGCCTCCAGTCTTCAGGCACATCCCCCATTCTCCAAGACCTCTCAAAGGTGATATAGAGCAGTTCAGCAATCACCTGTGCCAGCTCCCTCAGCATCTTTGGATGCACCCTATCAGGTCCCATGGATTCATGAACATTAGCATTGCCTAGGCGCTCACAGATCACCTCTTCCCCCCTAACTAAAGGGAAGTTTCCCATTCCCTAGACCCTCTCACTAACCTCCAGGGTCCGGGATTCCTGAGGGAGAGCTTTTTCACTGAAGACAGAAGCAAAGAAGGCGTTCACTATCTCTGCCTTCTCAGCATCCCCCATTACCAGAACAACCCCCTCACCTAGCAGGGGGCTCACATTCTCCCTAGTCTTCCTTTTACTGTTAACACTTAAAAAAAAAAAAAAGCTTTTTTTATAATCCTTTATCACTTTTGCCAGATTCAATTCCAGGTGTGCTTTAGCCTTCCTCATCGCATCCCTGCAGGCCCTGATATCATTTCTATATTCTTCCCAAGTGGTCAGACCCTTTTTCCACAGTTCATGGACCTTCTTCTTCCCTTTGTGTCTGCGCATGAGCTCCTTGCTCATCCACAAAGGTTTCCTGCCATCCCTTCCTGATTTCTTGCTCAAAGAGACACACTGATCCTGAGCTTGGAAGAAGAGCTGTTTAAATGCTGACCAGCTCTCATATGCCCCCTTACCTTCTAACACCCTAACCCATGGGATATCTCCAAGTAGGTCCCGGAAGAGATCAAAGTTGGTTCTCCTAAAGTCCAGGGTAGCAATCCTACTTTTTGCTTTGCTCCTTCCACTCAGGATCTTGAACTCCACCATCTCGTGATCACTACAACCCATGCTGCCCCTGACCATTACTTCCTTAACAGCTCCTTCCACTCAAGATCTTCAACTCCACCATCTCGTGATCACTACAACCCATGCTGCCCCTGACCATTACTTCCTTAACAAGTCCTTCCTTCTTAGTGAGAATGAGGTCTGGTAACACCCTCCCTTCCCCGTGTCAGTTCCTCCGCCACCTGCACCAGAAAGTTGTCTTCAACACACTGCAAGAACCATCCAGACCATGTACGCCTGGCCATGTTGCTCATCCAGCAAATATCTGGATAACTGAAGTCCCCCATAAGCACCAGCACCTGGGAACTTGACGCTACTTCCAGTTGCTTATTGGAAGGCCTCATCAACCACCTCCTCTAGATCAGGGGGCTTGTAGCACACACCCACAACAGTGTCACTCTTACCAGCCTACCCCCTGATTCTCACCCACAAGCTCTCCACTGCTACGTCACTCTCCTCCAGGTGGAGTTCAATACATTCTAACTGCTCTCTCACATAAAGAGCAACTCCATCACCTCACCTTGCCAGCCGATCTTTCCTAAAAAGCACTTAGCCCTCCACGACAACATTCCAGTCATGAGAGCCATCCCACCACGTCTCTATGATCGCAATGAGATCATGGCCTTGCGACCGCACACAGATCTCCAACTCTTCCTGTTTATTTCCCATGCTGTGCGCATTAGTGTACAGACACTTAAGGGAAGCAGCATCTCCTCGCCCCTCTCCATGCCTTTGAACTCCACCCTCTTCACCCATCAAGCTCTGTTTTGAGCCTTGAACTACTCCCTCAGCACCAGAGACCTTCATTTCATCATCCCCCCCCACCCCCCAGCCTCCTGTCATGCCTAGTTTAAATATCTGTCAATAAGTCCCACCAGTTCCTCAACTAGGATCCTCCCACCCCTTGGAGACAAGCTGCTTCCATCTGCAGCCATCATGCCAGGTGCCGAATAAACAGCCCAATGGTCAAAAAACCCCTAATTCTTATGTTTGCACATCTTTCTAATACAGAAAAAACAACACTTACTGCACCAGCAGCTCCCACAAAGCAGGGCTATAGTAGTGCACAACCGTTTCAATTAAAAGCACAAATCACTAACCAGCACAGCCAGGCTTAGCTGTTGGCAGCCAGCACCATCTCCTCCAGTGAGCCACGAACCCTTCAGGGACTGAGCTAGCTTCTCATGCTGTGTGATGGACCCTTCAGTCCTGTTTCTGGTGACTTCACCTCATGTCTTCTGCTAAATCCTGTGATAGAGTGACTAATGCCACTGCTCATCAACAAAAAAAAAAGCACTCCTGTAGTCGAGCCTTGTGTCTGTACCCCTTGCCAGCAGTCAAAACACATCCCTAAGGGCCTTGCCAGTGGTAATGCTCTGCACTGCACGCTCAGCATCACAAAGAGAAAAGCACTGTGGTCCCCTGCTGCCTGTGTGTATTTTCTTTCACAAATACACACACCCCTAAGCTCTAAAGAAGGAAGGAATGTCTGGCAATTCTGCGGTAACTATCTGGCAGAAGCATAGCCCTATTTTCTGGCATCTCTACCAGGGTCTTAGAACAATTATTTCAATTCCTGATTCGAGCACTGGAGAAAGAAGATCAAGTTACATTTCTCTCCAGCCATCAACACTAATTCAGTTTTCACTAAGTCAGCCTTGCTGGAATTTCACTCTTCCACACTAAAACAAAAAAGGAAAGTGTGAATCAACACTGAAAAGCCATTAGAAGAAATATAAGGAATTTTAAGGATTGCCCTGCACAAATGTAAAAAACACCAGTAAGATCCAATAGAAAATGAGCTCTTTCTTGCTAGGAGGGTTCTTTTTATAAGCTAAAGGGATGAAGAATTTAATCTAATGCAAAGGAAATTGTGTCATGATCTCCAGTGATATCCACTGGTGTTGCAGCTAACGTGTAAACTGGTTTTCTTCCTTCAGAAGCTCTCTGCAGCTTCGTGAACTGGCATCTTCCCATCTATCACAGGTGTAAACAGCCATCAGAAGAGGAGGTACTTTTCTCTATACAAAAGCCAGCTCCCACAGCAGAGACCTTTATCATCTGCACGAGAAGGAAACTTGAGCAAGATACCTTAAGTGTTATAAATCTCTTTTCACCAGGCCTCCAACTGCTAGGCAGTGAAACCACTGGAAGCATTTAAACCTGTTTTAATACCCCTTGTAGTAGGAGGCAGTGAAACACCCACCCGGCACACTGAGCTGGTTGCAGCACCTAACCACCAGGGCCTGTCGGTCCTACCAACAGAGTCCCATCAGAGCATCCTGCAGCGACAAGCGCTCCCAGCAGAGCGAGGACGCTGAGCAGCGGCTGCAGGCACATTAATTCTGCTCCCACATATACTGCACTCAGAATAGCAGACATGAGGGAAGGGAGTTTAGAGAGAGGCAAAGCAAGAAGAAATCGTCAAGCTAACCATGAGCGATTCTCCAACATCTCTTAAGCCTTTCCAGACTGCAATACGGTAATTGGCAATATGAAAGAGCTTCTCTTCCCTTTTATTAAAATGATTTATGTACTGCTGTGTACATGACATGTTAGAGACCTCCCAAGAGACCAGTCGTTGTTCTGAAGTACTTAAAATTCTATGACAGGAATTCCATAAATGAAGGCACTAACTATCTTCCCAGATGCAGGCTTGAATAGACCACTGTACTGGTGAATTCTGCTACGGGAAAAATCTTTCTTCAGTCCGCAGAGCAGTAACCAACCTGATGCACAGCATGCTGCAAGACTTAACCATTTCACTCCATTGCTGGAGAAGATCAAAGCCCACAGCTGTGATTCAAGAAGCACTGCTATCCACAACCCCTGCAACCTAAACCCCTTCACACAGCCTCTTATAGATTGCTCCAACACTGCATCTTGCTCCAGTGATTGTGACTTCTCAAATCTCACTTCTCTGCTTGCAATAGGAAGGAATGACAGCTCTCCTGCCAGTCAGTAAAGGGAGCACACATCCTCAGAAACACATTAAGAAGAAAGCATGACCCTTCTCCATTCCACTCAACTGAACATATTTGGGAAGAACAAGTAGCCAGTGCACAAAGGAGCCGGGCCTCCATTCTTCTTTTCAAATCAGCTACAGTGCTGTAATGTGCAAGCACTTACATTTAACAATATTAAAACCACTTAATACGAACTTTTAATCATTTCACATGAATATTTCTTCTATCCTTTCAGCATCTGAAACATCAGTCCAGCACCAGTGTTTCTACCCAAAAGTTTAGCACTAATTTTCATACTTCTTGCTCAATTCAAAACTGAGTACAACATAATTTAATAGAGATTTCATTTTGCAGTGATCTCATTGAAAAGGCATATCCAGTATTGCCTTTGTGACATAGAAACAGCCGCAGGATAAGCCTGAGGGACACAGATCAGCACTCAGATCAGATACAATTTCATCCTCTTTTTCCTTACAGAGAATGTTTTGGCTTCTCACCAAACAGAGAGCATTCCACATGCCACAGGGTAAATTTGGCATAGCATCCATATGGAAACATATCTTTCTATGGTCTTCATGGTGTAAAAACAATTATCTGAACACAAGAAAACATTCACCCCAAAAGGGAATAAACCCTAGCAAAGTTTGACTCAAGCTTTCCCCATCCCATGGGAGTACACACTGGAAAAAACTTTCAGCTGGTAGCTTCACACATGCCTGACACTGGCTGGCATTTGTCTTTCATTTTTTCTTTCTTATGGATTTAAGCTGATCAGTGTAGCCACCTAATTTGAACATGCTCACTATACAAAAATAACTTCATTGCAACTTTGAAAGCGTTGTTACTCTATAGAAGTGCTCCATTATCAATCTGACTTTCAGACTTACACTGTCTACTCTCAATACACCTCGTCAACAAACAAAGATGTGTGGATTTTTGTTATGAACAGTCACAAAGTCAACTCAGAGAACATGAACTGTCTTTTTCACAGTGTTTACTACCTTCATGTAGTTTTCACCTAAACTGTATTTTCAGACTCGTCTGCTAGTGTACATGGAGAGCTACATAAGAAATGAAATCATATCCCAGAATTCCCTCCTGTCTCCTATTCCTTCATTGCTCCTCTTTCATTTCACTTGTATATACAACCATCACAAGTAGAAAACTCAAATTGAGCATCTATGTGCAGACAAGTTATTACAGAAACAAAGATTTGCACAGTTTCATACAACTGCACATGCGCAATACTGTAGTACATCATTTAATAACCTTTACAAGCAAAACTTACTTTCCAGTAAGTAAATTAGCTAGAATAAAGTATAAGCAAGCATAAATAATACCTTTCTTCTAAAAAAAATAAAAAAATCCATAATTATGAAACAAATGAGGCCTTCGAGGCTTATGAAGTTCATTATACAAAAACTCCTCAGTTAAAACATCATGTGAACACAATTTTCCCTGGGTTTGATTAATAAAAAATTTAAACATTCAAAACAGAAATGAACAAGTTTTGCCTGGCACAATGTCTGCATTACCAAATTCCACGTGGCTTCCAGTTGATACCACAGACTTGGCCAGGACTCATTCGAAACTCAGTCCTCATCCACTAAAAGGTAGATAAAAACCTGTGAATTTTTTAATGATGCGAGAACTGTGACTTGTATCACAGTGGCAGGCAGAATCCTAACTGTGGCTACCACACAGCACGCTAACAGCAGATTTCATCCTTCCTGAACAAAAAGAATATCCTCCGTAACAATAGAAGTTAATAATTTATAAGATCACAATACACTTTAAAAAAAAAAAGAAAAAGAAAAACTACTCATGACTATCTACTCATATGATGATTTGGGGCTCTGGTATTTTGGCAGATAATTTGCCTTGGGATGTAAGGGAGGCATAAAAGTATCAGGCCTCACAAGTTCTTATAGATCCCAAATTCCAGTGGTTTCTCCATAGAATAACTGCATCTATTTTTCTGCTGTTTATTATCTGCAACAATCTGAACACCTACCCAGACAAATCTTTCCCTGTTTAACCTGAAGGAAGAATTCACAGCTGAACATTCACATTCAAGAGGTTTTCTCTATCCTGTGTTTTAGGAGGCAGCAACTACTGGATACTTCTTCTGATCTTGGAAAATTTAAGGATATAAAAAAACACTAAATTAAGCATGGCTGAATCATCACATCAGCTATGCTTCAGGTGGGGCTCTTAAGAAAATGCATGGGAGAAGACAGTTTCAAGTTGGGCTTCTTACTTTTTTCAAACTGTAGCTTAATTTTACAGCACAGTTTCAAGGCTTTATCCAGACCTGTATTTTCTTATCCATTTCACAAGTCTTCCTATTAGAAAGCTAGTACAGTTGGAGTTGCTCTGAGCAACAAATTTTCCTCCAACTGTAGCTGTACCACCAGAACATCAAGCAACTCCCCCCTCCAGTTCCTGCAGAAGCAAGTTTTGGCCCTTACAGATTTAATGAAAAAACTGAAGCCGCAACACAAAAAATGAGAACCCTTTGGTAATGTAACCACACCCCACATTCTGCTCTCTGCCCAATATCCTCACCCAGCCGCAGACACACAGCAGAAAAATACCATCAGTTGAAGTTTTGCAGATGGCAACTCCAAAATTGTGCCATTTTGGACTTCCTTCTCAAAGGATCGCTCCACAGGCTTCTTTTGTAGGGTCTGCATTTCTTTTCTTTGGGAAGGGGTGCATGCGGGAGGGACATCTGGACATGGAAAATAGCTGTGGGCATGAACAATGGAGAAATAGCATCTATAAACTGAAATGAGGTCTTTCAATTTGTGGAAACAGCTGGAAGGAGGAATCAAACATGAATAATGTAGCTGAAAACCTAACGACTCCATTGACAAAGAGTTCTTTTGGATCCTAACTATGGCTACACTTCTACATGGCATTACTTAAGCCTCTAAGTAAGAAGAATGATGCACAATAATATATTCAGCATTTTCTTTTTTTACTATGCTAGAATTAGTCAACTCACCCTTTCCCTACACATAACTTTTAGAGAAGAGAGCTTTTTCTGCATTTGGTGTACTTAACAATGCTGTGCAAGTGCTAGAATGAGCACTCGTTTTCAGTGATATGTAAGAGGTGTGTACCAATGCAAAGATGCTCCCCAACAGAAAAAAGAGAAAAATGGCCCTAAGAAGATGCTGACTCGCTGATAAACACAGCACAGTCAACGTGAGTGCACAGAAGACTGCCCAAAGAGAGTTTTGCAAAGCACCAAATGAACTTTCTTACCAGGAACAGGGCAGTTGAATATCCCAGAAGTAAGTACAGCAGTTCTGCAGTAAGGGAACACAGAGGCATGTAACTGCCTTCAAGTGAAGCAGAGCCAAGCTCCTACTTGTTTCAGGCTCTCGCTATTCCTGCTTTGATCTCTTCCCCACTCCTTTGCTTTGGTGTATAGCACCTATTCTTCTGTCAAAACAAAATTGACTTGCACCAAACTGCTCATCCAGGTGACTACCAAATACTGTCTTCATACATTTGTCAGTAACACATGCTACAAGTGTTAACCTCTATGCTCTGCAGGAGTTTGTGTACTTCAGAGCTTAAGTATCATTGAAAGTCAATAGTTTGCAACAGTGTGAATCATTTAGGTGCTTTTGAAAAAGATGAATCACCTTCAGTACATCTGAATACATATAGCAGTGAATATAACTGCTAAATTAGTGAACTACATGCTTTATCCATACAATACATTCAACGTAGAAGTATTAAGATAGGCAGTAAGCCCAGGATGTACATGCATAGGCGTCTTTGATGGAGGATCTACTCAGCTTCTCACTCCTCAATAGATATCTTTCATTCCCACCTCATTGAGAAGCTTTCAGGTATCAAAAAAGAAATGCACTTCTTACAAGGAACAAGAGGATGACCTGTAATATAAGTCATTTAACACAGTATATTTTCTGAGAAACTACACAATTGTACACAATTGAAAGTCCAAAAAAGGGGGATGGAAAACGAGGAGGCAAAATTCCACATGAAGAAACACCTTAAGTAACCTCTTCAAATGTAACAGAAGTCTTTCAAAGCACTGTCAACAAGGTATTTTACCCATACTAAAGACAATACATTTATTTCAATAAATATTTTTCTTTTCATGGAAGATATAAAAGCTACTTGCCAGCTAAACCTTTTATTTCAAAGCGACTGTGCTGCAGCCAAGCTCTATTACTCATTTTGCTGTTAGACAAGACCTCTTTGATGTCAATGGGTCAAACAGCAGATTTAACACAGTAATCTGTCTGAAAACTTCAGCAGTAAGGTCAATGGTAAAAACCAGGGTAAAGAGTTTTATGCAGTTCTAGTTTAGTCAGGAGCTTTGCTTCACATAAAACTAAGAAGTTTATCAACTTATCAGCTGATGTTTTATCTACTACCATATACTGCAAACAAACAACAAAAAATCACTGACAGCAACAGATAACAGGAATTAGAGAAGGAACTTGAACAGTGAATGAAAGTATCTAAGATCCATTTCAGACTGACCAAGCAATTTGAGACTTTATCTTAGCCTAGATGTGGTATTTTAATGCTCACTCATTCGGGGTTGTGTGGAGATGAACAGTACCATGCAAAGGTAAAGAAAGCAAGGGAGGTGAGCTAAGGATCTAGCTAAGGATACACTGTGAATGAATTAGAGAGGTGGCTGTAGAAGCATCAGCATGTCTGCCTCATGTAGATACAAGAAGACACAAGTAGTTCATCATGTTCACAGCCTGAAGGACATGCCAGAGAATTTTACAATGATGGTCTAAAACAAGCTCCTATTTTCTGTACAAATGTCTTTGAAAGTCCATCAACACTTTGATGAGAAGAACAGCGTGAAGCAATTGAGATTCAAAGTCCTGACTAATCTCCTAGAGCATGTGTAAAATGAGGAATTTGAGATATATTTTTTTTAGAGCTGAGGAAAGGAGATAAAACCAAAGTTCTCTTTGAGCACTACAAACAGAAAAAAAAGAAAATAACCATGCCATTCATTTCTCAGAAAGCAAACAGACTCCCAAGCACAAGTTTCAGAAGAATATGCCGTATAGTTAAACGTTTTGTTTGGAAAACGTGTCTAAGTCAGAAGTTATAGTTTATGAACAGAACAGGATAAAATAGAAATATTTACATTGGTACTTTCATTAAGAAACTGAAAAATTAATTGCACGGACAGATAATTGTTAAAACTAATGCTTTGGATATAAAGGACTTAGAAAATACCACAACTAATTCATTTGACCAAGATTCCTACCCTATGTTTTAAAAGAACGTTATTGAGAAGAGTTTCCAATCATGTTGATTTCCATAATTTATCTAAATGGTGTAACAATTTTCAGAGTGAAAAAACAATCACTTGCAACATCTTCCCCCCCATTACTATCTCCACATATCTTTACCAGAGAAGACTATTATGAGAACTTGAACTAAAGCTGGAAAAAAACCCACAAAATTTGTCACAGTCAACAGTTGAAAGAAAAGGATGTAAGAGATCCTTCTACATAGGAAATGAGGAATACAAAGGATCTGCCAGAGCAGTAAACGCAGCTCTCTCCATCATTTCAGAGAATCGCTGTTGTTCTTGCAACAATATTGCTTTCAGTTTAAATCGCTATATGTCTTCTGCTTCTTGTCACTCATATTTTCTTCAGGGCTGTTATTTTTTTTCCTTTTTTTCTCTCTCTTTTTTTTCTTTAAGGAAGATATCATTTGGCTTTGATTTTGAATTAATTCTTTCCCAAGAACTGGTTCCAGATGGTTGTAGAGCCCCTAACTTCTGGGAACTCCAGCCCTTTTCTCAGCTTTTAGCCCAAATTCCATATGCTGTTATTTAGAAAATAAGTTCTTCAATTCAAAGAATAAATTTTACATTTCTGTGCTTTAAGATTATGACTTAACAGGAAGACAGATAAACGTACTTCAAAATATAATTTACCTTTTCTCGGGCAGCCTCAGTAGTACATCATTGTTAAATATCAGTGAGAAAGAAGAAATAAAATAACATTCCAGTTAACAGATGTAAAAATCGCACCTCAAATTTTTTTGTTTGGTGTTTTGTGCATCATTTTTGTCCCTGTCACTATTATAACACAATCTATCATAAAGTTATCACTCGTAGGCAGTAGGAGAAACCCCAGTATGCAAACTGACAGGAGGTTTTGTCTTCTCCTCTTCAAGTATCTACTCCCCAGCTGCTATTTCTCTGCTTGGACTGAAGTTCTAACATCAGTCCAAGACTCCCAGTTTCCTAGCACATGCTACCTAAGCATATTTCGTTCCTGTTTGTTTCTTGAACAATACATTACTGAATTCCAGCTTATCCATCTGAATATAACCAACACAAACTGATATTTACTATAGATTGTGGCTTCCATCTAAACTTCTGATGAGATGACAATAGGTAACACACATAGCTGCAAGGCTGTCTAGCAGAGTTCTACCTGTCTGGCAGGTGAAAGAGCTGGGGCACAGCTAATCACCATAAAACAAGACATGAACAGTGAAAAAGGGAGGTAAAGCAGAAACACTACTGCTACTTCTCTGAGCATGAGCCAGTTCTCTTCCAACTGAATACAGAGAAATTTTCAATAAGAGAAATTTTCAATAGGTACATTTCAGCAGTTATTAATCTGCTTCTATACAAAACCAAAATGTTTGTTTTTCCCGTGGCATGTATTCCTCATCTGCAGCACAATAGATTTTACATTTGAATAACCTTAACAGTAGAATCATAAAAGATTTTAGAACACATATCCTTGTCCATGTTGGAAATAGCACAGTTCCAAACTAGAGACTAACACTGAAATACAGCCCATTCATAAACTGTTCCACTCAAACACAAGGTCTGGAAGGAATTTCATCCTCATGTTCAACCAGAGAGCCACAATTTATTATAGTGTTGCACTTTTCAGCTTCAAAATTATATCCCTAGTATTTTTCCCTGTCAAGTCCAATGGAGAACAGCAGACTTCTCAGCCATGATCATCCTTGAAGAAAATATACAGCAGAATCCAACTGCACACAGATGCGAAGAAGCAAGTCATGTAGCACTGAACTAAAATAAAAAGGAAACCTACTGTGTGTACACAGCTCCAACCATTTTAGTTGGAAAGGCATCAGAGAGGTCCTTCCACTAGCAATAGCATAAGTGGGCGTCAGATCTCAACTGTACTTCAGCTCTGCTTGCAGCTCACTGTGACAGTCTATGCGGCACACTAGCTTTTCTTACTCCTGCGTACTAAGACTGCAATGCTTCCTGACAACTTCAACACCCAAAACAAATAACCAGTGCTCTCTTCCCATCACGTTCTGCAGCTGAGATGTGCCACAAAGCTACCACTTACACAAGACAAATTTTCAGAGCAGTTTTGAGACCCTCTGCAGGGACCACTCCTATGTTCAAGAGAAATCAGCATCCAACTGCATTGGTCAGTATGATAGTTTCAACCTATGGGTTCACTGCTTTTTGGAGTATTTGTCTCCATTTTTCTACACAATGATTTTAAATATTTCTCTACTAAAGAAAACACCCAAAACTGCAAGAGATCTGACAATATTTTAATCAACATGTTTCTGTATTCAGCAAGGTTAGAAGAAGCATATGATGCCAGGGCACTACAAACTTAAATTGCTTTAAGTAACTACAATAAAATCCTTGGAATAACACAATTGTCATACTAAAGAATGGCAGGGGGAAGGGAGTGAAAGAGGCACAAAACCTCTAAAATCAACCAGCTTGGTAATAGCTTCAACCTATGAAGTTCAACATGTTATTTGGCATCTAAACGTTTTTTCCTCACCTAATTCACTACACTTATTGCAATAGAACTTCACCACTTGATCAGCATATACTTCTAACACACCACAAAATCAGTTATCCCCAGGACATAGGAAAAGCAGAGAATGGAGTGGAGGTGACATAAACCATTAAACAAAGTCAAATGAAATGACAACAGCCATAACATATGGTATTTTTCTGCAATGAAGACGATTAATTTGCTAAGTGTACACAAAACTTTCAAGCGCTAATAAAAGCTTTCTACTGATGACTTAGAAGCACGTGTTTCATCCACTGAAAACCACCACTGCCACACCTCCTTTGTGCAGCATTTTTACGTTTCACTGACATTGTCATCTAATGATATGTACAGTAAATCAGTCTAGGTCCCTTCAAGTTGTGCAGCTCTACCTGGTTGACACCAGACAATTGTGGTACAAGGTAGATGACGGAATTTAAAATGAACCCTGTTGTGACAACAATTGCTGCAAATTATCTTTTTTAAAATTCTACCCTGTTTCATTTGTGGCTAAAGTAAAAAAAAAAAAAACCCACAACATTTTTAATACTTTTATGTTAACTAACGTGACCAGCAACTATAACTCCATTAGAAAGAGCTTCGCCTTCTGTTTCAGAAGGAAGTGTGCCAAAAGAACTTTGGTGCATTTTAATCCACCTATTTCCTATTGCTTCTTCAAAAGCTTCTGTCAAAGGACAGCCAAAATTCATTTCTATGAATCATCAGTTGGGTGAAATCTAACTATTAAATTATTTTTTAAAGGCAAGCCTTTCCTTTCTTCATCTTATCACAGCCACGCACACCAATTTCCCTCCAGAGCATTTGTCTTCACACCTTTCTCACAGCTGGGAATAGGGGCAATTTCTTTCCCATCCATTAACAGCTTTCCAATACAAAACATAACAGAATGCACTGTACTGCACAGCTCCTGGGATACCCACTTTGTCTTCCTGAGAGAGGAAGAAAAGATGTCTTTGTAGCCACCTAAATGGAGACTCACTTTTCTGAGACCTGACCTGCATACATCACATATCTGTTGTCTGGAGAACATCCTCTATGAAGAAAAGCTCAGAAAGTTGAGATTGTTGAGCCTAGAGAAATGCAGGCTCCACAGAGACCTTGTAGCAGCCTCACAATAACTAAAGGAGGCCTACAGTTAAGAGATTCAATTGGGATGTGTAGCAAAAGGACAAGGGTAAATTTACTAAAGGGTAGGTTTAAGTTAGACATGAAGAAATTATTCATTATGAGAGTGGTGAGGCACTGGAACAGGCTGCCAGAAAAGCTGTGGATGTCCCATTCCCAAAAATGGTCAAGGCCAGGTCGGACAGGGCTTTAGGCAACCTGATCTAGTGGGACATGTCCCTGTTCATGGCAGGGGAGTTGGAACTGAACCGTGTTTAAAGTCCCTTCCAATCCAAATCATTCTAGAATTGATCCTAACCTAGTAGCAAGTTAAATACTTCACAAAGTTGCGTGCCAAATCATTCAACTACAAATATATGGCCCTAACCACACTTAAGTAGAAAAAAATATATAACAAAACACATACTTCAAAAAGGGTATTAACTGGAAAGTTTAAAGGGAAAAGCTAGCCATTACCTGCCAATATTAGCAAAGCTGTATCCTGTTTGCAATTCCCCAAATACATGGGCTGAATGCTTACAAGCAGATTCAATTCACTTCAATTCAGGAAAGGGTAATTATGTTATATTTTCCAAAGCTCTGAGGCATTTTTTATTTTTTCATTTGTATTGGATTATTTAACTTATTAAATTAACATGTTCCTTCTTGTACCTTCTCTTCTGAAGGGTATCCAATATTTACATTGCAAATCATTCTACAATTCAAGGTTGGTGATAAAAATTTTTTGAATGTGTACCATTTTTTTCTTTTTATATTTTATGTGACTTGTCATATCACATACTAGTAGATGACCTACAGATAAACTGTTGCATACTGCTTCATCTTGTAGCATTCAGAGAGGAATTTGGAAGAGAGAAATAAGATAAATACAAACAAACTGCTCCTGCACTCACCCTTAGAAAGCAAACAAAAACCAATCAGAAACAGAACGAGTCTTTTTACTCCACAGTCTCAGCCTTGGGAAACATACCTATGCAAATCTCCACATCCCCTCTGCAAAAAAAAAAAAAACCAAAAAACAACAAAAAACAGCCAGTTTGATCCAAAGATGTCCTGTTGTCGACAGAAACCAAGGCTTCCACTCATTTTCCGCAAGGGTTCAGTCTGACCTTCGGTATATCCTTGTTTGCTAAAACAATGAATAAACATCTTCACTAATGATGAAAGGTATTAGTTCATCACTGGCTCGATCACACACAGCAGGTACTGCAAATTCCTGAGGAATGCAACTAGTCCCAACTGGCCGGTTCACGCACAAGGAACAGAACCTTGTTATAACAAATAACAAAGATCAGGAAAAATAATTTTCTTATCCATGTGCTTTCCTGACTAGGGCCAGTAAGGGATTTGCTGATAAAAGACAGCTCTGTCATATTCACCAGACCTGAGGCTGCCACGGAAACATAACTGATGTGGCAGACATTAATGAGCCCCTGTCACTAGGGCAATCTGTCCAAGCTGATGAATTTGCCACTCCTGTTCCGTGGTGGGCAGCAGTGTAACAGTCAAGCAGGCTCCTAGTTTCCCCCAGCCACTGCGACAGTCCCAAACCACTTTGTTTTGGGAACAACATGTGACTGTGTTTCCAAAAATATACATATATTTTACACAACTCCCCGTCTGCAATGATGCGATTGGCTTTCTTGTTTTTAAATCAGATTGCAAGCAAATGTGGAAATCATAGAATTACCAAGGCTGAAAAAGACCTCCAAGATCGCCTAGTATTATCACCAATAACTTCCCACTAAACCACGCTCCTCAGTACAATATCTTAATGTTCCTTGAATGCCTTCAGGGACGGTAAGTCCACCACCTCCCCTGGGCAGCCTGTTCCAGCAGCTGACCGCTCTCTTGGAGAGAAACTATTTCCTAACATCCAACCCTAATCTCCCTTGGCTCAACATGAAGCCGTCCCCTCTCATCCTATTGCTAATTACATAGCAGAAGAGGCCAAGCCGCACTCCTGAGCCTCCTCTTCTACAGACTAAATCCCAGTCTCCTCAGCTGCTCCTCATAAGACGCATGCTCAACACCTCACAGCTTCATTGTCCTACTCCGGACATGCTCCAGCGACTCGATGTCTTTCTTGTAATGAGGGGCCATAACAATTTTTATCAGACGGAGAAAGAGGAACCTATACTTCTGTTCTGGATTTCAGGACATCACACAGCCTGGCCAGAGCAGCAACACCTGAATTCTCCAGATAAACGGCCACCTCACAATCCATCTGCCATATCCATTACGCAAGCTGCATAAATTTTCCATAAAAAATGATGGAAGCCTTCAGCATACTGCTACCGGCCTCATCTTCCTCTACCTGAAGACCTGGCCTTACTTGAAGAATAGACACATATACACACACTACCAGAGCTATCAGCTGCACGAGAACTGCGCTGGGCTCTGCCGACAAGGTGCTGCAGCTGGCAACCTCAGGCTGCCCCCAGACCCTCCCCCTTCTTCCCTGATGCTCATAAATCCCCAGAAAACATGCTGCGCTTTTGTACCGCACAGCACTGATTTGTGTTTACATTTGTTTTCTACTGTCCATGCATGTCAGCCAATGCTAAATAAAACACAGCAGGGACCCTGGCTCTTGATGCATCTGAGCAGAAAACTGGATAACGTCTCCATAGCAGAGGAAAGCAGATTTTAATACAAATGCCAAATTTGACAGTGTATTACACTATTCACTGCGTCTGGCACAGAACAGATTATAACTTGCTGATGTGGTCCTGTGTACAACCAGCTGGTAGAGCAGCCCCCCTCACAACACCCAGTTCCAAGCATCTAGGCTTAGAGCGAGCAATTCTAATCGCATTAGGTTTCAGCATCTGCCTCCAAACAGCTTTTACATGCAACCATCTCTTTTATAAGGGGAGTTCAGTTGTAAGAGAAACCCAGACACAATTACCGGCTAGAGAGAGAAAAGGCCCCACTGTCAGTGTTACCCTTTCAAGCATCTCCACAATGGCAAAGAACAAAGCGATCAGGAGAAGGGCAGAGTCAGCATACAGTGATAGGGCCTGTATCACTGTATGCTGACTCTGCACAAGGCATCTCAGGAGCTCCTCCACCATGCCCTGGCAGCTCTGGCTTGGCTCACAGGGGAAGCATTTCTCTCCAGGGCATCACCCAATCACCCCCACAAACACAAGCTCTCTGCCCTGAAAAACATGCGGTCTCCTCCCAGCCCACAATGACTTGGGGGACAGTTCAACCTTCTCACCTTTTGCAACTCCTGTCTCACAGAGTGTCACAAGCAGAGGCAGACAGAACAGTCCCAGGACAGTGTCATAACAGAGGCACATTGCTGGAGGGAAGACCTGCGCAGATCACCTCTAGCAGACCCAGGGACAGGAGTGACTCTCCTTCCCTACCCAAACCTCAGGTCAGGGAAAGAGCCTCCAGCAGGATCTGTGCTTCTCATGCTGGGGAGCAGTGTCTTGCTTACAGGCAGCATTACAAGGCCAGTGCTTTCCACAGGAAATTAAAGGGCTGCCTAGACAGCTGCTTGTGCATGTCTAGGGGGTGATACTGCTCAACTTGCAACCTACTGTAATGTGCTGATACTAATAAAAGAGTTACACTGAGAAAACAGTGTTTGTCCTTAGGAGATCATACGTTTCCAAAAGCCAATCTGCTGCCCCAAGCAAGAGCATAGGAAGGTCAGTGAAATGGAGACATACAATCTGATGCACAATAGAGTATTTCTAATCCACATAATCAGTTGATTATACAAAGCATGCTCAGCATACAAAAATGTTTTTTCCATTCTTTCCTCTGAAGCCAACAAGACTTCTCCCAAAAGCAAGCACTAGACGAGTCACCTGGAAATACTCTGAGGCAAGCTTCTGAAGGCGAAATTGTGACAGTACATCGCCTTCCCAATGACAACATCCCAGGACAACCTAGGGACCTCCTCAGGAAATGCTAAACGAAGAGTCCAGGAGACTGAGCTATGCAGCTTTTCACCTAACCCAGCACGGGTTTGGACATGTTGACAGCAGGGCCAAATGAAGATGCTTTTGTGCCTACAAATCTTTTGGATAAACATGATTGTGTTACACTTCAGAGATTTTCTGTGTAACTTTAGTCAATTTTCTTGGCTTCCCACTCTTGACAACTCAGCCATAGAAGAGCTCTCTCTGGAATACTCCATTCAAATTAATCAGCAGTCAGCTATTCTCCTTCTAAAACTAATAATAGATGGTCTTTATGGGCCTGTGTGAGACTGAAACATGGGAACATGAATTGTGCAGCTGCAAATGTTTCCATACTGCCACAGCTCTCAAATTGCTTTGTATTGTCTACTAAGGAGGCATGAAAGCACAATGTAAGGAGCACATCTTTTACTGTCAGAATTGCCCAACTGTCCCCAGCATGTCCATACTGCAGTAAATGTTTAGTGATATCTTTCAGCTGTCAAGCATGCTTGAAGGCAAGGAGGAGTGTTCAGGGGTGTTCTGAGCTAACAGCCATCAGCAGAAGTTTTCACCTCTGATTCATCTTCTTGTCAAACTACAACAGGATGGGGGGGGGGCGGGGGGGACGGGACAGAGAAAAACAAACGAACAAAAAAAGCTCAACAAGGGGGGAACTCTATCTCTGACTGAATGGAAAAATGGGACTCCTTTGAACATCCTTTTGTACAGCGGTTTGCCTGCTGGTGGGCAGATAGGATTAATGATATGAACATTGAACTCAGAATGAGACCTGCCACTGGAGGACAGCCATCTGTGCAACACTCCCACTAGCTGCTTAGCAGACTGTTGTTGTCACGTGAAACTGAGGAAAAACTGGGAAGCGTATCTGCAAATCCTGCTGTAGGAACAAAAAGAGCACCTGCCTCTCCCAGGTCTGATGGCAGATAGTACCATCAGGGGACTTTGCCTCTACCAGTAGAAGGTTAACTTTCAGCCTGAAAAATAAAAAAAAAAGTGCCTCTCAGGCTTTTAAGAGAAAAAAGTTTAAATCCCAGGCCGGAAGCCTTAATTATAAAGGATTTGCGTGAAAGTTGCCAGATCTCTCCCTGCTCTGTGATCACGGCTGTGCCAAGGGTCTGCTTTATGTCTCAGTAGCAACTGCGCTAAGTTCAGCAAAGCAACTAGGTCAAAGATGCAAAGGCAGAACAGAGATCAGTGATTAGCACTAATGAGCCCCTGTGCTGCAGAATGACAGTGCATTCGTTTCAAGGTTCTTGCTGCAGCTATAGGTATCGCACTTATATCCAGTCTGTGCTGCTCAGAACAAATCATTTCGCACTTCATATTTTACAGCTTAGAAAGTCTCTTCATGTTACCATGACCTGCGGACAACAGATGAGAGGAATCAACAGCGAGAACTGTTGTTCACACTAGGGGAATTGAAAGTAACTTACAGAAAACCAAGATTTGAACATCCTCATGAGAAGCTCTTCTAAGTACACAGCCCTGCTGCTCTCAATCAGAGAATTCTATCTACTGTAAGCATGAGGTTACAGGGAATACTGATCTTGCGTTCAAGAATGTAATGGACCATTTATCCACAATTGTAACACCAGGCTTACTGAAGTTTACCCAACTTTAAAAAAAAAAAAGCAGAAACGGAGGCAATTACCTTGTTTTTCTTATTGTCTTAGACTTCCTCAAAGAAGAGAAAGGGAAAAGACTTGAGTTACTCAGAGAAAACAGTAAGAGCAGAAACAATCATAGAATGATACAAAGTCAGTCCTAGGCTTCTAGACAGCTTCACCTCATTAATGAATCAGTTTCCAGCTGATAATGACAAACATCAACACAGCAATTCACGTGGAACCCACTGTGACAGACAAATGTCTGCTGTCAGCCTATGGGTAGAGGGAGCATAAGCACACAAAAGATGATATTATGCAGGATAAGAACATTAAAACATTATAATGCAATGTAAAAATTACTAGATTGATAATCAAGGAGAGGGGAAAAAAACATTTCTACCACATCCTTCTACTCTCCAACTAAGTACAGTGAGACAAGACATAAGTGATCTTACCAAACATTACACACTCACTCTAGACCACTGACTATGCAGAGAAAGAGTGGGCACGGAGTCATCAATAGCAAAGCAGTGGATGCTTGGGACCAACAAAGAGTTCTATGTCAGGACAACAGTGTAAAACATCTCTCTTCAAGATACAACTCTAATACACGCAAATTTCATTTTGAACCACCAAAATGTTAGGACGTACAAAAATTATATTAAGTACTGCGAAAATGATGTGTTGTATCACTTTTCAAAGTAATAGGAATACGCTGCAACAAAGACCATTGTGGGAAAATGCCACTCTGCTAAAACACAGGAACAAAACCCACTGCATCACACAACAGAAAAACAACGGACTCCAAAAGAGCAGCCGTTGCCTTTGGGATGCCCAGTGTGCAATACCAGGCAGAGATCTCTCAGGTGTTTCAAACTGTTCATTTGTAAAATGTAAGCACTCACAAGCAGTGGTTTAGATTTTGAAAATACTGTTCTGCTTCAGAAATTTTGGGTACTGGTAGCATTTTTTCCCCCACACACGAGCCTTAAATTTAGGTAATCATCACGGTATTCATTCTTAAGTAGGAAGATAGCTTGAACAAGTACATCAGATCCAATGATACTTCATTTGCATTCAAGAATGGCATGACAAATTCTGCTTAAAGCACTCTCAACATTCAAAGAGATGAAAAAATAGTAATTTTCCAATCATTTAAACCAGGCTATTAATTGATGTTTACTATGTGCAGTACTTACAACATCATGCTGGTCGAATCTGATGGGAAATGAGGACAAAAAGCTAATCTATGCCAGTCAGCCGTGATTTCACAGAAGACAGCTGCCAGTTCTACAAATGCATTGCAGAAAGATTGCCACCTTCTCCCTCATGCATACTCTGAGAGATTACAGTAATAGTGTTTTCCCATGAACATCTTCCCAGAAATCTTCCTTGAAGCACAACTGATACCTAAAAAGGACAGCTCCTTCAAAAAGCAGCTCTTTGAACTTGCACATTCACAAATAACGGCTTTGTGTGAAGGGGAAAGGAGAAGTGGAATTCACTGCACTTTCCCCACTCCAGAAGGATGCTAGCAGAAATCAGAAATAAGCATCATCGTTATCTCCAGCGCACGCAGCCACACGGAAGCCAGTCAGCAGTGTTCGGCATTGTTTGGTGGAGTACAAAAGACACTCTGTTTGGAAAGTTCAGGAAAGAAAACGGAGGTTTGGTGCTACAGTCAAAAGGCTGAAACAGGCAGAGAAGTTCACAAGCAGAGGCTGATCTGAAGCCCTTTGAAGTTGATGGGAAAAGTCCCATGCACTCCAGCACACTCTGGATCACATCTGAAGTGCACAGAAGGGAGCAAAGCATCACAAAAGCAGAAACAAGCATCTGCTAGGAGAGAGGTTTAAATACCGTAGGCGTGGCCTCACTGTTATAGGTATGGTGCATTTTCTGTTATATTAAAAAAAGTAGAACTTGACTTTTTTTTTTTAAAAAAAAGGTGATTTTTTCATTATAACACAGTGGCGCATATATTAATCATCATTTTTCATTTAAAACACAATGCATGCCGCTCTAATATTTACCCAGGACTACAGCATTTAACAAGCATCTCTGAGGAAAGGGGGGAAAGAAAGCTTCTTTCAAGTGTTGAATTCTAATTAATGTTTTCTACGAAGTTCCCTCCCAGCCACTCCCAAAAGGACTAATTGAAAACTATGAAAAACAGAATCCAGGACTGAAAACCTTATTAAGAACAATGCTGCCAGCATCATCTATTCAGAAGCAGCAGATTGAGACAGAGCCCAAACCAGAAGCAGCACATACTCCAAAACAATTGCAAGGGGATCCCGAGAGAGTAGAGATTCTAAATCCTCTGCTCAATTAAGATACAATTAATTTTCTCATTAAAGAAGAATACAACATCATTTGAGGGGAAAAGAAAAAAAAAGAAACGTATGTTGAATTATGTAACATTTCCATAATTACTTTCTTGCATATAGCTGTAATTGTCGCAGTGTTTTTTGATTTTGGTGTTTTCTAGGTCTTAGTAATGTTTTCTGGGAATTAATTTGTAAGAAACATTTGTAAGAAACATGACCACTTCTTGCAGCCTTTGCATAAGATTCAACAAAAAGCCAAAGTTCCTTTTTTTTTCCTCCAAAAAAATGCTGGATGTTTCCTCTTTTCCTGGCTAATAGGATCCAACTGTTGCTGCATGACATCATTCCCCAGAGTTAGGGAATCCAAGCTAGCACAGACACTCGGCTGGGAGTAAACACTGCATAGGGTAAAAAAAAAAACAAAACACTTTAAAAATGAAGGAAATCACGTTTAAAAAGCAGTTTTTGTTACCTGAAATTTGGAGTATTTCTCTTTCCACTTCATTCTCAGATTTGTGTTTCCCAGACAGAACTCTGCCTTATTATGTGAAGCAATCAGCAAAACCAGCCGTTTAACGCCTAATACCTGCTGTGCTTCCCAGAACTCCTTCATATGACCTTTCGCAGCACTGATTCCAGCTAAAATGATTGCAAAGACTGGCCAGGGCAGTTGTCATGGAGATCTCTCTCTCTCTTTTTTCATACACACGCGCACGCGTGCGCACACAGATTTAAACAATTCTGGGAGGCATCCACAAAACAGCATGCCTTTTCATCAGCTAAGTTTGGGAAGCATTCCACCCCTCCTCCAAGCCCTCTCCCTTGAGTCAGCCGAGGAAGCTGAGATTCGGTCATGAATCGATTGTTGAAATCAGAGATATTGCCTTTAAGAAGAAAATAATTAAAGGGGAAAGAGAAGAAAGAAAGAGAAAGCAACACAATTTGTTTCTGTCCTGGGAAGGAAAACAGATTTTCTGCTTTTCAAAGCTTTGAACTAAACGTAAATCTTGCATTCAAATCCTGCAGGCTATTTGCCTTTACCCAACTTACTATGAATTTGATATCCGAAAGCACTAAGACTTTGCTGAAACACAACCATGCAGATTGCATGAAATGCTGCTGGCATTGCCTGTCAGCTTACCTTGCTCTCTCCCAGTACCCAGCCAGTGAGTTAATTAGCACAGGTATTCATTGTGGTCATTCAGGACTTCCTGCATCCTTTCATGTTTCTGTAATTAAGAACAAAATTCTGCTGGTCAGGAACACACAACTGCTTTATAACAAAGCAAACAGAAAACCATCCCTCAGCAGAACAAGAAAAAATAGACACACTGGAATGTTTCTCATAGGGACTCTAAGTTCACATGCCACTTAACTAAAACTCACCAGCTCCAAGTTAAAGGAGAAACCCACTTCAGTGATGTTTGAGAATTGATTAATTTACCAAATTCATTGCCACTGTAGTTGCAAAAACAAAGCTAATTCCACACATTAATAAAGAGATACAACATATTTTCTTTGACAAAAAAATTCTAAATGAATCCCCAGCAACATCATGATTAGTTAAAAGGGAAAAAAATGCTTTAGAAAAAAAAGACATTAAGAAAATTCAGTAGAACTATTTGGGCTCAGAAGAACAGCACTGTGCCCAGTTTTTACACTTAGACAAATAGTGGAGAGACTTACTCTTCAGAGGATTAACTGCAATCAGTCATTCAAAGCTTTAAAGTTGCTTAAAAGAATACTCAAGGGACAGCAGGACTCAGCTTTCTGCAGTGAGTAGTATCAGCAACAGTCCCTCTAGTGGGCATAAAAATGTAAAGCTGACTGCCGCACCAAGTATGAACTCCATACATTTGTTCTCTCTCAACCACCTCTCTATGCTGTTTTGGTATTTCTCATCTAAATTACATACTTGCAGCCATTTAAACGTTATCGAAGAGGCTCAACAAAAGGAAACATGTACATACATTACTTACTAGCACACCTAGATTTATGCACAGAGATATAAAAAGTTCCAGTGTATTTCTGTTCTGCTTGTGCTTTAATCCCAAGCTGAAAAAACCTCCACACAGTCTGAGACAGCTGAGATGTCTTAAAGGATCACCTCTATTTATCACTACTACAAAATATAAACTAGACTGGAACAAAGCACTGACTACACTTCTGAAAACCCTACATGCTATGAATGATGGAATGAATGGATTGCACACTTAAACCACCTCTCTTTCTACCAGAAACACTATACAAAGGCTACATGAGGCATTTTTTACTCTAACTGAATGCAGATATATTCACAGGTAGGTGAATATAAGCTGCTTAAACCGTCAACAATCCAGAAGATGCTGAAATGACATCACATTAAGTAGTTTTTCTAGTCCTGAAAGCAGCACAAGCTAAGTTAGCAAGTTCATGCTAAGTGCCCTCAAGAATACACCAGCGAAGCCCAGTAGAACCATAGGAATCAAATATGAAAAATTATGACATGCTTTCGCCTTGAAAAGTTTTCTTTTATTTGTAATTGAATTAAACTCACCATATGCTGCAAGCAGGCACAGTTTGAGCAGTGTAACTAGGAAAAGAGGAAGGCAGGTAACTCTTCCCAAGAAAGGAATGTTTTACTTCACATTAATGCAAAGACATTGTTCAAAGACATGAAAGTAATATAAAAAACAAAAGTGACCTAAGCATTGGTCAATGAACAGGTGAAATGACTGAGTTTTGTCCATCGATCTCAGATCTTCTATAAAGCCCACTGAAAGGTAACATTCCTGAGGAATGTCTACCAACAACCTGCACCACGTCTCATTCCAGAATTTATCACAAGGCTCTGTAGCACTTTATTAGGAAACCATCTCCGCATACATGACAAGTATCTAAGGGAAGGATGTGATATAGTGTTTATAAACAATTGAAAATGCTTGTTGTATTACACATCCACTCTGTTATAATCAAGAGTTTCACATAAGTTTCACATAAGTGAATGAAGTAGTCGAAATATAATATATTATGCATGTACAGCTACGCAAGTACAAAGCCTGGTAGCAGAATTATGGCCAAGGTTGGTCTTCGAAAGAAAACCACAACCAAAGACTCCTAGCAAGTAACTTTCTGTTTTGTCTCATGAATACACTTCCAAGAAAAGTTTGTTTTCAAGTTGTCCTAGGTGAAACAAGAACCATTTTTAACCTTTCAGTTTTGTTGACGTGTTCATGTAAAGCCCAGTCAATATCCCAAAACAAAATTTGGGGTCATAGAGGATATAATGAACAGCTTATACTATGTCAGTTACAAAATAAATAAATAAATGTCATGGCTACACTGTAATTGGAGAACAGAATATGCATCCTCCTCCCCTGCAGTAGACAAACAATCCATTACTCACATATGGCTGATGTTTAGTTTCTCATTTCCAATGCACTTCCCATTTCTCACTAGTGGAACATGCTCCTTGTATGATGTGCAGTCACAAGCACAGGATGCAGGAGCCACGGGACATCAGCAGAAGCAGAGAATGAGTGCACATCCAGAGTCCTCATCAGGGCACAGCTGGGGTCTGTACCCTCAGGACTGGGAATGGAAATGTGAGCAGCTCACTGCAAGCTGCATGGTTTGAGTTTCTCTACCAAATGCTTTTCAAACCAAGCAGTCATCGTTAGCAATAAAGGAGGAACAAATCTGATGTTTGTTTCCTAAGTGACTCACAAAGTTTTATCGCTGTCAGTAGGTAAAAACACAAATTCAAGGTTTTAAGAGACAAAAAAGCATATTAAACTCCCTACAGAAACAACTCGGATCTCTGACAAGTGTAAATGGAGATCCATCACTGAATCAACTTTAGTTCTATTTGAAAAAATGAGAAGAAAAATATCACTGAACTCCATATAAAATTACTTGTGTACAACAATTTATGATTATCCTCCTCACATAACTTCCTACCTTCCAGAGGCGGACTCTCTCAGCTCTATACCACAGTTACTGGCCATTTTTTCCAGTGACTTCAACAAATACGTATCAAATTGAACTTAAATTTAACTGCAAAAAATGAAGCTCAAGTACATTGACCCAGTACGTTTTTAACTCAATACCATGGAAAGGCAAGTGCCTGCAACTCCTCCTGACCTCACAGGGAGTGGCAGGGAACCAAGTAGCACTTCCTCATCACTTGGCAGTGACTTGCAAAGGTAAGGAAATAAGGGAAGAGGCCCCAGCTGTCTCATATAGCAAAGCATGACTGCACAAGATAAACTGTGCCCTTTACTCTCTATTTAGAGCACAGCATTCAATACATTTCCTTAAGACATTCAGGGACTCCCAGGTAGGACAAGAGGACAACACCCAGTGCAGCAACAGTCATACTTTTTGGACAAGTCCCACAAAGTATGTTCTACAGAGTAAGTTTGCAAGTAGCCTTTATCCTTCAACACAATGACATAACAGCACAGCAGCAAAGGAAGTGTCCTAACACCTTAGAGCCCTTATTGGGGGTCACCACAGTGAATAAAGCTTCTCCTAACTTCACTGACACATTAGCATCAATTTGGCCTTGCTAAATCATGCTTCGACAGAGATAGCCTTATTAGTACTCTATAGTACTTAGTATCAAAGTAAGAATGCAAACTTATACAATGCTCCTGCAAGCAATAATGCAACATATTTGACCCAATATATGAGGCCATCTGCTTTCAGCGGGACTGCATATGCCTAAGATCAGTCGGCTATGGACTTGGTTTTCTTCTCCGTTTCAGTGTCAGAACCATTACTCATAGTATTTCCACAACACTAAGTCTCCTAGCAGGATTAAAAATTTCCATGACTTCTTCAACAGCCCAACAAAGATCATGTTTGAAACACAGTACTGATTTCACTGATCCTTAAGAAAAAAAAACTTATATATATAGACATATACACATATACCATATGCATCTAGGAAATGACTAATCATAGTTGAGCACACTTTGAGATGTTGCCAAACCCTTTATGGCTCCACATCCCAATTCAGTTTGATCTCTTTTTGCATATGAAAGCTTGCCATACTTTGGTCTGACTTCGGCCTCTCATCTGGGTGCCAGATAATTTGCTAAAGTTTTTAAGGGATTCAGTGAAATTAAGATGATGGCTGTACCTGGGAGGTTACGACAAGAACCTGACACACATTTAATTACTGCGTCTACACTCATTTAGAAATAAAGTAGATTTACATCACGGTTATTATTGCTTTAGGACCTGATTCAGCAAAGTACTCAAACACTGACTTCAAAATACACCAAACACATGCTACAATATTTTACCAAAGTAGTGCTTCTGTTGTATGTTTTAGAAAAGACGGATGGAAATAGTTTCATTTTGCCATTAAAGTTTTAAGATGCTGTTTGATGACACAATCAGGACACACTCTCTGTGCTATATGCACTGATGAGGCTGAAAAACTGCTGAGCAATAAGCTGAATAATTCCTTAATAAAACTTTACACTTTAACAGTGTAGAATTAACTCATGTAAATGCTTGGTTTGAGAATTACCCATACCTACAACCTGATTCTTGACAGGAGACACATATTACAGCTCACCCTGCTAGGAAAGCGATGCAAAGCCAAACCAGCCATACAACCTGGCTCCAGGCCCAGCCAGTTCAGCCAGCCCGCAACATCACAGCCCTGCAAACTGTTTCAGATGGCATCAGGCCAAGCCGTAGGGATAGCCAAAAGGTGGGAAGCTCATGTAAGTAAGCCCTTCTCCTTAATTCTCCTGAGCCAGTCCTGACTCCAACTCATGCACTCCAGCCAACATCCTTCCTGTGTGAGGATGTGGCGTATCCCAGGAACGCCTGAAAAGGGAAAGCAGGAAGCAGTAGGACTGAAACTGATGGATGGAGGAAGCTCCCGAGGAGACACGTTTGTTCTACCCCGACATAAGAAGAAAAATTTGCCTTCTGTAAGTGTTTAGTTTATTTCCACATCACTTTTTCCTACATATGTATACTCATCAAGCAAAGACTTAAGTCCCAAGAAGAGGGATAAATAAGACAAGCAGGCTTTCTCTGGGACTAAGTCATACCCGGAGAGATGTGAGTTGCTTGAAACTCCACTGAAATTCTGGTTTGACCCTACATGAATGCAAGATACCTAAATTTGTCTTCCCTACTGCTTCTTTTAAGAAAAAGACAAAAGACAAGTTTCTACTGCCCTTGATCATGGTGCACATCCTGCAATAAAACACGTTACGCACAGGATTAGAAGGTCACTGAAAAAACAGATCCCCTCACACCGGAATCGCAATGCAAGCAGGACTCACAAAAATACAACTCTGAGAGGCAACAATCTTGTGCACAGTTGACCAAGTGCTGCAAAACTCTGACTTAATGCCATCAGTGGGGCAAAATCCTTCTGAGAACAACAAAAAAAAAACCAGGAAAAGATTGGCTCCTTAAACTAAACCCCCAGGTGAAGAGGCATTCTTCAAACTGCTGTTTATGTTCCTGCACCAATGACTTTCATTTGAGTAGTGTGACAAAGAACAAAGACGCTTCTTGGGAACAGTCTCATTGTTACACTGGCTCTACAGGGCTTGTAAAGTGAAAAGCATCTTGAAGTTTTAGTCAAGTAAGCAAAGGACACAAGAACAAATATATTCAACAACGCAGTGCTGGCTTCTGAAGCAGAACATGCGTGCTGGGTGGTTTCTGTGGGTGTTTTTCCAATTCCTGTGAAGAAGCTTTTTATTTAAACTCAAAATAGGAAGTAAGAGGGCCAATGGACTGAGCATCCAGTGCAATTCACCTTGATTATATCAGAAAAATCACAACCAATACTGCTGCGCTGTGAACTACAAAATAAGTAAATAAACTGATAAATAACAGCAACATGTTTTGTGATTCCTTTTGATCATTAGCTATAAAAGTTCTCAGAAAGTTTATGCAATCCCCTCTGGCTTATCTTACAAAGCATATTAGTCAAGAGACTAAGAAAAAAAATGTCAGCCTGACATTCCTCAGGACAAAAAGCAATGACTTAGCCGTGGGATAACTTCTGCAGTTTAATCGTGACTTGAACAGTCAAGTTGGCTTGGAAATTCCTTGGACTACTGGTAACTTGCTGGGAGGGTGTCTGTGAGCCCTGCTTCACCCCAATAGGAAGGAAGGCAATTGTGAGCACTCCCCAGCAATCACTCCTCCAATCACCTACATCCCACAGAAACTGAAGTCAGCAACAGCACATGTTCTCTTAGGCATATAACGAGTGTCTTGCTTACTGCAATAATCATAACACCATGCAGATTTTACAAGCTGAAGACAATAAAGTGACTTCCTTCTCTATTTTGTATGAAACAGATAAACAAAATATTTATTTGAATATATACAGCTCCCATCATTCTTGGCCCTCTGTGCTCTACAGAACTGGGTAAATGTCATTGCTGTCCAGCTGCTTGGAACAAAAGAGTTAAGCAGATTTGTGCACGAGGCTGCTCAGTGGATCCCTAAGAAAGACTGCATGACTGAGCTCTGCCCACAAGGCTCTGCTGCCTCCCCTGAGGTTTTATTTAGTCTCTGCAAGGCAATCAGAATCTGAATTCCCAGAAATCCAAGGGATATTGGAACATTTTCCTTCCTGGAAAAGAGTTTACTTGGATAAGGGAAACTGTTGAAGGTAAGCCTTACTTCTAGCTGGCTTCCAGTGCCACGCATGAAATGAAAGTCAGTGACAGCAGAGACTAGGACCAGTTTAAGCCTAAATAAAATAAAATTAAAAAAAAAAGACATCCTAAACCAGAAAATGCAGTCACTTCTAAAACATTTGGTGAACTTCAGTGAAACTTCCAAGCACCTCAGTGCTTCTTCCATTAAGCAATGAAGAGACATCCAAACGAGCCACAGCCATGATAATGATTACTCTGTTCAGAGAACAGCCATGGACTTCAGCTAGCACAGCTGCACTGTTTTCAGAAAGGAAACCGTGCCTCCACACAGTGCCCCACTGCACTGTGGGGCTGTGCAGACCTCCTGGAGTCAGCCCCAGGGTTTTCCATGCCAAGTTCCATTGTGCAGCACAGACATCCCCTGAACAAAATGCTGCAGACCACAGAGGAAGCATGTCCCATCACTGGGAATTCAGAGTGCTTGAGCTCCAGATGAATGCCTGAAAAGAAAGGTCATTCTTCCTCCTCCAGCTCAGTGAACTCTTCCAAAAGGAGGTGGGGGATCCCTCTAAAGACAGCTTCACATCCAAGGAAGGACTCATTTGAATCCCTGGATCAGTCTGCTGGTAAGCTACACAGCCACCAGTCTCCTCTTTCACCATTAAGAGTAAATACTTAAGGAAAAAATAAAGAGTCAGAAGTAGTCATTTTGCTTTACTCTCAAGACAGAAGGTTCAGAAAAACGATTTCGACTCCTGCCATTAAGATGACTAATTTCTTCTTTTAAATGCATTATTTCCCTTCCCATTTTAAGACAAAAGAAAAGCAAGAATAAACTTTTCATTTTTCTTTTTTAAACAGCTAACTGAAAAGGGTGGAACTTGGGAAAGTACCAGTATTTTCCTTCCAAGTCTGCAAAAACTATACAGCTTATATAGGCCAGGACACTGTTATGGATATTATTCTTTAAAAACATTGCATTAAGTCCATGAAGTCACACCACATTCCCCACTGCAGTACACGCTGCTTTAAGGGGACAGACAACTCCCCGGAACCACTGCTCCTTGCAACTGATATGAAAATGGTAACGTCTTACATTGCCAGCTAAGTGGTGGCCATTCAGTGAGCAAGGAGCACACTGAGTACATGAGCATTCCCAATTCATCACACAGTTGTGCTGAGATTTAAACATGCAAGTACAAGCTGTGATAGTCACAGATGGGTGTGTGCATGCTCATTGCAAACACAGCCTAGCATATACCATGCTGGAAGCAGCCTATGGAAAATATGAACCATAAGATGCAAATCATTAATAGCATGTATCACAACTTGCTTTGAGGAAAATTCCCCATTCAAGAACAGGCGTGCTGATTATGACACCAGTTTTCTCATTTCCTGATATATGAAAGTCCCACCAGTAAGTATGAGATCCGTGTGCTTACTGAAAGCACAAAGCAACACTCTCAGTTTGCCAGAGAGATCTGAAAGGGCCTTTTACGTGTATACATATGGGTGAAATCTACACTGAAGGAAGCAGAGCAGGGACCCAACGAGTCAGAAGAATCCAGTGCTGCTCTTGATTTTAACCCCATCCTGTTACGTGACCTTGGACAACTTTCTTCACATAGTAACAGAACACCTGTTTGGCTCTGACAAATTAAAAGCGAACAAACCTAAAGCAATGCAGTGAGCAGCAATCTCACTGCAGACATCAAACCATATGTACCGTTCATCATTTTATATAGTTCTGGACATAAACCAACCTCCAAGGCTATTTCCAATTTCTCAACTTGTTCCACATCTACGTATTGTGGATACTCCCTCCAAACACCAAGCACATGGAAGTTTCCTTCATCATCCCTACCACCGAAATCTGAAACTTTGCTCCCAATTCACACAGTCCCAGAGCAAAACAAAAGCAAAGTTAATCCGGAGGAAAAGATTTAGACCATGCTTTATCCTGCCTGCATATGAAATGAAATCACAGATTCACAACACTTTTCTTAGACAAAGGTTTTGTATCTGATCACAATCTAAAATCTTAGTTACACTGTAAGATGAATAAATAAATAAATCTACAGCATAAGCCATTTTTAAAATCCCTTCCATCCAGCTGCATTCAGAATAAGCTCTACTGCATCTGTCTTACACAGTGCTTAAAAAGCTCCTACACAGACTGGCGTTTTATCACCAGTTTCATCTCTTATTTACTGCGCTGTGACCTGGAGCAAATCTTGGCAATTCTTATACCTCATCTCCTTTACAGCAATTTCCAAGAGTAATGCGTAACTCACAAACCACCTGTAAGTTGTTCAAGTCAGGAGCTTGCCTTCCCTGTTCTCAGACACCCAGAATGCTCAGTGAAAGCCAGCAAGATGTACACGTACATTAAGACTTCTTTAAAACACAATGCCATGTTACATCCCTGTAGAATGGCATTTAAAATATATTAGTAAACATAGCCCTCTCCTGTAAGTTGTTATGAGACACAGCTAACTGAATGGTTTCCTCATCTCTCAAGATGTGGTAATAAATGAAGTTCATTAGAAATACCGTTAATATATATCCATTAAACTTCATAGGGTGGCCAAAGACTGCTGGAAGGAAAGCACTGCTGTATTGAGAAAGAGGCTGACTTGATCTCTTGCCATTTAACTGCATTCTTAGTACTAACCCCATTTAGGAGACTGTATCGCCAGAATCCTCCAATGTTTTCAGACTGGGCTGGGGAACAGAAAATATACGCCACGCACACCCAGTGAATGAAGTCAACTGCTTGAACACTGTCTCTGAAAGAAGGAGCAAGCCCATTAACAAAAAAGGGCGATCACCCAGCCACCCCTGTATTCAGCAGTGCACCTCTGGAAACAGCAACAACAGCAGGCATTTGAGGTGGAGAATGGAGCAGACCGCTATGACTCATACTTTAAGTCTAGTCAGTGAAAAATCTGGCAGAAATGTATTGTTTGACTATGTCTGTACATTCCCAGGAGATTTATAGCTGCTTATTAAATCATCTGTTCCTGTTAAAACCAAAGGAATTGTATATGTTTCACTGAATTTTACATCTGGTAGTAAGACCTCTTAACCATTAATACAGAGTAGAGGTTTTTCTATCGGATGAGCCACACAAAAGGTTTTAAAGACCCTATTTGTGACAGGAAATAAAACCTGCCAAGGGATGGGCTGCAGGGGGGGATTGGAAGCTGCTGCATCAGCAGATGGGACTCCCTGCTTGCTCCTCTGTTCTGCTAGGTTAACTGCCAAAATCAGGTGGGTCCTTTGAGCGAAAAGCAGTTTCTAGTGAAGATTGGAAACAAGTACTTTCTACAAAAAAAAAAAAAGTCACGTCTTCAAGAAATTGACTGCTCTGGGTTGAGACAGAGCTTGTGGAGCAGTGTCATTGAGCACAGCCGCACGCACTGCCAGCAGGAGACCTGTCAAACTGCAAAGTGTACAGTGGCACCACCCACGTAGCTCTTATTCACACAAAGGTTGCTAAGCTCAGGAGCTGGAGGGAAAACACCACTAGACCCAAAGTCTCATCTTAAAGCCCAATGAATAAGTCAAGCAACTGTGTTCAGCCTTGCTCCATGGATGGACACGGCTGCCTGAGCGTTTGCTGGGGTGCATACAGGTGAGAGAGAAGGAAAGAGTGCTTGCTTCTGTGTGTGCAGGGATGCACAGACTGCCATTTCAATCCATTCTGTTCAATTAAAGCAAGCTATCTTGTTATTTCAAAATGCTCCGTAGACCATCTCCACCCCATATCTTTCACACACATTACCTACTGAAAAAACCTGCACAAACAAGCACTTTCCTTATCCCATCTCCCCTCCACTACTCTTTTTTTTTTTTTTTGCCCTTGGGTGCATCTACAGCTTAGCACCCTGAGATAGCCATCTCTCAATATTATTTAATGTTATTAAATAGAAGTTATTTTCTAAGCGCACGTAAGTTAATGTTCTGAATTCCCAGAAGGTAGGAAAAATGTGCTCATTCTGTATTAACCCCTTAAAAATAAACAAAAGTCTAGGCACATTTGCTGAACACCCGAGAACGTAGAATTGAAGTAGCCATGGCTACTTCAATGCTGACACTGGAACAGAGGCATAAGTTAAAAACGACAGAAAATGCCCTTCTGGTTCAAAGTAGTAAGTAGTACAACTAGCTTATACTCCACCTCCGAAGATGGTGAAAGACAATGCTGGTCAGGGCAAATCCCTGACTGTAGCTGCTTTGTATCTATTTTTCATTGTTTGAGACTGTAGACCAAGGGTAAGCAGAGCTGAATAGCAAAAAGATTAGGAACATTTTGCTAACAGTGCATTTGTTGCCCTCACTGTACAAACAAAATGTTATTAAGCTTTTAAAGTGAAACATGACAGAGAGCCGTGTCTGAACCACTGTACTTAGCATTAAAGTCAGCAACTAGGGAGTTATGGAGCACAACAATAAGACCGAGACCCATACCAGTTCACATGCACAGTGTCCAAAGCCCACAAGCAAGCGAGCTGAGAACCACCATGTCCATAGGCACAGCTGTGGCAGATTTAACAACACACTCTGGATGTGAGGGAGAAGAAGGGTGGGTTTTCAGCAAGTTTCTCTTTTCATGTTCTTGAAATGCTGCCTTGTAAAAGTCAGCTTGCTAGAAAATGTGACAAGATGAAAGTAGGTCCTGCTGAATCTACACAGCTATGCTATGCCAAACTGATTTATGCAGTAAATCAGGTACACTCTCAAAACACAAAGGCAGAGCTGTATAGCTCTGCAAACTGTTTTATACTGTTTATTTTTTCATGAAAAAAACTAAAAAATTCTCTGCCCTTATTTTTTCTGTCTTTTCTCTCTTGGACAGTCTTTCACTTCAGCACTCTGGGTCAATGAATAAGGAACAAATACACACAGCAAATCTGAAATCCCAGCAGCCTGTAGGGAAACAGGAGTCAGCGTTGTTATGCTTAGTAGGCTACAGTCGGTCTGCAACCCTACAGCTGCACAGACCCCAGCTGTCACTACACTCCTGCCTGACTTCTTAGGGTATCAATCAGTTGTTAATTGATTAACAGAATTATCAATTGACTTGTTATCAAGCAATGATTCATGGAGTTATCCATAATCAGTATAACACCACCACACCTCAGCCCATTCCAGGTGAGACACAGTGACTAAAGTGCACTATTGCTGCAACTGACTGCCCAGTAAGCTTTGGACTGGTCATGTGTGACAAGTCTCACTTGGTGGTGTTGGAAAATCAAGAGCATCATTTGATTCTGAATAATCTTCCTTATATCTTTTGATTTGGTTCTTCTTCCTTAAGAGAGAGGCTGTTATGGTAATTAACTTTCCTGCTCAACTTTGTCCTCTGAGCCACGCACTCAGTCACACCATAACAGTCTGTGAACTTGGAGCAAACACCAACCTGGGCCAACTGATTCTCTATCAGTTCATCAGTGGACGTCACCCCCACAGCCACACATCCTCAGTGATCCTGCTACGCAATACATGTTTCCATAGCATAGCAAAAGTGAGCTTTGTACTGCTGAGGAGGAGGATGGGTCACACCGTTTCACAGGAAGCACACAAATACTGCTGTCCCCTCTCACTGGGAAACACTGTATGAGAACTGATGAGACCTACTGCTGCCTTCCAGACCAGCATAAAGCCTGAGTCAGCCCCTGAGCAAGCTGCTGAAACCAGTGCTTAGCTTTCAAGCACACGTTCAAATGTTTGGCTGAGCCAGGATCATTTTCAAGCGTGGGATGCAGAATCCCACTCAGTGGTTGCTCCAACAAGAGGCTACAGAAGTGATTTATGGGGGTGAACACTCTCTTCGCCAGAACCTTTTTGTTCTTCTCAAGCAATTGTTTCATAAGGAGTGCTTCTGTGCCCCACATCTGCAAATGCTGAGAACAGCTGCCAGCCACAATAGGAAGTGGTTTACACTGATTGAGCATATTTCAGAAGCCCCACAGTTCTACTCCATGAGAAGAAAAAAAGTATATACCAATAACAAGAAAACCCAGGAGAATTTGATCATCTTTATGCCTTTGCTGAGAAGTAAGGATCTTTGTTTTCTTTCTCAGCCCTTCTTGTTATTCACAAAGGGAATTACAGACCTAACCAGTTCTATAAGTGGTTGTTCCCTGAACCTTGTGGTTTAAGTCTTGGTCAAAGTAAGGTCATTTACACAGGAACTATGACTCTTAGATGACAAAGCAAAGATGTTCTGATTCCCTACAGTCTAACATTTAGTTTATTCTAACTGTGCTGCCTCGTCAGCGCCTGTTCTTCAAAATGATTGAGGGAGGCATCAGAAGAAAGAAATACTGAAAATCCTTAGAAAGAAAGGTGACCTAGAGGCCAGCACAGAGGTGGGGAACCAGGTGTTTCCACCCCATTCACAGCCCTCACCAGCAAGCACCTGTCACATCTGTACAGGCACAGCCTATGGCCCAGTGATGAGCAGGTGGTCAGGATAAGACCTTCCAAGCTCTAGACACTTGAAGACAAAAGACTGTTCCTATTATTAACGTATCCCACAAAAATGCAATCAGCATACCAGCAGCTGGGGTCCAAAGCTGACCCACGGAGCTTTCAGCAACATAAATACAGACAACACACCGGTAACCTGCCCAGTTTCAAAACTGTAACAAAGCTGTCAAATAAATAACAGGACATTCAAAAACCACCAGCAGAGCTATCAACTACACTCCACTTATTTGTTTATTAATGATGCTAGGATCTTCTATGCCTTATTATCTGAATCAACATGCAAATTACTCAGATCTCCAAATCCTGGAGGAAGGCTTGTTTTTTTTGTTGTTGTTGGCTTTTTTTGAGGGGGGGATAACTTTTTGGGTGATGTTTTTGCTTCTTTCGGGGTCATGCTTTTTTGCTAAGAGTTAAGTGATTTCAACTCCAGATTACATTCTACAAAATAAAACTGGATAGATGTTGAAAGGCACCAAGAAGCAATCAAATCTTAAAGGGACAGAGTGCAAAAGCTCAAGCCACTTTCTCCCCAGTTACAAAACTTTGGAAGCAAATCAGTTTAATCTCATAAAAGTAGCTGGCATTAAAAAAAAAGCAAAAAAAAGCTATGTACAACCCTGCTCACCTTCATTTGCATGTATCACTCACCATCTCCCACAAAACCCTACTATTTGAGAGCACACTGTGACAAAACAACCCTAACTCTATCTTAAATGTTCTTAGTCACTGTAATTATATACAGAGCAAATACAAACTGCTTCACTTGCCAGCAAAACACAGCAGCATGGAGATGACAGGAAGGCAGTCCTTAAAGGATGAAGAAGAGGGAAAAAATAAATCAGCCAGGCTGGAAATTTGAATACTAGAGGGCCAGACCAGCGCACTCCAATGCCAGAGTCTGTACAGCTATACTTGATGACACAAATGAGACTTCTGATTACCATGGTTTCAATGACAGCTTTCTTTTCCTGACTGAAAGCTGGCAATGACTTCTTGCAGGCTGCTGCCACCATCCTGAGAGCCTGACACTGCTGTAGTCTCCTGAGAGAGATTCAGGATAAGGCGCACTCCCCCTCCCCAAAAATAACACACAATGATGGCACTTCTCAGAGATGAATATCAATAACATAGAAGGGATTCACTAGCTTAGTGCATGAAGTTTAATACTACCAAAACATTCTGGTACCGTTTCAAAGCGAACATCAACACGTTCATCTACACTATCAGCCTTTCCTCACAAGGTTGCTGTGTCTGAGAACAGTCTTTTCAACAGTACTACTCAAAGCCCATGTCATAGCCATTCCTGCAGTAACACTTTCCAACTAAATCTCCATGTTCTGTCTGTAACTTCACTCCCCAACAATATCCCTCAACTGCAAAAAAGCCCATTAGCAAAACCCTTTATTCCAGATCAAACTGCAAGCAAACAAGCTGCTATATGCTCGACTTAAACAACCTGATTAAAACTCTTAAAAAATAAACACACAAAATCCCCAGATGTGGTAGATCCCAGTCCCCAGGGATGCACACATCTCAGTCCTGAGAAAGAAGGGTGCATCTGATGTTCCCTTCTCTGGAGAGACCCCAGGCTACTGAAGGTGGTGTGTGGAAGTACACGAGACACAGATGAGCCTACGATTATTTCTTGTTGAATGTACAGCTCCCTTTGAATTCTCTCATAATTACAATAGCCTTATGCACACATGTCCACTGCCCAAACTGTGGGTGAAAGACGCATACAGCTCCAGCTCTCCACAAATGTTATAAGGCTTAGTTTTCAGTGCTCTTGAGAACAGCATGGACCTTTCTGTTGGCTTCACCAAGCCTGGGACCAGGCTCATGCTCTTTTATTTAAAGAACATCAGAACCATGCTGAATATATTTCTATTCAAATCTAGAGGCCACTAGGTTAGCAAGACTGGGAGAGTAAACTGCTCAGCCAGCTTTTCCCATAGACTGGCAAGGCAGATCTCATTCACTGCACTCAGTGTTCATTTCTTCCTGATTGATTCAAGAGGAATTTAGACAGAAACTGGCTGTGAGTAATCCTAGACTGGAAATTAGAAAGATATTTCTAACCACTACACCAGCAAAGCACTAGAACAGCTTTCCAACAATCAGAACCACAGGTTCAAAATCATACGTGCTGTGTAATTTGTAAGGGATACATTCAGCTCCCAACCAGAGGTCCTAATGGCCCAAGATGACTCACCTAGGGTTGCTGGCACCTGGGGCACCACAGCACTGCTGCAGGGCAGACATGTAACCTCTCCACAGTAGGGACATGCACACACATCCATCCTTATTAGCATTTCAGTCTCATGTTAGCCTGCCTGTTGGGAGCACAGGCCAGAAACAATGGCCAAAACTAAAGTCCAGTTCTGGAAATGTTCTATTTTGTTTTTTGGAGATCCACTTCTTCCTTATAAACCCCTGTTTCAAATAGAAGAAAAATATTTTGTTCTTTCTTTCCTCTTTTCAGACGGATTGAAATACTGGCAGTTGTCTTCAGCGAAAGACACCAATAATCAGACAGTGTATGAAGTTTCATACTCTTCATATTAACACACGGAAATCCAAAACTAATACAAGCAGAAGCGGGGCAGAGAAATCAAGCATTCAACTTTCAGATTTGATTTCTCAAAATGATATAGTACAGTCACCTTCACAGTTGCCTCACATACCATATGTCATCAGAAAACCAAGATATTATTTATTTCCAAATTCTACCTTTTACTTAGAGCATACTTAGAGCATACTTAGAGCATCTGCAACAATATATATACTTATATTAAAAACCAAAAACAAACAAACAAAAAACCCCTTCTCTCTCATTCAGTATCTTATGCCAGTAACAATGTTTTACTTGCTCAATGGAAGAAGCAACACCTTTAAAAATGAAGGACGAGTCCGTCAGCAGCGATTCGTAGCCTGCACAGTAAACACTGCTTTTCAAAACAAGAAGGCAAAGAGAAAGCCTAGCTCATTAAAACAGTAACTATACTCGGAGTCACAGACTGGCAACGTTGCTGTTCCCTCAGAACTTCACACAATGTCTATTTGCTCAAACCATTATAACAACAGCACCTTATCTCAATAGACTTCAGCTTAAAAGCCGTGTTCTGTATCACATGCCATTGTGTACAACAGACTCCTAAGACATCAGTTTCACTGTTCCCTAGTAGATCTGGACAATTTATATTTTCTTGCTGAAGCATAGATAGTAAAGCATATCATTGAATATATATATATATATATTTTTTTTTTCCAGAAACACGCAGTCTATAAATAACCATGCCTTGAACATCACTGCCTGAAGGTTTTGTTCAGGGGATTTCTCCCCCAGAAGGTAAAGAAGGGGTTTTGCTCAGGAGCACCAGCTTGTGTGACCGGATGGCCACTCTGGTCCCCATATTGAGAAAATACATGCTTATTCTATATTTGGAGAAAATACATAGATAATAATAATAATAAAAAGCAAAAGTACCTGGCACTGGTGCCCTGGGAGTCCTACAAATAGTCCTGGCTTCCAGTAAGGAAATATTGAGGAAGAAGAGAAATCTTGAACATTTTTTTCATGAAAAAGTCCTCTGCTTCCAATTTCTGTCTACATTGCTCAGATTCAACACCACCTGTTTCCGTCAAGAACCTAAACTCAGTTTCACCAAAGGATATTCTGTTCTTCAGATACTTGTAAGTAACACTTAACACATCCAAAAAGACTTGAGAGTAATAAAGAAAAGCAATGCTCAGCAATGAACACAAGCCATATGGGAATGTAGGTGATCTGGTTTGGAATCCAGAAGTTTAAATCTTTAGATTACTGGATATAGTGAAATTAGCCAGGGCCTGTCACACAAGTAAACTTTCCCACAAGGCTGATAACACAGGAAATGTTGGGACTAGGAACAACAAACACAAATGCAAGAAGATAATGTTTATCTGAAACTAATCAGGTACTAACCATCTGAGAAAGATTATGTCAACTTCCTAAACACGAGCTCTTTACCAGAAAGGGTGAAGCACTATACTCTCAACTAACAGATGAAGTGGCACATCAGTTAAGATTTAAGATGTATGCTCTTTGAGTATTCTGCTTGTTTCTTCAGAGAGACTGAGCAAAAAGATCCTCACTGTCAGAAAAAATTTTACGTTACAGAAAACTGGTGAGGGCTCAGTTTATACATTGTCCACTTTCTATATTGAAACAAGATCAAGTGCTTTGCTATGACCTTTTCCACTGGAGAAGCAAGATTCAGGTTCTCTCTTAATTTAAAAAATAATTATTATTTAAAAAAAAAATCAGCAATTCACTGTGTTAAAAAAACAATACCACCATCAAACCCTTGGGCAAGTTCTTGAAACAACTGGAACAGAAGGATGTAAAGACAAAATAAGTGTTCTCTAGAAAAGAGAAAAGCCAAAGGCAAAAAGAAATATGACAGAAAATACAAGCAGAGAAGCAAGGACATACACACTTAAAAATCAAACTGAAGTAGTTCAGAAGAGGACTACATACCAATGGTAGTGCCACAAACAAGGAAGCAGAATAGCTTTTAAGGAATCAACAATATCCCCCTAGAGCCATCCCGCAATCACAGTCAACGTTATAAACGTTCCCAAGGATTAGAATAAAACAAGCACAAAACTCAGTGAGCTATGAACAAAGAAAAAACTTCAAATGATCAGCGAGAGACCAACAGTTTCTATAAGGAAGACTGTAAGATGAGGCATGCACTTACAAACTGACCCCTTCTCAAACAACTCGTGATTTGGGAGCACGTGCTAATGCTCAGCAACACAGAAAACAGCCTGCTGTACTTGAGACAATTTCACAATATTTTCTATTGCTTCCTGCAGAAATTCTGATTAGCTGACTGTCACTCAGGATCTGGAGATTTTACTCTTGATTCTTACTGAAGTACTAGTTTCTCAGGTGCTCTCTAGTACCTCCCTGACAACATTCCCAGCATCTGTTAAACACAGACTCTCTTAAGCTACATCTGTAAAAGGTTAATTTGTGCTGCAAGGTCACAGGGCAGCCCCAGTTCTGAGCAAATTTTCCGGAGGTATTAGCTGCATAGCCAAAAGCTGTACTGATTGCTTCCCAATAGAAAAGTGAAAGTAATTCAAGTCCACAAGGGTGAAGTGCCATCCATCTGAATCAAGGCACCACGTGTAGCCCGGGAAGAGCACAAGGATGCCATTCAGACTCCCAGAGAAGCTGTGGATGACCCAATTCTTGAAGGTGTTCAAGGCCAGATTGGATGGGTCCCTGGGCAGCCTGAGTTGGCAACGCTGCCCACGCTGATGGGCAGGGAGTTGGAACTGGATGAGCTTTAAGTTCCCTTCCAACCCAGGCAATTCTATGGCCCTATGAAGTTGTTGGAAGTAATTTGTTGTGAAATTTGAAAGTTCAAAAACTTCTGTTACAATCATTTAGTGCCAACTCCTCTCAATTGTAACTGACGCCCAGCTCCTTCAAGGAGTAGAATTTCCTCAGCTGGAAAAGCGAACAGATATCCCATCATCAGGATTTTGATAGGCGAAGTCTCAAAACACTCCACAACCATCTAACATCACTACATTTTCTCAGAGACACAGACATAATAGGTATTTCAGCTGCTGGAGAGTAACTCCAAAATACACAGAGATAAAACTCCAACAAAATAAATGTGGCTCACTGGTATGAACACAGTTATTTCCAGCTTCAGCCAAAATAACATGGCTGCCTGCAGAAAAATCACTTGGGCATTGAGAGGTGCACAAGCCCTAAGATGAACATTATCTCCAGGAAGAATTAGGAGCTGCTAGCCTTTCCTCTCTTTTTTGTTAATTTTTTTTTCCTTAGGAATGTAGCATGTCCTTGAAATACCATAGATACGCTACCAGCTCCTCTGGCTTTTGTTTGAAGTTTATTAGCTATCAGATTCAATTTCACTAATGACATTTGTAATGCTCTTCTCCCTACCCCTTATAATGCACCCCCACAACCTTTCACAGTCACATTTTAGATAATACCAGCAGTACTCTACCTATCGCTACTGCTCTGAAATATAGTACCACTTCAAATTCTCACCTTCCCTCTGGTCATTTTATGAGGTCAAGCTTTGGGGTCCCATTTAAGATAACACTGTCTTTGCTACATAAGTATGTAAAATTTCTCACCTGCTCTGTACATTTTTCCTGCAAGAATGTTTGAATTACCCTCCCGCCCTCAATATATTTTTTTCAAAATTATTTCATTATCTTCCCCTGAATTACTGTTAAAGATATTCTTTTGTCACAGTGATAACATTTGCAGTTGGACTACTGACATGACAAGATCTTCACGTCACCCAGTATTTTCCTTTCACAAGCCTCTCCTCAGTTTGATCAACTTTGTAGAGTCATATCAGGGAACAATCTCCATTTTACATTCTCATCAGCATATAGAATAGCAGACCTGGAGGTGAAAACCAATCACAGAAGATTTACAAAAACACAGATAAATGAAGAACACATTTTTTGCATCTTCTGCATGCATCATCCTTACAGCAAATGAGATATAAAGGTTTTCACTGGGCACAAGGATGAGCTAAAAAAAAAAAAGAAAACAACAACAACAAACAAACCTGAAGCAAGTTTTGCCCTATTCCCTTAGGCCTCATACAGAACAGCTGAGACATGCTAGCTATAAACTCCTTAGAACTATTGCTGGTAATGTGGTTTCCTCTGACCAAGAAGGTCAGGGATCTTCTTTGGCCTGGAACCTTAATGACCCAACAGCTCTAAAGACAAACCTTTTTTAGCTATTTGTCTGCATTCTTCAGGCATGAGGAAAGGAAGGGAAAGCACTGAACTATGCAAAGCTATGAAAAAAATAAAAGACTGACATTCCACGCTACAAAGCCATTCAAGTTAGCATCTCATTTATATCCCAGGATACAAAAAAAAAAGTCTCCCATATGTGTTGAGGATTCCCATATATAATTTTTCAAGATCAATGCCACGATGCTTTAAGTCCCGTCACCCCACAACCTTTGAGAATTGATAGAGTTGTATATTTGACTGTTTTTAGCATACTGTACACAGATGAAGGTTCACATGTAACTCTCTATATTTTCTTATCAATTTTTATAGCTGCCTTTCTCCAAAAGAAAAGGTAGCTTTGTTATTTCTTCCTATTAATGCGTGCAGAATGACCAAGAAAACTGGCACCAAATACTAATTGGTACTTGAAGACAACGGTGGAATATGAATAAAGGTAATAAAAGTCAGGCAATGCAAAACACTTCCATACAGACCATGGACTTGGCTAGCAAACAGCATGGCACAGCAATAAAATGCAAGGAAAAGTAGGTGACGTAAGGGCGTGCCATGTCACCTAGACTCCTTCCAGTGCCTGCAACTGTGAGAACAGTGGGCCTAGATATAGCAAGGCCTGTTTCCATGCTAAAATCCCCAAAGTTCTTGAAGTAAAATAGGAGTGCATTTCTCTCTCTTACTCATGCATACTTGACAAACCTCTGGAGACTGCTCTGCAAACTGGAATGATAAAGCGTCAAGACAATAAATGAGGCGCTGGAGCTCTGATGCTTGTTCGAGGAAGTTTTTTGTTCTTGTTGCTTTTTTGTTTGTTTGTTTTTACTTTAAGACGGTAACTTATTTTCACTTAATAAACAGCAGAGTGATGCAGAGTAAGCATAGTCTTTTAGAATGACCTACAAGAAGACAGTGGAGCAGCACAATTCTTGGCTGTATCAGTTACTTCTAAAAATGAAATCCACCCTGCTACAGGTAGATCTGAATATTTTCATTACACCTCTTGCGTAGAGTCATAGCAAATATACTCTTACATTGGTTTAGAATTAGCAGAAATCAGTTGTTGTTTTTATATAATCTGAGGACACTCGTGACAGTTAGACCTCCTCAACTCCTATTACAATCCTTGAAAGTACAACTGCTGAAATACAGCTAGACCTAACATTTAAGACTATCCTTAGTCTTGTTCTCCCTTTTCTTTGAGTTAGAGAACTTCACTGCTATTTACGTATAGACTTTGCTTAGAACTGTAAGTTTGATTTCTGAAAGAAAATAATAGTGCTTACGCCAAAGTACTAAAGCAAAAACCTTGTTTAACTACAGTGAAGTGTCACAAAGATAGCTCGGCAGGCAGAGGATTCAGAAATCCAGCTTCATCTTTGGCATAGGCAACCAACTCCACTCACACAAGTTATTCTACTTCCTTCTGCTCTGATTTCTTAACCTGCAAAATGGAGATACTGACTGAAGTCATCCAAGGACGAGACAATACTCAATACTTCATTCTTTGCTTTTATCTGATATTTGGATGAAACCAAAAGCTTCACATTACACGATGTAACGCAATAGAAAGCATAGTAATGACCACAGAGTAGCAAGGGCCTAGGCTGCAGTAAGTGAGGACTCGCTCAAATGCAACACCACGGGCACAGAAATAAAAATAATAAATAAAGAAGCTGCTTACCTTCAAGAGGCCTCAGGTACACAGGGATCTCCAGTGAGATACCCTTGCCTCTGCTGTCAACTCCTAAACACCTGAGCTCCCCTGGGTTGGACCTGCCTTCCCACCAGGAGCTCCATCACTGGTTCAAGCTATAGCTTAGCATTTCCACTACACAGAATAAGGACCATGCTGCTGTATCCATAAAAATAGCAGTTGTTTTCCTGCTTCATTTAGGCCTCTCTACCACTTGGACCTCTTGAGAAATTTTTCTGGCATAAACTTAACTCCACAAAATGTTCGGCATCATCAAACTAGAATATTTTAACCACGCCTCATCTGATCAAAAAGCTTCAATGGCTCTGATTAGCTTCGTAAAGCACTTTGGAGCAATGCAAAGTACTGTAGTGAAACTATGAGTTATTGCTTTCACTATTACAAACTGAAGACATCAGAACACACAAGAAACATCTTTATGCTTTCAGTGACTTGACCACTGCTGCAAGTTGTATGATAGTCCTCATATATCAAAGTCCTCACAATTAATAACTAAGGGCCTCACAACACCTTGGAAGCACAGTGAGAAGTGAGCTGTGACACAGATTGTGTCAACTACTGCTGAAATACAGCTGCCTCTGGAGCAAACCAAATTATTCATTTAACATTAAAAATCCACACAAGTATAGAGGGAGTAGGGGAAAAAGAAATATTATTGCAACCATTTAGAGCAAGAGTGGAAGTTTATGGAGGCAAAAGCGCAGTTAACCAAACCAGAATTTAAATAGCACCCTGTGCTTGATGCCAAATTGGTCAGAAATATCCCCATGTTTCCAAATTTGGTAATCTTCCAGGATGAGTCAAAAGTATTGTATCCAACAAGTCCCCATAGAGGCTGGTAAGGATGGAAAGGAGGGGTTTTTTTTGGTTTATTTATGAGCTAGCCTAATCTGTACAGTTTACAATTGCTTAGTGGCATTGCTTGCCTTAGCTCACGTTATCCTTAGATGACAATTTAATGTTTCAGGGCAATCATTATTACATTTTCTTAAACACAGAATGCCTAGAATTATTGTTTAAATCTAGGAGATGCACATGTGTTCAGTCACCAAGTCCAGACCCGATCCACACTGACTGCAAACCAGCTGCTTGATGGACAGCTAATAGATACCTTCTTAATTCAGGGTACAGATGCCATGCTTTGAAACACAGAACTAAACACACCCTTGTGAGGTCTCCTACCCACACAGAGAGCCTTTCGCAGCACTTCTTAACACATGAAAAACTGCTTAGCCAGAAAGTCTTAGAGGACCTTACAAAAACTAGTTTCAGATCACACATCTTGCTTTGCCAAACCCACAGTCCTAACTCAAAGCCAGATTTCACACCATTTCATATTTTTAAGCAAAGTTAAACACTACCATGCTGGAGTTTCCTAGCTCTTTTACATACAGCAAAGTGAGAACACTGTGAGAAGGGTGTTTTCCTTAATTAGTCTTTCAAACAATACAGCAAAAAAGACTGAGGTCAGCCTGGCAGCAAGGAAGAGCACTGTAGGTGGTCACTCACAAATTCCATCCAGGATCACGCTCCTCACAGCGGAGGAGAAACCCAAGTCAATACTGTGCTCCCAGCTGAACAGCAAGTGGGCATCACTCGGCCTTAAAGAGGCATATATAACCTCAATCTTGTGAATAGCAACCATGGAAGAATGCACATTTGACTCTTTTTCAGTTCGCTTGGTATTGCTATTGAACAAAGTATAGAAAACTGTCAACGGATCAGATTTCCAAACGGGAAACAGAAAACATTGGAAGACCTAACTTCATTTTCACTTTCTTGCTATGGGTGACTTTTTCCTCCCCCTTCTTTTTCCTTGTCTAAAAAACACAATATCACGCTGTTTACAGGCACTTGCGTTTTGCAGAAATAATGCAAATATTTATAAAGCTCAAAGTTTAAACTTCTCTTTCCCCTATTTTGAACAACAAACATCATAAAAAAATAAAAGCAAGTTACATTTTCAAGATTTTTCTTTTTTTTTTTTCCTCTTAAAAAACAGATGGGATTTTAGTCCCAAATATGCAGTTGGCATTAGGCTTGGTGTAAAGGCATGCCCAAACTGCCTGAGGGTGGAGCAGCTGTGGGGGTAGGGGCAGGTCACAAACCGTCTAAACTAAGGAGACTTTTCAAGAGTGATTGCCCCAGGTCAGAGAACAGCTCTGTGGAAAACAAGTGGTGCATGTACTAAAACCACTCCCATTTCAGTCTCACCATGCACAAGTTGAGACCACTTTCAAAGTTCTCTACCCCTCTACCATACCTTACTCCTCCATCTGAACTAGAAGCTGCCACTAGTCCCAGCCCCTTGCTTAAACCGTTGTCTAACATCAGCTAACACGGTAAGAACTTCCACATTAACAACAAATCCAGTACAAAGCTGAAAGAAACCACTGCTAAACACAATAAAATGCATGCCAGGCTCTGTAGAAGTGTCTACAAGAATGCAGAAAAGGGACAGAAAAATTACCAAGGGAAAAAAAACCAGCAGCTCACTTTGCCAACCCACAATCCCCTTCACAACAGAGAAGCATCTCACAGTTGTGCTACTGACCAGAAATAGAGAGCCACTGCAGAAATGAAAGCACAGCTGTAGGGTGAATACCCTGAATGAATAGTACCCACACAATATAATGGAGATGGACAGTATATTTTCAAATGGATTATCCAGATGGTATAAAGATACCTGATAAATAAGGAAGGGCTCACCTGTCACTGACGGTTGAGGCTCGCCTGGAACTCCACAAGGGAAGGACCTCCAACAAGATGACCCTTCCCCAGTGGTGGTCAGCCCTTAAACGGCATCTGGGAGAGGTGGAGCCAGACTCCGCCCCCTCCGGTCACACAGTGCATTGCCTTCACCTGTGCTCCTGTGGCTGACTCAGTGCTCACCTCAGGTGATCTGTCAGTGGCTCAGGGCACGATTCAACAGTTCCCATACAGCAGCTGAGGATGTAAACAAGGCTCCCATTACCTACTCATTTTTCTTCTTCTGTCTGTATTTCATCCACATGGGTAAAAATACTTGGCTCAAGTGCAGTCCATTTACCCTATAAAAATGTGGATTTTGCAAATGTTGTAGATAGGTTCCCTCATGGGCACTAAAGCCACTCTAGAAAGTCAAACAGGAGGCATATGTAAAAAACTAACAGAATCCACGGGAGTGAGAAAGAAATCGTTTGAAAGGTTTTTCTAGAGAAACTGATCTAAAAACTTAATTTAACCAGAAAACTTTAGAGCACAGTAAATGTGCATGTGAGACCAGTGCACCATTTCCTATTAGGTAGCTGCCAAACAGATTTGTTACACATTTAATATAGTGAAATAAGGTATTCACACAGCATGATTAACTATAAACGTATTTGTACTCTCTTCTTTAAATGAAAGCATGATGTGATAGAAGCTATAATTACTAGGCAGTAAGAAACGTGATGAGAAAAGAAAGTCAGAACTTCTGCTGCATCACAAAAATAATATAACGGTGTCCTTGTGTAGGATTGCTTTAATAGGCCTATAAAGCCCATGCACTCCGAGCCTCTAACAGCAGTGCCTAGCTGGCAGACAGAGAATTGTCGGGTGACTTGGACTGTGCAGAAACTGAGGGAGCAGTCTTGAATACTCTTTGCTGGGTCATGCATTGTTGCTATTCCTTTCCTTTAAGGTTTCACCTCATGTTTGGCAGAGCCCTGTGGCTGCAGCTCCTTCCAATGTCAACACCTTTCCTTTGCTTGGCTAGAGACGTTGGCACAGACCAAACACGAGGCACTGCCTTCCTAAGTTCAGAGCTCCCTGAGTCACTTGCAGTCCTCAGGCTCAATCTTCTGCTGACTGCAGCTTTACAGCAGATCTGCCATCAGCCTATGGAGTGCTATTTCAGGCCATCACATCTTTTCCAGGTTAGGGAAGAAAGGCAACAGACTGAAAAGGTACATCTCAGAGAAAGTAGTTTACTATGAGCATTTAGAAACTTTCGCTTATTTCACATGCCAATCTCAGAATATGTGGAGAGACATCGGTTATCTCTTCAAAAAAATAGACGTTCTATTCATTAACACCGTTAGCTGCTTTAAGATTTACAATTAAAGATGCTACATTACATCTTTAAAAGATGCATGCATTGCATAAATGAAATGCATCATCTCATCATCGTTTTGCCATTTTAAATGGTCTGTACTCAGCTTCTGATTGTTGTTTTGTTGTGGTTGTTAAGACATCTGCCCTACTTCAGAAACCACTAATTTTAATCTGCTTCAGAAGTCCCTATCACTCCAGTTAAAATTCACGTGCTACATCCCAGAGATGAAAATAACATATCCTCATTAGTGCTGAGTGTTGGATCTCAGAAGTTGTATAGGTGAGTCCCTTTCTTGTATATTTAAAAAAAGAAAAAAAGTCCTATGCATGCCAGTGAGTCTTGGATAAAAAGAAGTGTCACACTGGCGCTTAGTATCATGCTAAACCTCTATTTAAAAAAATTTCCTTCAGAACAACTGGCATGTACTTGCCTTTTACTTTACAGCTAAGAGGAAGGGGGTAGAGGGGGGAAAGGCCTGGACTCAAACAATTTGAAAAGTCACAGCCAAAATTAAAGTGCCAGGTGATGAAGGGATGAGTAGATAGTGCCTATATGCTGGGATAACTCACCTACTTCACATCACACTGCTTTGTGTGGTCTCATCCCCAGCTAACCTTGTGACTACAGTGTTTATCTGGGCTGGACCAAAAGACGTGATTGCCAACCTGTTCTGCTGCACAGCATAAGGGAAAGGGAAAAGGAAGTTTTGGTCCAAGACAAAGCATTAAACTATCCCAGACTGGATTCCTGCTGTTTTATTCATTATCTGTAGGCTCGTTAATGTGTATGCCCTTGAAATTCATCATGTATTTTAATCTCTCACATGAATATGTCACTGCATTTAATTATTGTATTTATACAGCACACTTGAAAGCTCAGAGTCACTTTTACGAGGCAAAAAATCCTATCATTTCTCAAAATTTAAGAATAGGCCAGATTCTTTCTCCCCTCACATCTCAGCCTGCCCACAGTAGTTCTGGGTAGACACTTGTATGCCAAAAAATTACAGTCTGGTTTACCTTCTACTATGCACACTATTAAACCTTCTGCTAAAAATAAATAATGACAAGGGATTGAAATCTTGATCTTCAAAAAAAAGATGTCTGCTTAACTCAGGGTAACAAATACATTCTCTCCTCTATCTTAGATGCTATGCTTTGATGCTAGGTACCATCCTCTTCACTATTCTGATTGGCAGATATACCACAATATACAGTGATCCACCGAACTCAAACAACGAGACAGTCATCTCCCCTCAATCATATACTCTGTCTCTCTGCCAGGGAGCAGTCTACTCTCATGGAAGTGGATGGATGAAAAACAAATGTTTGTTTGTTTCTTTCCTCATAACTTTTTATCTTCCACTGTTACTCTCTCCGAAAAGTTATTCCTACTGCTTCATTTGGGAAATATCATCTTAATTCCATAATTCATCAACTTCTCTTTTAGATTCTCCAACTCAAAGAAAACTGCCTCAGTGGGAGAGAACTCAATAGCAAACAAAGCCAGAACTAAAGATGAATCTTGATCACATCTTACGTGATGCTGGCTTTAAAAGTGCAAAGCGCAGTGATGTCTCTCTTGGTGTTCTTGTAAATACAAATCCGAACACCAGAACTAGTCAAGCAGAGACTATGTCACCAATAGAGGGCTCGAAACTCAAATAGCTGATGTCAGAAAACACTGATGATAAAAAAGAAATCCCAATGTTCATAGCAGATTGAAGAATCTTCCTGTTACCATTTATCATCTTTGCAGATCCCCACAATGAAATGTGATCCATAAAATCTAGATCACACAGTTGTATGCAGCCTAGATGCAGTAGCAGCACAACCAGAAAGTATGACACACGCAGCTCATTAAAGCCTGGCTGCTAGGTTTAGAGTGCTTTGAGAGGGAGGATCAAGAACTTAAAGGAAAAATAAGAAACACATTAAGAAAAGACAAAGAAATGACAGATGTTTTCCTGGGAGTCAGTGGGCAAGCTCCCCTGAAGCACGAGGCTATAACGAAGCTTTAGTTGCGTGCAAAGTAGCCACAACTAAAGCAGGGCACTCCAATGAAGAATAGCCCCCAGCTCACTGTGGTGCCAGATAAGAAGGTAACTGTCACCTGGCAATGATATCTCCTTTTGCTTCCCAGGCCTGGAGATGTCTCCAGATAGAAAGAGCAATTCTTCTACTGGCTGCTTTGCTACTATGGCAGCAAAAGCCTCAAAGGGTCCTGCTTCCAAGTTGTTATCAGACAATACCAGCTAAGGGCGGCTATGTCAGCCCAGGCGCAGTCACAGACTTCCTAATTCAAACAGGGAACTGTACCATGCAAGGTCTTCACTTCTACGTGTCCTAGGGATAGAGGAATGGAAGTTGGAGCAGCTCTCTCACAGCACAGCAACAAGAGAATCCATCTAGACCTTGCAAGAAGCAGAAAGATGGTTACCAAAGAAGCAGGCCAGGTTATTATGAACAACAAACAGCAAAGACCTGCTAAGCGGGCAAAAAAAACTCACAGCAGAGAAATGCTCTGTCTCAACAGGGCAAGCAGCAAAAGGCTGAAACAGTAGCACGCCTTGTACTTGTCCCAGGTATTAAATGAGTGGCTCCTTATATGTACAGCAACAAACAAAAGAATCCTCTGGTTTCATGCAACAAAGAATGGGCACTCTCACTGTGTGTGTGCACTCAACCACCACTGAGTGGCCCTTATTACCTAAGCAACAGAGTGCAGAGTAATGGCTCTCTTCAGCCACCCATGCTAAGCCAGAGCAACCATCTTGTCAGTGCCTTTCGATCTGGTGTAACTGGGAATTAAGCATGAAAACGAAGATCAGAGCACAGCAAATTATAGAAATATTCATCTATGGAATCACTCCCTGCACAATTTTTTTTTTTAAACATTACAGTTAAATAGTTCAGGATTTTTACCCTGCAAAAGATGCATCTATCAAATAGTAACAGAGAAGCATACAAGCAAACCTAATGGTGCATGAATTGTATCCACAAGTACTGAATGCTGTTTAACAGTTTTGTAAATTGGTATGTAATATTTGCAGTCAGCCCATGAAGTGTTTCAGACTGTTTTAGGCCTCTTTTCTTTCTGATCCCCTTCTTCCCTTTCCTGCTCTGACTTCACTTCTTTCCCAAGCCAGCCATTTCTTACAGTCTGGGTGAAATGGGGGATTTTCTGCTCAAAGACTAAAGTTAAGCATTTGGCAGGGATACAGCAAGCAGCAAAAACACGAGCAGTGATGTGGAACTGCTCTCCAGTTGGCAGAGCTAACAGTGGAACTGCCCAGAGCCCGCCATCACACAGGTGATATTGCTGAGCTTTTACACTTCGCTGATCTGCCATGCTTTCAAAACAACATTTCCAGTTAATGAAGCTCATTTAAACAATACTGGCTAAGGGGAGCTTGTGAGCTTAGATATAGGATTAAGAAGTGAGGCATACTGGAAACTCCAGTCATTGAGACCTCGTAGCACAAATGAGAGAAGCACCTTCCTACTTGCTGAGTCAATAATGTGCACTTTTCATTATCACACTGTGCCCACTCAGAACGCAACATGACATCAGGCCAGATATATTCCCCCTTCCAGTATCCTTCATCATCAACAGTTTCCACCAGGATGAAGTATCATAATCATTCAAACTCCATTTATTTCATACTGTCCTGCAAAAAACTCTTTGTACTCCCTCCAAGTAGTAATATTACTGAAAGCAAAAATGACAATCCCTCTCCTGACATGAAGGACATCTCCAAGAAGAAGAGATACTTAGACAATACTCATAGCAAGCCGAGCAGCGCCCTTGGCACCATGCTGGGTGGTTAGCATCTGTCCCCTGCAACCCAGACTAAATGCTGCATGAAGACAAATAATCCTCTTTTTTTTTTTTTTTTTACAGGGTGGGGGAGAGGTGAAGGAAGGACCAAAACGTAAAGCATTAATTTAGTGTGATGACCCTGTCAAAACAATTAAATGAAGAACTTTATACAATGAGTGTTTTTAATGACATGGGAATTAGGAAATAATGTTAAATGTTTTAGCTCAAAGACTAGTTTCCTGTATTGGCACCAGCACTAACTCTAAATGTTCATACATCAAGTATTTCTACAGCTTCTTGTTAAAGAGAAATTAGGAGACTGATATACTTAAGTCAAATCTACATCCTAGGCCTCTGTGTGTGAACACAGGGTGCATTTCTGACAAAAATTCACTGTGCTTTTTCCATTCGCACAAACTCCCTGAAATCTCAGCTGCACTGCTATGGATGACAGGTTTTCAGCAGAAGATATAGCAAAAAAAACCCCATGTCTTAAAACTAAAAAACAAAAAAACAACCAAATGTATATATGGAGAAAGGTAGTGTTAAAATGAACATCCTCTATCCTATTTTTCTCAGCCCTAACAAATGCATCTCCGAGGTCAGAAGCTCAGGGCAGAATGTATAAAAATACTGATCATATGAATTAGCATCCATTTACATAAACAGTTCTAGTTATCTGTGCACACACTCCAGGTAGATTATTCTAAACTCGTTCACAGTAGATTAAACTGGTGCAACTTCCTTCAAAAGTGGGCTAAGAATATAAAGTTACAGACCTCAACTGATGAGCAGGAACTCTTACCATAACCCAGTGCAACTCAGTCTATAGTCTCAGGCTTTTCACAACAACACTATCATTTCAAATTTCAAACCTTAGTTGAAAGGCATTCCCAAGCAATAGGACAAGTCAGCCGTGAATCATTACCTTGCCCATGGATCCCTGTCTCTCAGGTGTGTGGTAAGGTGGATCAAGAAGTTCAACTGCCAGTGCAGAACAAAATGTAGAGGCTTGGGCCTTGGTACTACAAAATTTCTACTAAAGTGACAGCTGTTCGTATTCATAGCCTACATGAATTAGATGAGGGCTTAGGTCCAGTTCCCCACAAGCAAATATCTCCATTGCTCAGATCAGGTCTCTAACTCTTTTTGTGCCCATTGAAGAAGTAAGGACAAGGAAACTGGTAACAGTGGAGGGAGGAGGGGCTCCACTATGGCTCCACTCTAGGCATAACAGCTCTTCCATGGCATTTTGAACTTGATGAATCTCAGTTATACACCTGAAAGTTGCATCCAAAATGCATCTTAAAAGGGGAAATCTCAGGTCTTGCAGGGTGTGACTCCCCAAAGCCTGACAAAACCACTTATAACCCTCACCAAAGTTCAGTGTGACCATGAGTGTTTACAAGCATAAAGACTAGGCCAAATCAAGAATGTAAATATTTGAATTCAGTTCCCCAAACTTGCCTCCATCTGCACTGCCAACTAAATCTCAACTGCAGAGCAAAAATCTGAAAAGCGGCAGTGGCTCATGGTGATCACACTAACACACACAGCATTCTACATTAAAGGAGGAGAAACAAAGTAATTGGCAATCTTAATTTAGCTTGTGTTAAATGAGGAATCGTTGAAGTCTGGACTGAAACCTGATTTGACTCAGCTATCATTTGGTGCCTTTTGAAAGTCTGAACAGTCAGAGTTTGGTCCCCTACCCTGTAAGAGACCAGGTTACACTTAGATCTGCCTAGGTTGCTCGAAACACACCATACATGACACGATGGATCTAGCACACATACAAAATTTGACATAAACCGCACTCTATTAAACCATCAAATGCAAGTGCTTCTGTTGTCTGGGCAGAGGAGCCAAGGAAGATCTTCAGTGGATCTCAAGTAATTTATTTAGCAATCACAGTTCTATACTCAGGATCGATTGAGGATCCCAAGTTGACTCGAGTTCTCAAGCACCCACTTTTTTTTTTCCAACCTCAGCTCATTTAGCTGTAGATGAATATGGTAGCCAGGGATACACTCAGGAGTGTTGACACGCACGCTGAGGGTTAATTCTCAGTACCCTCAGCTGCCACTTCCCAGACCTTCTCAAAAAGCCTTTCAGTCCCACACCTCCACCACAGACATTTGTTGAAAGAATCAGTAAGTTAAGCAGCTCCACAAGACCAAGTAATTTTTTTATGCACATAAGGTAAGAATTCAAGCCTCCTCACTCCTGCTACTAACAAGAAGTCCATCCTCCCTGTTTATCGAAGTGGGAAAACTACAAATCTGGTTCTTCAACTTTACTGAGCTGTGGGAAAATTGATTTTGCTCACCAGCCAAAAGCAGACTCTTCAGTGCACTTAGCAGTGACCTCCTCACAAGGGGCTAGTACCATTTCTTTAAATGCCTCTACACTAAAAATAGTTCTGCTTCCTAAACATGAATGCTCAGCAGTTCCAGGCATTCTGAGATCCCGCATACCGCTTTCTTTTTTTTCTTTTAAACTGGCGACATTTATTTAACCAGCAATTAAAAAAAGGAGGCCCAGCTGCCCCAATGATTCTTCCCAGAGGGTCTTAGATGTTTATGAAACACAATGAAAACAATAACGTGGATAAAATCATGCTACTCCATCAAGTCCTTGGCAAGACTTCTCAACCAAGAATAAATTGGCATGGTACATTACAGTCAACAGATTACACAATGGTTCGCAGGGTCACAAATAATAAGGGGTCACATGCTCCTTTCAAGCACTGCAGTATATGTTAAAAGTCAGTTGACTAAAGGGAAATCATGAGGGTCAGTTTTGAGCTCCTTGGAGCAAGTTCTGGCAGCTATAGCACAAAAATGCAGGCTAAGAAAGGTCAGGAGGTGCTTCTTCACAGCACCAGGAGACGCAGTGACTGAACAGGTTGGCTATGGAGTTTAACACCCTAAACCAAGCCAGGCAGGATTCCCCCATTTCTTCATACACGAAGCAAACGTGGAAGATGGACTCCTCCACTCTCAAGAGGAACCCATTCCACCTCAAGAGCAGAACCACTCACTCTTAAGAATGCATAGACTGCAAACAAGTTTTAAAAGCAGCTTGATTGCACACTTAGATAATTTGCTAGAAGTAATCATAATTGCTTCAATGTGTTGCTTTTCCTTTAAATAACTGGTCTTCAAGCAAGAAGGAATGAAAGGCCAAAGGTACAAATCCTATTCTCATCCTTCAGACTGGCAACAGATTTTTCATCGTGCCACCTGTACAAACCTGACTGTGAAAACGAATGCTATATTTTGACACTTCCAAAACATACGTGATTGTCTAAAATCTAATCTTAAACATAACGTCCTTCTACTTTTGCTCCACTACCCTTACACTACACAGATTTTTTTTTCATCTAATGGCTACATATTAATCATGAATAAACAAAGCATCATCGGCTCTTGAAGACAAGTCAGTCTCACTTCGATTCACCCTGACTGTGCCTTACCAGAAATGAGACTACAGCTAACACTTTTGTCCTTTGTTTGCCACGAGTTTTGATCGTTCTAGGTGGCCCTTACTGGATTACTCTGTATCTGGCTGAAGTTAAAGACTGTTTACACAGAATGAACTGGAAGAAAATCTATTGCCCAAAGTCGCTGCAACAGTGAAACAAGGATGATAACAAACAAACATTGCTATGGACCTATTCCACGCTATTACAGTATGCATCCGGCTTCACTTGGCTTCGCTGTTAAGAGCTGAAATACATTTGAGCGATAAAAATGAAGTAAACATAAGAGGCTCTCCCATATGCAGCCACTACTCTTTGATGGCAGTGACCCGCTGCTCTTTGGTAAAGCAAATGCTTGGTATCGAGCCAAGAGCGCTGCATCTGATTTTCCCACCAAGCGAACCGCTGAAGCAGCTCCCTCGGCTCTTCAGCTACATCTGCCTGGGGATCCTAAAGCCTTCCGACGGAGTCCAGGTGGCTCACCGACGAGCATTACAGCCAGCCGGACAGCCGACGCGAGCGGGCGCTGGGGGAGAAGCATCGCGCTCCCCCTTCGCTACGCACACTCGAGCCCCGAACCCCGAGGGCTGGTTCCCCGGCCCGGTCCCACCGCGGCGTTCCCCCGGGTTCCGGAACGGGCGAACGGAGCCCGCGGGAGCCCCCGCCAGCCCGCCGCGTAACCCGGCCCGCCCCGCTCCGTGCGGCGGCTGCTCCCCCCGCCCCGCTCCCCCTCCCGGGAATCCCGGGATGCCGTCCGAGCCCTCGGCGCGGCTCCCGGCTCTTACCGAGGCGCGCAGGGCTGCGATCCCGACGCCCGCAGCCCACGGGCGGCCGCGGCGTTTTCGGAGGAGCTGAGAAACGGGAAAGAAGGGGAGGGGGCAGGGAGGAAGGGAAGGAGGAGGGAAGGGAGCGAGATCGAGGGAGAGAGAAGTGCGCGGAGGCAGGAAGTGGGGACGGCCACGGGCGGTGCGGGAGATGAATGGGAAGCGGCCGGCCGCCAACAAAGGGCCCCCCCGCTCCCGGCCCCGAGCCAGGCGGGACGGAGGGAGCGGCACGGCGGGCGGGGGGAGGAGGGAACAAGCGGGACCCGGTTCAGTCTTCCGAAAGGGCACTGGGGGAAGGAAGGGCGCGCCGCGACGCGCACGTGCTGCCAAAGCGCGCCCGGCACCGCGGGCTCCGTCCGCACGCTGCGCGCATGGGGCGCCCCTTCCGCGGCCGGAAGCACCGCAGCGGGACGCGCTAAGCACGTGCCTGCTCTCCTTCCCTCGGCTGCCGGCACGACGCTCGCGGACCTCCCTGCCTCGGGACGTCCGCCCGCAGCCCGAGCCCGGCGCTCACCTCAAGCTCAAATCGGCAACGAGGAAACCCGCTGCGAGCGTTCGGCAAATCGCCATTCTTTCTCAAGGGACGAGAAACGAGCCGGGAGCCGCGTTTGAACCTCCCGCCCAGCCGGGCGGCGCCGGCCGCTGCTCTGCGGGGTGGGGCGCCCCCTGGTGACGGTAGGTCAGGGCGAGGGGGCCACTGCGCGTGCGCGTTGCGTGACGGCGCGCGCGGGCGGCGAGATGGACGGGGCGCGCGCCGGGAGCACGGCGGGGTTGGCGCGCGCCGTGCTGGAGCGCGCGCGGCGGCGGCGGCGGGAGCGCGCCTCGGCCCCGGTCAGTGCCGCGGTGTGGGGGCGCGTCCGCAGCGAGCTCGGTCGCTCCGTTCCGCTTCGTTAAGCGTGCGTTTCATTGCAGGAGGAAGACTCGGAGCGGCTGAGCGCCGCGTTCGCCTCCATCATGAGTTTCATGGCTCAAGCCACGCGGGAATGCGAGGTAAAAGCTCCCTGCGGTCGCGGGGGTGGCTGCAGTGGCGCCGCGGTGCCGCTAGGGGTCGTGCGGGGAGCGAGCGTCTGATCGCCGTCTTGTAGATGTCCTGCGGACATCTGGGCGCAGTTTGCAGCCTCAGGTGAGGCTAGCGGGAGGCCAGCAGCTGTGTGGCCGCACGGAAGGTCTAGAGTTGCTGGGGGCACGATTGTGATGCCTGTCTATGTAACACTTGCTGTTCTAACTTGCTCAGAAGTACTACAGCCTCGTGCCAGCCTGTAGGCACAGAGAGAACGAAGAGAAACACGTCTGCAGGTACCACGGCCGGCAACCAGGACAAGAGCTTGAGTCCTCTGAAGACCAGGTAAGTAGGGCTTGGTATCCTTTTAATATTCCTTCCATCACCGTTGGGGGAATTGTAGAGTGTGAAAGTAGGTTCTGCCACATATTTATGTGTTTGACATCACAGGCATTTGAAAGCTTTGGTTGATCTGAGCCTTTGGTTGAGTTTCAGTTCTGTTGCAGAGGGAAAGTGTAATGGACTTGGAACATCCTCTCCCTCAAGGACTGAATTTACCTTTGTGTGGCTGTTATCAGGAAATATCTTTTTCTTTCCAGAAAACTGCAGCCTCTGCGGTGTCCAGTCAAGCTAGAACTTACAAGCAACATGTAAGTTTACATTTGAAAACAAATTATTCTGTGTAATATTTATCATTTTTTCTTTAAGCTAGTTAAAATTAACTATCAGCTGTGGAGATCTTGTGACAGCACAGATCAGTGAACAGTGTGTTCACCATCCCAGAGTACAGATGGGCAGTAGAAGGGGCAGAAACTGACACAATTAGTTATAAACCAGACTGTGGCAATCCAGCACAGAACTAGTCAAGAGTTTCCTTCATATTTTGGACTGGTACAGAACATCAAAACATTGTGAACGATCTGTAGACAGTTGTGATTTGCACCAGCAGCAGTAATCCAGCAGTCTTCTGGTGTCACCTCATTTGTGCTCCTGCCACATTCCCCGTGCTGAACAAAGCACACAGCAGCTGCTTAGCAACTATGCTTGGCCCTGATACAGGCCCTCTGAAGACTGCTGTTCCTCCTGGAGAAGAAAACTTCATTGTTTTCCCAAGCCAAACACCTCACCAAATCTATTTCAGGAACTTCTAAGCCACAAAAGATGAGAAGCATGGACCCTGTGCCATAGTACGAATCGATGAGGTTAACCTGGTGCTGGATGACTTCCTTTGTTATATTCAAAACAGTTTATGGTGACAGCTTTCAGTTTTGTAAACAGAGATTACAGCATGTTAATTAGTCCTGTGGATTAAATCATTGAATACTTTGTGACACTTGTTAATAGAGACATTTTACAGTTCTGTCTCTATATTGCCCAAATATTCTGAAAAAAAAAACCCCACAATATTTAGATAGCAGTTAAAATGACTATTTTTTTTTAACTCAAATTCCAAGTTATATTTTTTTTTGATAATGTAACATTACTTAAATAGTAAATAAATCTGTTTCTTCCCCCTCCCTGACCCTAAAGACCAAGAAAGCTTCCAAAGACATCTACATTGAAGTCTCTCCTGGGATTTATTCTATCACAGCAACCTCAGAGGACATGGTGAAACAAACCCACACGGTAGACGTCAGTGCTGGACAAAGCATTGATTTAACTTTCGTGCTCTGACATTTATCATTTGCTGGCAATCATGGGAATAAAATACTAGGATTTTTTAAAGCGTGTAATGAATTGTGTAATATTTTCTTATCAGCATTTTAATAGAATTCTGTTCTTTGGGAGTCCATTTTTATGGCCTGTATATTTATTTGCTAACTTAATGCAATTGTATTTAACCCACTTTGTACAATGATTTTATAAATATTTGTACGTTGCGTCCCTTAATTCCAATCACATGAGCATGTAATTCCAAGTTCTTAAACTTGAAACAATTAAAGATACAATCAGTAGAATAAATACATCATTGGGTCTTTGTGATGACAGTTTCTTTCACATTACCCTCAGACAGGAAGTTCATGTCTCATACTTAACCACAAAGAGCGAGATCCCGGTGGTGTGAATGCAGACAGATACACCAACTCTGGCACTCGTTCTAGAGCAGCTGACCATCTGTCTCAACACACATTTCCCTTATCTATATGTTTCATAATCCTGATAAAGAAGCAGAATGCCATTTTGGGTATGTTTTTTAATGGCCAGGAGGTGGAGGGAGATGATCCTGCTCTTCTACTCCGCTCTGGTGAGGCCACAGCTAGCATGCTGTGTACCACTCTGGGCTTCCCAGTGCAAGAATGCCAGGGATCTCCTACAGAGAATCCAATGGAGGGCCACAAAGATGCTGAGGGGCCTGGGGCATCTCCCTTGTGAGGAAAGGCTGAGAGCTGGGGCTGTTCAGCCTGGAGGAGAGAAGACTGAGAGGGGATCTTACCAGTGCTTATAAACATCTGCAGTGTGGGAGTCAGGATGGGGCCAGGCTCTTTTCAGTGGTGCGTGACAACAGAACAAGGGGCAATGGGCACCAGCTGGCACGCAGGAAGTTCCCTGTGAGCATGAGGAAAAACTGCTTTTCTGTGAGGGCAAAGCAGGGGAGGGTTGGACTCCCTGATCGCCTTGGGTCCCTTCCAACACTGACTCTATGACACTAGGAGCCCAGCAAAGTGCTTCAATAGATGTTAGCTGCTCAGCACAGGCACAAGAACTATTGACAAGCTTCAAATCCTGTCTCTGCAGGTTCTAAACTAGGCTATGAATCGCCTAGCTGCCTTTTTCAGTAGAAGACAGGATGATCTGAATCGTCTCCTCTTTCCTGCTGAGCAGCTGCATTCTGCAGCTAATTTCCAAGTTCACACGCTTTAACATGAATGACCCCACTAACACACTGGATGCTGAACTCGCCCAAAGGATCAGATTCCACACTGAGAATTAGTGACGTGCTCTATATAGTCTGTAATTTTTTTGTTCCTGGTGGTATTAAAGTTTCAGTTAATATTGAGGAGAATATAAAATTCAATAACTTGAACACTGCACCACTGAGAATTGTGTTAGCTACATATTCCTTATTCTCTGGTGGCTCTCTGTTTGGTTTAATCCTGAAAATAATAATAATAAAATCTAGGGGCTGTCAGGTTGTTTCTCTGTTCCTTCTGGCTTCCCACAGAGAAACTGCTGTGCTGGATTCCTCTGGGTAGCGCCAGAGGATGGCAGATAAACTGGAGGTTTATTAGACCCTTGCTTTGCATTTGCTCAGGCTTTCAGCACTAATACTAGTTTACCTGATCTCTCCAGGACTTTAAAGAGCTCATGTCCAAATAATTCAATATAACAGCAGCCTAACCCTAGAGTAAAGACTGAGGATGCTGAAATGTTACCAGGCTAAAAATCATCATTAAAATTGTATTAGTTATCCATAAAGCTCTTCTATGAAGTGCCTACACCAGAACTTTATTTGCTTAATAAGCGTAACATTGCTAACAGTACAAGCAGTTAAGCTGAAATTTCAACTCTTGAACATCATCAGCTATACCTTTCCTGAATTCTGATGGATCACGTCTCTCTCTGCTTTAACGGGAGCTCTTCGATGTTCTTCCCTCTCTGTTCTCTGCTGATACAGTCTGCACGGACAAGTTTTTCCTCTCCTGAGCGAGTTGCTTTATGTTTATTGTCTGACTCTGTTTTCTTTCTTGCACTTTTATATCTCTGTTTTCCTGTTGCTACAGAACCTTCTTCCTGGAAGGCAGAATACAAATCCATTGGCAGTTCATGAATGCTCTGTGCTATCACATGTATCCACTGCTATGATTCACGCTGCTGGTTTTGAGCTACAATGAAGCACCTCTGGTTTCCTTCGAGTTTTATCCAAAGGCAAAGCACGTCAGAATTGCATAGACATGACACTTGGCAAATACAAAGCACGCCTGTCTAGAGTTGCACAATGGCATAAAAATTGTGTGTAAGCTGTCTCTTCTTGGGTTTTATGAAGGTCAGAGCTGACCGTTTTCAGAGGCACTCATGCAGGTCCCTACTTCTACAAGACTTAATTGGATCCGTGACAGTGGACACTTGGCCAGTTTCCAAGTGTGCAGTCTTTGCTGACTGCTCACTGGTACAACCTTTTACATTCCAACAGGGAGCTTCAGGCCCTCCTCGCTTTTATTATTGTTATTAATTTAATAGAAGTTCCCTCCTTATCACAAACTTGGTGGAAGGCCATAGCAGGCAATTGCCACGGAAATGCCAATTTTCAAACTACTAACACAAGTACTTGTTCCATCCAAACAGATCAGACCGTATCAGTAAACTCAGTATTAATACAAATTACCGTACCCCCAATGACAGCTTGGAATCCTGGTATTTTACGGCTCCTTTCATCGTGAATCTCCCTGGGGGAGGCTGCTCAGTGGCTTCAAACACTGCCCTCTGATCAGGTGGTGCAACACGGGACATATCCACAACAGAGATGGCTTTGGATTCCAGCTTGCCCTCTGTACATGTGCTGCTGTGACTGCCAATTCCTTGGGGGATAAAAATTGTATCTCAGCCTTAAGCATGGGGAAAACAGACCTGAAACAGAGAAACGTTCACTCAAGAGAGCAAAATGCATTTAAAACATTTTAAGGAATTCTTTCAGGTGATTGAATCAGCATAGACTAGCTATGAAGGCTAATAAAAATGCTGGCATCATTAAATGCATACGAAAATGATGAGGAAGAAACTCAGCGATAGGTACCTGCTTCCACATGAGATTCATTGCTCTGGTAGTTTTCCATTGGGTGAGTTGCCAGAAGAAGAGCTAGCATGCAAGATGAGGAGCAGAAATGTTGGGGAAGAGGAAACAGTGCATTGACAGCTGACCAGCAAACCAACTACAGGTTAAGCGAGAGCCCATATGAAGGGGGCATGGAACACACTGGCAACTTCTCTCTGGCTGCATCTCCCTTTTTAGGGTGTTTAAAGTTACCTGAATTACTGGCACGAGACTTGCAGTGGCTCCTTTTCCAGTATTTCCACTTGGGTCTTGCAGATTCCTTCAGCCTAGGCTTATCAGGGCGACTGGGATCTGTGTTAACAGTACTCTCCACCGCAGAACTCCGAGTTGGGAACAGTTCTGACTCACCCTCTGAATCAGCAGAGGGGGAACGTGCTGTCACAGCTGCTAACTTCTCTTGTTTTGGACCTTCCAGTTCTAGAAGGCATGGAGCGGATTTGCTCCTGGGCTCTGCCTTTTCAGCTTCTCTCTGAAAGACCTGAGACTTGGGTCGAAGAGGCCACCAGCCATCAGGATGGCCACGGCAGCAGCAGAAGCAGTGAACACAGGCTGATGAACAGCACATACCACCACAACAACAGTGGAGAAGCGGCCAGCAGGGAGAGCAGAGCAAGCTGTGCTTAGCGAGGCTACGTGTGACGCAAACAGGAACCCAGGTGGTTTTAGGACTGCAGGAAAAAATGCACGAGTTAGTGTCAGGACATTCTCTGCACCTTGACGTGCTGGAGAAAGGCATGTGGATCATCTCCACAATCCTTCCACACAGGGTAGGAGGGATCCACAGCGCTACACCTCGTGGCAGCTTCACTTTCTTGTCGTTCCAGAACTGAACCAAAATGTCTTCATCTTCTGAGGCTGTTGAGAGAAAAGGCACACAGCCATGAGCAGCTGTTTCACCTAGGGAGCAGCAGGCACAGCTCAGGCTCTGCAGCTTGGGGCACTCTTTCTAGTCCTGCCAACTGCAGCACCAATGACCACCCCTCACTTGTGACACCCCACCATGGTTTCATGGAGGGCAAAGCAGGGCACTGCTCGTGTGACGGTACACCTGGCAGCATCTCTCTTCCCAGTTTTTCATTAGATGAACAAGTCAATGTTGGCTGAGCAACTTTTGTTGTTGCTGCCAAAGCTAGCAGTAACACTCTGGGGACACGCTACCCAAATCTGAGCAGTCAGCAGAGCCTGTCAGACACAGGAAAATGAATGAGCTGCTGAAATGCCATGCCTGGGTGATACGGTCACCCCCAGGATACGTCCTTCAGTATGAGCATGAGCACTCTAGCACAGACGGATGCTTCCTGAGGGCTGCCACATTTGGATCTCTCAGGAAAAGGCCATTGTCCTTCACGCAACAGACGCAGCCCCATCTGAGCATACAGGAAATAGCAGATCTGTGGATATGGAAGGTGACGTTTTTGTGGGTCACAGCTTCCTCAGGGTCACACAGGCAAGGTTACACACTGACATCCATCCAAGGTCATATCAGCTACATCAGCTCCCGGAAGCCTTAAGTAATGCTACAGCGAGTTCACCGACAGTTCTCTGGCAATAGTGCAGCAGAGATCTTCCCAAAGGTCTCTCTTGTGTTCCCAAGCAAAGCAAGCAAGACAAGGACAGCAACCTTCTTACCTCGCAAGGGGTCCCTCATCTCAGTGCCCGTGAGGACAGTTCCGGGACCGTACCTCACCAAATCTGGTTCCCAAGGTGCCAATACTTTGTCTCCTGGCAGCAAGGAATGCTTCATGCCATTGACGTACTCCAAGATGTCATCCTTTGCTGTTTTTTGCACATACACTGAATGCCTTCCATGCGACTGAAGTGGTCTGGTAAACTCTACCAGGAACATTCCCCTTTCATTCTGTTAACCGGAGAAAAACAGTGAAAGACACATTCTTATGCATCAAGTCAAGTAGCCTCCAGGTATAGTCCCACTGGATTTCACAAGGCATGCTGCATGCATCGGGTGCACCAAGGCTGTTCTTTACACACGCCCAATTCCTTCCTCATTACATACAACATGACCTCACTGCTGGGGAGCTGCTGGAAATTTTTGTTTTCTTGTAAGCTAAGGCCTGTCAAGAGGCCTTCAATCAACACAGAAATGAGACACTTCCCTGTTCTTGAGAAATAATAGGCTCCTTTTTCCCCCGTTAAGTTTGAAGTGCTAACAAACTGATGAATTAAAGCTTTCACTAGCATTTCTGAAGACACTGCGCCGTTGGTCTGCAGCCGACTCAAGCTGGCAGTGTGTACATAACACATCACCAAACACCTTTCCTGCGCTGGTGGCTATGTGTCTATACATAACAGTGGCCAGCACGCTGCTCACAACAGCTCTGATGCCATCCAGGCCTGCCATGCTGCCCAGCACCAGCAGAGATGAGGCCCTGCTGTGCACACAGTACTCAGGTGGTGCACAAGGACTGCTGCAGACTGCATCCACCACACTCAGCCTTTGCCATGGGCAGTGGGGTGTCCTGCAGCCACACTGAATTCACCCACCTCATCTGATTTCACTGAACGGGCCACCTGCAGGTGAGCAGATCTGACTGACAATGCACACCCCCATGACACCTACCCACATGACTACAGCACAGAGACTGTCACTCACCTCCATCTCCTTTTTTACTGTACCACGGTAATAAAATCCATCATGCTCCCCTCTCACCAGGACAGGGATGTTTTTGTCTAAGATGGCTGATCTCTGCAAAGTGCTCAGCCTCTGCCATGCTGAGCCAAGGGAGGGGAGGCAGCACCCAATCCAATGGCACCTTGAAAAAAAGAAAATTGGTCAGCAGTGAGAGAAATCAACTTCTGCAGGTTGGGTAAAAGTATATACATGTTTATATCTTCTAAGATGTAAGAACAAGGTCACTGTACCTCACTTTGTAGCACTCCCACTTTTTACCCAGTTCTCTTTGGTTTGGGACTGACAGGAAGAAAGCTAGAAATATGCTGGAGACTTGGGTCAGCATCACATGCACTAACACCTTTGCTGTCTACACGGAAAGCTAATGCAAGCCTTAAGATCAGGCAAGAGAAAAAGATGCTCCAGCACAAAGCACAGCTTCGAGGCACTCTAGCATCGTAGCTGATGGTTTAAGTTCAAAACAGGAAAATAATTCCCTGTCACATAGCATTAGAACCATTTCACAGAAGATCGCTGCTCATGCAAAACGCTTTTATTTATTCAAGTAATTTTAAGGACTTCTTTTCTGATAGCAAGTTTACCTCAGGCTTTGTTTCCCATAATCTCTAGGGTAGCAAATCATTTTAGTTAATGCTATCTAAAAACTGCCAGCACGAGGGCGAGGAAAGCACAAATGATATTCAAGTTGCTAATGCATTAACCTGACACATTCCAACCCTTTTTATCCTATTAGATGTCACGCAAAAGAACTAACAGCAGATCCAACAAGAAATTCATTTTACCGTAGGGGACCAAGGGGCTTGGTGATCCAGGCAGGATGCGTGGTGAAGGAGTTCCTGCAGCAGGGGTGGACAGCAGGGAAGGCATTGGAGCACGGGAACTTGTCCAGAGCCAGCACTGCACTGCAGTACCTGTGGTCCATGGGCAGGAACCTTCCTGAATGAGCCATTCCTGCAAAGGCAGCTACCTGCAAGACTAAAACACGAGCTGTCAGTAGTTGAGAAGAGACTACATACTGGCATTTTCAAAGCCAAACAAATGTTTTCCAGATTATCCTTAAGATCTCAATAACTTTCACTAATTATTCCCATGAAATAAAAAGAATGAATTCAAAGTATCCAGTCTGATGTTTGGTCAGGTGAACCCATACCACTACCTCAGTGACTTTCATTCATTCAAATTTGCAGTTGGCAACCCTTCCCTCAGCAAGCAAGTTGGAAATGGTTGATCTTTGGGGTCTCTTCCAACCCATTCTGTGATTCTACACATCTCTATCTAGTAAAGGGACATAAATATCCAGGGAAACACTCTTGCTGCGGAAATCCCAAGGAAAGCAATGTTCTTAAGTACCTCCACCTTTTGTTTCCCTCTGTAACACACAGCTCTTCTCTTGCACCTACGCTCTCCTTCACAGCTTCCTTACACACAGAGCCAGCCCAATCCTCCCCATCTTAGGAGCTAAAACACAAACTGCAGCTGAAGTTCACATTGTTGAGCAGACTGTTTCTGACTGCAGTGTTAGAACGCAGTTACCTGTGATAGATCAAGAGGAAATATTCTGATCTGACAGCTGCCCTGTCATGTTTTGCAACAATAGGATTATGGCTTGCTATGAGAAGAACGAGATGCTGAGATTTGAGGAGTGCTAGCTGCTCAGAGGCTGTCAAGCTAAGATTCATAAAGTGATGGTCCCTCTGATAATCTGAGAAATACATACATATAACTATTTTTTTCTTGGCTTAGAAGTATTTATCATGCTGAGGATAAAATTTGCAACAGAGAGTCAGCAATAAATAAACCAAGTGCCTAATTTACCTTTGTCTCATAAAAGATATGGTCAGAGATTCTACCAGCTTCTCCAATCTCTTAGTGTATGTAATTTCAAACACAAAGTCAAGAAAATTAACTGTTGAAAAACGTGTCTTCTAAAGAGCAAATCAACACGTTACACTCATACTTCACAACTACACAAGCTCCCCATTACAAACTGAAACGAGCTGGAAATCTGTAACGTTTTCTGAAGGAATGCAAATTCCAGTTCTACATTAGAGCCCGCTGTAGAGCTGCTCAGAGCTGTCCTGCCAAGAACCAGCTATTGCATGGATATACAAAGCAGGGCTCTGACAAAGGCAGCTACGGAGCGCTATGAGATTTCCTGGATAGTTCCACGTACTCGGACCCAGAAGTGTCTCAAACTTACCAGCTACTGATAACACTAAACCTTGACCATTTGTATCCAGCCTTAAGACAGAAACCTCATCCTTCTGCCCTGCTGGATGCAAGAAGCATTTGTTGCCGGTGCTTTCTAGTTGCTAAGAAGATCACCAGCATAGCTACCACCAGGAACTGACGCACTAACCTGACCCAGCTGCAGAGACAACCGTTTGTGTGCCACATACCAGCCCAAGAGCTGCTAAATGCAGCTCTGCCTACCCAGCTATTGCACCGAAAGACTCCGGAGCAGAGAAGGGATTCTAAAAGGGCAACACATCCTCCAGCCCTTTGCATAGTAACATGTGGCAAAAGAAAAGTATCACCGTTCAAGGCTGCAGTTCAGATTTACAGCCATAAGGCACCACAGATATACTGGCTGGAAATGAGGAGAGACAAAGCTGGGGCAAACCGAGATCAGATCCCATTACAAACTTTTTCTTTCCATAATAAAGGGGAGGAATTAGCGAATTCTCTCCTTTTCCTGCCAAGAGTATCATGCAGAAACCTTCCTGCTAATCTCTTCTGTGATCCCTATTCCCCATTTCCTCCTTAATGAATGCTAACTCCTCAATACATGATATGACTGTGCAGTGCAGGGAGGGAAAATACTTAATTGCATTTAGTAGTCATTTTTCAATTCATTGCTATTAAAACATGAGACCAGAAAGATGGATGGCTGCAATTAAGGACAGCCAGCTCTTACAAAGTCTGGAATTACTTTCTCTACATTTTGCTGTCACCAGAGATGAACTGCTCTTGTGTTGCCAGCTGAATTGCTGTGCAATGCCAGTGATACAATGCTCTGACACAGTAAGCATTAAGAACACTCTGCCAATCACAAGATAAAGCTCTCTGCACCGTCTTCATATTAATCTGTTCTAGACTGATAAGCTGAAATCGCTGATTACACAGAGAAACAGGCTAAGAGGGAAGAGGATCCCAGAAGAATTTTTTCTGCAGGACACCATTTCTTCAAGGCCAGAATCTTGCCAACCCTCTTCATATTGTGTGACCAGTGCTAATTTTTAAGTGCATGGTGAAAATCAATTCAATTTTCAATAGAAATTAGGCTGAATCAGAAGTTTTAGAGATCAGATTTTTTCCTAGTAGGAATGAAACCACATTTGCAAGATGTCTCGCCCTTCTCAAAGCCAGTAACAATGTTTCAGAGAGCTGCTCCCCTCCTCCTTTGGCTTTGAACAACACTCCTGGGCAACCTTCACAAAGACCTCCTCGCTTTGTAAGAGAAACACTGGCAATAAGAGCAAAAAACTTTTATGAAAGCACATGTGAGAGCTGCAGAAAAATAAAGGAACCTTAGCTAGAAAGATTTTACTTTATTTCAAAGCATGAAGAATGTGATGTCACATACAGTTAATTGACATGTGTAGGTATAGTATTTCTTGTTGGGTAATGATTTCAGATGTGCTTTCCAATTTCCATGAATTATCTTAGGCCACTCAGATGTGATTTCTCTTAAGTGCAGCTACTACCTACAAAACTAAAATGCTTTTCTGTGGGCTGGTATCAACGTGTACTACGATTTGCTCCCGATGTTTCAGGAATACACACATCATTAACAACATAGCAGTGACATCCAGGCTCCCAGGAAGGATATCTTTCCCTTGGTTTGGAACAGTTTAGATAGCCTTCAAAAATTGGCTTTGTTTGTTAATTGCTTTAGGTGCTTGGCTTGGCTCCATGACGTTTTTGTCTGCTGCCACAGAATCACTGTACAGAACAGACTGGAGGTACCTGATGTATTTTATTGCAGCACGGAGCGTCTCCACTTTGCTGAGCCGTTTCTCTAAGTATTCCTTCGGTAGGTGATGTCTCAATTTAGCATAGCCTTCATTGACACATTTAACTCTCTGCCTTTCCCTCTCATTCCTCTTCCTGATGAAAGCTGGCCCATAGGAGTACTCACTCCTGCTGTAACTGCAGTGAGGTATTTGGTAGGAAAAGCCACAGGGCTCCCTGTAGAAGTTCTCTGTGATGAAATGCTCAGACATGAAAGGAAGGAATGACAGATCTTCAGAGCAAGCAACCTGGCTTGGTGTTTCTGGGTACATGTGAAACATGACCAGTGGGTCTGCACAGAAAGGCCGGGGCAGCTGTACGCGCTGACTGTCAGCAGAGATGGACAGCTTGTCCATGAGATTACAGTAGCTTTTGCCATCCATCAGGTTCTGCATTTAACCTGGAAATACATTATTAAAAAACACTTTCAACAACTCATACTGGACAGGACAAAATACTCACCTGAGCTAACTAACTGGCATTTGCCAGATGAGACTTCTAATGCATTTGCAACATTTCATAACAACACAGGAAAGCCATTACAGACAGCAGAAAACATCCTGTTCGAAAAAAAAGAGGATGCAAATTGGCTACACTGATTTAAAAAAAAAAAGCACAGAACAGATTTTAAGAAAATAAAACTATTAACACTTCCTAAAGAGCAAACATTCTCCTTTCATTTCTGCTTTAGAAATGACGAGGATCTACCTTTGGGAACCCCACAGAAATCTAGCTTGCTCCAAACTTTCATCTTCACAGAAAACACATAAAGCAGGCCAGCACCGAATGCAACCTCTCCACCCCACTAACAATTCCAGTGACAGACTCTCTACTCACACCAAAAAGCCTTCAATGTATCATCCTGACTCAATGCAAAACTTTTTGTACAGAGAAGGGATCCCAGCGTTAACTTTATGTCTGTAAGGTATTCAACTGGCTCTTCATATAAGTTTTACAAAAGGTCTAGAGGATGAATTAAGGCCAAACCTGACATCTTTGGTCCTTGAGTTTCTCCACTCATCTGTATATTAAACACAGATTCAAAATACTAAATAGACTGCTGATAAAGGAGTGTGGACTGTGAAATATTAGATGATATTAATTTGGGGCAAAAAAATCTTGTCTTGATGGTATCCGTTCAATTTTAAATTATTTTACATAATACCTACTTAAAAATACATTTAAAGCATATAGTTAGGTTTTAAACAATTATGATCTAACCTTACTGATTGAAGCAGGACTTCCTAACAGAAAATCTATCCAAAACATTATTTTAACATCCTCTTCTTCATCTACACTTTGCTTTCTAAAATACTTAAGACTGCACCCTCTATCACAGAAAAAGCACACCAACACAAACTACGGTACCGGGAACATCTAGGCTGCACTACTCAACTTCAAAAAGCTTTAAAAATTCAGACCACAGCTCCGTAACAAATTGGACTCTCTTGACCCGTCACAAGGATCGAGATATTTTAATATTTTCTAATAATTTCACACCTGCCACTTTCAATAGCGAGAGAATTCTCACACAAGAACCCAGTTTAACAACATATTCCATCAGCGTATATCTGTATTCAGTGTCATCTGTTCTTTTCTAATCAAAATGGATCTCACTACAGAAATCCTGGGAGTTAGGAATTCCTTCATAGCATGCCATTAGACAAGAGAGACAGTCACGTGCATCCTAAATGGATCTTTCTGTAGGTACACTGATGGTATGCAGACACATTCATTTTGAATTAATAAAGATACTGAGAATCCTCCTCCCATTAGACCAGAGACTCACCAATCTTCAGATGAAAGTAAAATCCGAAGAAATAAGATGTGCTAATTTTAAGACTGCTGAAGAATAATACCGGAAAATATCTGAATGATATTAAAAAAAAAAAGAAGTTAATGTTCCAGTTTCCTTGCATCTTATTGAATATAATAAGTGATCACTTTAAACACAATGAATTAAAAAGCTACAGAAGCATTGCTGCTGACTAGCTGATAGAAGTGGTTTAGAGAAACATCAGTGTTCAGTGAAGGTCTATTGCTAGATAAAGCAACACACAGTTCTCTTACCTGAATCATGTAGCTTGCTCCACTGAGTCAATGACTCCTGTAATTTATAGCCAATTGCCAACATGCAAAGTAGCTTACAGTTAGATCTGCTCATTTCTGGTTTGGCTTTTCCACCCACACCACAGCTATGATGGCAACAAGACTTGGCATTAAGGACTAAAAATTTAAAACCATATTGAATACAACTGGATCACCTGAAAAAGTAAACGTACTTTGTGTATACAGTCTTCAAAACCAGCATTTTCTTTATTGGAGCTTCATACACTAACATCTAAATTTAACCACCAGCTAGAAATTAGTTAAATACTTATTGTGGAAAGGAACACACAATTGAATAAGAGTATGGATGAAACTAATATTACATTTTATGGTCATCTCACAAGCTCTGCTTTGTTTCAAGTTCTTTTAAGTTCTCTTTTACTTTGCTGTCTCAAAGCCTCAACACTGAGCCCAAATATTATTAATTCCCACTTCCTCCCCCTCCTTCTGCATCCTTCTGCTCCAGCTTCAGACCTTACCAGAAATGCAGCCAAGACACAGAGCACCCAGCAGAACTGGTAGGTATGTAGGTACACATGCCACAAGTTATTTTTCTTTAGGGTATCCTATGAACATCACTGCCATAACTGATTATTGACTCAGCAGGGTTAGATGCCAAGCACAACTGCGTTTTCATTTGTGGTGTTGTTTTTTTCCCTTTTATCCTGTCAATACACCCTGTGTTGCTTTGTACTTACAGGAAGAACCCTACATCTCCACCAATTAGGCGCCTGTTATAATTACATCCTGCTAAGTTCTGGTTTTGGAAGCCTACAGGACTAACAAGAGAACGAAGCTCTGCATCCGCCAAGGAGATGCAGTCATTGTGAATATGTTGTGGTACAGCTACGCTTCCACTCAAGATCACGAAGAACTATGTATACAGGTACAGCCCAATTCCCAGGATACTTTGCACCTGCTCTGTCAATTATGAAAGCCAAAGCTGTACCTGCAAATATATAATGCTGTTCAATGGTACAATTCCCTTTGGCACTGGTAATGAAAATCATTGTAATACAATAATAGAGCTAAACATGCCTAGCTAAACTTGAGTCAGGGATCAGAAATTTACTTCTTTCAATCAGCAATCTGGCGAGCCATTCTTTCCCTTATCTAAGCACTGAACAACTGCACATTTCTACACTGAAGCATTTTCAGATAACTGTTTTTATAAATACAATTTACATGCAAGGGTAATGAGGGAGAAAATAATGACATCTAGATAATGAGGGTATGTTTTTCAAAAATCAGATTTAATCATTACATTCCAAAGAGGATATATGAAAGTTAGTCATCTAGCAACTGTATAGCTCTTAAGAGAGATGAACACAGAATCACAGATAGAAAAATACACCTAACTGCCAAGATGACAGGTGCTCAAGAAATTATGTGCCTTATACCATCAATCCAGACAAATGCAGAAAGATTTCTTATAATAAATATTTCATCATATACTAACTCCTGAGACTTTACCCATGAAAAGAAAGGAAGATGTCTTTTAAAAGATATCATACATAGACAATATATTAAGCTTTTAAAGTAAAATAGAACAAAATGTCAACACTGTCCTGAAGTGCACTGCATTTGAGTTTATCTACATCACAGTACTCCAAGTGTGCAGCTCAAAGAGTCACTGTCCATTTAAGTTCTGCCTTATTTCTGCAACCATCACCCGACAGACAAGCATCTTGAAAGTACAAGTGCAAGAAACCAAATGATGAATACAGCCAATCAAAATTTCACTCTCTGACATGAGAACCGCACTGCAAGATTTCAGTTTCCTGTACCTAGCAAAAGCCTGCAGAAAAATCCAAGTATATTTACAAAAGGTCTTTACATAAAGAGATTAGTGAGTTGTAAGTAGTTACTGTGTTCCCAGGTACTTTTAACCACATAAATAGTAAAGAGAAATATATAGTTAAAAATCACCATAAAGTCACAACTGTAAATAAGGTACCACAGTAGCAAACAAAGCAAGCTATCTCAGGGTTTGTTTTCTTTTCAGTTTTATTAAGTAAGAGACAACAGAAAAATGTAAAGATTTCTAGCTTTTGGTTAACTAACCCCTTTTAACCTCTTCCCACTTGGGTGCATTCTTCCCAATTTCAAATACTTGTATATATTTTTTTTTCCTCAAATCAGAAAAGAACCACTGAAGGAAAACCTTTTGAAGTGGTAGGCTCAGGAAGACACAAGTCAGTTCTTTCAGTTAGTCTGCTTTACTTCTTGGAGCTACTGCTGCGAGAATTAACTCAGCACAACGTGACGGTCAAAAACAGACTTGCGTTGCTCTTGGACCTGCAGCTTCCAGCGCTGTTGGGCATACTCCACTTTGTTCAACACATTGGCACGGCTCCGAGAACGAGCTAACACATCGTGAGCATTTGCAAATGGCTGGTGATCCTGGAACGGAAAAATCCTTAGTCAGATCTCAACAATTTCACCAAGCAGTTGCAATAAGTGTTTTAATTTGTTGATGGCCTTTGGTTCGAATATAAATATAAGCTGTTTTAACCAACTAGACAGATATAATGACCAAGAAAGCTCTCAGATAGTTAAAACTATACTTTTCATTCCAAGTAACAACCATAGGTTTTCCAAATATGCCAAGCTATATCACTCCAAAAACATGGAGCAGCTTAGGTGGGAAGGGACCTTAAAGATCCTTGAGCTCCAGCCTTCTAAAACAGGTGGGGTTGCCAGTCACAACATCAGGTTGCCCAGGGCCCCATCCAACCTAGCCTTGAACCTCTCCAGGAATGGGGCGTCCAAGCCTCTGTGGGCAACCTGTTCCAGTGCCTCACCACCCAAATGACACTTGCATCCATTAGCAGCTGCTGGAATCAAATCTAGAACAGACCCAGATGCCAGGACCCTCCTGTCATTGTCAAGAATGTACTTTGTTTAATGTCACTTAAACAGTGAATTAGTCAGTTTTCTGCCAGCTCTCAGCCTGTTACTGTACGGCAGTTCAGGACGTTCATATAAAGACTGTATGCAAAACCAACACACTCCACTGTTTACCAAACCAAACCTATTGTACCAAGCTGTCTAAAAGCAAAGTGTAAACACAGCTGTTTAAGTGACAGAGCTCAACAATAACTGAGAGCTTATTTAATATTTACTCTGTCTGTTTTCCATCAATACCTGCAAACCTTTGCTTTCTTCTAATAAATAAAAGCATGATGCAAACAGAAAGAGTTGGAATTGAACTTCTTATTTGGCTGTCAAACTTGTTTTGGACCAAGTCATGTTTCTAAAGCTACACTGGAAAGCATCATGTATAAGTTACATAATAAAAAAAATAACAACATAACTGCATCCCATATAAAATAGTTCTTTGCCCTTTTCTATGTATATACCTCATAGTACTTCTTTGTTGTTTTTCCAGAATGTTTTTAAAGACATTGATATGACTTGATACTGTATTTGTGACATAATTACGTACAGAATAGCTCAGTGATGACTCTTAGCAGTTAGAATGACTAACATTAAGGAAATCAGCAGATATCTACAGGTCTCAAAAGCACACACGGGCATCATCAGGCTAAGAAATAGGCTGAAAACAAGAGACTGTCCTGGACTGAAAGAGCTGTGAACTTACACAAAAGATTATGCAGTGGGATATATCTAGAACACTAAGTTCAAAGATTACAAATCACTTCATTTGTAGATAAACATAATCACAATAGCAACACATTTCCATCATAAAATAAATGGAAGAAGGGGTAGCACAAGATATGCTAGATGGTACTGGCAAGCTAGTTACTGTCAATTTCAGTGTGAACAACATAAGGAAAAAAGAAAAGCAAAAGAGGTGTCCTGAAGTGGCTTATATTCACCAGTTGCCACTGCCACCAATGGGCAACAGGAAAAAGCAAGCACATTGTAGCAACAAAATGAACACAGATTGTATTCCCAGAGCGAGAAAGATCAGTACTGGAAGAACTTGCAAGAAGGAAGACAACAAAGAGGGCAACAAAGGCAAAAAGTCACAAAGGACCTTCAATTAATTTACATTTACTGCCACAGAAGAAGGGACAATGGGAAATGAGTAACACAAAATAAGCAATGAGCTTAAGAGCTTTTTGTTCCAAGCACTGCTGCAGACATAAACAGTAGTCCCTCTACAAGCACACAAGGGTCCCAGTAAGTTACAGCAAAATCTGAAGTCGAAATAAATTAGTGGTACAGAGCACGGCATTTACCACTTCTGATGCCTTCATATACAAAGCTCTGAATGCAACAGGCAGTCAGAACTGCACAGGGCTTTTCAATACATTTTGTTAAGTGTTGCCATCATAGCTTTGTTTCGCCATGAACAAACACATTTATCTCCTCCTCCTAAGTGCCTATATAATTGAAGGAATGACAAATACTCCTAACACAAAGATAACCTACTGCCACCTGTCTTTCCTCGTAACACTGCTCAGGTACTAAGTCTCTCACTGTTTCCAACACAAGGTTTTGTGAGGTTTTACATCATCTTCCTGCAATGGTATTTAAAATATGTTTCACTGTTATTAGAAGTTAAAAATGCTGCACTGGTGATGGGGAAGGCCAATAAGAGACAGAAAATCATTTGCCATCATTTGTCACTGATGAACTAAATCCCCTTTTTCTCCTGAAAAAGGCTGTTCTGATCTGTGGGAATATATCGCTTTCTAGTTTTTAGTTGTAACGCAAAGAAATTACTTTAGCATCAATCACTGCATTTATCACCAATAAGCTCAAACAGAATCAACAGAAGTTGTAACCCCTCAGTATATACTTCCTTTTTGCAAAAGAAAATCTAAAATCAGTATATACGAAACTACATAAAAGTTGATCACTAAGAAGACATTGATTTTGAGCACATCAGAATTTGTACCTCCTATACAAGTTTACTTCCTCTCCTCTATTCCTTCTAAAGACAGATCATTTTCTCAGATAACTGGGCATAACAGAAGCAATCCTCATCTTACTACTTTCCAGCCCAGTGAAAAATGAAAGCATGGCTTCACAAAGTCATCACACAGTTTTCTGACTACAGTGAAGATCATCCTCTCTCTTCAAGAAAAGAATTTAAATTGCCTTGCAAAAAAATCTTCAAGTAATCATTTAACAATTAACCCACACATACAAGCAGTTGGATGAACTCACCCCAATGTCTTCATCACTCTGTATGAGCTGTGAATGCCCAAAGAGACGTCTCTTCAGTATAGGTTCCACTAGTGTAAGGTACACCATGTATAGAAGAAGTAGGCCCAAAATAGACAGGTATATGATGATTGTAACCTGCACAACACAAACACTATTTGTCCCAGAGTCATGACATTTACTCAGCAACCTCTCACCAGACAGTGAAGAACAAAAGAATTGTACAGTCAGTCTTCAGTAGTGTCATTAATACTTAAAAATCATGAACAGCAAAAAGCAACCATCTATTAAATTAGCATTACAAGGTTTTAGGGCAGACAGATAAATCAGTCTGAAAAAAAGTCTCTCCTAGTGAGGCCTTGCTAAAGTCCTATACTATCCTTCTTGAAGCACTTAGTGCTCTCTCACCTTAATCAAGACTACTGTTGTATGTTATTACATAAATGTTGGGGTCCATACATGGCCTCCATTCTCTAGCACAGACCTGCATTCAGTCACAGAGATCACACAGAAAAAGGAGGAAGGAAAAAACACAAAACCCCTCCAAAGAGGGGAATAATAGAAGACAATATGCACTGAGTAATCTATTCACTCCAGTCAAGGGCTCAGTGGCTCTAATAGGGTAAGTATGAAGAATAAAGGAATCATCAGATATAGCAAACAAGACTGATTTTGCTCTTTGTAGCTTGCCAAGATAGAAAGTAGATTTACATCAAGCAAGCAAGAAAGCTGAATAATGAGAAAACCCTAATGAAGTTCAAAGCCTGACAAATACCATAGAACAATCAGAATTTCAGCAAAGTATAAACTTAATCCCAAAACATGAGAACTTAGATTTCTTAACATCATCCCTTTATCTATAGCTTGATTTTATTATAACTCAAGATAAATTATGAACAACAACAAAAAATGTTAAGACTGCTTTAAAAGAGCTCTCCCTTGAAAAAGATTACTTCTCTAAAAGACCATAAATGTATTTATGATTCAGTTGAAAAATGTAATATATATCAACAGAATTAATGGTTTACCTTAATTGTTACGGAGCTTCTCTCTTCATATTTGCACTCACAACGTAAACAATATGCTTCTACATCAGGTCCAGGGACAGGCATAGGCTCAACCACATGAAGACAGTCACTGAAGAAACACAAGAATGGCACAATCAGTTGAGTTGGTTTTAGTTTACTTATCCCCTTATATAGGCAGACCTCACATCTTCAGATACATTCAGATCCCAGTTGCTCAGGCTGAGAATTTGCCTTTGTTTAAGTTAGGCTGTTCTAAATTATAAGTATTGAAGGATCATTGTCTTTTTATTTTTTTTTTTATATCAGTACTCCATTTTACTTAAATTCATCTTCTCACAAGCTACTAAACAAGCTAAGACCTTTCAAACTAAACACATCATTTCAAATCATTTCATTATGCTGTCAGCATAACAAGTCCAAGAATTTGAAACCCAGCACTCACACCACTTGACAGTGACACCTCTCAGTAAATCCCAGCTATTACACGTTTCTTCCTTCTAATACTTAAAGAATTTTAGTACTTTTTTTCCAGTATCTGAAGGAAGATCGATCTCTCTTTGGTGCCTGTGGACAGAAGCTCTTTTTTTCTTACCATCACATGTTATAGGCATGTGGAAAAAAAGCAGCCATCAGATGAGTTGTTTAAGCAATAAGATTGTGAACAAACAGCACTCAGTTCTAAGCACTGGAACCAGACAGGAATACATACTTTGACTTAAAAGAATACAAAATCCAAGACAGTTCCCACACCAAAAAGCACAGTTGACAATACTATGAATATTCTGTGTCACAGTACTAAAAATCCAGTGGCCATGATACAACAAATTGCACCACTACTTCCACCAATAACTTCAATAATCTGTATTTTTTTGCTGACTCAGTTTGGTTATTCAGTTAACATCCTAAGCTCCCTGTAGAGCACTTAAGGAAGAACTTTCACTTCAGTGCCTGTCAACTCAATGTTAGTGGAGTCAGAAGCAGGTAATGAAACAAAATGCCCGATGTGACAGCAGCTGCTAACAGCTCAACTCTGTATTGGACTAGATGAAAATGTTGCCAATTTGCATGGCCATTCATCAGAGTCTCTCTTTTCTATTTTGTTGGTATTACATCTTTATAACTAGAACTGTGGAGCATCACATCACAATCCCTGGAGAGGCACGGAGCACTTATTTTTTCCACTTATTTGACATCAGAATCACAATCTCCCTTGCAAAAGAGCGCTGCGCTTAAGATGCCAAATCAAAAATACATACAAGTTATGAACTAAGAAACTTCTACGAAGGTTATGTCAATATGCTGCTCAAGTTGAGAAGAAAGCCAGCACACTGTTTGGGTACAGTAGGACATCTGCTACAGTGAATATATCAAATAATACCAGCAAAGTTTTTTTTTTCTCTAGTTCAGTGTTTAACATTGCTTTGGAGGGTAAGAGCTCTCAGAATCTTACAGTTTTTATTATGTTTCTTTGAACCGTGATCCCATGGCAATTTAAGAGGAATACATGGAAAAGGTTGATCCTTTTCTAAAGGGCATTCCCACTCAACTGCCCCACAGAAGCACCTTCTCTGTTGCACTAGTAATAACTGGATCAAGGAAGCCTTTCTTCCTAGAGAATCTAGGCAAGTCAAAAGCACAATTTCTGGTCAGCTTTCAGTTTGTCCAGCAAAGCAGCCAAGCAATCTTCCCTCCTACCGTGTCCATGAGCAGTCAGCCTCCGGACATGAAATATCAATGCATTTCTTTCAAAGTGGGCTATTTAATTGAATACCATGTAGGTGCTTAGGCTTACACAGCATAACATTCACCTAGTGTGTTGTTTGTCACAAATGATTTGCTGGCAGTAGATCCAAAATCTCAAATGGAGAACACTTTTATTGGTGTTGGAACACTGTCAGCTCATCATGAAGTTAACAAAAGGCACTGCTTGGCAGCCAGTGAGGATGCAAAAAGGACTGCTCCAGCAGAGGAACTGAAACACCTAGATAAGAGTATCATAATGCAGGCTACAAGTTTAATACTGAAGATTAAGTTTTCATTCTGTGTCTGGTTAAGGGGCCAGTAAGCAATCATACTGTCTGTAACTCAGACACTAAAAATGTATCTGGCTGTTTTCCCAGGGGGACAGATCTAGATGTCTGCCACATTGTCACCCTGTTCTATACAAGTCACCGGCACAGATGCAGAAGGCCAACTGTAACACTGAAACTGTCCACTTTGTTGCACATGACCTAGCAATGAAGCTTTTTTAAAGTAGCAAGAAGGCAACACAAACAAGAAGACAAGGTCATTAAATGTTTCCAAGTGGTCTCACAAGAAATGATCTCAACAAAATGAGATTTAAGACAGGAAGACAGTTCGAGATTCTGTAAACCCCATTTACCTGTCACCATGAAATCAGCCAAGACTTCAAAGTTAATTTTTCCTTTGATCACTGTCAATAAAGTGAAATGAGGTCTCATCTGACACTAAGGCAGGTGCTAAGCAATGCCCACTGAAAAAAATCCACTTCATTTGCAGAGGAGTAATAAGCAACAAAAATATTAACAGTGCTGCCCTGAAATGCAAGCTGCAGCTGGGATTTTCTCAGTATGCCTCACTACTGCATTGCCTATGACTAATTGGTCAAAGCTGGTCTAATAACATTTAATTAACCATGTAGACAAAACAGTCATTAAGATCAGATGGTACATTTTATGTTTGTTAACATAGGTTGAAATTTACAGCATTATTTCTCACAGTTCTGTAAATAAGTTAATAAGTCAAGGCATAACTCTTAATACATATCTGTATCACTAACTTTATTCTGGTAATTATTTTGGTGGGATTACGGATGAAATGTTTATAATCAAGTTGCTAGCTGGCCGCTATTCAACAGATGATAAATAAGAAGAGTCAATGTACCAAAATGCATTTCACATTTTTACAGGTTGATCTAAGATTCCTGAGGACTTCAGACATCAGAGCCACTTCAAAGTATGCTGTTTTAAATTACTGCTATCTCACTTTCTTCCCTGGCTGTTCATTCTTGCCCATGCATAACAGGCCTCAGCTCAGCTGAAATCCAACAGATGCCACAGCTAGTCTAAGCAGTACAACAGCACATTGCTGAGATACAGAAAAGCAAGATTTCTCTCTCTGTATGGGAGAGAGAATGTGCTGCTAGCTATACTGCATTCTCTGACTGCAATTTCAGGGAACTAATCTCCAAAACAATCTCCAAACAATAGGACTGGTTTCAAGAGCAGAGAAGGAGCAAATAACCCCTGTCTAAGTTCAATAAACACACTTTTTCACCATGATACAATTTCTGGTCAGTGAATTCAAAGTACAGCACCCCTTTGCCTTCTGCTACTTCCAAGCCTTATGCAAGAGAAGCTAATAACATGCAAACTAAAAATCCAAAATAGAATTAGGGATTTCAATCCTCTTCCCTTCCAATAACTGAATTCTGAAATGCTTTAAAAAACAGAAGTCCAGTAAGCCGTGCGAGAGATGTTCTTGGCACTGTTACAGAACGGGTTAATAGTTAATCACAGTCTTCGTAATGTCCCACGGTAAACTCACCAGTCCTTCTGCGAAACGTTTTTATTGTAGATGTGGCCCGAGTGGTCTTTGTAAGGAGGGCAGATGCACTTACATCGGACGTCCTCCGAATTCTGCAAAGCAAACAACACGCTGAGCCCGCCGAGCTTATCTCATACACGAATTAAAACCAACTGCCCTTGCGGATTTATTTCACGACTTTCAACGCAGTTACCGGAAGAAACAAGTAAACAGCGCTCTCCGCACCCGCTCCTCCCCGCTCACCTTGGCCTGAGCGCCCAGCACGGCCAGCAGCCCGCAGAGGAACAGCCAGCCCCCGAGCCCGGCCGCCATGTCGGCCCGGGGCTCCTCGCCGCTGCGCACGGCCTACCCGCGCCGCCGTACCGCCGCCATCACTTCCGCCTTCCGCCCGTCCGCCCGCATCAAGCGCTGTCCGCCCGTTATCGCGGCCCGCGGGGAACTGCGGCAGCGCCGAATGGTTCCGAGCGCAGCGGCGCCCGGGGTTGTGTTAAATGAACGGGTTAAATAACGGGTGCTCAGGGTCTGCCCCGTGCCCCGTTTTCACGAGCACTGCGGGACGTTCTCGTCGCACCACGATGCTTGGGGACTTGTTTTCCTTTATTAAACAACAACGGCAACAGCATGGTGTCCCAGGGCCATTGAGCCAGCCTGGCTCTGTCCCATGCCCGTCCGTGTCTGGCACAGCACCAGGCGCCTGGAGGGCAGGACTGTAATGGGGTGTGATAGCAAAACAGCTCTTCTGGCAGCTGTTCATGCTTTTCTCCTCCGGAGTCCAACGCTGGTCCCAGCAGGGGGTTGCCACATCGTGCCCTTTGTTACCTAAGAGAGTGGAGATGGCTGGGGTTGCTGTTTTTTTGCCCCGAAGAAGGCAGAAGTATGTGCTCCCTGCTACCTCAGATGGTGAAGGTTGTGGGGATGGCTTTGTTTGGCTCCTGCACTACATAAGACAACGGAAGTGGCAGGGTTTGCTACGTTGTCCCCATAGTTGCTTGAGGTGGCAGAAATGACAGGGGTTGGTTCCTCTTTTTACTTGAAATGGCCAGGATTGGTGCTCCTGGTCTTGGCAAGAGTTTGTGCCCTCAACTTGAGATAGCAGAAGTGGCAGGGCTCGCAGCGTTGTGCATTTAGTTAAGCTGGTGGAGGCTGCAGGGCTTTGTGCCCCCTGGTACGTCAGATGGCAGTGATGGCATAGTTGCTGTGTTCTGCCTCTTGTTACTTAAGATGGTAGAAGTGGGTTTCATGGCCACATAGTGGAGCTGAGGGAGAAGTGAATGGGGAGCGAGAAGCAGGTGACTTTCCCCTCTGGAGTGAGGAGACAGGAAGAACAAAGCAGACAACCCCTAGGGCTGCCTGCGGTGCATCCTTTTGACCTACCAAGCCTGGCTGCACCCAAGATTACCCAGGTTTCTGGAGCATGCAGGAGATTTACCTCTTTTGTTGGCAGCCAACCAAACCTGAGCCATGTGGAATGCAACCTCTTGGGCACACTGTCCCTCAGTGTAGGGAACAAATCATGATTACAGGCCAGTATCTAAATACAGTTTGTTTATTCTTAACAAGTCCATTGTCAACTCCGTGTAGAATCTGACAACATAACAGCCTGCCAGCAACAAGTTGGGATAATCCCCTCCAACAAACATGCTGGATGCTTTCCAGAGAAAGCGAGGAAACCATTTTGCATAGGTCAAGACACAGTCACATTTTCCATAGTGCCTACGTCAGGGCTTTTTTTTTTTTTTCTCAGAAATTTTCCTTCTGAAACGATGGTGAAAGAACACAGATCACTTGGTGAGGGAGAACATATGGACCACATATAACATAACACATACTCATTATCCTAGCTCTTTTCTTTCTCAAAACATAAAGTTTGTTGTATTCACGCATGCCAGTCTGTGTCACCAAGTGTATTTTCTTCATGTAAACAGGCTCTGACGAATTGCAGAACTTATTCAATTGGTTCCATGAAAAATAAACCATGAATAATAATATACTTATTATATAATAATAGTATTCATGTTACCCAACCTTGTAAAGCACATTATATCTCTGTCAAAAAATACAGAAATATTGAAACTTATTAAAATCAATAGTGGCATTCTAAACGAGATTTGCAGGTTACAGATATTTGATTTTATCCATAACTAAACACACTAAGGCAAATTATATATGTCTTAACATTTTAGAGTCAAACAGATATGCCTCTGAAAAAATTTCACTGAAACACTGCAGTGTTCCCTATTTTTCATATGCTTGTGAATTATTTCCATCCAAGAGCAGTGTTTACTTTACTTCAGAAGGGCAATACATGCTCTTCAAATGGAGCATTTTCAAATGCAGTCTCTCGAGACGTGGAGATGAAACAACTTTGAATTTTTCCCTACTTGGTTAGGAAAACTCCAAAAACTACTTGATGCTGCTAGGGCTGGATCCAGCTCGTCTTTTGTACACGAGCCAGAGACAAGCCATGGAAACTGCTCACATTTGTTTCAGATTCTTTGGCACATTTCACAGAGCAATAGCAGACTGCACATCTTAGCTAATTTTTATGTCCGCATTCTCTTGTCTGTTTCTATTTCTTTTCTCCTTCTTACATCCATCTGCTGTCCTAAATAGCTGCAGTAGCAACATGGTACATCATCAAAAGTTGCTCCCTACCCTCTCTCTTTCCCCAGGCTCCATTAAGTGGCTGTAATTTCATAGGAATTAAAGTAATCCTTTACATATAGATTACTTCTCAATTGTATTATTATACCTTGTTTTAATACAGCAAATTGTGTAATGCTAGCAGTGCATCAGACATCTTAATAAATAAGCTTGAGTTACTATGGAAACACAAAACACCATTATTTAAAATTCAGGGAAAATTGCCCCTAAAGTCATGTAGTGAGTCTACATGAGATTTCAGCCTTAGCTAAACAATTCATCTTTTGAATGACTGTATCTGCAGTGGAAGTGTTTTGAAGCATGAAGGTGGCTCAGTGTCTTCCTAGCCACCCACGCTCACCGTCTGTGATTGGCAAATCGACTGCTGAGTTGAAAAACATGCTGAATCTTTAGAAAAACATAGATCACGTTTTTAAGCTGATGTAAATAATGTGCAGCTTCACCGCATATGGAACACCTCAGTGTAGGAAAAGATTTCTGATAGACTTACAGATTACTTTTCTAACATTCAAATATTTCTAATATACAGGCCATAAAACCCCTATTTTAGATGGATGAAGCAGCTTTGGGGACCTTCAGGCCCTGTCTAGGAGCCTCCTCAAAATCAGAGATACCAAAACAAAAAGAAACAGGAGCTTGTGATCCACTGGTTCTTGATGTAAGAGGGGGTAAACACCTTTTCTTCTAGAAAAGAGTCCTTGCTGTAAAATCAAAATTAAATTAATATGTAAGGAGTGATCTTCTGAGAAGAAAAAAAAAAAAAAAAGATTACTCAGTCTGTAAAAGCCATATTTGCAGCTGCTCTTCAGCTTTGCAATCTTCCAGAAGGAATGAAGATGGGTTTCTGTCTTCAAGAGATCTGTCAGTGGTTTATCTGCAGGGTCTGAGCCTGAGCAGAGTGCAGTCTGCCTCCTGCAGTCCTCACTGCATCCTTATGAGATAAACCCTCTTCAAGTTAATGCATATGAGCTCTCACATGTTTTTAATGTAAAATGTGCTTTAATAATAAGATCTGCTTTGAGACTCAAAACGAGTTGCCCTCTCTAACCTAAACATTACATTTTTCCATTTGTACAAGACGTTAGATTGTAAGTATCTTTTGTTATAATTTTGTAGCCTCTGTCATATTTGTCTTCGTCATCAGGACTTGCACAGCAGATCCCCTCAACAGCTAATGGTACTCCTTTTGATAATTCCAAGGCTCTGCTTTGGAGGCTAGCTCCAGGGACATGTCGTTTCTGCTCAGTTATCTCATAGATATATTTTAAACTTCGTGTTTTCCAGGCACTGTATGTACGGACTATTTGTTCTTTCTTTCCATTGCAGCATCCATTCCAGAACTGCCCATCCCCATAGCAAACAGTGCACTAAGCCACATCTTTATTCCTCTTTATTGCACTACCCTCATTCACATTCAAATAAGGGTATTTAAAGCCTTTTGTCTATAGAATAACTTCACACAATAAGTGGTAACAACACTGGACTCAGCTGTGTCAAGCATTTGGTGCAGTGTTTGGTTCACACTACAAATAAACAGGCACTTTGTGTCACTGGATATTCCACAGGTCAGGCAGGGCAGGCAATGTCGATGATAATTTTAATCATATCCAGTATGATTATTTCTTCTAGTACAAATTACTGTCTTCTCATGTCAGTTTATCCTATTCACATTCAGAGCTGGCCTGCTTGCTCTTCTCAGCTTTCATTATCAGTGGTTATATAAAAGAGTAATCTGAAGGGATTATGTAAATGAATAATTGAATCAGCACTGTTGCGATCACTGCCAACGTGAGAGAGCAATGTGACACTTGCACAGAAAGAAAAATGAAATAAATATGGATTCTCTTTTGTCTATTTTTTATATTCAGTTAAAAATTTGAAATGATGGCGGTACTTCTTGTTATAGCAGTCTTAACTCAGCAGTGAAGTGTGGGAAGGAATTAATTAAAATGTCAATTGCTTTAGGCTAATGAGAGATTCACCTGCTAGCATATTGGTAATCAGCATCTATTTGTATACGTTCTGTCACTAGTGCTGGGTTTCTTAAATTGCACAGTACAAATTTCTCTCATTAGGTTCTGTCTAGGGCTAAAGCCTGAGTGGCTCTGCTCAGATTAGCTGATACTCTGCTCTAATGGCCATTGGTCTCTGCAGAATGCAGAGAGAAATCAATGCTGGTGGGTGAATGGGGCAGAAGGTTTGCAATAAAAGCAAGCTTTCTAAATATAGCTCATATCAAAGACCCATTACATTACAGTAATGCAACATAATGGCTGGTGGCTTCCTTTCATAATGGAGGCATTATTTTGCAATCTGCTGGTAGAAGTTATGTAAAACCTTTTACGACATAAATATCTGCATATGGAAAGGATAGGCTGGGCAAATTGTGTTTAACTCTACATTTCTATATTTGAATTTATATTTAAGATATGAAGCAAATGGAAGGAAGTGCTGAGAGAGCTCCGCACTTATTTTATCTTTCTGTTTCAGCGAATCCGCTTGACTTTTCCGTGGGCTGTAGGAGTTCAAGGTCCTTCTCTATTAATGCAAGGTCAGCCTGTCTTTGGGCACACAAAAGTATTTTATTAGTGTCAGCTGGCTCCCCATATTACACACGTGGGGAGGATGCAGTGTTATGCGTATAATTTCAATTAGTGACATATGTCATGCTCTTATCGGTGTAATTACTGGTGCACGGGCCTCCCTTCACCGAAGGAGATATGCTGCAAAGACAAGGAATTGCAACTTGTGGTTAATCTTCATCTGATTACCTGTAGTCTTCAAGTTCACAGCTCTGATGTCAGCCCTTGCAGCATGAAGATCAACTACTGCCTTTTTTAACATAATCCAACCTTTCTGCACAGTGTGCATGGAACGTTGCAGCCACTGATAAATATACTAGAGATAATGTAAGGCTAAGGTGGTAATGCAATTACAGACTTGTTTGTAGTAAACTGCTGTAATTTTTCTCAAACTTGTTGCTAAGTAGAGGGGCTTTAATCAATAACCTCAACACACAACCAGGGAACCCTTCCATGTGCTAGTTCCATTTTTTTCCTTTGCCTGCTATTTTGCTCAGTTTTCCAATGCACAAGCCAAATGAGTCCTGGATGGATGTGGCCCCTCATTCACACTTCTGTGTCCATAGGAAATGAGGAGCATACACTCAGCATCTTGCTGCACCAGTCTAGCAGCAGAAATGCAGTTACGCTGCAGATGCCTGCTTTAATTAGGAGCTCTTTACTTCCTCAGCAGACCTGGGCAAATGAAATGAAAGCTTGGAGGCAATTAATTGCATTTGGCTTTTTAGCCCTTTTTTCAGCTAGGATTTTGTCTTTCTCAGATCTGGTCATACCCTTTCCATTTGATTCTATTTCGCTGGTCTCTCTGGTGCAGCATTAATAATATTATTTGCTTATTTATAGATATACCAATCTATATAGCTGTAAGAGCAGGAATCTCTGCGTTCTTCTTCACCCAGGTAACCGTTCTTAACCACTGCTTATCCCCAGAAACTGCATCATCACATAAGGTATTTTCTACCAGCATAAAGAAGTTTCTAATAACAGCAGTTATGTGGACCTGCACAGGAGAGGTAAGTTGCATTCACAGGTGCATTGTGCAGAGGCGTTCAGATACTTCAGAAGAACATGAATGTTGACACTACGGCAGTATTTTGTATTCTTAATTTGCACACCGTGGTGATGTACACGCTGCTCTACACTCTTCGTTTTCTGCTGTTAATCATTATGGATGCCAAATTAACAGGCTGATAAAATGTGCACAGTGAAAATCAAATTAAATCATCCAAATAAGCAAAGACTCCAGTAACTCCTCCTTGACCTTGTTTCCAGATGAGGTCGTAGTTCCACCTGCTATTTTTAATGTCAGCCCTTTCCCCCCTAGGTCTGTGTCTAGGTGCTCACTCAATTTATGCAAATTCTGCCTTCATTCAGCTCAAAAGGAGTGACACCATTTTCACACAAATGGAGACTCTGCCCTTTGGATTTCATTCAGATATCAGCTAGGGAAAACCTGATGGCTGGCCCTCCTCGCGCTGCTGAACAGCATTGATTTTGTGCCACCGCACTGCCAGAGCTCTTGTAGAAGATGAGGTGCCCTAGTTGCACTGTTCCCATGACAACACTCTGCAAAACAGCTCCCTACCAGCTTCCCTGGCTGCTTCATTACATCTGACAGCCGTGCCAGAAAGCAAGTTCCAACCCCAGTCAGCACCTCTTCTTTCAATTAACAAAAAGAGTTTTACAAGGAAAAAAAATGTCTGTTTGAAAGACTGGTGTTCTGATTGTCAGAGTACAAAACACGGAACTCCCCACCACCCAAACACGGGGATCACAGCCGGGTTTAGTTTGCTGCTTTACACTGTGCACTGCTATTTGGTAAGGTAATTGGGAATGACTTCTGGTTTTGCTCCAGGGCCTGCATTTGTTTTCATTGGTGCTGGGTACAGCGTGCCTGTTTCTTCATATGTGCTGAAGTGAATTAAGAGCTAACAAAACTTCAAGGAACTCCTCCTGATTTCATATACTGGAAGGCAATGACTTGCTGGGATTAATTATAGCAGAGGAAAGTCTGGTTGTTGTTTTTAGGGAAATGGAGAGCATATAGATGAGATCAGGGCGTTGAATCTGGGTGACAGAGGAGGAAAGAAGCTGAGATTTCCTGTCTGCCAGTCTAGCACAGACCTATAATGAGTTAAAGAGGCATCCACATGCTGCAGCCCTTCAAGCATCCCTCATATAACTCAAAAGCTTTGCACAACCCCAGTGCAAAGCTCCCCTCACCTCTCCCAGCTCTGTGCAAGGTGTTTCCTGCACCACATCAGAGGGTGCTGGAAGGCCCTTGTGTGACAGCATATCACCTTTCCTGGGCACGTACTCCAAAAGCTGCCCAGGCTGCTGTGGCTGGGTCATCAGAAAGCAGCCTGTATGCTCAGGGTGCCCAAGTTCACAGACAGACCCCCATGCCACTTGCTGTCTGCTTCATGCATGCTTAGGGTAGCTGCATTATTCAGCATCATCTGGCCCAAACATCTCTGTGAGCTCAGCAGTAGCCTGCACATTACCTTTCACTTAATTCAGTTACTGGTTAATCTACCGTGCTGTTTTATTTGATCTGAGCCTCAAAGAACAAGTCACGTGTGCTGCAAATTACACAATGTCCATCTTTAACTTCAAGCAGGTGCTGTGGAACAATCAGATCACCATCTGCAAGAGCTGCTATTTAACTAAGAAAAGACAACTTTAAGTAAGACAGATGCAGAGAAAGCCCAAAGATTGCTCGCACTGATAATGAAATATTAATCAAACATCATTAGCAGTCTGCAGAGAGCACAGTACATCATGTGCTTCTGGGCATCCTCTGCCAGCTGAGAGCACCCACCAAGGGTATCTTACATCAGGAGCAGAAAGCAGCTCTGCAGCTTCAAGGGAAAGATCAAAATTTGGAATGTTTTCCAGACTGAGTGATGTGCCTTCTACACCCACCCAAGTACAGCTGGTGTTTCAGACAGGCAGCACTGCGCCCACAGAGGAGCAGAGGGCAGGGCTAATTATTGACAGTGTTTTCAGATGGATTATTTTTGCATGCAGCTTTTTCTGCTCAAGCCTCTTTCATTCTGCTCTCCTGTCTGCCTTTCTCACGAGCCATGAGGCCCTGATTTTAACTCCTCAACCTCAAAAGCTGGAGAGTGAGTCATTTCTGTTCATATTGTGTCTAATGGAGCCCTGACTGGAACGATCCCTTAAACAGGATCTTCTCTCCTTATTAACTATAGAAGGCTGTGAGCAGGTCACTGGATGGTGGCTCATGACCACAGTACCACGTGAAGCAGTGGGCAGAATGGGCTGCTGTGCAGACACTTCCTTACAACACAGCATGATCTCGGGTAGAACAAATTTTTATCTAGGAAAATGCTAAGCTGTAAATGCCAAGTTGATTAACCTTCATACATAATTTGCTTTTAAAACTAGATGGTCATCTCCTTCAGGAAGAACAAAATCCTATTTTTGCCTTCTATGAGCCTGAAATGTCACTGAAGCCTGAACCAGGAAGCATCATAATGCTTTCAGTACAGAAACACTCTGTAAGAGTTTAAAATCCATAAATTTCCTCTTTGAACTCCTGGACCAGGACAACACATGTGCGTGGTGCCCTGTTGTATTGGGTTCCCAGCCCCTCACACCACTATGACCCAATGTCCGTGCAACGCCAGCTCTGAGCCACGCTTTGCCCCCTTTAGGGTGTCCTTACTCTGTGACCTGAACAGGGGCCAATAAAACCCTTATTTTTTGTTGCATCCAGATCTCTGCTGGCCTGAATAAAAGCAGGTCAGTGGGCTCACTGTGCTATGATGAACCTCATACTGCGCTCAGGTACACCCTTTGGATATAGGGAAGAGCAGTGAGTCACTCCCAAGAACATTTTTTCTCTTCTAATTAGCAGCTAGAGCCACCCACTCTGGCCCAGTTCCTCATACAGAGCTGTTTGCCCTTGGAGCTCTCACGTGCTCCCCATGAGTCATCGTGTTTTTCAGCGACAGAGTGCTGATAACTCTCCATGCTCCATCTGAGCTTTTTGTGGAGGAATAGAGCACCGGGGTTTATAGTAACACATACAAAAATGTTTGGGTTTTTTTCCTCATTGAGAACATCTTTCTCCAAATTGCCATTTCATGTAAGCAGTCCGTTTCTGCATTGCCTTGGCCTGCACTGCCAAGATGGCACTCTGAAGTTGGGAAGTGCTGGATACGAGGTGGCAGTTACAGGCCATGGGTGCTACTGCCAGCTCCTCTTGCGTTCCCCAGGTGGTTCTTCTGGTGTGGCATCCTGTTATTTGAGAGCCCCTGGTTACGCTCTTGACTGCCTTTCCTCCCACTCTGAGAACATCTTGGGGAAGTGGCAGCACCACTCCAGTAGCAAAAATCAATAAATCAATGGCCTTTTCAGCTATAGCATTTCTAGTGAAATGTTGCTGATACCGGCAGTACCATCTCTAGGTATCTTAATTTTCCGTCTGCAATGTGACTATTAACAGAGGAGAAAGAAAAGATCAGCACGTACCTGGGTAGTGCCAGTGAATCTGGCAAAGGTTTGCAGGGAAGATGCACATCCATTGAAAAGAAGAACAGCAATGTGCAAAATACCTGAAAGAGAAGTCAAGTGGAGCCTCTCGTGCTGGGAGTTAGATATGGGTGTACCCCGGACAAGCCTGGTGCAGCCCCTGCCTTCCTGCCCTTACTCTTCCATAGGAGTTGGGTGAGTTTTGGCGATGCCCAGTTCAACAGGTAGGACCCTCTGTGCAGGTCTGGTGCAAAGTGAGGGCCATTGGCACCCATTTGTCCTCAGGTTGGAGGCCAGCTCACAGCATGACAGAGGTGTGCACTTAAAGCTTAGCTCATGAGGAAGGGCAGACTTCACCTGATGAAAATCCAGTACCACTCCCAGTTCTTAAAGCAAGCAAGTGATAAAGCAATGCAGACCTCAGCTGATGCTTACCCCATGAAACAAACCAAGCAACGGTCCTGAAACACATTTGTATGGAAATAAGTCTTCTGGTTATTTGCTTCTGAGACACACATGAATCACCTTTGTTTTCACAACACACTGAACATCACAGTATCATTAGAAAAAAAATCTAGAGAAGCCCATCAGAAGGGCATCCCTAAAGCACTATTAGAGAACAGACTGTCCCTCAGTTAGTTAGCTGTGGAGAAATGCTCCAGTGAGTCTCCTCTCATCAGCTGTTCTCCTGGGAAGGGCTACAGAAAGCTGTTGGTGGAATTCAGCGTGGTATAAAATGCTTGTGGAATAGCATTGCTGTGGAGTTGCTCCAACAGCGTACAGCAATCCCGCCACAACAGGGAGGACATGTCATGGCAGCACCAAGGCATAAAATCACTGAATCTGGAAAAGCCCACAGAGATAATCTAGTCCAACCACTGACCCATCACCGCCATGCCTGAAGTAGCTTGTATTGCCCCAAAGAACCAGGCAAACACAGCAGAAGCAAACTCATTTTTTCAAAGGACAAACCAGCACTGGCTGCATTTCACATACTCCCTGGGAGGGAGATGCCTGCTAGCAGAACCTCCAAATGCTTGCACATCACCACGAACATGCTGTGTGCCTTTTCACCCGCTCTTTTCGTGCTGCTGGTCTCCATGCAGTGTGAAATCAATTCCTGACAATCATAAAAACACCACAGAACCCCAACAGGGAAAAGATTTAAATGAACTCTATTCTCGGTAGATAAGTGCATTGAAAGCAAATAATTGTCGTATCCAGGGTACAAGCAAATAAACAGCAATAACAATTAAACTTTATTTAGATTTAATTTGACATTTAGCACAGTAATAAGCACAGAAAGAAGTACCAAAATACCAAACTCATAGCATATAAAATAATCAAATATATTTCATATTTAGTGAAGTCTCTCTACAGCACACTGTTGGGACTGCCCTGGGCAGCTCAATCCTGTATATATGTACATAGAGCTGTGTTATATAAAATACTGTATGTAGAGAAAGCACTGAAACTTACCACCAAAATAGAAAATAGCTCAAAATTCAGGTACTCTGGATTTGGTAGTAATACTCAATATTGAAAAGAGGTTCAAGCCCACTGCAGGAGGTGAAGCTCCAGCTGCAATAACACTGCAGGCATGGCATGTGCAATGGGGCACAGCTAGGGCAAGCTCATGGGACGGTGCTGCAGGAGCTGCCTTCCCAGTGCCACAGCGCACAGCCAGTGCAGATCTGCCTGCAGTGGGTTCACCACCCTGAATCAGTGGGTGAAGAACTTCACGAGGGTATTACTGCATTGTAAAGCTGCTCCTTCAGCAGATGGCTGTCATTAATTCCCATTAGCATTAAAAAATCTAGAAAGACGCTTTTGCAGCAGGTCAAGCTCCTCCAAGCAGTACACTACATTTGTTCTGGTTTGCAAGCAAGCAGCCTGTGAAGTAGCAACCAACACTGGTGCTATGGCATAGCAATGCCAAGCGGAGTACTTGTCCCACAGAAATTCCCACTTGTCCCAAGGGAGGGCAAGGCTAGTGTTGTAGAATCCCAGGTGATTTGTAAATAGGTATAAAATACTGACATTCCTGTCAGCAACACCAAAGTACATCTGGAGCCCCAGACACAAAGAAGCACTGAGCCAGGGTGCTGATGTTTTAGGGGCTGGAAGAGCCAGCAGAGCTGAGGTTCAATGGACCCGTGAGCTACTCAATCTGCTCTCTTCCATAAAGGTTCATAAATCATAAAGGTTGGAAGTGACCACTAAGGTCATCTAGTCCAACCATCAACCCATCACTACCATGCCCACCAACCCATGCCTCCCAATTTGTCATCTACCCTGTTTTCAAACACCTCCAGGGATCGTGTCAGTGTAATTTTGTTTCTTTGGAGCACAGTGCAATGGTTAATTTTCCTGCCTACTCCCACAGGGAAAACAGCTGAGAGCCCTTCAGGGACGCTCCCAGGGGAGGGAAGAGCCATGCACCAGGTTCTGAAGGATGCTCTGAGACCATCCCATGCATGCAGGTGGCTGCAGAGCGCACCAAACAGCCCTTCCAAGCAGCACTTCCGTGCTGCAGCCATGCAGCCCAGCTTTACCTAAGAGTAATTTTGTGATTGCTCCTTCCCACTGAGCCAGCAGTTGCATCCCCAATTACACAGCAGCAATGCCACGGCTAACAGGATGTACTATAATTCATAAATAGTATTAGCATTACTATTGCACTATGAGTAACCTCTTGGTAACGGCCCTTTGAATGTGACAATATCAATTAAGCAAATATAAATGCTTAGCCTCTGGAAAAATCATTAATAAAAATTTCATTCTGATAGCCTCTAATCACTGCTAAGTACAATTACTCATATGAGGCCACTATAAAAATTATTTTTCTCATCAGAAGAAATTCTAAGGTTTTCTCAACTGTTCATAATAAAGAGAGCGCTATAGAAAAGTCCAGAAAATAAGCACACACTTGTTTCTCAAAACCCAAAGATAGACATGACAATATCTCTAAAGTACTGGCTACTGAACAGGTTTCACTTAGCTGTACTCAAGCCGTAGCCTCGTATAAATATTTTCAAGCAGTGCATTGCTGTTTTGTTTGGAACAGCTGCAGAGAATTTCTTTGATGTTGAGCTCTCGTGTGGGGATGGCATTTCCATTTCTCTCTATGCTTCCAAAGTGCTGAAACAGGAAGGAAAATATACTTAATATAATCAGTTTTTCCATGAAGAAAAAAAAAATTGCAGCAGCAAGAAATAATTCATAGCTGCAGTTGTGACAGAACTGCTGGAAGCCTCTCTCATTTGTATTTCAAAGGAGATGGGGAAGCAGCCCACACTGTGCCCCACAGCCGGCCCAGGGCACGCCAGAGTAGTCACCCACAGAGTGAGCAGCACAGATACATCTTCCTGTGGGGATAGAAAACTGAAGCTACAGCAGCCAGGGGTAAAGTAGGAAGAAGAGTACTTGAAGGGAGCTTATGAGCAGGAAGGGAACTGACATTTTAAGTGGTCCAATAGTGATAAGAGAAGGGGGGATGGCTTTAAACTAAAAGAAGGGAGATTTAAGTTGGATGTTAGGAAGGAATTCCTTATTCAAATGGCAGTGAGATGCTGGCACAGCTGCCCAGAGGGGCTGTGGGTGCCACATCTCTGAGATGCTCAAGGCCAGGTTGGACAGGATGCTGTGCAGTCTGAGATGGCAGCCCTGCTCCCCACAGTGGGATCCCCTCCTCCCCGGCATACTTACTGCTCTCCTGCCCCAGCGCCAACACTGTCCACAAATGGGATTTCCGCCCTCTCAGTCTTGCCCAGAACAAGATGGTGCTTCTCCAAATTTATGACACACTGCAAATAACAAAAGCCTTCATGTAAGAGGGAAAGCTGCAATTCAGTGGTCTCTAGGACAGGCAAAAAACCTTGCAGGAAATCCTTTACCTTCAGAGACTTCAGTGTCCGCAGGCCAAAGGAGAAGGGTTTCTCACAGTCTTCTGAAAAAGTAGGAACATTCAGATGTACGCAGTCAGAACCATATTCCCTGGCTTTCTGTACCTCCATCCTTCTCTGATGGCTGCTTTGCTAAGTAAGACCCACTCTAGAGATAGACTGAATTACTCTGAAGGGGAGCAGTTCAGTTCTACTTGAACTGTGATGTGTTCCCAAAGCTCCCAGCTTTCCCTGAGGTACCCAGTGGGGCCCATGCCTGAAATGGCACTCACCCACAACGAGCGCTGCGCACTCCACACGGAGCCCTCCCACTTCCAGCACCAGGCGGTTGATGCGGCCGATGACCCGCTCCTTGTGTGGCAATGAGGTCTCCTCCTCCTCACTGGGGAGTGCTTCCAGACGTTCCCTTAACCTGCTCGGTGAAAATGCTTCTGACATGAAACAGACATGGGTCAGCCCCTCTGGGAAGGAGCAAACTGCATCTGAAGGGTACTCAGACGTGGTGTGCTCTCAGCTTGTTCGTGTGAGCAGGCTGCTATCAGAGGGCGCTCTCTTAGCTGGTTTGCTGCGCTGTTCTGCCTTCATTTTAACTGAGGCAATTTTTTCTACATTTCCTCCAGACTTGAGAGGTTTCTTCTTTCTGCACCCCAAGAACTATGCTTACAACACTGATTACTTTGGTTCATCTTTTAAACTGAACTGGAATTTGATGAAGAACTGGTCAAAGACAGTAGCATCTATCTCAGATAGAGACTGTGTTTATTCCTGACTGTTCAGAGGCAGAGAAGCCAGCACTGAGGTTGGGATCACCTACATCATTGAGTACAGCACTAGGACCAGGAGTGGCAGCCAAGAGAACAGTCCAGAGCCCCTCCATCTTTCCACTTAGAGGCTGGCCTGTAATTGCTACCAGGAGCACTCCAAAGAGGAATCTGGGAGCTCCTGGACCCTGAGCTGGCTTCTTCTGGTCCCAGATGAGTTGAAGTGTGCTTTTGGGGGCACTCATTTTGCAGGGCTTCTCTACAGCTCCAGGGAAGGCACACAGCCTCTGGCTTTGTTCTGTTCCCCCTGTGCCCTCAGCACACCTCTTCCTGCTGTGCCTCAGGGCTGAAGTTAAGTTGAACTCATGTTTTATCACCACTGCACATGCTGGGCTGCTTTGAAGCAAGGCATGCTGGAGCAATGCCTGGTTGCACATGGCGCCCACCATGGTGAAAGCAGAAAAGCCTAGCATGAATTTTAAGCTGCTTGGTTAATCTGCCTTCAGCGTCTGTCACTTCAAAACATAAACAACAAGCGAGCAGCAGGAAGCCAGGGAAAGGCAGCAGTGATGCAAAAATGGCACCATCCCTTTCCTTTCCCTTCAGCAAGAAGTCTGTTTCTGTGAGCAGCTCTAAACACCTCATTCAGTGCACTCAGCCATGTATCTGCTTTGCAACCAGTGCTGGAGTGAGTGAGGGCAGCAGCTAGGCCCATGCTTTGCAGTGCTGCAGAGCAGAGTTGGGCCCCAAGAGCTTCACTTTCTTCCAAGGACACAGAAGGTCAGAGAGAACTTCAGCTCTTTCACCAGAAGCACAAACAGGCACTGAAAAAATACAAGTGCATTCAAAGCTCTGAATGGTGCTTTCAGAGGCTGGTCAGTTTGGTACAAGCACCTTTCCATTCCAGCTCCCTGCAAGGCCATTTAAAAACAACCAAGTTGTGATTTGGTGCTGCAGCAGCAGGTCCTTACCCCAGGCGGTCCAGGCAGGCAGCCGACATCACGTTGTGCTGCGAGCCAGTGTCCACCATGGCATTCAGCTCCTTCCCAGCACACTGCAGGGAGAAAGCAGAGATGGGAGACAACACGCAGGAGGAAAGAAAGACTGCAGAAACACCAGTGTTTCCTCACACCAGCCCACCCCTTGCTCATCCCCTCCAAACCATGGCTCAGGGCATGCTCTGCCACATGCACGTGACCCACTGGGTCACCAGCAGCAGCCCCAGGACACAAGAGCCAGCTGTAAGGGTAACAGAAACAAAATGGTGGGTGGGGAGAAAGCAGCAGGCTGAGGAATATTACCTGGCACCTCACCACCAGAAGCTCCTCGTCCTCCATGCTTCTGGAGCTTCCCATTTTGGCTTCGTTCAGCCTATTGCTCTGCACTGGAGCATCACTCTTTGAGGCCCAGCCGCCCCGGCTGCCCCGGAGCTTTGACAGGTTTGTCTCCATCAGACGTCTCTGCAGGATGTTGTGTGGTTGCTTTAAGGAGACACGAACGAAGAGCAGGGCAAAGTCAGGGAGAAGCTACGCAGACATGCTCTGCCAACCTGCCAGCTTTCTCCTCTGGTGCATGTGGGCCCACACTTGCAGCAGGGCTCAGATAAGTTACCTTCTCACGATGTCTGGGAACTTCCCAAACTTCCAGACTGCATGGATTCCTGCTGGGCTGCACGCACTTGTTTTTGTGCCAGCCCTGGTTAACCTGGCTTCAAGTAAAGAGAACTACTCTTCTTTTGGAGAGAAGCATGCTGCCTATCAGTATCTCCTCCAACTGCTTCCCCAAGCGCCTGTTTGTATTTAATGCTTGTCATGGATGGATGCACACACACTGCTGGAGGTGAAATGACTCCGCTTGATTATCTGCTCACTTCTCCGCCTGGCTGAGCCCCCCCTTATGCTTTCTTTTCCTTGTCATTTTCATTTGTCCATGCAAGGCCTTTCTACTCTCTCATTCTTGAATTTCTTGCATTCAAATTAAATACACCCATATTACAGACATCTGCACAGGCAGCTAAACCCGAGTTCTGAAGGAATTTCAATGGGATTAGGATAATTTTGAGAGCCTTGTGCTGTAGTTCCCCAAATTAGCCAGCACGCTCTGTCACGCAGTGCCTCGTCTGTAACGTATCTCGGGCAGCATGTTAAATAACAGTGCTCACAGGAGGCTAATGCAACTCGGCATCTCCTAAAATAACTGCAGCCATGCTGGTGCTTCAGATCGCACTGCTGGCAAAGCACCGGCGGTCAGGCTGGACCTGAGTGATGAGAACAGGTATATGTTAACAACATCAGTGGCTACTGGGATATGTAAACTCCCTTTCAGTGTTTTCGTGCACACAATTTGTCACTTGACATGAGATTTCTTAATCATTTGTAGCTCCAGGTGCTGTGCCTGACTGGCACACACAAGAGCACATCGTGTACAGAGGATATAACAGACAAATACCTAGATGAAGTGCCCACTGGATGGAAGCCTGCCCATCACTCATCGGTCACTGCTTCGCACCCAGCTCTGGCCAAATGTGTTCGGGACTGACTGACATTTCTGCATGGCCATCACCCAGAACAGTCTGGGTGTTCCTCTGACATGGCCAGCCTAACTCGCATTGCTAAAACCCTTTGACAGACCATGCTGGAAAGCCACCACACGTTCATTGCTATTCTGACTACCATCTACCTTTGAGTTTAACCTACACATTTTTTACTCCAAGTTTACCTACGGGTTTACTGTTGGACTTTCTTAAGCCCTGGATTTAGGATACCCATCTGGGATCCATCACTGTAAGGAAAGCACCCAGCATTCAGCAAATGTGAGTTACACCACCAGTTCTGTCAATACTTGCTCTTTTGAAAGCTGTGGTGCATGCTGCCTCCAACGGGGGGCAAATGTGGCTTCCCTGTGCTCCACTACATAAATAATCTCATGGAAGGAGTTGAAAAGTTTCCCTGCAGCACTGTTCTGTCTCAGGCTATTAATTAGTTTGCTTTAGTTTGTGTTTCCCTTGACTCTTGTGTGCAGCAGAGTGAGGGGTGTTAGTCACAGAGATGACTCAGGTGATGGATATTAACATGGTGAACAGATAATATGCCAGGGGACATTTTTGCAAATGTGCATTTTGCTGAAAATCTGCAGTCAGTGCCTTTAAGGGAGGGAAGACCTCTTTGGTGACAGATCTGGAAGCCAGGAGTGTGCTCTCTTAGCTCAGGTCAGCAGTGCAGCCAGGACCAGTGTGCCAAGTAGCCCAGGTTACTGGTGCTGCCTTTCTGGTGCTGCACAAAACTGCTGAGAGCTTTATAAAATAATAAAATGTTACATACCACTCTGCATGTAGAAAAAGACAGATGTTCAGAATAAATATAAATATGAAACAGGATTTTTTTCATAAAATATCTCCCTTTCCATACTTAAGACTTTACAAACACCTACAATCCTCCAAAAAGTCAGAGCAGAAACCCAAAACAAATGAGCAGAGACACCTGGTGTTACTGAACCTATTTACCACTGTCTGTTAAAGCCATAAATAACTCAACTCAGCTTTGTTCCTCTCTAATTTATAAACAAGTACGTCACTGCAGCTTGCAGTGTGTGTGTTTTTGGCAGCGTCTCGCTAGTTGGGCTTCAGGACCTGGGATGACAAGGCCTGTCACAGCAGCCTCACTCAGGTGAAGATTAAAGTCAGGCAGATGCCTGTCTCCCCCCCTACCCCTTCCCCTCCCCAGTCAGAGGTACACATCTGCACAGGAGGTACATCTCTGAAGGACTACTGCAGGCAATGAAACCTTCATCGCCACTGATGGCCAGTGAAATGCTCCTCCTGAAAAGAGGTGATGTTAGGACGGTGATGTCTGCACTTGGATGGAGCAGGTCACTGCTGATGGCCAGGGCTCGGAGCCCTGCCTTGCACAGAATCTGGATGCTTGGCCCTGGGAGCTGCCTGCCCCCATGCTTCTGCACAAATCAGGAGGAAGCAGACAGATTCTGCTGACCCCCGTGGGAAGGGAGAGACCTCCTGCGTCAGAACGAGATTGTGCCTCTCAGACAAGAAGCAGGAGGGCTGTAAATCAGAAAATAATCTACACAACTTGGAAGGGCAGAGAGGAAAAAATTTAGTACACTGTGGCAGGAAAATAGATCACAAAATATACCAGGAAAGCAGCTTTCCCTTCCCCCTTTTTTCCCTGGCATTCCTCAGCCTACACTCTCCCCAGGCACTACCCATGCTGGGCCAGATGTCCTCAGCCCTGTATCTCTAGGCACTCTCCGACAGCCTCCACCACAGGCAGCCAACCCCAGAGACAGACTCACCCTTCCCCAAACATGCTAGCTGCTGCTTCCTTTCTCCTGCTGATGCTAATGGAAAACCACTTCCCAAAGCACTGCTGCAGCAAGGTGTGCATCCGTGTTTCCATCAGGGCTTCCCTAACCTGGGGGATCCCCTTTGCACTGGCACAAGTTGCCCAGGGAGATGGAGTCACTCTCGTACACCTCCTGGGACAAGCATGTAGGTCCCAGGGACATGGCTTAGTGGGCATAATGGTTCTATGACACCTCCTGTGACATCCCTATGGCTGTGTCAGGTCCTCTTGAAGCGGTGCTTGCTGGGACTTGCCAGTCCAGCAGGCACGATGACCTCGTGTCTCAGCACCCCTACCTCCTGCTACCTGTTGTGATCCTCACTCAGGTATGGCATAGGCCCCTGGGTTTCAGCCCCACACGAGCCGTGACAAGCTGTTCAGCCTCTGCAGATAACAGCAATAACCATACTATCGTGCTCTGAAAGTCGTTGCGCAGCTCCCCAACCGATAGCTGCAGCTCTATGTGACTTGGCATAGCTCCTTCCAAGCACTCCTCCAGACAAGAGCTGGGGCTCCCTACAGCTGCAGAGCATTTGGGATGGCAAAAATCACATCCAGGCAGCAATGCAGAGAACAGCACGCTCATTGCGCTCATCTCACCCAGAGCTGACACTGAGCCAGCTGAGCAGAAAAGCTTTGATGAAACAGTATCAACCCCCTGAAAGCAAAGATTCATCTTTCTTCAATGAACATATATGTGCTGTATGAAAAATGTAGATGCATACGCTGTTTCTTACAAGAATTCTGCAAGAATTAGGGTAAATGTTTAAAGAAGCAAAGGGGATTTCTGCAGTAAGATGTTATTTTCTAGACTTTGCTCCTTATGTTAGAACTTTTGCTGTTACATTTAAGTACTATTCCCACGAAGGAAAGCTCCAATATTTGTGCACATCTGTATTCACAGGAGCTCTGCAGCCCCCAGACATGATGGAGGATGTGGAATATCAGCTGCAGGATCACAGGGATCATAACATATGTATATATTTAAAATCTAGAGTTTCGTTTCTTCATAAAAATCATCAGATGTGCATCATCCGCTATCAAAGTGCAGTCTGACAGCTTGATGTCCATAAGTACTACTGCACCTCTCAGAGCCTTTGATGATCACGTTGCACGTACATCTGCACCGCAGGACAATATATACGCATGTATGGTATGAAGCCATTTTGATTTACTCTGCTTCTGAGAGTACAGAAAGCAGCATCCCATTTTCTGACATTTGTGTAGATGGTAAAAATTAAATAGCTCTCAGCTCCCAGCACAGGCATCTGAAAGCACTACTAGCAAACAGCAGCCCCTGGCGACACCCAGCATCGCATTCCCACTCCATCTCCTTCCCATACATTCCTATACCAATCTCCCCAAGCAAGCAACTCATCCCGTTAACAGCGAAACAGAAAGAAAACAAACTATCCTGCCCTAAAACTTCCCCAGTGCCCTCATTTGCTCTCAGGAAACGCGGTAAACCTTACCGTGTCCTTGGAAGTCCCCAATTTCTTCAGCCCGTCCAGGGGAAGGAGGTCCGCAGAGTCCTTGTGAATGAACTGCACCGCCTGCTTCATCCTCCTCTGCTGGCGCAGCGAGGCGGCCTCCCGGATCTCCACTTCTTTCCTCGTCGGCTCCGTCAGAATGCCCGAATAAAACATCTTGCTGCGGGTGTGCAGCTCCCGCAGAGCCGGAGCGGCAGGCGACGTTACCGCCTGCGCTTTATAGCCCAAGCGCCGTGACGTGGGGAGCCCGGCAGGTACTCCAGCCCCGCCAAGGAGGGATGGGGCTCAGCGCGACGCGTGGCACACGCGGCACCGGCAGCTCGGGCTCGGGGAATAACCAGCACCGATCCTCCCCAGCTGCGCTCAGCTCCTCCTCACACGCGAGGAGGGGAGAGAGCAGATAAGAGTGCAGGATGCAATAGAACAGGGACGGACTGTTTCGCAGCCTCACTGAAAGGCAGTTACATCGAATGGTCTGCACGCAGGAGGACGAGGCCGGCAGGTTGAAGGGAGCTGTAATATTTTGTTTCCCGTGCTGGCTTGGCTCATCAGGCAACAAGAGCACTGTTCTGCTATGGGCACATGCATCGAGGAGTTAAACACACCTGATTTGTGTCTGGAGGAACCTCCTGACACTCCCTCACCTGATTTAATAGAGATGTACGACAGGCAAGGGACTGCAGAAGAAAACCACTAAAACCAGGAGATGACTTTAATCACAGAATGGTTTGGGATGGAAGGGATCTTAAACCCCATCCATCCCCAGCCCACATCATGGGCAGGGTCACCACCCACCAGATCAGGCTGCCCAGGGCTCCATGTAACCTTGAGCATCTCCAGGGGTGGGAAAAGCATAAACAATATAAAGGCTCTGTGGTACAGGGGCACCCTACCTGGTTTGTTAGCAAATTCCCCCCTCAGGTCTGGTTTGCAGCAATAAGATTGAAGCTGCAAGAGCAGGTGGAACAAGAAAAGCATCCCTCACACTACAGCCTGCATATTAAGTTAACAAACATTTATATGCCAACTTACAGCTGTTTTCATGGGCTTAGAATCCAGTCACAGCCGCAGCTTCACCAGTATAAGGAAAAAAATGCTGCTGAGATGGTTCACACCCTCATTTCATCTCCTTGCTCAACGAAACACATAGAACAGGCTGGCAAGATGTAGGTTGACTCCCAGCCCTCTCCACTGCTAATTTATTTCTCATCTTCCCTTAAAAAGCAGTGGTTTGTAAGTCTTTGCTATGCTCAAAAAAAAAAAAAAAAAAAAGCCAGATAGGAAGAAGACAGAATGGCATAATACTACAGAAACAAAGGAAGCAGCAGGCAAGAAGCCCAAAATAAGGAATAAAGCCCATGAAAAAGACAAAACTTTAAAGGAGAGAGTCAGGTTCCAGGAGAGGGACTGTGGCTGTGGAGAGCCTAAGAAAATGGAAATCAATAATTAATGTGGAAAAATAAATGATCCTATCTACCAGTACAGGCTATATAACGAACAGCTCTAGCATGTCCAGGCAAATAACGGGAATTTTAAGGAAGTTTTTTTTATAGTGAGGGTGGAATAGGTTCCCCAGAGAGGCAGTGCAGATGCCCCACTCTTGGAGACATTCAAGATCAGGCTGGAGGAGGCTCTGAGCAACTGATCCAGTGTAGGTGGCCCTGTTCATAGCAGAGGGGTTGGGCTAGATGGCCTTTAAGGGTCCCTTCCAACTAAGATTCTCTGACGATTTGGAGACAAAAATATAAGCTTCTTTTTTTTTTTTTTTTTTTTTTTCTAAAAAATTGGTTATCCAGTGGGTCTTTCCAAGCTCTCCGTGGAGCTAAAAACACCATGGAGCTTTGCTATCCTGCTCTTACCAAGCAAAAAATCATTCTTGTATCTCTCTCCCCCAGGGTCCCTCACAGGGAAACTCTTCAGGAGCTCCCCCTGGGCAGGCAGTCAGGAAATAGTGGATGGAGTGGGCAGGAGTGCAACACCTCCCCAGCAGGTGTTGCACTCAGCTCTAGTCATGCTGTGCAATAAGAGTATTGCAGGAAAAACAGTTCAAAATGGCCCATTTTAAGAAATACCGAGATGTGTGCTCCCCTTCCCACACGTGTGCTGGAGTTGAGCTGTGTATGTTTATTTTGAAGTAAGCTACACGTATATTCCAAGCGCTAGCCATAACTGCATCATTCATAGTTCCCAAATCTCAGAGGACTTCACTTCCCCCCTGCCCGCCAAAGGCAGCTCAGGTGTGAAGGCTGCCTCTGCTGTCGGGGTTTTCCACGCCATAAATTTTACATGCAGGTCATTAAAGATATAAGAGGGATCTTGTTAAGGCGAAAGCCCTGCAAGTCATTGCACAGCACACAAAAACACGATTTTCTCTCTTCTAACACAGACAGAAGGACCAAGGAGTGGCAGCGCACGCATGAATGCCACTGCTGCTGGAGAATGAAGAACCATGGGAAGGAGAGAGCACTGTGCTTCCTTGCCTTGAGCCCTGCAGCAGGCCCTGACCTTCCTTGAGTTAGACCCTCTGCTCCGTAGAGGCTGATCCCACCACCTCCCCCCAACCACTCTTTATGAAGAGAAATTATTCCTAATATCCAACCTGAAGCTGTGAAATATTTTCACTATCACTGGGGCTAACAACGCCTATGCAGCCAAGTATCCAAGATGCTGGTAAACAGCCAGTGCAGCAACAGAAACTGTACAGCGTTTGTTCCAACAGAGAGGCAGCATTGTTTTCACCCCCACGTATTTTCCACGCCTGGTCAGTGATTTTCTCACCTTCTTCAGCCTAAAGGACAAAAGGTCACCCAGCAAGCCCCAGCGATGCGAGCAGCCAGCAATCTTTCCATGTTTGCTGGACACAAAGGAGTCCATTCTTGATCAAAATACTCTCATACAACAATTCATTTCTATCCACCAACATAGTTAAGCACCTGTTGGTTAAGCACAGTTAAGCATGATTCCTTGCTGAAGGGGGATTTCAGGCAGATGGTTCTTTGGACAATACTCCTTTCCAGCAAGGTGAAAACCCACTCCTTTGTACATGAGGTACCAGTACGCACACAAACCCCTTGGGTTGTTTGCTAGAGCAATGGCACTGAAGCCTTTTCAGTGCTTAATGTATACATTACCCTGGGAAACTTAATAGATCAGTGTTTGCTTTTAGATCTGAGAGGCTCATTAATCATAAGGCAGCTGGTCAAATCTTACCTTGAGTCAACACCTTGAAGGCTAGTGGAGATAGAATGGGGATACATGACACCCAGAATGACATCTATGCCTAGCTACAGTCATGGAAGTGGTGTACTAAACCGACTATAACTTGGCAGCAACAAGTTTCAAATATTTACCCATAGATTGCCTCAGGCATGAAACAATAGGTTGTCATTATCTCCATCTTACTTTATTTCTAAACTACTGAACTGGCACCACAGGGAGGTGCCCACAATGCACCAGCAGACCAGGAGAAAGTCTTCTACAGGCACATCAACCAGGAAAGAGAAGTCTAGCAAGACCTATCCCCTCACAATGAGCAGCACAGGCAGGCTGCAGGCTCGTAACAACGGACAAGGAGCTGATTACACAACGAAAGGAATCTTAAGTCTTGTCCTCGGGTGACAGGTTAAGAGCGGACGCCGAAGCATCCACTTGGTTGAAGCACAGGGTATCTGGAAGCTCCTTGCCACACGGTGGAGCTCGCAGTCCTGAAAGGAGTCACACAAATCTTAGCCGCTCTCTATTTTCTTGCTTTTTAGCAAGAGAATTTTCCTCTGCTCAATTATAAACCTGCTGCGAAGATATTTCTCATTCTAGATGCTTTGGAGAGCTATGATTGCCAAAGAGCCGTATTTGGGGAGAAGGGGACCGAGCTCCTCAGGCAAGGACTGTGAAATGCACCACCGGGAGAGCACAGATCTCAGGACATGATGTGAAAGAAATATATATCTCTGTTTCTGGATCGAGACTAGTACAGATAATCTCTGAACCAGTATTCCCACCAACAGTGACAAAAGCAGCAGTATCTCCCGGGATAAAAATGAATTTAACTGCATGAAAACTTGGAAATTTGAATGCTAAAGCACCCAAAAGAAGCATTTATTTCACTTCATGCCAACGTAGGACTCATCAAGGAACAATATTCTTACTATGCTGTTAAAAAGACTGACTGAGAGCCTCTTCTGCCTCTCCCAGTTACAGGAGTACTCACAGAGGGGTTTCATGTGACAAATATTTCCTTCTTCAGAAGGCAGGAAGAAGATAGCAGAGGGAGTGGGCTGTTTGGTGGCAGTTCTTCATCAAGGCTGAAATTGCTCTGATTTCCTCATAGAGCAAAAAAAAGTAATGGATGAACTCTCAATCTGAATGCTTTAAATTCCAACATAAAGAAAAATTTTTATTACCCAAAATACATTTGGGGACATTTATTTTTTATTTTTTTCCTCACCATTTATATCTAAACATTTTTATTTTGGAACTTTAAGACAAATCAAAACGTGAGCCCAAGATGTTTTACTGAATCCATCTCAGATAGAACTCCAATTTACATCAGCACTGGAGGGGAGGTCAGCACGGTGTAAGTCAAACACAGGATCTCTCACCTCTGTGGCGCTCCTGTGTTTATTTTATGAAGCCACGACTCCAACACGCTCAAGCACTGCAAGCATAAGTGAGCCATCATTGTATCCCCCTCCACATAGCACATGCAAAATTGCACCAACTTGTAACTGGTAAGATTTAGTGAGACACGTTACTGGATACACAGTGCTAATATTTGCTATGGCACGGAATTGCCAACAGTACTTCAATGTAACTCTCCGAATACACCGGTTGTGTTTGCCGTGTTGTGGTTTAGTTAAATACCTCCACCTTCAAGTCTAGTGAACTGAGAGATACTTAAGCCCGTGCTATATCTGTATAGGAAGCCAGCTGCCTCAGGAAAGCAAGGAAGGTGGGAGCATGAGCACAGCCAGTACCAACAATGAGACGTGGTGCTCTGATAACCTGCACTTTGAGATGCTCCTGCCCTACTTTGGACACCATTCACTGCGAGATCATCTGCCCAACTATACCAGATACCAATCAAGCTGAGCAGCTGAAAAAAGGGAAAAAATATCTTGCTGATTGAACACATGATTGTGTATTTCCAAAGACAAATGTTCAGAGTCTATTGCTGACAGAGAACCACAGAATGGTTTGGGTTGGAAGGGACCTCAAAGACCAAGTTCCAACCCCCTGCTGCAGGCAGGGTTAGGGCTGCCCAGGGCTCCATCCAATCTGGCCTTGAACACCTTCAGGAATGGGGCATCCAGAAACCTCTCCGGCAGCCTGTTCCAGTGCCTCATCACCTACTCAGTGAAAAACCTTTTCCCTACATCAGACCTAAATCTTCCCACAAGCCGGAGGCATGAGGTATTGCCCCACTCAGGCAGAGCACCAGAATCTCCCAGCTTCCTTCGGAGCTTATTCTGCCTGGAAATCAACAAGTAGCAGCATGCACATTTTCTTGCTGGTAATTTGGAGAAAGGAAAAGAATAACGACCCACTGCCAGAGCTCTGTTCAGAAGGGTCTCCTCCTACTGTGATCTGAAGAGGTGAAATATCTGTCCTAGTGATATGGATCATTCTAGGTCCAGTATTTGTGTTTTATTAACACAGAATGATACAAAATGGAAACTCGTTCTCTCAATCAATTTCTCTTCTCCAAAAAGGTAGACAGGTTATAGTAGCTGGAACAAAGAGCTGCTAAGCAAAGAAAACTTAGATGGGCTCATGGTGTCATTGCTCTCAGTATGGTTGCCTGGGAGCTCCAGTTTCTCAGAAGAATATTTCATATTTTGGGGCATGTCCTGCAGTGCTTTTAGTGGACTAGGAAATACTCACCTAGGTGCTACCAGAGCTGCTGCAGCCACCCCAAGAACAGCAAGATGCATTAAGATCTGTGCATGAGCTGCTGCATAACGAAGCCTCCAGGTTTCAGCACACAATTAGTTTTAGTTCTCATGCTACGAAAGACCTGAAACTAAATCTACTGCTGTTGGACATCATGGGTTTCACCTACATTTTTCCCCCAGGTCCACGTGCTGCCCTCTCCTGGGGAGTGCTGTGGATGGTACACAGGGTCACCTCTGCCCACGGCACTGCCCTGATCTTGGTACAAGAGTGAGCTGCAGAAGGCCAGCAGCCACAGGAACAGCAGCTCAGTGTAGACCACTACAGCCTTCACCTCATTATCAGAGCTCCTGAAATCCTCAAAAATCTCCTTGTTGGAGAATACGCCAAGCAAAGAATGAACCCTGAGAGGCGCAGAGGGAGGCATGGGGCTATAGCAGGTGAAATTCAAGTGTGCCACAATAAAAGTTCACAGCATCTCTAGGCCAGATCTTTGAATTTTATGGCTATATTTCTGCATGTAAAAACACATCATGCTGGGCATGGGGGCTTTGGGCTAAGAGCAAATGGTCAGGTTGCACCCTGTACAGAAGTAGGCTAGGCATTTCAGAACTGCCATGTCTACCCAGTGCTACAGGAGCTCCCTGCACTAGCTGAGGATGACAGCAATGCCTGCAGTGTTGAGCTTACAGTTCTTAGACCAAAGTTTCCTTCTTCCACTGAATGCAGTTCCTGTTCTCAGCATGGATGAGCCTTTTCAGGGTTTTATTTTTGTAAGTTTGCTGAGAGAATTAGCACCTATGGGAGCCCGGGCACAGTAGCTATGCTATTTAAGCCAGACAGCCTCCTGAGCACTTTTCTGCCAGCCCTGTTTTTACTGACGGGTACCTCTGCTTTCCACACAACCCTCACACCAGCACTCCATCACTAACAGCTAACAGGGGTCCACCCACATTCACAAGCAGGGTTGTGCCTTATACAGCCTTGTCTTGTGGGAAACAGAGCCAAGTTCCCAGTTTTCCAGACTGTTCTCTGAATTCCACATTAAACCCCAGATAAATCACGATCCCATCTTACCCCAGGCTGTTCTTCATGGCCATCCTGCTCAGATCAAGCAGCTGTGTGTTGTGCAGCACCTCCAGCAGACAGCTGGTATTTTGCACCGTGCCTTTCAGGTGGTGACAGGACACGTATAGCTAGAAACCCTGGTCATGGAGAAGGTGTGAAGAGGGTGCCAGTGCAGTGGCAAGGAACTCCTTATCTCTGGCCATAAATCCAAGGCACCACATGGATAGCCAATAGTGCACAACTAAAGGGCTTTCAGTATTTCCAAATGCAGGCATACAGTGTGTTGGAAACTTCTTTTGCTTCTTTATTTAACCCAACTCTGTCCAATAAGTTTGTGGGCCAGGAAGTGCTAACAGAAATCTGCAAAATAACACACCCAGAGAATGCATGTCCCACAGCAGCCCCAGGTGCCAGCATACCAGGGATGAGCCAGCAGGTTTCTCACCTGCAGTGCTGGCCAGAAATGCCTCACCAAGCCCTAGCTCCACACCACCAGTTCCCTGCCCATTACACACCTTGAAAGCTCCCTGCATCAGTCCAGAGTCTTTTCTCATCTTTGCCATGTACGCACATGCCTACGCCTGCAGCCACCACATACACCCTGCACTAAGTACCATTCATTTTTAGTTCCTGTGAACTGTATTTGTGTGTGTTGCTTTCATGACAGCTGTTGCACCCATCTTACTCATCAAATGTGTGCGTGACACTTCAGACACGCATTTGTGCAAGTTTAACATACCTCTATGTTCTTCCATCTCCTGATTTCATTTCCAGATAAGATTGTCCATCCAATGCACGTCTCAAAGCTGATGTCCATACTTAGTGTTTTGCTTCATTTCTTCCAGCACAGCAAGTGGGAAAGAATGCACAAAACACGTTGAGGCTACCGCTGCTATACTGGAATCCTACAGATGAAACTCTCTAAATCTAGTCAAGCATAAATATACATCATACCTAAACATCTCAAAAATATTCAGTAATCTAAGTACAATATGAAACACTTGAACTAAGAAAAGCAAATGCATCTCAAGTGATCACTCCGTGATATTTCAGTTCCTAACATGATTTTCTCTGTCCTTAAAACAATAAAACTCTTATTCCCTGACCCTCAGAATCATCACAGATAGGACATTTCATGGAACATGACTAAAATACATGTAAGACTATAGTACCTATTGAAGGAAATTGTGTGTGTGTGTATATATTTTTTTTCTTTCTCTGAGACATATATAGGCTTCAGTTTTGTTAGGACAGCAGCCAGTCAGTTTAAGGGCTTTTCTTAGTGAATTCAGTATGTACAGACACATTCAGTAAGAAAGGAGATCTCAAAGTTGTGTTTTCTAAGCTTATTTTTTGTACTGTGTACTAAACAAGCTTTGAGATACGCACCTCAAAAAATACAGAGCATGAAGATCTGTCCTATAAGCAAAATAACTGCTCAAACTAAACGGAAAGCAGCACAATTTGTTGTGGGACAGTTTCTGTCCGTAGATGCCTAGAAACAAAACGACTGGTACCAGCCCCACATTTGGCTCAGGTGCTTTTAAGGAATCAGAGTCACAGAATTGCAGGGGTTGGAAGGGACCTCAAGAGAACACCAAATCCAAGCTCCTGCTAAAGCAGGTACCCTACAACAGGTTGCAAAGATAGGCATACAGATAGATCTTGAATATCTCCACAGAAGGAGACTCGAGAGCCTCTCTGGTCAATCTGTCCCTGCGCTCCATCACTGTAACTGTAAAGTTCTTCCTTATGAGAGTAAAGAACTTCCCGTGTTCAAGTTTTAAGCCATTACTCCTTCTTCTACCTCTACCACCGAGAAGAGACTGGCCTCATCCATTTGCTTCCTATCTTCCTTTAGATATTTATAAGTACATCTGTCTCCTCTAAGAACAGTCTTGCACACAAGAAGTTTAAGGGATCAGCATTAAAAGGAAGAGAAGTTTTATACCCTACATTATTCAAAGAGCATCATCTATGTACATAACAAAAACCCCTATTTCTAAGGTTTTTATAGTGCAGAAATATTTGCAAACTGTTTTTGTTGCATTATCTTCCCAAGGATTGTCGTATCACCATTCCTATCCCCATACCCATATCAGACCCCTTCTGATTCCTTTGATTTGATACGTTTCAGATCTTGTTCTCAATATTCCATCGTGACTTACTTCTGTTACGCACATATCCCAAGGTCCCAGCCAGAATTTAGGCTCCAGTTCTGGGAATTCACCAGATAGTTCATACTGGCACTCCCTGCCCTGGAAGTTGTCTGAGTGCTTCTGTGCCTATCGCTGAAACCCCACACATGGCAGCATCCACAGCATCATGAAGAATATTTGAACAACGCTTTATTCAGCTGTGATTAGCCTGCAGCCATCCTACATTTCCATGACCTCAGTATTCCTGTGTGTCATTCACTTTGCTGTATTTTCACATCAACTGGAGTCAGCTTCCTACAGCTAGCAGCTGAAATGTAGTCCTATCTCTTCCAAAAGAGTACCAAATGAACCTGGATGGCTATCTTTGTTTTAATACAAATCAATCCTTAAATTGTGACCAAAGGAAGCTGAGGATCAAACAAACACTGAATAAATTAAGGAGAAGACATTGGGATTATTTTTATAAAACATTTTGATTTTGATTACAACTAATAAAATCAACGTAATATCACAGAAATGAGCATAGAAAAGATAGTATTAAAGTCACTACTGAACAACTCATTCATCATTTCAAAGGGTCTAGTTTTATTTTTTAACTCTAAGAATTGAAGTCAGTGGATTTAATGAAAACCTCTAATGAAACTAAGGGAAGAATCTTAAAAACATTCTGGAAAACTGTGTCACTGCAGGTTTTCACCTCTGCTTTTTACATTCTAAGCTTGAATAAGTTATTTTAGAAAGAAAAGTCAGATAAATCTACAAAGCAATAAAACACTGAGGAGCTACTTCAGGCAGCTGACTCTGTTTGACACAGCTATTCACAACAGGTCAACCGATTCCAGCTCATCATACACAAGTTGTTTTTAGCATAAATATTAGCATTAACACCAGGATAATTCTTGTCTTGTCACAGCCAGAAATAGGCACTCTTCTTAATACACCAGGGTTCACATCTCTGTGGCTAACAACATCCCACAGCAAATAGAATGCAACGGTAAGCGGTTGTTCCCAGGGTATGAAACACACCTGCTGTGCAGTGACTTGCTGCACAACCCTTCATTTGGTTATGACACTGTTATTTAGCACAGCAAAGACAACTCAAAACATTATCTCATGTTTTCATGCAACTAAAAGGCCACTGGTTTATTTCTCTTATTAGAAGTAAGTCCAAAACATTAATTTACAACGAAGACAAAGATCCTTACGTGTATCTCACGTAGGTGACATGAAGTCATCCACTTAACACTAATTATTAATTCAAAAGTTAAATCCTGTTTTAAAAAGTTAAACATGTTGGAATTACATCTTGCCAAAAAAATAGCATCAGTCTACAACCAGAGTAGAAACTCAGTTTCTACAGAGCCACGACCATTTATATGGAATTACAATGCCAAGTGTTCCAGCATTCTGCAACAGTCACTGCTTCTCCGAGTATTTCAGGTGGCAACAATTCCCTCTTTGGTTTTTTGGGGTTTTTTGCTGTGCACACAGGACCTACATAAATGGGAGAATTCACAATTTCAGATAGAAAGTAACAGCAGTACTTCCAAGCCTTTTACTTGTTAGGTAGATAATGAACACAGCTGTGCATGTGGAGTGAAAAGGATTTTCCTTCAAGGGAAGGTTCTTCTGCTCAGTCCTGGGCCGTACACCACTCTGATGTTCTTCTTTCACAGACAGCAAAGATAATGCCCCGTGCACGTGGCAGTAAGAGAGAAGCAAAGCTGAGATCCACCACATGGTCCAGAGGTGAGATACTGCTCCCAGAGCGGCTGTGCAGAACAAGGACATCAGTGTGCCCACAAGATGAGGTGCAATGCAACAAACCCAGAGATCAGTGACTCATACACAAAGCAGGAGAGCCCCATTTTACCAATTAACAATATGTGGATGTCTGAAAAGTTTTGTTTCTTTGAACCGTTGTTGTAACCACTCGCTATGATTTGCATGTCACTCAGTAACGTGGAACGTGCAGCTTTCCTGTGAGAGAATTCAGCACCTGCTCAGGAAATAGCCTCCAACCCACAGCAAAGCCGCTCTGCCAGGCTCAGTGAAGGTGCCCAGAAGCTGGCACGCCATGGTCCTCTCCTCTTGTGCCCACCTACAGCCTCACACCCATCTGTGCACCCTGGGCAGCACCCAGGGAGATCCAAGCATCTCATCCATCTCAAAGTATTCCTTTGGCATATGGAGGTGGTCAGCGGGTCCTTGTAGCTCACTGAGACACACTATATCTGGCACATGAGGTCATCAATAGTGGAATGGCAGAGGGCTGTGCAGCCAGTAGGAGACTATCTTGGAATGCTTCACTCGGATCTCAGCAGTACTTTCACCACAGAGGTAGCAAGCCTTTCCCGTCACAGTTACTCTTGTCTTGGCATTCCTTAACCACTCCTTACAGGTCATCACCACATCCTTTCTTCTAGATAGCTGCTGTTGTCCCTCCAAGGATGGGCAGCAGGGAGGCCTGTTCACGATGAAGAGTACCCAACAGCAGAACACAAAAACCTGGCTTCCTTCCATCTCTTCTGCTCATCTACCCTCTCTGCCTTCCTGCTCACCCCTCAGCCCCATTTGCTCCCTTTGCAACATATCTGGCAGCCTCATATCAAGAACAGGGACTCACCAATCTGCCACAGACACCCATGGGCAGCACCTGAGCCAGAGCAGGAGCCCATGTAAGCCAGCTAGGAGGCAGCTCTTCCTCTTGGCAGCAACACAAGCAACTTCCCTCTTCCTCTCAGACCACAGTAATTCCTTCTGGGCAACATGGTGTCAGTGGTGTAATGCTACTGTCCCTTGTCTTGATCATGGTGAAAAGAGATGTCCTTAGCACGTGAAAGGCTGCACTGTCTCGTGAGCCACCACATGGAGCATCTGCAGCATGGCAGTTCAGCAAGGTTCATTTGGTAGTGTTCATTCATCCCTAACAATGTAGGAAAAGGACTCTGACTAGCTCTGCAAGGGCATTTCATCTCCCACACTGTGGATGTAGTATTATTCACATACAACAGTTAAATACCACATTCAAGTGCAGTGAAAACCAAGGAGAACCAAGCTCACAACTGAAAAGGGAGCTTTTGTCCTAGCCACACAGTAAAATGTCACTATCTTTCCTGAGGGGACAGACAGAAATCACAAGCAGGCACTGTGCCACTCAGAGCACTGCCAGAGAACAGACAAGAAGATACAGGTCTGAAGTCCATCTCCAAGTGAATGGGACTGAGGCCATCTCCCTTCAAGACAGAAGGCCCAGAAGGTGCATTATACTGATGAAGTGGTTTACGTGGCCATAGAACAGTAACGTAATAGCAAAGTGGATAGAACAACACCTGGACAACGAAAACCATTTTGATCAACATTATTCTCCCCACAGGCTCTTTCAGAATACTCTTTGCACAAATAAGAAGCACAAGATGAGGAAAAGAACAGAATATGGGGGTCTCAAATGGCATAAACAGCTGTATTGGTGGTCTGGCTGAAAAAAAAAAAATCTTTGCAGATCTGCTTCTCTCCAACAAGAAAAGCAGCCCTCCCTTGCTCTACAAGGCCACTGCAAGGTGCTCAGAGAAGGTAAGGGGTATGAGGATTCAGGATCATATAGGAACCTTAAACAGCTGTAAATCATGATGAACAAGAACACCATCTATACAAAGATTGCATTTAAATGGAGTTTATGCTCAGCCGCAGGTGATCAGAGGATAGAATTTTATACTTCTTGGAAAAGCCAACATGCAAAGCTATCCCAGGCTTATGCACGGGGAGAGAGCATTTGGGATTTAGTCAAGAATTTGTTCTGTTGTAGCATTTTCAGTCAGCCCAAATTGGAAGTATCCAGAGAGTCAGGGTCTGCTTCCCATTCCTATGATGCCCTGGTATCATTCCACTTAAACTAGCAGATTATCAGTTCACTAGCACCAACACAATGTGATCCAGACCCAGAACATTTGAGCTAATATTCATCCCTTTGGTTACGGTTCATACAATGTACAGTTCAGAGAGAAATTACATACTCCGCAATTCTTGGACTCACTGGCTTGGATCAAACCATTTCAATCTTAGTTCTGAATTTCCACTGCAGCAAAAATTAAGAGAGTCAAACTTGTTCACACTTTCAGAGGGTCTGAACATGAACCCAGCTTCGTTGAGGTGCCATGCAGTAATGGCAGCCCAAAGTTCAACCCAAACCACACCACTTAGCCTGTCTGTCCTCATTAGCTCCTACAGTTACGAATGAAGCAACAGGGCAGAGCTCTCAAACTTCTGCTTGGCACCATTCAGTTACAGAAATTATGGTCAGTCTCTAAATCACAGAACCATGAAGTATCCTTGGTACCCAAAAGGTATTGACTGGATAAGAATCAAAACTCTGTTCACAAAAATATTTATATTAGCTGAGAAAGCCAAACTCTCCCAAGAACGGAGCTGGCAAGCTTCCCCAGAGTCTCTCTGCCAGTGTGTACAGCACAGAAAGCAGTCCCACCTACCACAACCCCTCTGTGCACGCCAAGGGCTGGTTAGTATTTTAAGGACAGTGCCAGCTACTTGTAAGGCCTCAAAAATCTGGAAACTTTGGAGCGCAGGAGCCGAATGAAGGATCTTGGGAACATCTCTCTTGATTCTTGGGCTGTGTACTTGAAGTAGTTCTGTGGATGTGCCAACACATCAAACAGTGCTTTTATCAGCTTCTTGTCCTAGGAAATAACGAAAGCAGATTTTACAAGTAATTCCTCGGGGGAATTAGGGTCAATATCACCAAAGCCAGTCAACTGGTAAAAGACTATGGACATTTTACTTTCCAAGTTAAAGTGTCTCAGGAGCTTACAGATGAGTGGAGCAAAGCTGACACTTAGGCTCCTGGGAAATCACTGGAATTTCACATTATTTTAATTAGTGACAGGATCTCTTCCTTTCTCACACTTCCAAAAGCAGCAAAGAAAAACAAAACAAAACCCAAACCCAACAACAAACAAAACAAATGAACAACAAACCCACAAAAAACTACACCACCTTGGAGCTGATATCCTGCAAAAGGAAAGACTGCTTGGAATGACATTCCCTCAACCTACCCATTCAACTGTTCCATCACTGAGGTGAAATAAAATCCACCAAGAGATTTTTCACCCAGGAAGGACAAGCCCTTGCTAACCTACAGGTTATACGTAACAGCACCAAGCACGTCTCGAAGAAATGAAATCTGTTGTCTCTCAGTTTGCTCACTGACTCCTTCCAGCACAATCCACATAAAGCCCAAGGGAATACCTTTATCATAAAAAGCCATCATTTTTTTTAGTAGATCTGATCCACATTTAATTTTCCTGGACTAAGGGTATCTTATCTACTGCTCTGCACAGTTAGGATGTGTTGATTCAAAGTAGCATGTGTCTATTGCATCAAAGAGCAGATCAGGTGCAGAGCAGGAGGCAACCTCACTAGCACATGGGTGTCAATTTCATTCAAAACCAACATTTTAGCGCAAGGAACATACCTTAAGTATTTCTTGATGATTTTCAGATGCATAAAGTCTACCATCCCGAACGATGTCTTCTATTAGTTCTTGGTAATCCTCTATTGAAAACGTACAAGAGAGTCCTTTGCACGTTCATTTCATTTCCACATTTGATATCTCCCTTGGTTATACAATGAAGCCCTACCCCCAAAAGAACCAGTGGTATTTGGCTCTCATATCAGCAGTTATTCCAGTGCTGCACTGTTGAAACTCATCTGCAAATACCCACAACCCATTCTTCACTTCTTTCTATGATAAGATAAAAAAAAATAAAAGGAAGCTTTCTTAAAAGGCAAACCTTCTGGCCAATCACAACTTGAATAGCTTCAAAAGGAAAAGCATCACCTAAAAAAAACATTTGCTATTAATTAAACTCTCCAGATCACCATGGAGGGGCACTCATCCACTACTCAAGTGTGAACAGAGATATGCCACATTAAGTTCACATCACTCATGCTGAAGGACAAAGCCTCAGCTCCAGTCTCTCTCTGGTTGACTCTGTCAAGAACCAGAAGGCCCAGAGTTTCAAGAACAGGTATGCTTCTTCTCCATTACAACTACTGCTGCTTTACAAAAACACTTCTCTAAATCAGCTTGTACGATTTGGGAGCAAAACACAAGAGAATGAGGAAGCAGAGAATGACCTATCTGATACCAAATTACAGCTGACAGCAGCAACACAATCAATCACAGAGGTATTTTGGACTCTGCCCAATCCTCAACTAGGAGCAATCTGCCACTTGAAGTAATCCAGAGCTGGGAAGGCATAGAGGCACGTAAAAATTGGATGCTGGCTCAAAGTCCTGCATTTTGCCTTTGCAAATCAGAACCCAGAATCTCAGCTGTTTGGTTAGGTTTGTGAGAGACTGGAAATACGACTGGACTTAAGAATGTTGTGCAACGTGGTGATCTTTAACCCAGCTAAAAATGAAAACAGCCACTGGAAGAGCTCAGTGGCACTGCTGAAAGCATTGCTTCTCAGCAAAGTCAAGGAGCCCACAAGGAGTTCCGCACCACTGCAGCTGCACTGCTCCACGCAGCTTCAGCCATTCACACACACTTACCATCATATGTTACGTAAGGAACCTGGAATCCTTTGGCGCTGTTCCCTTCATTAGACTTGAATTGGATCCACAGCTTCTTAGACCTAGAAGTGAAAGCTATTGGGCGCTCATAGGTCTGACAGGTTTCATACGTGGTAACTGAGTTGGAAGAAGCTTTCAAAGAAAACACACAATAGGCAGTTATGTGACAGTGTCTTATGCTAATAGGTGTATACAAATTAGATTAAACTACCATGACAAAAAAATGCATGCTACTGTTAAAAGAAACCAAACAAAAAACAAACCAAGCAACCAACCCTCCTTATATTGTGCCAGGGCACCAGTGGATCATAGAATCACAGCATAGCTTGGGTCAGAGGAGAGAGGACCCCTCTCTCACCTGGGCAGCACTGCCAAATAGAATTTCCCAGCTGTCATTTAAAAGAGATCTCTACTCTTCAGTGCTGGACAGTTGCACCACATTTAGTTTTTGCAAACAGTAATGCATGTGAGAAGCCTGTGTTGCACACTGAGATAGATGCTTCAATGTCCATTTCCGACTTACAGCTTTTTCTCATCACCAGGTAGTCCCCACACTCATCTTCTATTGGTAGGAATATTTCTGGAACCACAATTAGAATGCGGCGTTTCGGTGGTGGGTTAATATTCCAAGTGCATTCGGTGTTTGCAGGATAGTCCCCAGGATAATTGGGTGATTCGATGTACCCAGTGTAATCTCCCAGTTCCCCTCCACACTGCCTATCTGAAAAAACAACACAGCATATATGACCGTGAAAAGTGAGGACATTCCTTCAGCTCTTCATGCAGACACTTTCAGAAGCAGCACACAATTGACAGGCACGCAAACTTTTCTGTCTATATCTGACGTAGTTCCCTTTGACAAGCTTCACTTCATACGGCTGCTGGCTACGCTCTTATGGCTTCATCCACGTTAAAGAAGTCATAGAACCATTAAGGTTGGAAAAGACCAGTAAGATCATCCAGTCCAACCATCAACCCACCACCACCTTGCCCACTAAATTACGTCCTCCACTGCCACATCTGCCCTTTTACACCTCAAGGGGTAGCGACTCCACCACCTCCCTGGGCAGTCTGTTCCAAAATACAGATTACCCTCTGTTAATGCAGCCAGTGCTATTGGCCAAGCCACAGACAAGTAAAAAAGCACTTTCAAAAGGACACAGCAATGGTCAAGCAAGGATGCTCCACCTGCTTGTATTAGACAGGACACCTTCACAGAAGCATCAGCTGAAATCCAACTGGAGCCTACTGTGTTCTTCTCAGGCACCACATCAGCAGCAATACCAACAGGGGCTAGGCCAGGCCTTTTCCCTGTTCAGTTCAGCAACCCAGTAGCAGGAAAGGCGTGTCCCATGCAGGATGCTCTCCCTGTTCTCTGCAGCTCTGGATGCCCACAAGGTTCTAGGTGCTACAGAACCGTAACAGCCACGTGTGGGGTGTGATGTGACCATAGAACAGAATCTCCAAATATCTCGAGCACTTCCTTTTGTGATAGGTAACGAAAACCTATCTTGCTTTACTTACTTTTGCACTGCGTTATATTTGTGGATCCATCATAATCCGTAGTGGTGTTTCCAGGGCAAGAAATACAGTAATTCTGCCCAAACTCAGGCTGGTATGTCCCTACTGTGCAGCGAATACACCGATGAGTTGTTGTATTGTAGAAATGGCCAGGTGAACACTGAACTGAGAAGCAATTAAATAGGCAGCACGATTAACAAATCAAGAGTACAAGCCATATATTACCCTCACTGTCAACTCCCTCCCCATCTTGTTGCCTTCCATTTGTAGGTCTACAAACAAAGCCTTTCCTACTCTTTCTGTGTAATTTGACAAGTTTACTTCTCTCAGCTCAGCTTAACTTCTGAATAATTTATTACATTGCCCTTCAAATGGAGCTCTCTGTGCTGCAGTCTCTCATTTTTCTTCTTTTCCTCCCTCTGTTCCTTTCAGGCTCTGCTTACTCCCAAATAACTGCCTTTGTTGAGTTTCTTACTCAAGCAGCTCAGTTTGGAGTCCCTCCTACATGATCCATTCCCACTCTATAATCCAAAACACTTCAAATACAAGTTCCAAACAGTTCTTGCACCTGTAATTCCACATCTCACGTGGCCACATGCAAAACCATGAGTTATTCATCCCAGTTGATAGAAAAAAATTCTGGAATATATACTCTTATTTGAAAACAGGGCCTTGTTGCCTTGTTTTAGTTCGTGTTAAATTGTGTTAATGGAACTGTTGAATCAATTCCTGTTATCTTGGACCAAAGTTAAAAGATACACCTATTACACTGCAATTCTCAAACATAAATGTATCACGACTGACACAAGAGGGCTTTCTTTTCCAAACCACTGCTAAACATTTGCCATCGACACTTTTTCTTCGTGGTGATCTTGATGCAAGTGGCATTCTTTTATCCGTGCTTTAAGGACATTGAGCTATTAAGACTGAAGTTTCATCTCTTCCATGGGTACTTATTTTTCATCAGCATTTTCAAAGACAGTTTCATAGCTCTCATAGGTAAATAAAACACTAACAAGAAATTTCTTCATTCTTGAAGGCCTGATCCTCATTCTTGATTTTTGATCCTCTGAGGATGATTTTTGATCCTCTGAGGAGAATCCTGGGAGCAGAATGCACATCAACTCCATTGCACTCAAGTTTCAAGGACCGTTTGAAGTACTGCATGGTTAAGATGAACAACAGCTTTTCAGATAGCTTTTTAACCATTATTAACATGAAAAAATATTATCTGATTTACACTTTAGAACTACGGTTTCCTCCTTCACATTTTGAAGTCGCTGCTTAAATCCAAAACGTCAGTACAGTATACTCATTTTCTCTTGGGAAATCTTTTTCTTACTGTTCTTCTATATAAAACTCTTCTCAAATCAATCATTTCATCAACCAACTTCTACACATCTGTCAGCCTCTCCTTAAGTCTTGTGTAAGTCAGTTATAAAGAGAATTGAGGTGTTACTAATCTTCCCTACATCCCACCAACTACAGGACTCCTGGAAGAAGAGATCCTGGGAAGAGTGATCCTTACTGAAACGCTCTCATGCAGCAGCAGCGGATTTCCCATCAGAGCAGCAGAGTTCATCAGCTCTCGGTCTTACCTTTGGTCTCACAGTCCTGAAATGAGGACGTGCTGCTGTGTCTTGTTGTCAGACCCCCTCCACAGGGGAAGCAGGACACTCGCCCAGCTTCAGGCTGGTATGTTCCAATGGGGCATGGCAGACAGGGCTTGAAGCCGTCAGGGGAATATTCACCTGGTGAACACTGATCTAGAGGATGAAGAACACGGGAGCATCAGCTCATATGTTATAGTGGAGGTAAGTAATGAGCCTACACAGGACCCAGAACTCCACCGTGCAACTGTTTCCTCTTTAACTGTGAGGGCCAAGGTTTCAGAACGGCATGCGAGCAACAGAAAAAGATCAATACATACACTGTACCCTAAAACCTAACATGAACACTGATGACCTCTGGTGCTGGTGAGCTCTGGTGGACTGGAACAGCCTTCACACTTTGTTGCAAGGCTACACTGGACACTAAACTTGTCCAGTGCTTTCTGTTAATCTGTACAGAGCAATACCATAGCAATTATCTCCTCTTTCTAAATAACTCTCAGACTCCTAATAAATGAAAAAAAAAAAAGTACTTAAATTAAGACATCAAAAATGTACTTCCAGATTTCTAAATGTATTTTTGTATTAGTAACTGGTGGATTATCATACTTCATAACTTGGAGGTTACTGAACTGTCCTAAAAGCTCAAGTGCAACCTGGAATTGTGTAAATTCACTAAGCATTAGATGTGGCTCAGAGACTTCTAAAACAGAAATATTCTTGCCAATAGTGATTCTTGGATAATGATCATCGGTGCACTGGATGGTTGTGTTTTGCATGATGTGTATACAACATCAACCAGACTGATTTTACTGGAACGCACAGTTTGATAATATCTAATAAACCCAGTTATACTTAGAGGCATCTGACAAAATCTGTATTTGAAACTTTTCACAAAATAACTCATTTCAGTGCCAGTATTTAATAATCACCCTGTTCTGGAAGGTACAGAATAGTGTTGCAGCTGTTAAGCCTGCTGAAAAATTCTGTCCTTTTAAAGACCTGTTACAATAACAAACTGTTAGTTTTAGTTTATAGCTCCAATAAATCACTCAGTGAATAGCTGTTTTGTTAGGAAGTTAAATTGGCCTTGGCTTCATTTCAGGATATACGACTAACAACAAGCAGGGCATTACGACCGGTCATGATCAGTAATGAAGAACTTTGTTTATTGTTGATAAATCGAGTGGAGTAGTAAGTGTTTTTCCTTCACTTAAAAAAAAAATTCAGCAGAATTAAGCATTGCTCTGTAGCTCATCAATGAAAGCTAGTGCGAAAGGAGACCGTCTCAGCTCTAAATTTTTCCACCACACATCAATTCTGCTCCCAAAAGTACACACATTCAACACGCATTCCCAAGCTTTTTCTCATTTTATAAACATTCCTACAGTGCACTCATCACTCCCTGTGCAACAGCTTTACAAAAAATGAATGAATTAAGGCTTTCATTGCAACAATCCTAGTAAGGTAAGGAAAGACTAATTACCAATCTGTGATGAGGAAACACGATCAAGTTTAGTAAAGGTGATTTTGAGACACAGCTACTGGCTTCAGGAACCCAGAGGCAAGGAAAAGCTCTATGGTTCTACAGGTAGACCATCCCCCAAGTATCCTCACTGAAGGCTGTCTGCCTATTGCTTCATCCCCTCCATCTTTGTCCCTTCATCTTAATCACACACGAAGTTCGGATGGTTTACATGCATTTTGGGCTTGTTGCAGCTGTTTAGTTTTTGAACAGACTACTACTTTGCACTAATACATATAAAATAAAACAAATTCCACCTTAAAACTGGTTTCTGAACTTTCTCTGAGTCCAACAGGTTGGTTAAGAGGGAGCAGTGTCTCAGGCAGGGACCAAATCCACACCATTTATGTGAAAATGTTGCACTTATGAACTTAGGCCATCAGCTCTCATCTGACAGTTTTACCACTTGCATCTCCTAGAAAACTCATTTTGTAAAATTGTAATGCTTCCTGCAGTATAAAAACTAATCAACCTAAAACTTCTCAGGATTATTCAGTAAAGTCCAAAACTTTTAGAAATTTGCATTAAGTAAAAACTAGAGGTTCTCCTTGGGCATTAGTAAGATCTTGAACACCCTCACAGGCATTGCACAACTGAACTCTGAAAGCAAAGGAAAAAAGGGGCAGAAGCATTGGAGGGTCTGTTTCTGTGTCTTACCTCCACACTGAGACACACTGCAAGTTCCAGCAAACTTTTGGTTTCCAGGACTGGGGCAAGAGTCACAAGTTATTTGTCCTTGCTCATCTTGGTAAGTTGTGTTAGGGCATGAAACACATCTTCCTTGCTCCCCATCACAGTACATACTGCTACTGCAGCTAACTAGCAACGTGAAAAAAATACCAGCTCACTAACATATTGCACTTGTGGCTTCAAAGCTAAATTAGAAGGCCAAGCAGCCAAACTACTGAAGTAGTTTCTGTAGGAACTACTACTAAAAAGTAAGAATCCATGTTGAGGCAGGAGCAGCTTGCTGGCAGACGAGCCAGGCTAGCAGAAGAGTCCACTGGACAAGCAATTGGCTTGACCGTGGAGTCTTAGTTTGTATGATACCACAGGAAGGAGGTGATGGCCACTCTCTGCTCAGAAATTACCCAGCATGTGAAGCTGGCTTCCGTGACAGGGTGGGGTGAGGGGAACGCTATCTGCTTTCACAATAGAGGTCACTGGTTTATTAGATAGCATTTATGATGTGGCTTCCGGGATTAAGGAGCTCAGATCTGAATGAAGAAGCCTACTAGAGTACTCCACACCTCTTTACAGTTTATAGTCTAAGAAATAGATTGGTTTCTTTACACTACTATCTCAATCCAAGCTTTCTGAAGCAGTACGTTGAGCCACAGATGCCTTCCCTGCAAACTGCTCCTGGTTCCTCCTCAGAGAGGAAAACCAGTCCAGCCACGTCACCCCACTGGAGCACAGAGCAGAGATAATGAGGGGAGCATGTTTAGAGACTTATCACACTCACCAGGACCCAGTTAAGTATAACAGACAGACTTGGTGTAATGTACAATTATAGTAAACAATTATTGTTAATTGTGGAACAGTACTCCAATACAGATATCATCCCACAGAAATCTGCAGGACTGTACATGATGTTAAGTTGGCACAAACAAACCAACTCTGAAAATAAAATAAAAGGAGTTAAACTTTTCCTGTCAAAGCATTTGTTTAAATTTAAATAAAAATGCCTATAAGCCTCTTAGGAGTTTCTACAAGCTCTAGAAGTTTCACAAAACTAGAAGCAGCACAGTCCCTCCTGACACGTGGGAAATATCCACTCAAAACAAATTTGAGGATCTGCAAATAACAGTATAAATCAGAATCTGTCTTGCTGGCTTCGCTCTTTTTTCAGAAACCGGACTGTTTTTCTCCAAACAAACAAAAGAACCAATTGCCTCTAGTAGACTTCATTTCTGCAGCCACTGTCTTTGTTGGTCTTCAATGCCCATTAAAAAACTGGTCTTGAATCTCATGCAGCTGTTTTAAGGGGGGAAAGGAAAAAAAAAAGTGAAAGCTTTTCTGATGCAAAAACAAGAAAAGAAAAGAAGAGGGGGCACAGGGAACCAGGATTAACGGTTACAAAGACACTTAGAGGCTCTTCCTCTCTTTTCAGCCTTTGAGTGTTTGCTCCTCTAGACAAATGCTGTAGTATTTCAGTGGATAAGAAGGTGAACCTTATAAAGGAGGTCATGATCCACTATTTTACCATTTTCTTAAGAATCACGCCTTGACTTTATAAGGATAATTACTGACAACTGCCACAAATCAATTCTGAAACAGCATCCTTTATATTATTGTATTGTAGCAGTTCACACACTTAAGGCACTTGAGACAGTTACATCTTAAGGACTGGTGTCTCAAACTTCTGGTTGCAAACAGGTCAACAGGCAAAAAGCACACTGACATTTCATCTTTTTTTTTCCCCCATCAGTTTTGTAAAAACTGAAAAAAATACACGCCGTTCAGTTTTTCAGTGTGTGTGAAAATTCAGCTACTAATTGCAACACCTGCAACAGCAGTCAGCACTTTTCTCTTTTAATATCTTTTAGCATACTTTCATGGTGCTAGTATCATAGCACATTAAGTCTTTAAGACTATTTTGTTAATATTTTATCTGCATCCTCTAAACTAAAGGGACAAAACTGCTGGATACTGAGCATAAAAAAAAGCATCAGCATCTCCCACCCAAGATAAAGCTGCTCAACATTTACATCAGAGCAAGTACCTATGCCAGCGTGCCTGCAGTTCTCTTAAGTGGCAGCTCTTTGGATTAATCCATTTGTAGCTGCAGCAATGTTGTGCTGACATATCCCTCTATGCAGTAAGTTCAGAGAACATTACTTTTGCTTGCCTCCCTTCATTAATTAAAATATTCATGTATCTAACAAAAAAATACTAAACACAGAAAGTTGTACTTCGAGCTCCACGGGGCACAATCAACATATGACAGCACTTTAAGTGACGGAAAAAACAGATGAAGGCTTGTTGCTTCTACCTCAGTGGAAAATACCTGTAGGCAAAAGGTCCACGGTAGCTATCTTTTTCTTCTCTTTCAGTATGGATATCACTATTAATCAGATTATGATGAGGAATTGTCAGTATTTGAAGAGTTGGTCTTTGGCCGACTGTTTCAACTCCTATTCATACTGAAGAATAACTACTAGTAGCCTGCTTAGTGAACAGAAATTGCATTCCCCCCAAGAAAAACCTAAAAACAGCACACAATGTGTCCAGCACCCTCAGATGGTCCAGTCTTGAAGCGCCCCCATTCAAGTAGACAAGTGCAAGACGTTAATGGCTTGAAGAATGTATAGAGGAAAAGGACCTGGGGGTGTTGGTTGATGCTCGGCTTAACATGAGCCGGAAGTGTGCCCAGGTGGCCAAGAAGGCCAACGGCATCCTGGCCTGTATTAGAAATAGTGTAGCCAGCAGGAGCAGGGAGGTGATCATCCCCCTGTACTCAGCTCTGGTACGGCCGCACCTCGAGTACTGTGTTCAGTTTTGGGCCCCTCACTACAAGAAGGACATTGAGGCCCTGGAGCGTGTTCAGAGAAGGGCAACAAAACTGGTGAGGAGTCTGGAGCACAAGTCTTATGAGGAGCGGCTGAGGGAGCTGGGATTGTTTAGTCTGGAGAAGAGGAGGCTCAGAGGAGACCTTATTGCACTCTACCACTTCCTGAAGGGGGCTTGTGGTGAGGAGGGGGTGGGCCTCTTCTCCCTGATAAATAATGACAGGATGAGAGGGAATGACCACAAGTTGCGCCGGGGAAGATTTAGATTAGACCTGAGGAAACATTTTTTCTCTGAAAGAGTGGTCAGGTACTGAATGGCCTGCCTAGGGAGGTGGTTGAGGCACCATCCCTAGCGCTGTTCAAGAAGCGTTTAGATGAGGTGCTAAGGGATTTGATTTAGTAGTTTAGTGGGTAGGGATGGTGATAGGAGGATGGTTGGGCTAGATGATCTTGTAGGTCCTTTCCAACCTAATGTACCTATGAACCTATAAGTTTTTTATGATAAGATTTACTGCAGTGTGGAAAGATCACACATTCTACAAAGAGAACTCAGAATTCTCTGGGAAGGTTGATTAAGTCTCCATTTTCCATGATGTGCTTTAACAGAGACCTACAGCGGGCTGCTCCATGTGGGTCATTCCCAGGACTTCACAGAATTAATAAGCCAGTACTAAATACACTTCCTCATCAGCACAGAGCTTTCACATAAGGTAAGAAACTATGACACCTGGGCCACAAAAGCATCAGAAATGCTTTAACAGGACTCGATGTTAAACAGCAAACTTGAAATAAAATGCACCACTCCTAGGTAAAATGGAATTCACTGTGGATTCCATCAACAGCTGTTAAAAGAACAGCAGACACGTGTAACCACTCAGCCCATTAAGGTTGATTAAATCTAATCTGTTCCTGGTGCCTTACTAGATCTTCTGTTCTGCAAGTCCCAGTGTGGCCAGCAGAACTTAAAGCAGGAAAACCAAGAAAAGCACTACCTCAGCAGAAGTGCAAAATGCAGTCCAGTTATCTGAGACAAATGGGTCAGAGCAGGCACTGGGCAGGCTTCCCCTCTTACAGTGCTCAGATGCAACTAATGTTTCAGACAGTGCTGCGTCAGTAGAAATCTACTGCAGAAAGAGGGCCAGAGCATGACTGTCTAATTAAATCAAACTCGTTCTAACCTAGAGAGATTCCAAATATTTTGTTTTAAAACACATATTTGAAAAACAGAGAGCTGCACTCCACTCGCTATCTGGGTCACAGAAGTCTTGTTAGTCCCTAGTCATATTTTTTCCATCACTACTTTCTGCTTCTCTGGGTCAGACTGAGCAAAATCCTTTTACCAAAGTTCACTGCCCGTCCTGAAAACACATGCCCCAGTGGCACTGGGTTCATCTGCTGACCCGGTATCTCTTGCTGTAGAGTCACACCAGAATCTATACCGTGCCCATACACAGGGCTGCAACCTGCCCAGAAACTCTCAGCAGCTCTGCAGAACAGTCAGATCAAAACAAAAGGGGAAAAACCTGCTCTCAAACACACCCATGATCTCGCTTTTTCTTCTAACACAATTCTGCTGCTCCATTCTCTCTTCTCCCATCTATTTCTCAGCTCGTCCTGACCAGCAGTCAGACAGCAGCAGCGGTCGCCCAGCACTGCTCTACCAACACAATCAGTTTCTTCTAAGGAAATGAGGCATGTGTAATAGCACTGCCTCTGCATGTACTCACGTTCCCTCAGCAACCAGCAAAGTTTCAATTTAGCTTCCAGCAATGTGACAAAAGATGTGGAGAGGTTTCAAAGGAACCAGGTTCCTGTAAGCTTAATGTACATCTGTAGGGAACATTAAAGCGGAGAACAGAGATGCTCAAGTAAAAGGTGTTGTGGAGGTTCCACCCTATTTGATCACAGCAAATCTGCACAAGACATAGTCTGAATAACTCCAATAAAGAAAATGATATCTATTTGGCAACTGCACCTTTTTAAGCATAAGGCCCCCAGGGAACCATGTCCACAGGACTCAGTGCTCTCACCAGAACCTGTCAAGGTGTGTAGGGTGAACCGTGGCACCATTTCAGCAAAAGAGAAGCCTGAACATTTACAAGCTCCTCTTCAAAACACTTTCCTCCATACGCTCAGTGTCTCTAACTGCTCTGGCCACAAACAGGCTGTTCCACTGATCTTCTCCAGAAGGTCCCTTGCTCTCTGAACTAGCACAGAAGTGCCACGTGAGCAGCTCATTTGTAGCAAGAGAAGAAATGGGCTATGTGGCTACCTAAAAGTAATTCTTTCCTTGTTGCTTCCTAATTGTGACTCACATTAGTTGAGGACAAAAGCAAAGCCGAAGTTTCCTTTGGGTCCACTTACCTGTAGTGTTTTTAGCTTACTCACTGCTGATTTTTTTCCAGTTTAAATCACAGATGAGCTCAAAAGCGTGTTGTACTTTGTGCAACAGACTGAGGCAGAGACATTTTCAAACCATTCCTACAGCATCAGACACAACAGCTTGAAAACACCCACCTAACCTCAGTGTGATGAAGGCTCCCAAGTTTCTCAGGCTTATTATAACTCTACAAAAAATTACATCATAACACACAGCTCTTCCTGATACAATTCCCAAGTAATTCCCCTAAACAGACATTTTAGACAACAATAAAAAGCATTTTTCTCTATTGTTCACATTCAAGTTTTTCAAGAGTTAGCAAAACTACATGGAAAATCTATACTACGCCCGAGTGGGACGCTGCTGGAAGATGTACTAATTCAGTCTGACAAGCATTTTAAAGGCTTGCTGATTCACAAAAGCACTTACATGCTACATACTCCATGCAGCCTGAACGTCTGTCACACCCCTGCTAAGACAACATCTGACCCTTCTCCTTAACTTTTGTGCTTTGGAATTATTTACTGGGGGTTTCACTATGGTGGTGCTCTTTAGTGTCATGATAATTATGACTTAATTATTAATTATAATGACTTAATTAGTGTCATGATAATTATAATTTTTCCCGTGTTGGCCTAGAAAACCCCTTTTCTCTGTGAAGTTTTAACTCTGACATGAAGATTCCCTGAGAATCAGAGCTTAACCAGCAAAGTGTTTTGGTTTTTTTTTGAATAAGTGAGATACAAAATGCTCAAGTTTAGAAACACAGCGTTACACAAGAAGTAACACTGGCAATCCCCAGGCAATTGTGCCTGCTGTTAAGCCCTCAGATTTTCTACCTTTGAGTTTACTGCAGGTTTTGCATCATCCATAACAAAGTACACAGCGCTGAGCACTCGCTCTACTGTACTACAGCAACTGCCAGCAATAAAAATAGAGAGACACTTATCAGTAGCACGAACAGCACACTGTACTACACCCCACACAGCCCTCCTGCCTCCTGGAGGAGCTCCCTTGCAACGCCTCCACGCTCGGCAGACCTGATCAAAACTAGGAAACACTCAACGGTGGCTTGTTCCTAATTTACACTCACTTACCACATCTGCTACCCACATGCATCTGTCCCGCACCACATGACTGCTGTGGCTCTGACAGCTTGAGGGACTTCCTGGCCACTTCGTGGTCCATGCCAGAGACACGAACACGGAACTGGTCCCTGCTGACTGTCTTCCGTAAGGTCCGAATGGTTTTACGGAACCTCTTCTCTGTCTTCCTTCGGGCACAGCGCACATCGCACGTATCTGGAGAGTACCAAGGGTGAAAGCTGAGTCAGTGACTGTGCACCAAAACCCACCCAATGCCACTCACTGAGAACACAACTTTGGTCAAAAAGTCTGAAGTCCTCATGGAACGGCCTAAACCAGTGGGTTTCAAAACTAATCAGACCAGAAGACTTTAATCCATGGGCAGCTCTTGGATCTTAAAAACCATCCCCATTTCTTGACTCATTTTGAAGCACAAAACTTAAATTTCAAAACAGGAGATACTTTTAAAATCATTTGGCAAAAAAAGATAGAAGTGAAAAGTACAGAGATGAAAAAGCAAACCATAAGAAGCTTCAAATCGCACCTTGGATTATTTTCCAACCAACCTGTCACCTCCTTTTGGCTCGTTTCAAGCTCAAAGTCCGCAGTGATAAAAATCTCTCTGGTTGCTGGCAGTCTACTGAGGGCTCCATGGACCTTCTTGGCGGAGCTGCACGTTAAGTTTACATACTGGAAGCTCTCCATTACTGAATTATGTCTCTCTGTATGAACAAAAAGGAAGCAAAAGCTTGGCCAGCTATGTTATTAGACACTCGCTAGTCTTCAGTGCATATTTAATCACCAAACCTTCAAGGGGAGCAAATAACTCACACCACATGCCAGTAAACAACATTTTTTCCAGTTTCACAATGGGTGTACCCTTATGCAGAATCGTGACTGCAGTGCACCTATGGATGTAAACTAAGGTGGAGCCCCTAGAGCTGCCCTGGCTTGGAGGCATGCATGATTCAATGCTAGGATTAGAGCTTGGCTGCAGCACTCAGCCTGCTTCCCCTGGGTTTTGCTAAGCAGGTTCCAATGAATTGCCTTTCTACCACGTAAAACATCTTAAAACTGTAACACCACTTGCACCAGGCAGGGTGTTGAAGGGAAATGATTCTGCATCCACATGAAGTACGTGAGAAATGAGTTAGCATATAACAGTGTTTAAGTTAAGTGGTGGCTCCATTCACGGGACATTTGGAGACAGTTTTCAATCCCTCAAAGAGGGAAACAAGGTTTAGTTAAAGAAAACATTCAGAATAAGCTCTGGTTCAGGATTATGTACTTTTCACTGTGTACCTAGCATAGTTCATCACTGTTACTCTTCTAAGTACAAAGAAACTGACATGCTGATTCACCACATTATTAAGAAACTTTATTTTTCTCCCCCCAGCCCCCCCCCAAGTATCCTCATTTCCTGCTGACTTCGTACATTCTGTCTTGGAACAGATGAAGAACTGACCTCACTCTGTCCATCTGGGGATGCTAAAGTATAAGAGGAAAAGAAGAGAAGAATAATCTTTTAGCAATAAAGTCAGCATAAAAGGCCCGAAGCATCTTCACTGAGGCATAAGAAAGTAAGCAGCAGGCAATAAAGGAAAGAAGAGAAAGAAAGGAAAGAAGAGAAAGAAAGAATAGAAAGGAAGGAAAGGACAAAATCAAAAGAAGTATGGGTGATTTTACTGGGTACTAACTGGCAGTAGTACAAGCAAAAAAGTAGAATTTTCCTTGCAAACTCTAAGGTTGTCACAGCAAAGTCCTGTCACCTGAAACACCTACTGCAAGAATCTTAGCTGAGAAGGAGTATGATTCTTGAAGTTAGTAAGGAGTAGAAAGTATCCAGCCCTCTGTGCACTTCCTATCAGGAAAATACTTAACTCCACAGATACGACTCTAACCTGCTTACCTGCATGTTTATGTTCATACCTGGTATCATCTGCTCCAGACCTTCTTGAAACATCTCGGTCTTCTTCAAACTACATTTTCCTTCATTTAATTTAAAGGTTACACTTATCTTGATGGTTGAAATATCTTCAGAAAGAAAAAATGATGCGTTATTTTACAAAAGGAATTTTAAAATTCGGAAAAACCTGATATCACATCACAATGATGCTATCAAAAATACGCTGACATAAAGGGAAAAACAGAGGTTCTAAAGAGCTTCACAGCTTCCTATTGCTGTGAGGCTGGTTCTCAACTGGAACAGGAACAAAGTGTGACAGATCTCACTTAAAATATAAAAGAGAATGAGATCAAATCGAGAACTGCTTCTGGGCAAAATCAAATGAATGTTGGCTGAAATATGAACAGATTCTTTAAACGAAACTAGTTCAGAAAGTGATTTACATTGATATAAAACAGCACTTCATCTGTTTAACTTCAGATGCTTTCTAAACTTCGCTGTCCAACATCACAACCTAGAACCTGTAAGTAGCCAACACTTTGAATTTGGATGCCTGAAAAGAGCCACAGTACTCCTGGCCTCGCAGCTCATTCCACTACTGGTCCATTTATCTTTCCTTATTCTTTAAAATTAGATTGGGTGGTGCTGGTGAAGCAGCATAAGGGAAACTCTGCTGTAATTATGAACTGCATTTAGGAATTAAAGGAAAGAAAAACGGAGCACAAAATTGGAAGGAAAACCAACAGAACACTCATATTTCACTGTTATCTTTTGAAAGAAATCAGTCACATCATGCAACAGAAAATGTAGTAATTACCCAGCCAAGTGGATGCATTTGTATTTTGCTGCTTTTTCTTAAGTTGAGATGAACTGCCACAGGTAAGAGTGTAGGCATCTTGTGATCCTAACAGACAGAATATACAGACAGACAGTAAAAACAGGCTCTGTACACAGACTGAAGACTCCTGTCATATAAGAGGCATTCTTAATTTGTTGATCTGCATCATCACCTTTTTCAATGGATTATATCATAAAATACTCAACAATAGTTTGTCTTTTCCTAAGTGACTAAAAAGATCCAAAAGAAACGAATAATCTGTCCCAGAAGAACCAGCTGAGTCTGAGTGCTGTGTCCTGAGGCCAGAGGGACGGTGCAGGCAGAGCTCAGACCCCACGTAGGGCTGGAATGCCGCCGTGCCATTGAGCTGTGGATCTCAGGGCCAATTAAGGAATGGCCCAGGGAGCACAGAGAATTCTGCCCTGTCCTCTTCAGTTTCAAAAAGACGGTTGTCAAGAGAAGGGAATCTGATGGCAGAGTAGCTATAAAGGACAGGGAAAGGGGGGCTTTCCCTGGAGCACTGACTGGGATTCGGCCTTTTTTCTGTACTGAAAGAGGAGAGCTCCCTCGTGATGATCTGTTTCCTGGGGCTTCCATGATGGTTATGACTTTTGCTACTCTTTCACTGTCTACAGAATTATATGCTTGAGCTTTTCTTTTTTTCCACTTTTGTGCTTATTGGCTGGTTTTTGTTAGTGGTGATGGTGGGTTTTTTTGGACTTACCAGAAACTACCCGAACATCTGAAGAGCAGCTTAAGAAGCATCTATCACTCCTGCCACTCTTAATGCAGTGCAGCAATACCTTTGGTGACATATTATCAGGAAAGGACTCCTTTTTCTCTAAATAGGATAAAACAAATACTCATGGGAGAAGTAAAACGTATGCACACATGTTGCTAAGAAATGGGTATGCAGCTTCTTATGTAGCTGGCACCAGAGAGCACCCATGCAATTAATAGGCTGTTTAGACAGAAAAGAAGAACAAAATAACATCACTGGAAGATCCCATAGCATCCATCAGCAAATTCTCTCATGCAGGGAAATAACAGGAAATAAACAGATAAAAGCATATGAAAGAACCAAAGTTCCTCAAAGTATCTCCTGTTTTTTTTATTACTATTATTTATTATTTTGTTTGTTTTTACCAGTTTCAACATCAGTACCATCATGCCAGATTAAAAAATAAAACAATGCAGGGAACAAAGACTCCTACTACTTAACAGGGCAGACAAATACTTCAGATCTGACTACAACCACACGGCTATAAGACACATCAGGAGTAGTAATGTATCTGCCAGGCACCTTACCAACACAATCCTTCCTATTCCAGTGTAATTTGTAGTTAGAGTGGCACAGGCATTCATAGTCCCCTGGTGTGTTCACACAGAGCTGTTGGCAGCCACCGTTGTTGATGCTACATTCATTAATGTCTATAGAGGAAAGGTAAAATTTGATTTAGAAAGTAATTTCTACTGCATACTAAGACCAGAAGTTAAATGTGTAAAAAAAAGCACACTTAGTAGAGCTTGGAAAAGCTCTTAAAGGAAATCCATCTTGAAACAGTTTTGTTTTCATGGAAATCTTTCAGTGAGTGTCAAAATGGATCAAACTTTTGGGGAAAGTTTATTCTTAAACCACGCATCAGAAAAAAAGATACACATCCACCCTCAGCAACACGTTAACAAATCAACAAAAGGGAGAACAAATCAACTCTGCATTGCACTGTATTTAGATAATTAATATTTCTGTTCTGGAATAAAGACAGATAACACAGACAGGATTCACACCAGCAATCCTACAAAGTGTTCAGATAGGATTCTGTGACTGACATCTCTATTTCATTTCAAGGGGATAAATAACAGCAGTGAATCAGCACCATCCCCTCTGTCCAACTAGCCAACTTCAGGGGCCTTGCCCAGCTCAGTAATCGCCCATAAAGAAATTACCAACAATGCAACATATTGTCTTTGGTGCACTGTTGTTTGCTGACGCAGAATATAACTTCCATTGTGTATACATTCTGCTGTAACTGGAATGGCAGCACCCCACTTCAGTATTTCCAGGAAGACTTTTGGACCTTTGGTTGAATTTCTGGGTTAAAAGGGTTGAAATTAGTGACATAAAGCCCATCTGGAGGGCAGTCACCAGCAGTGTACCCCAGGGGTCAATGCTATTTATCCTCTTCATTAAACCTGGATGATGGGACAAGAGTTCAACCCCAGAAACTTGGCAGATGATACAAAACTGGGAGGAGTGGCTGATACACCAGATGGTTGTGCCCCTATTCAGAAGGACCTCAACTGGTTAGAGAAATGGGCTGACAGGAATCTCATGAATTTCAACAAAGGGAAATGCAAAGTTCCGTTTCTGCTTCTCAGATCCACTCTGATGGCTGCTCCTCTCATCTCCAGTAGCTCTATGGTAATTATACATAATTACACAAAGATGTCACCGTGGAATTCCCAATCAGTCCCAAAGAGTCCCAGAAAGTTTGTGCAACTGAATATACCCAGTTCTACACACTTTTCTCAAAGTTATTGTAACCGGAGTACTTGTCACTGCTTTCACCAGTTGTTTGTTTCCACCTCTAGATAAATAACCATTTGGAGAGAATGCTATGAAATAGATTACCAAACCTGAGCTAGTTTCAGAATAAACACATGCTACTATCAGAACAAGAATATCAGGCATAGAAATGAGCAGCTGAGAAAAGATGAAAAAAGAAGGCTCCACCTTAAATCTGTACTGCTCCCAAGGCTTAAATCCTTGGTTTTCATCATTTTTTAGGTAGGATTCTGAGACAATGACATCCTATGATCGCCAGCACTTAATGTCTTCTTCCATATATGTCAGAAGGCACAACCTCGTTATGCTTACCAGCACTGACAACAGCTGGCAACTGTCAGCAAATGGAGGGGTTGGTGTGGTACGAGGATTAACATCTGCACAGGAACATGCTATGGAGAAACAAGTAGCACCCAAGAGATAAATTACAGCTCCTTTTCCCCCATCAGTGCTCAAAAGAAATGGAAGCAGTGCAGAGGAAGGTATGAGGAAAGACTTCCTTAGGCAAACAGAACACAGCGTTACTCCCTATACGCTCAGATAGATTTCCTGTTTACCAGTACAAAACAGATGTTGCAGCCCTTTAACCTTCTCCAGAGGCTCTTTAGAAGCAGAGGTTAGGACTTATCAGACACAAGGAAACCTCTGAACTGTTAATTCTAAATACAAGTGTGCTCATTTTACCACAGAATTAAATACATTTAACTTACAGCTAAGTAAGCAGAAGCAGTAGCAGTCAGCATGGTCCTGCCTAAAGCTTATATGAAATAGTTTTATTTCTACTTAGTGTTCGGTTATTCACGCTTCCTTGTGGTAATCCCATAAATTTGCCACAGAAACATCAATATTTGACACTGCTAAGCTTCCATCTTCCTCTGTACTTGAATATTTCACATAGGAAAATAGTAAAACATTTAGGAGTGTTGGTTTTGGTCAATGTAAATTAACATCAGCTAGAACCCCAATCTGTATCGTGTAATGATCTGACATATACACGGAAACTCACATAACTGTGATTCTTGAAATAATTCAGAGAATCCTGTTCTTAAAGTCCTACTTGACTCGCTATTCACTGAGGTCAGTAAAGAACTGTCAAATTACAGCTTTCATGTTGAAGTGCAAAATGCATCTGTTTATTCTAATAGTCACAGGTGCCTTCTGAATTCAGGATACGAAGGGAAAATCAATTGAGCAAAGGCGAAAGCGAGCAGGATTTGTTTTCCCTTCCACTGCATCTCCTTATCACAGCAAGGAGTAAAACTTGCTGGAAATGCTTGATGCACATACACAGGCTCACATCCTGCACAGACACCAAGCACACCTGTAACAACAGTACTCTACCAGCTCTTTGGAACTCACCTCCACAGTGTGTGAAGCCATAGAGAGCATATCCCTTGTTACACGTACACTCAAACGTGCCTGGATGATTGATGCACGTATGGTCACACGTCCGTTCAAAAGAGCATTCATCAATGTCTGTGAGTTTTAAAGGGACACGTCAGTATCATTCAGCCTGACCAGGGAGCGCTTATGAGCTAACAAAGTTGGACAGAAAGATGCACAGATTTATGTAAACTAAGCAAATTCTTTTAAAGTAAATAATGCGGAATCACGCAACAACAACTTTCAAGAGAACAGTTACTTTGCCAAACAAACTGTTTCTTGGCAAACAGGAAAACTGTTGCTACATTTTAACGGTTACGTTTGTAAATAAATTGCTCTTCTTTGTGTGGACAAAGAAAGCTAGCAGAAACCCATTTAAGTCCACAAAAGGCCCGTGGAAAGAGATTTACCAAAGAAAGTATTGCCTTCATGTTTCCCCAGAGATGAAAGTGGGGGCTAAATTCTTAACTCTGCACTAACGCAGTGCCTGTGTTAAGGCTGCTGAAAAATCACAAGATTTTTCACGAAGATACACCTGAAGAGAGAGGACTGGAACAATTAGGTGATTTTTTATTAATGGTCCACTATACCGCACGTTTAGATCTCAATGTCAGTTTCCAAAAGCTACTGAAGTATGTTTTCTACAGTGAAAACTTTCCTTGGCATTACAACATTCTGCACGCATCCTCTTTATATAGTAAGAAAAAAGTGTCAAATTATGACCTCATTAAACTGAATGGTAATATGATAACATTTCCATCACTTTCTAGGACACTAGACATATGTTATATTAATCAAATGGACTTAAAGCTTGTGTGACAGCACATTATGCAAGGACAGAGAGATACTGGCTTTATTTCTCCCTGTAAAGTATATTAAGAATATTAGTAGAAGGGAGGGGAAAAAAATTATCCTCAAAAGGATATTTTTAATATGATGTTATCTCATTACACCACTAAGAATACCTCCTAAATTAGTATCAAGCCAACTGTATTAACCTCAACAGCTGCTTCAGAAATTAAACAAAATACTTTAAAAAATAAAAAGATGAGGAACAGAAATTATTCTGGAGACTATTATCACTTCATCATTGTAGTAGATGTCCAAACCAAGCTGATTTGTTCTACTTATATTGCCTGTCCAGTGCACATACCTTGACAAGACTTCTCATCTGTTAATAATTTAAACCCCTTTCTGCAGCTGCAATCAAAACTGCCAACGGTGTTTTTGCAGAAATGATCACAACCTCCATTATTGGATTGGCACTCGTCAATGTCTGTTAGAAAAACAAGCAAACAGAAAAACCATGAGTAAGCAGAACACATTCCACATACTTACACTGTCAGCTCCAGAAAATAGTCAAGTTTAGTTGGTGGGGAGAAGCCCAGAAACAGGATCTAATAAACCTATTACAGATCTTGAAGTTAGATCTGGCTCTTAAGAATGACCTGGCCCATTTAGCCTCATGACTGTATTACTGCCTTCATTCATCTTCTTTTCTGTCAGCTATGTTTCAGTACATATGTACATAAGACCCCTTTTTACTAAGCTCTATTACAAAAAGCATGACTTAAATGCTCTCCAAGAGGTTTTAGCCCTTTCAAAATTATCTCCTAATTTTCCTCCTCCTGAGCCCTGCAGAAATGTGACTCGAGGGAATTCCTGACCTGTCCTTTCCATGCCAACAACAGAAATGAGTCCTTTCCCTAGTGTTAATTGACTTGGGCACGGGGATTCCATCTTTTTTTTTTCTGCCTAGCAGAACATTTAATTATAATCTTAACATTTAATTATAGGAAAATATGTTCCAATATATTACCAAACACCCTTTTTTCTCCTTGCCAGTACTCTAATTATCCCTAGAGCTGCTTGAAGCAGTGTTAATTCTACTCTGTAATACTCAGTAGACCGTGGGTAGTAGACAGTGGAATTACGTGCTTCTAAGAACCTACAAACCTACATCTCTTGAGCAATATTCCTCCCAACCCTCACAGATCCACAATGAGGCCATCCTGGTGAGGGGAAAGCAGTGTGGTTTTCTGCATATGATGTACCAGGGTGTACTCTTAAGGAAACTGCATTGCTCCTGGCTGCAGTACCTCCTAGGATCACATTACAAATGCTGGCCGCCTTCTGCACAATGGATTACCTTCATTTGGAGATGAGTACCACACAGCAAGTTATTAGTACACACACGTCCGTGAGTACAAAGCCCACCTTTGCATGTCTTCCCATCAAACTGGAGTGTGAATCCAACAGGACAGCTGCAGTGAACTCCGGTCGATGTATCTTTACATGTACGATCGCAGCCACCGTTATTAACGGCACACGTTTCTAGCCAACACAAGCAAATAAGCAGAAACCTACTCAAGTTTGCTCAGGGATATTATAAACGTTATAAACATCACGCGATACAAAGCACAGTTCTAAGCACACTGATGTCCAGCCACATTTAGCCTACAGTATGCTCCAAAAGCCTCACTGTGCTCACACCCACACTTGGATCTCCAGAAACATTGAGCGACCACTGATGAATGTCAACGGGTGCCATTTTTTCCATATGGAGAAATTCAATGGCACACCTTTGCTTCATCCACACTTCCATGTGAGGCAGACTGCCCCTCTGCTGCCACCTGTTGCACAGCAACAGCATGCAATGGGATACTGGTGGGAAGGTTCAACCTCTACTGCCACGTCTGTCTCTGACACTGCAGGCCAACATTACAGAATAGGAGGTAATACTTTCAGAGCTGTCCTCATACACAAGCAAATGCCAAATCTACACGTTGCCTCAGCTATGTCCAGTTTTTTGTAGAGACTCTACGGACATGTTGCCTCTGGATTTTTCCTCACTAGGGCCAGTTCTCCTCCATGCACAAGAATATTTCCACCTGAAGTGTAGCAGGTGAAACACTGCCCCTTCACAATCACTTAGAACAGCCATAGTACAAAAGGGACTGCTCCATGTTCCCATGATGAAGTAGAACCATGGAAAAATACTATACTTTCATGGCAAGCTCCCAGTCTTCCCGCTGACAATCACAAACAATATCCATAGTTTCTTATGCTTTATGTAATAATATTCTGTCCTTAAAGAGTTCTACAGCACCTTGAGCAGAATACACAGAATCACAGAACTGCTTACGTTGGAAGGGATCTTAAAGATCATCTAGTTTCAACTCCCCTTCTGTGGGCTGGTTGCTACTCACTAGATCAGACTGCCCAGGGCCCCATCCATGCTGGCCTTCAACACCACCAGGGACAGAAAATTCTGCCCAGAACTAATTTGGCCAACTTAAATTAAAAAAAAAGCAATTATTCAACGTAAAAGGTTTCAGCACACAGCAAAATTATTTTGCATAAACTCTTTTACCCATGAGTAACCGTCGCTTGACTCGCTTGTCCACATCAGCTCCTGCTGTAGTGTTTCCCTCCAGAATTTCAACAGCAGCCTCTTCCCTCTCTGTGAAGGAGGAACAAGAAAAAAAAAAAGCACATGAGAAAATACGGCCCGAACAGAAATCCCATATCCATGTGTACAGACAAGAATATGGCAACATCATGCGCTGAATTGTCAGAGACAGTTGAATCCAATTAGGCAGAAATAAAATCTTTAAAAAGAAGAAAAAAAAAAGAAGAAAGAAAACCATGAAGCCCCTTCAGCCAAAACCATGGGAATATGTGGTTGCTTCCATGCAGCTCATGCCTGCTTCAGTATTCTCAAGTTTGGTAAACAGAAAATGCAGTACTGATGTGGCAAATAATAACAAGATGAAAGAACTAACTGAACTGTCACGAGCTGCTCTGTAAAGATCATGCTGTCATCATCTATTACACACTAATGCAAGGACAAGCAGTTATGCCTGAGCTATTTATTTCAACCAACAGGCAACAAAGCCTCCCAGAGACTGGTTTATAGGACTCAAGTTCTTTCTTTACTGGATAACTGCTTTTCAGAAATTGTCATTTAATTGAATTCAGAGTTCTGGTTTTAATATACATACAGCTTTGGTTACACTCTGGCTCACGCTGCACAAGAAACTTGATCTAAAAATCCTAGAAAGAAGGGAATCTTCCTTAGTTAGTGACAAGCCTTGTGTTTCAAAGGGACCAGTGTTAATTACATGCTCCAGTAGAATGAAGCAGCCACTCAACATAGGGAAGCATAAGTTGCCCAGACCCAATCAACTCATTCATGCACCAGTACATTTTTTAGCTTTGGATCCCCTAACATTTTCTAGTTCTACTATTAAGAGGAACATTAGTCACGAACACAAAGCAATGTCAAACTATTCTTGAACTGGTCATCAGCAAACACTACTCCCCTTCTCTATATACTGACCCAGGCAGGTTTTCCCATCCGTGTGCATGATGTACTTGGGGTGACATCCACAAATAGGCCCATTATCAGCATCATCACATGTATGTTGACAGCCACCATTTCCATGATTACATGTTACTAGGAAGAACACATACGTTAGACTTGCCAAGTACTTCAGTGCAGCATCTTTAGAAGACAGCATCCCATTTTGTCTCCATCTGGACATCTTACACACCTTATCACATCCACTTACTGAAAAACTCTGAGACTCAAGCAGTGCACTGTTCTCCTGTAGTGATTAACTTAAACGATGGTTCAACTCCCAAACCATATATTCTTTGGCAAAATGTAGTGGCGCAGGAGTGTCCTGCAAAGCTACTGATTCTTGTTTAGCCCCAAAAGCAGCCTTTAGGCATGTCACACCAGCTTTGCTGTAACATATCAAATCCCTCACCACTGCAAACAGAACACTTGTTTACTTTGGAAAACCATAACCATATGCAGAATATTGCATACAAATGCAGCTTCTCTGGTTCTTGGACAGCTCAAATCCTGGTCGGCATTCACAAGCAACTCCTCCTTTGGGCGTTTCTCTGCAGATGTGAGCACAGCCATGATCTTTATTCATGCAGCTCATGCCTTCTGCAAAACAGAACCAAGGCAAAAGCATCATCATCCTCAGCATTTCTGTATGCAACCAACAAGCAAGTAAGATCAGCCCAATATAGACAGCCATTCGCTACTCCTGGGAAGGCTCCACAGCATTAGGACAAAAAGCATGAGCTTACGTCTAGAAAGGCAGAAAGTCTAGTCCTGCAAAGCCAGATGTGATCCTTCCTATGCCCATGTTCTTTGATTGCAAAGGCAAAAAGCAGCAGCCCTAGGTTTGTGCAGCATCTACATTCTAACCCAATGCTCTCTCTTTATACCAGTGTTTACAAAACCTTTAATAAAAAACACATGGTGGTTGGCACATGGCAAGTTCAAAGCCTAAACTGAAGTTCTTAATTCTCCAATTAAAATGAAGACTCACCAGACACAGGAATGTCATAAAACGCCAGACAAATCATAGAATTGTTTAAGTTGGAAGAGACCCTTAATGGCCATCTAGTCCAACTGCCCTGCAATGAACAGGGACACCTGAAGTTAGATCAGGTGCTCGGAGCCCCATCCAGCCTGACCTTGAACATCTCCAGGGATGGGGCATCCACCACCTCTCTGGGCAACCTGTGCCACTGTTTCACTACCTGTACTGTAAGAATCCTTTCTTATACCCACTTTAAATCTCTCCTTTAGTTTGAAACCATTTCCCCTTGTCCTGTCACAACAGACCCTGCTGAGAGTCTGTCCCCTTCTTTCTTATAGCCTCCCTTTAGATACTGACAGGCCACTAAATAAAAAGATATTTCACCTGTGGTTCAGCTTAATCAATGCCATGGTCACTGGCAAGACGGTAGCATAATCTATACATCCACAATTAAAAAACAGACAGCGATGAGCTGCTTTATCAGAACACCACAGTTTTCCTGAAGCCTTCTCTATTGCTACAAAACTGGGAAAACAGTTTTCTCCTTGGGTATACTGAGAACACATCTTTTCTACCAAGTGCACTGAATGCTCTGCCTCAGTGCATTTACCAAGACAACACATTACACCCAAGTGCTCTCTTTTTTCTTGTCAGGAACACCTCATTTGAGAAGACTCAGTGCTACATAGTCCAGCTGCCAGAGCTTATCCCTCTGATGGTCTGCCACATAAACTCAGGGAACTCTGACTGAGGTGAGCAACGATCAGAGAAATGAAAGCAGTGACTACGCTGCTAAAAAGGGACTGCAACAACAATTCCACATCCTGTATATTTTGAAGCTTCCACAGAGCTTTTTGTAGGCTCACTCCTAAATGAAAATAAAACCACTGTATTGGCAAGCAGAGGTCAGCTCCTTGTCATTATCCCATTACTCTTCAGTTAGGTCCTTGCTCGGCACACAACTAACTACAGCACCCTTTCTCTGTTAAGAAAGCTTTAAGTAACAAAAGAATGGATGTTGCAGAGCCTGGATTATTCTGCTCTACTGGCTTTTTGATTCCTTTCCCACAATGGGAACTCTTAGAGGTCTAACGAGACAATGACACTTAAATCCTGCAGCACACAGGCACAGCCCAAGGAGCCCACATGAAAGCTGCCATCCGTTAGCGTGCTGCCATTCAAGAAATGGGACAATCCATGAGACCACAAATTAGCCTCATTAACTCTTGTGTTTTTGTGACATTTCTGTTCTTAAACAGACAGTATGATTTGGTCCATTAGCTCAGTGTTGTCAGAAAGCATTAAGAGAATTAGCAGCTTAACTTCTGTGTTAAAGTTGCTGTCATTAGGTTTGGAGTTTTTTAGTTTTGTCTCAACTGAGCTATCAAAGTGGAAACCGTTCAAGTAGGTAGTTCAGTGAAGTTCTCTTATATCAGAAAAATGCTGAACTAGAGATTGCTCATTTCTGAGTTAGTAGAGTTCTCCACAGAAAGCTAGAAATGCACTTTCCAAACCAGCACATATTTTAATACCAGAGTACTCACTGTGTAACAAGATACATGACCAAACCCACCAAAATCTAGCTGATCTCAAAGAGAGCATTTTATAGAAGAGAAACACATCCACACCTCCTAGCATTTGCTATGAATCTGCTGCACATTTCCAAAGGTGGTAGAAAAGTACACCTTCCAATTGGTCCCATATTACAAGGATGTGTTACAGAAATGTACAACTCCAAGCGCTGCTGGCCTGCAAACTCCATCACAGATGCAGTCTTCCAGGTCACGCTGTTCCAGAGCTGTTCTCACGTCACACTGTGATCCAGTCCCACACTAGGCAAAAATTTTGGGCAAATCCCATACCTCATACTCCCCAGACACACAACTTCTCATGCAGCAGCTCTTGCCCTGCTGACACACGAGTCCCTGGGGAAAGAGAAGTCTTTGGGTTGCCATACCCCCAGAAAAGGGAACAGAACCCAGTGCCTGCCTGGCCCAGAGGACCACGAGCAAGAGCAGCTCTTGCTGCTCTGATAGCTACCTGATCTTGAGTTCCACGTCACACTCCTGGAATTGGTGAGAGGGAACCCAAATGATACGAACAAATAAACTCAGAAGGGCAAGTGAGCTTGAGGCTTCCTAATTACCCTAGTCCTCAGAAGGAATACAATAGCCTCAAGCCTCTGTATTTCTTCAATCTGCAGTTCACTTGTTTTTCAGTACGGCAGACTGCTAAGAAGAGTGCTCACTCTTAACTGAGCTGAGAGACAGGGAAGGAGATACAGACTTACATTACAGAAAAGAAACAAAACTAAATAGGTGGGCTAGACAGTAGGTGGCAAATGTTGTTTAGATCAACTCTGCAATGTCTCAAGAGAGAACTAATAAAGGATATGCACTGACAGACAAATACACAAGGCAGAGACTTAGCAAATAAGCAGAAAAGGAGAGAACAAAGTGAGGGGAGAGACAGAGCAATGAGATTTGGCTTATAGCAGACCTGCCCACCCAAGAGAAAAAATAGTGGGGAATTCCGTGGTATGCTTCTTCACAGCAGTGCAGGAAGGAGTAGAGGGTAAACAGTCACAGCGTTATGACCCAAAAAAAGTAGTTTTAAAATCCAAAAACACCACTCCTCTATCTGAGAATCAAGAATTCCAAAGGTACAATTATTAATGACAGGAAATACTACTGCTGTTAGCTAGAGAGAGAGAGAGAGAGAGAGGAGTATACTCAAGAAGTAGCAAATATAAGTTGGAAAGCTTGGCATCTGATAAGGTGAGGAATTGATGCTACTGATTTTAATTCTTGGATTCATCATCAACACACACAAACATACATCACTGCCAGCAAACACAGAAAGGTGAAGGGAAAAGCTCTGCCCTGCCACTGTAGCCGCTGCTCTGAGCGATGGCTTGAGAAATCACCCTGTATCAGCACACCTCCATAAGACCAAGCCTAGTACAAAAAAGCTGATAATACAAATTCTAACAAGTGATCAATTCAGCTACATCAGATGACAGCCATCTCAATGCACACATCCCTGGATGGCCATATATGTCTATAAAGGCTGATCTCTTCAGTATGGGGATTTTTAAAGTGAGATTTGTTTATTCATGCTCAGATTCCTCTTACAGTCATGCCAACGATAAGCCTTAGATTAAAGAAAGCTCTGCAGCCTTAAATACTTCTGAGCAAAATATTCACCGTGCAGTTCAATGGACAAATCCCTGATCTGAGCAACCACTTTAAAGTACTCCTCAAGGGCATCCAAAATAATTTTTTTTCAACCTGATATCTAATTAGACATCCAAGGCTCTCTGATCTCTCAAAAGTTGCTTCATAAAGGCTTTACTCAAAACAAAGAACAGGATTTGAATACCTTTGGGGCTGACAAACTATAAATCTCTTAGCCAAAACCTAAAACACTATACAGGGAATCTAAAAGGTACCTAAGGGTAACGCAGGTACTGGAACCAGAGAGAAAATTGTCAGGGCTCACCATTCTTAGGTTTGTTGCCATTCCCTGCATCAGGATGTAGTTCAGCTACACAACAGAGCATAAAGACAGTTCTACTGTTCTGAGTGTACATTAAGAGGAACAACATACAGATGGGACCAAAGAGACAGAAGGGATGTGAAATGCCTTCAGTCACTTAGTAGATACTGACACACTGTTCCTTTTAAAATGAACTAGGACTTCAAGACCCTTCTCAATCTTGAAAAAACTCAAACTCAAAGTACTTCTGAAGTGTCTGTAGAGACTTTGCAGTGAAGCTTTATCAAAAACTCCTGCTTGGTGCCTGGAGGGAAGCAGCCAGTACCTTCTGAGCGGTGGATGCATGTGTGCTGGTTGTCACTGAGAAAGAAACCTTCTTTACAGCGACACTCATAGCTCCCCACAGTGTTCACACAAACGTGCTGGCAGCCACCATTGTTGAACATGCATTCATCTGTATCTGAAAGGCAGAGAAAGAGATCAGCTTTGTACCTGTCCCATAGCAATCAGAGAATCCTTTAGGTTGGAAAAGACCACTAAGATCATCCAGTTTGTCAACACATCCCCACCATGCCCACTGACCCTTAGTGCCACACCCGCACAGATCTTGAATATCTCCAGGGACAGTGACTCCACCACCTCCCAAGGCAGCCTGTGCCACTGCCTCACCCCTCTTTTGGAGAAGAAATTTTTCCTAAGATCCAACTGGAACCTCCCCGATGCAACTTGAGGCCATTACTACCAGGCAGCTAAGACAATTTAGACCAGTCTGTTGTTCCAACAGCATGGCAAGAGTATATTTTGGCTTGCAGTTTGCCTAGTCAGTCACCAGGCTAGCCAGACAAGCCAAAAGCAGAGCCGTTGCAGGGCAGCCAAGAGCAAAGTACCAGCACAGCTCCCTGCTTCATGAAGAATATATGCTTCACCTTGGAACAGCTGCAGAGTACGGTTACTAAACAACCCAGTACGTTTATGTCTAGCCTAGGCATCCATGCATAGTTCTGTCTCTGTAGGACACAACCTCAGCTCCTGTGCAAGCAGGAGTGTTTTTCATTAAATCCTCATTCTGATGCAAAGGTAGAACAAAATCAAACACCAACTCCACAAATCAATCTGGCTTAAAAATAAAATCTGCCTCTTCTTCCTCCTTACCTTCACATATAATGTCAATTCTGACACTCAGTTTGATCTGTTATCCTCCTCCCTCAAACCTAGGTCATCAGCACTTACCATCAAGGATCTGCTGTGTTGCCTAACCACAGTCAAGGGCAAAAGCATATGTTCTGGAAATGAGTTTAATGGTGATTTTGAATCACACAGAATTTCAGCAATACTAGAGAATACAGAAACACTCCATGCGAGATAACTGAGAGAAACAAAGAGTAGAAAAACCTTCTGAACAACAGGATGTTCATCAAAACTCCAGTTCTTCTGCATTTTATCCCTTAACTGCTACAAACTTTTGTTAACCTCTACCACCAAAGCAAATAAATAACTAAAAACTCCTATCCCAGATTTCAGAGATGCCAGTTTGAACAGGGAGCAAAAATACTCAGTATCTTAAAAAAAAAAAACAACCAACAACAACAAGGCAAAGCATTGGTTAGGAAAAGCACTGGTTCTATCTGCAAGTTCCTATGGAATACCACATTTGCTCCCTGTTCTGTTCATTGTTCCTGTGATAACAGCACAATGTTTTTAATTTAACACTTCAGTATTTCTGGCATAAAACAGCTGTCTTCCACGAAAAAAAAAAAAAGAGAAAAAGAAAGGCTTTTAGTAAGAAGCACAACGCAGCAATACAACAGAATTAATTTCTGCTGAAGGCAGTGAGTAAGTCAATTGGATGCAAAAGAATGTGACCTGCTCGTAGCAACAACAGTGGCTGACATACGCCTATCACAGAGAAGCAGAGTATTCTAGAGCTCTACAGTGATGTGAATGTGCAAACAATTGTGAATAAACAGCCACCATAAGCCTTCAGTACCACAGTTTTGAACTCCAGCAGATGTTTCTGTCTTACAGGCCTTGGAAAGCTTACAGAATATCATCTCTTTCCAACAAGTAATTGTCTATTTGGCTAAAACCCAGGCACACAGCTGAGATGTTCAAAAATGAGGGTGAGAGGGGAACGACCATGGTGTGAACAAAGTAAATAAACAGATTAAGAGAAGATGTGATCCAATTTGCCGCATGCCAAAATATTTATATAAAAGTTTACATCACATCTCAAAAATTGGCTGGTCAGTGGTAAAAGCTTCATTGTATGTCAGTGGCATTTTATTTGGAAAAGCCTGCCATGCAATACTGAGCAGCTTCCCAGCAGTGTAACAGGTGGTAGATTTGGGTCAAAGTTACGCGTGTGCCTTTACTGATCCCAAACAAGTCAGCTGAAGCACGTTCTAGAATGGCACCCTTTGGTGCCACTTTAAGAGGCAATGTTAGCTCACATTCAGCCCTCCCTGGTAACCTCATCTGAACTCCAGTGTGTTTACACAAAGGCGCCAGAGAAAAATAAGACATCCTTCCTAATATGTTAAAGCATCAGCAGATACTTAGCCTCCCTCTTTGCTTTCTTTAGTGAAATACTTGGGATTTGGCAACTTCATCCTCTGCTCAGCTTACGCTCTAACAAAGTCAGTCTGTGGTTTTGCAGCAGGTAAAGCGCAACAGAACCCCGCTAGATACTCCAGAGCTTTTCTAATGTCTCCCAGGGACGGTCTGACCCTATTCTGATGTGCCATTAACCAGTGTGAAATAACCCAGCCAAGCCAGCCAGAATCTGAAAATTAAGCTGTGGGAGCAAGTTTCCCTGAGACTGATGTTGGCATGGAAATCTGCCAGGGAACACATACATAGCGTGCAGCAGAAGAAAGAAATTTCAAAAAAGTAAAAAAAAAAATAAAGAAAAAAGAAAGGAGAGAAAGCTGTAGACTTAGTAGGAGTCAGCACTAGCAAGGCTTTGTAAACCCTAGATCTGTGAGCACCATCCTCCACCAGCCAAGCTGATGGAGTCCAGCAAATCACCACCACCTCCCAGAGATGTAGTTATCTTTACCTTAGCATCCCCAGTCGCCACATTCACGAGCACACTCCTTACCCAGGCAGTTGTGGCCATCGTGTGCCAACATAAAGCCATCATAGCAGGTACAGCGGTAATTTCCCGGGATGTTGAAGCACTCGTGGACACAGCCTCCATTGAAGTCATTATCACATTCATCAATGTCTAACGAATAAAGCAAAAGTCAGTACCGTGGATGTGCTACAGTTTGTGCTGAGACCACGTGTAGGGTGAATAACCCAAAAGAATAGTACCCACACAAAATAATGGAGATGGCTGGTATATTTTGTACAGCTTATCCAGATGGTACACAGACAACCAGTAAATAAAGAAAGGTTCACCTGTCACTGATAGTCAGGGCTCACACCCAAGACCCCACAGAGAAAGGATCTCCAACAAGAGATCCTTCCTCAGTAGTGGTCAGCCCTTAAATGGGGTCTGGGAGAGGTGGAGCCAGACTCCACCCCTTCCGGTCACACAGTGCATTGCCTTCACCTGTGCTCCTGTGGCTGACTCAGTGCTCACCTCAGGTGATCCATCAGTGGTTCAGGCTGTGATTCAACAGTTCCCATACACCACGTAAGCATCAACATCAACCGCTGTCCCAAATCATCATTACCTTGCAAATAGACCTTACTTAACACATTACATGCTGAACGCTTCCAAAACGTGACAAAATACCCTCCCAACTGGCATGTGAATTCACCCTATAGCCCAAGGTTTTAAGGCTGCTGATTAAACAACAAACTAATTATTAAGACCAAGCAACAGTGCTGGGTTAAAAGCCATGTAACTGGCTCTCCTTGATTCTGTAATCAAGAAACAGAGAATGTATTTTGATTTCAAGATTATCCTGAAGAATTAATCATCCTCCTTGTTTTAAGATACAGAAAAATCAAAAATTGTTTTGTCTTCTTTGGAACATCTCACGTTTTCACACGTAACATCATTGTAAGTTTTAGTATTTTTGTCTTTTCCAAGGCTGCCTGATGAAGGGATGGTGTAAAGCTTCATCTAAAGGCCCTCTAAATAGTCAAAGGCTGTGTTCCGGGCTCTCTGTAACATATGGGAGGAAGGTGACATGATCGAAGGGGGACAGTACACAAGGAAAAGTCAGAACACTTGTATCAACAGATTGCTGTCATGCCCCCATCACTGCAGGACTCAAGTTGGCTGACAGCTCGTAGGAACACCTCACAGTTATTCTGGGGAACTCCATGCTGAAGGGTATCACTTGCACCAAAAGCTTTAAAGTACTCAAAATCCAAATCTGTTAACACGCATCTAACAGGGATAATTTCTTTAGAACTGCAAAATTTGTAAAAGAAGACATGCCATAACGTAGGGGATCACAGCAAATTGCTCCTAATACCTCTGTTCCGCCTCTGTGCTGCCTCACACATTCAGGTAGCTCTGTAAAACACCTCACGACCTTTCAGAGAGGGAGAGAGATACCACTGCTGACACAGAGCTTCTGTCACATTACCTTCACATTTCTTCCCTTCACCGGTGTAGCCAACTTTGCATGTGCATTTGTACAGCTTGGGGGTGTTCTGGCATATGGCATCTGGGTGGCAGTCATCGAGCCCCAGGGTGCACTCATCCACATCTGAGAAGAGACAGCAGGGTCAGGGGGTACACAGCAGGTATGTGGAAGGGGGCACATGCCCTGCACGCATCGCAGGCCGTCTGGTGTCAGGCTGCAAGCATGCATACATGCACGAGTTTGCAAACTGAGGCAGAAACATGCAGAGACTTCATCTGACCTTACATGTGTACGTTGGCTGTACCCAGATACAAACGTACCAGTGAGCAACTTGGATCAGCCTGTACTAAGCTTTTCTACCTACAGATAAATAAATTTATGTTGGTCTGTTACGAGCAGGGATCTCCGTGAGCTTTAGCTGACAGATCCACAGAGATTGTAAATATAGCAGAAGGAGCTACAGCTGTACTTCTTCACGGAGCAATGGAGAACAGGAGGAGCACAGTTATCCTCCTGGGTACCAAACAGTCACTGGAGGAGCTCCAACACATCCATGCCACTGCCCTCAGGAAGACACTGATCTCAAAGCGATGGGAGGACTTTAGAGAACTGAGATTTCCGAGTGGCACTGACCCCAGCGCACTGGAAAACCGACTTACCATTGAACTGACGCGTAAACTATTACCAGTGCCAACCTTTTTAAACACAAAAGCGGTGTGTGTGAGCAGCACCGCCGTCGCCCGGCAGCCATCAGAGCGCGGCACGCCAACATCCGCGTGGGAGCTTCGGGGCAGAGGAAATGGGGAGAGAGAGAAACACGGACAGGAGCAAGTCCTGGGGATGGAGAAGCACAGAAAGGAGGAGAGGAAGAACCGTCACGGGCAGCAGAGACATCGGCTCCACTCGGCAGAAAAGTCAGACGCGCACAGGAGGCTTCCAACAGCCGGCAGAGAGGCAGCCGCAGCAGGAGCACCCGCGCGCCCCACGCAGATAAGAGAGCGGCTGCCGAAGCAGCAGGACGGGCTGCGGAATATCAGCACGAGGCGATTCGTCCCATAGCCAACCCCTTCTACAGAGGGATCGCTTCCTAGCTGCGAATTTCAGCCAACACCTCTCCCGTTCACAATCACGGCATTCATCTCTCCCTCTTTCGTGTGCAGTCACGGAACGCGCCTGTAGGTACCGCGGCGCCGCCAACTTGTGGAAGCGCTCGTTAACCCCTCGCGGCAGGGCTCAGGTGCGGGCGGCCGCGGGAAGGAACGCACCTGCCCTGCCCGCAGCCCCGGCTCTTTGCCGACGGGCTTCTCGCGGAGCGCGGCGTTACCGCGCGGCACTCACCGGGCGGAGGCGGCGGTGGGGCGGCGGGGCCGGGCGCGGGCAGCAGCAGGAGCAGGAGCAGCAGCGGCAGCGCCCGCGCCCCCGCCGCGCTCGGACGGCCGCCGGACCCCATCGGTGGCGCTGCGGCGGCGGAGGCTGCGGTGCTGCGGCCGCCGGGCGGGAGGAGGCGGCGGAGGGAGGCGCCGCGCGACCGCCTCGCGCTGACAGCGGGCGCGGGGCTGGGCGGGCCTCGCGCGGGGGCCGGGCCGCCTCTCCCGCCCCTGCGGCTCCCGCCCAGAAGAAGCCCTCCGGCACCTGCGGCAGCCCCGCGCGCAGGTGTCCGTCCGGGCAGCGCGCGTTCCCGTTAAGGAGCCGGGGACACGTCTTTTGGAGTGGAACTTTCCCTCAGCTTTTGTGCCCGGTTCTTTAATGGGAGCTATAAATTACCGCTTTCTCGCTGGAGCATCAGGCTTCAGTGCGTCTGAAACGATCTAAGTTACTCTCTTTTCAAATCCAGTGAGAAGCGACCCATTGTGCAGCGGGACGGTGTCAGCCCGTCAGATCCATCTGTACGTGCACAGAGCTCCAGGCCGTGCCCCGAGACGTGCCCCAGCTTCCCTTTGCCCCCAGAAAGCAATAAAGGAATGAAGCCTTTCCCTACAGTCTCCACGCTGGTGAATGAGCAGTTACATTCGTGGTAGGATCACACACACGCCTCACAGGATAAATGCAACACCCCAAGCAGGAAGGGACCCATAAGGCCCAGTGAATCCAGCCCCTGGCTCCACGTAGGATCGCCTCACCCCAGGGACACTGGTTACGGTGCCCCTGTGAGCCATTCCCAACACATAGAGGCCATTTCCCACTGAAGGATGCACCCACACGCTGCTGCCTTACAGAATGTCTGTTACACATCCCTAATACTTCCCCTCCATGTTCCTCCAGGAGCTTGACCAACACTCCTTCAGCTAAAAGTCATCATGAAATACAACGGTGGACACAACACCCACACATGCCATGCAGCGAATAACCAGTACAGAGCACAGAGACAAAACCCCATGCAACCAAAGCTTTCAGAGCCACAATAAAAGCAAAGCTGCTCAATTGCTTTTGTAAACTGAAATAAAAAGTGACAGAAATGTTTAGGAGTGCCCAAATTAGATCAAAAGACCTCAACACACAGCTTGGAAAACAAACAAGAACAGTATTAGATTTATCTTAGTTAATCAAACCATTTTTTGGTACGTAAATCTCAAAGTGCTTTGTGAAGGATCTCGTCTATAATTAACATGTAACGCTCATTTGTTTATGAAGAAGGATTGCCATTAAAGTCTCCCTTTGAAGACACAAACCAGACTAAAGCTCAGACCCAACTGAGATGTCTCTCTGCAGCCCTTGTTAACTATTTCTGTTCAGCCACAGAGTCACAAGGACAGCAGCACTGAGTACAAAGCTCTGGAAGGGAAGAGCAAGGCTCTGAACAGCTGAAGCACACTGTCTCAGCCTCCTGCAGACTGCAGTTCCATCCGGAAGGGAGAGGGAGATTGAAGTTTTACTTCTGGAAAAGACTCACGTCTGAAAAATGTGCCTGCTTCTTCCAATTATACTGATGTATGTGCTCTGATTTTGCTAGCACTGCTCACTGCAAGCCTCGTCTGAGCTCCTTGGACCACCGGGACTGTCACAAACACTGTCTGCTGCTCCAAGGCAGCTCTTCCATACAGACATACTCAACCGTCTGCAGATAGTTGAATGCATTTTTCCACAGCTTTTCATACATACGTCTCAGAGCTTTCATTTCAAGACCTCTTCGTCTCCACATGCACACCGGGCTTCAAACAGTTGTTGTCTTTGAGATGATTCTCTCAAGAGTTTTGCACTTACACTTTCTTGCACCCAGGGGTTTTTACAAACTGCTGATCACGTTGCAGAGATGTACAGAAATAACAGCTCCAGCAATCGGCATTCAGCTATGCAGGTTTACAGTGGCTGTCAATGAGAGGGGCTGATATGGCCTACATCAGATAAAGAACCTGAGGATAGATTGGGAGGGCCCTGCTGAAGTGGGATGTCTTGGAGAGCATATTTTGTGTGAAGCAGGAGAAGAAGGTGGGTAAAGCTGACTTTGCTCTCCCTGCTTCTCATGTAACTGGCACATGAAGCTTCCAGTACATAGGCAGCACAAGGCACTACAGGTTATAGAAGCATAACAAGTGAGTTCCACTCCTACTTGTTTTCTGGTCCACTCAAACCTAGAAACTAGATTTAATATACAGTAAGACATGCAGAACTGGTTTCTAGGTGAGATAAGCTGAGCACTATCTAGTGAACATAGATTACAGAGGACTCCACTTGTATGTGCTTCAGATCAATCATTCAAAAAAGCGAATGGAAGAGAAGGGACCGTGCTTTTGCCTCTGTCTCAGCACACCCCCTTTACCCAGGAATTCCAGCCCTGGGACTATCACGTAAGATCTTACTCTAGGAAGAAATGGAGTGAAAGAGGCAGGAAACAGGCAGCATGGGCTGGCTGGGCACATTTCTGCAACAAACGCAGCTGTGGTCAGTCTCAGGGATTGAGGACAGTGCTATTTTCCTCACTCAACCATGTAGTACCAGACAGTAACACTTCCAACAGTTTCTGCTTTTCTTTATGTATCCACAGATAGAGAGAAAGGTTGAGCCCATGGTATGCACTGGAGACTGACTTTTTTGGAACTTAAAATTCTGAGACCTCCACCAAACTTGGATGTGTATCAGGATCAGAACTCATTCTAAGGTAAGAAAAAAGCAGTGCCTGTGTGTCTATGTATTCACAGACACTCTCTGTCCTTCTGTCCCTATTTTCTCTTTTCCCCAGTTACCCAGTAGGCATCTCTTCCCTCACGGATGTGTCTGAGTGACAGCTGCTTGTAAGAATGCTACACCAGTGCACGGGGGAGGCAAGCTCCATGTGGCTGATCAAATACAAAACTGTACAAAACAGTAGAACAAAAAAAAGTATAATACCTACTCAGTTGCTATAGAATGAACTGAAACTAATGGAAGCTGGGCTTCTAATGAACTTCACCTTAAACCAGACATCCAAATGCCATACATACCTTCACATTCAGGCAAAAGGAAAAGGATGATTAGCTACGTTATATTAAGAGGCTTTTGAAAATAGCACATTAATGCTATTTCTCATGTTAGAAGAGAAGTTTTATTGCAGTTCAGCAACTGTAAAACTGTTGTGTATGTCCAATTCACATTTAATGTCCAATGGATTCAAATGTCACAGGAAAAATAAAAAAGGAAAACAGTACCTGGTTTTGCCATCATAATGTAAACTTCAACACCCACCATTTAAAAAAGAAAAAAAGAAGTCAGTGATTTCCCCACTTAGTAAAATATACGGTTTATACGGTATTGATGCTTTTTCTAACAGCCGATCTAAAGGTATAAAATAATTTACAAAGATGAGAAGTACATCTACAGTATCTTCAAGTATTTTCAAGTATCCTATAGCATCTTGCACTATGGACAACAATCGTTTGACAATATACAGAAAAAGTTAACTCTGAATTTCACTGCAGAAACAAAACCGTAACATGTTCTTGAGTTCAGAACACACCAAAATATGGACCTTCCAGCCAGCAGGTCCCATTTTAACAATTTGAGTCTTAGTAATGGAAAAAGTTGTAGAACAGTCACCAGTTCATGAGTATGTTTTTAACCACAGACGGTTAATTTCATGGCAGATAAAAGTGCTTTTTGTATAAACTTACTGTATTTCAAACAAGACTCTATTAATTTGCATTTTATCTTTGTATAAAGTATCACGTCAACTCTGACAACGTTAATCAAACAATTTATAGGTGATAGCCTGCTTCCTTCCTCCAATCAGGCATCAGCCCGCAAACATGTTTGGCCAATGTAGCACTACGCATTTACTGCTATAGGAACTACTTTTTTATCATATTTCTGTATCTGTAGAATGTGTGTGTGTGCTAATGTGACCCTCAGTGCTGACTTAAAACTCATTATCTTCTTCCCAATAACCGCAATAATAATGGTCAGCATGGTCACAATAACTCACACCTACCAAGCCTGAATTCTCATTTTAGAACAGTAACAGCAATTAATTACAGCTACATTTCATTACAGCTCATTTGTGAACAAAGAAACAAAAAAAATGCAATGCTACTTTTAGGATGGCAGATGGATTTTACATAGTTAACGGGTAGAAGACTGTGACTATCCCATTTGTTCTACACAAACATCATCCACTTCAGCAAAATGGCATGGAAGGAAAAATGCTGGATCCAAATGTAATTCTGTGGGGCTGATGCTACATCAATGAGAGCAGTAGGTTTGCTTGGGGCAAACACTGACGAGCAATAAGGATTATGGCCGCGACTACGCACTGAACCACACACTTCAGAGATGCCAAATCTCTTCTCAAAACTTCAACCCAGGCTACCATAAGACACTGTCTCAGTCTTCCTTGGCATCCTCCAAATCCAACTTTTCTGTTGCATTTCTGAATATTCTATTGTTCTTCCAAGACTAGAAGGATTTGCTCCACTAAAGATTATGGCAAAAAGTGCTTTTGGATCTTAACGTGATTAAGCTATTCATCCCTATGAGGAAGAATCTATCACAAAATGGTCTCTCCTTTGAAAATAAATTGAGCAGACAGGAAGATCTCTCTTTCATCTGAACATTTGGCTCACAGGGTACTGTCACTGGTGGACAGTTTCAGCCCCACACGCTTCACAGAGAATGCCCACCACTTGGGAACCAGCAAACCCTGACCTGTGTCCATTCTAGGTATCTCACTGTTGTAACGAGGCCAGAAAGACCCACATCAAAGCAAACCATTAGACCAGTGTTATTGCCCCACATTAGATGAACAAATGCAAGTAAATAAACAAAAATGTTAGTTGAGAGTTAACTATCTCATGTAAGATAAAATTAATCCACGCTTTGCTCTGAGATACAGATATGGTTTTTAACAGGATCAACTAACATGATGCAAACAAAATGGTGAATCCAACCCCCTTTTCATACAGACTGTGAAATACACAGGCCCAATAAAATCATTATAAATAGAGCTGAAAGCACTGTAGGGTTTTTAGTTTTATACTATTTTTACTATATAAATAAGCAACATGGGGTAAGTACAGAAAGATTCTCCCAAAATAAAAAGTTGAATACATGAAACTCTCAGAATAAAGTACATGATATATTTCTCCCCTTCCAAGACTGAAAAGAAATGCACACACAAAATACTTGTGTGAAATGCTGCTGCAAGCCCCAGACTGAAAGAATTCATACCCACCCAGTCTGAGGAGTGGCTTGGATATTGCCCTTGCACCTTTCTAATGCTATCATTAAAGCAGAAACCTGCTTGGATTAAAAAAAGAAAAAAAAGAAAAAAGAAGAAAAAAAAGTAATGATAAAGTAATATCATCTTGGTAATGAAATAAATAGGACAAAAGTAAAAATACTCAAACATTTAATATGTGCTATGCTTATAAATTATGGAAATAAAACTAACACAAGATGTCACTAATCTGAAGGTAAAGCGAAGTTACTACAACAATGTATGATCCAAAAAACTTGGACTCTGCTTCTCCAAAGAGAAACAACACTGAAAGAAGTTTATACAGTGGAGACCTCTTAAATACATAGCCTGAATTTCTGTGCAGTAATTTGTGGTGCTGATAAATCAGCCTGTTAATTCACATACTCACTTCAAAGAGATTTTTATCAGAGGATTCAAATGAACAGCAATGCCCTGAGGCATTTGCCAATTTCCAGCTCTTCAATAAATTAAACCTTCAAAATGTTTGTTTTACCACAGAATTGGACGAAGTTTTTCCTGCTAAAAACAAAAGCATCCCAAATGAAGCTGACTGTGACAAGACACATCCAAAGAGAAGAGAAAGATACATACTACTCACTGTCTATTCAGACAAATTAATAAATCTCGATTGCTTAGAAGGGTTGCAGTTATTATTTTGTAGGGGTATGAACACCTTTCTTTAATCATCTAGCATTCGAGAAACCCATGTTCCTCTCTATTAGCAGTTAAGAGAATTACCAGCAGCAACCATATGCCAAACTTCAAAAGGCTGGTTCAAGTGGAAACATTTTTTGCACCATCAACACATATTCCAGGTTTCTGATTTAAGTGGGCTGCACTGTAAATTCTGAATTTCAACATAATAAAGCCAGTTGTTTCATAGAAGAATCTTTTTTTTTTAAAGACAAACTTACAACACAACAATAGGTTAAATAAATAAAAAACATCAGTTAAAAACACACTTAACTTCTTCTGTGCAATTGTGTACCAATATGAAAAATATTACTTCAATCTCTCCACGTTTCACGGTTCAGTCTCCTGGAATTCTCTAAAAATAATACTGACAATAAAAATAAAGGAAAATGTGGCTTGTTGACAAGTCAGTGCTTTGGAGCTATTAAAAAGCACACATGAGAATCTGTAGTTCCCTTGCAGCAGAACAGTGACCCAACACGTTAAAAATCAAACATCGGTAATAATGTTAATATATAAAATATTAGTTTAAAAACTATAGAATGACCTTCTCAGCAGAAATGGAGTGTATACATTGGGCTCTATGACATACAGCATATCTGAAGACAAGTTCACAGAATGCTGAAAGGCTCACTGCACATTTTCTATGGCAAGGAAATACTGCAGCTTTAAAATAAGCTGCACAATACTCATCTCTATCTCTTTCACATGAAAGTGTGTAAAAAGCAAATCAGCAAATAAACTCTAAAATAGATTTATACCAAAATCCTCTTTTTTACATTGAGTTTACAGCTTCTATCCATCCTCCTGTATTACTTTTGGAGTTCCCTTTGAGAAAAGTCCAAGTTGCATTTTAGGGCCATGAACAAGTTCACGATACAATGTACTGGCAGACAGAACTTTTGCATACTAACGAGATGCACTCCTTGTTGCTTTTTAAATTTTTGTTGGTGGTGGTGTTTTAAATATAGTTTTTGTTGGGTTTTTTGTGGGTCAAGAGGTCAAATATCAATTCCTTTGACAAGAGATGCCTCCAGCGTAATGTTGAACTCCTGCAAGGTCTGCAGCACTCGAATCAAAGAATTCACAAGAGTATGATCTTTAATCAGTGCTATGTCTTCATACATCTGTGCTGTGATCGGGCAGTCTGCAAGCAGGGCAATCCAGTGATGCAAAAGATGGTCTCTGACAAAGCAGCAACGTTGAAATGGAAAAAAACAAGAAATCAAAGTTAATTTCTCATTTTTATGAAATGCTTTTTCTTCTTTTTTTCTGTTGTTGCCTTCAAATAGAGTTACCATTTTCTCCACATATTATTATAAGGTGGGAAAGGGGGAGTATCTGCCTGGCATCTGTTAAGGTAGGGTACATCCTGATGGAAAAGAAGCATTTATACACTTTCCACTCCTCATATCAAAAGATATGGCTCCCAGCAGCCTGGAAGTCCCAGGGAAGCCCAGTGTCACTGGCCTGCTCCGTTGCCTTTTAGTCAGGAGGCTTCTTAGATGAATAGGAGAGATGTTGGGACCATCACTGCAATGAGTAGATGGAGGGTGAGAAATCCACCCAGCCAGGAACCAAAGAAGCCTCACTGACTGACAGTGCTTTTATCTTCAAACCTTGCCAGCTAGGAGAGACGGGCTACTCACACCAGCCTGCTGCCCTTCTCTTATGTCTCATTTCCCCAACTTTTCAAGATACTCGCTGCGTATCTACAATTTCCTATTCTTCACATACCTAGGAACTCAAGTCAGGGTAAAGTTGATTCTTCTTTGGTTACAAAGCACTTTAGAAGTAATAACTAAAATGCAAAACCCAGCCCTTATGTACCTTTACCTTTTACTAATATACAACACCCTTTCCATTTTATTAAAATACTATTAAAAAAAAGTTTTTTCATACCTGGCTCCAAGACACACCAGCATCTGAAACTTGCCATCCTTCCCGATGTTTCTAGGATTGTTGTTGATAGCAGTGATAAAGCGACAGAAATTCCTGGCCCTTGTCTGCCAGTTCTCTTCCGGGACCATTTCATTCTGTTCAAGGGTCTCATAATACGTTTGTGCTTTTTCTTAAATGAATGATGGGAGATAATGAGTTTCATCACGTTATCCTACAACAGCTGGCATACTGTGCTCCAGTGCTTGGAATCAAGTAATTAGGCACTATCACCTTTACATTTAGATGATCAAATTTAAAAATACCTCACTATATATTGCTCCCCCCATAAGCTTGCTTACATATCCAGAATGCTGCCCAATGCCCACATCTGAGAGGCAGCAAATCAACACAAATATCAGTGTCATGGAAGGTAAATTCCAAGTTCAAAAGCCTAGGAACAAAGCTTGTCCTCAAATTTCCTCAGTGATTATGCCCAAGCATTGTTCTTATTTTTTTTTCCTGTGTGATTTGGTTCTTTGTTCTTCGTGTGTAAAACTGGAATTCAACTGTCTTTCCCATGAACAGTTCTAACATCATTCTAGTACCTACTGAATTTTGAGAGTTATCATCATTGTAATGATGACACAAGGAGAAGACTGATGTTAAAGTACCTACTTAAACACAGAAGTACTATTTAAAGTAACTCACTTTCTGTGTGTTCACTCAACTTATTCAGCTCTATGGCAAGGGAATCAGACACTGTTCAAAAAAACCATATGCTTATAAACCCCTCATTGCAGCATCCAGTAGGATCAACAGCACTAGTGTGATATCTTGTGCTTTGTAAGATAACTCAGTGTCTTACAAGTGTGATACACTGCTATTGCAATGCTGCACTGTGTGACCATATGCCAATTCCCCATCTTACCGAAAACTTTCACACAAGGGAATCTTGTTTATTGCTACCATTACTAGGAAGGCACGGACCAATTACAGTGCAAGTACAGTGTCAACTCTGGCAGCAAACAGATGCTTTCTTCTTTCAACAATACAAGGACATAAGAGCTCTTACAGGAACTCAGCTGCAGAGATGCCTCTGACAAGTATGCTGTTCACACCAGCTGAGACACAGTGGCAGTGAGGAGGAACACAGATGCATATGTTTCAAAGACACAAACAAGCTCTGGTATATTTCCCTCACGCTTACCTAAGAAGTCCCAAATAAAGACGTTTTTGAAGAGCCTGGGTGATTTAAATCCATGCTGAAATACTTGCTCAAGAGCTGAAACAAGTCCACTTTCTCCACACAGCAGGAGTGTCAGACTGCCTCTCTGCCAAGCACACACAACGCACTTAACTCAGTTTGGCAGTTTAGAGACAGAAGGATTACATGTGTTTATTAATCTGGGTTTCAAATAAATAGATACTCAAAGATACAGTACACTGTGAAACAATAACCCCAGACATGATGGCTCATTTCTCACAGTCCTCAGCATTCAAAAACACACTTACATTCTTAAGAGTGAAGACAGCCATTTCAGGACCTCACCATATTCAAACAAAGATGCAAACAGGTGAAGACCAGTGTGCGAGTTTTACCTATAGTAATGACTGGTGTACAGAAAAGAAAGATGTTTCCCTCCTTTGCTAAGCAAAAAAAAGATGACCAGACCATCATAGCAAGCACCTCAGAGTTTCTAGAAAAGTAGCAGTTAAAGACATTTTTAAGCCTTAGGAAAATAATAATTCTCCTTTAGAACATCAATGTTTGCAAAACTAATGCACGTTCACTTGGGATTATTGTGTAAACATAAAAATCAAACCAGATTGAATATGAATTTGCTATGCTAGCTGAACTTAGGAAAGGTAGGCACAGAAGGAATGGGAATATGCAAATATTAATAATCTCCAAGGGATATGTATGTGGTAGCCAGCGCTGCACCGCTACCTCTCACAAAAGATGGACTCTGACGCTTCAGCAAAGGCACATTTGTTAAGCCTATATCCAGAAACATCTAGCTAAAGTAATTAGATATACAATTTTGAAGTGTAAAAGTTTTTGAAAGCATTTCATCTTTTTTTTTTTTTTTCGGGGGAGAGGGGGAAAAATTTCTTGGTTTGATTTGTCTTAACTGGCCCAAGGGTTTTCACGTTATAAGTAGCCACAATAATGCAAAAGAGACATGAAAATGCCTTCTTAGCAGTCAGAGCAGATGAAAAAATGTCACTTAATCTAGAACACACTGAACAGAAGTCAACATTACTGACAGTGGTACAGCTACAATCCCACACAGAATATCACTCAACTTCAAATATCAAAATATTACATTAATTAACAGAATGTTCCCAATAGCAGCAAAAAGAATGTATTTGATGTTATACTATTTCAACGTTATCTCAGTATCTCATTTTTGCTCTACTTAAGGAATTTTCAATTAAAGATGGCTGTTTATTCAATTTAGATTTCTTCTACTGTATAATCTCAAACAATTAATACGAGTTTCAAGACAAGAGTGCCACTAGGCAGACAACACAACTCCTTACCTCTTTTTCTGGCTTGTGAAAATGCTTAACAATGCCATTGACAGCTTCACCAATAGCTTCTTGTATCTGACCAGTATTTAGCTCTGCGAAATACAAAAATACTTCCAATCACTTTAGAAATACTTTAAAAATTCAACTTACGCATGACGGATACGTGCGTATCACAAACGATGAAGAGACACACAAACCAACATAACCTATGTTGCAAGTAAAAAGGTGCTAGCTTATTGACAATGGAAATCCAACTCTATTTTAATTAACTGTGGAGGAAATAGAAATGGAGATTTGGGGTGTGGTTTTCTTTAATATCAAAATCACAACCGTGGTGTTTCAACATAACAACAGACGGAAGTGGTATTTATATATTATATGAAATTTCTGAGCAGAGCCCAAAGCTGAAAAACAGAAATGATATTTGATTACAACCACAGGCATCTTGGAAATACATCGTATGACAGTCTTCCGTAAACCTGAGTACCCTGTGTGCAAAATAACCAACTTATCAGGAAGAAGACAAAAGCAGAACAACTACAGAAAACTGATATTCATGAATAGAAACAACCAACAGGCTTTCTCGACCACAAAGTACATGACAACAAATTTCTATTTTCCCTCCATAGCACTCATTTCACAAAGGAAGGACAATGCAGAAAATACCAGTAGGGCACCTAAGCACCAGAGAAAGAGTCCAGAGACATCTGGACCTGGAGACTTTAGGAATCTGAGCACCTAAAACCCTGAGCAACCTGTTCTAACTCAGAAGTTAGCTGAACTCAGAGCAGATCAGCTGTGCTATGTGAGCTTTGCAGCTCCTGTCCAAGAAGAAAATCTCCAGTTCTGCTTGCAAGCAGCTTTCCACAGGTATCGATGCAAGACCTTACAAGACAGTCCCCACTGCTCACTTGGCTTATTGTTTGGTGATATAGCAACCAATCTTCTGATCATGCTTGGTGACTGCTGCAAAGGAGGGGTTCGACACTGCCGCTCATCAACCTCAGTGTTGGATGTCAGCAGCTCTCCCACCAGGACCCTCTCTAAGCTCCCATCATCCATGCCCTTTCCAAGCCACCTTCCACAGGGAAACCTGAGAACAAAGAGCAGATATTTTGATCGAGTCTTTTAATCCAGATTCAATTCCACGCCAAAGACTTTAATTTGCAGTTGCACAACATCCAAATTTTGCTAGTATCGTTATTAGAAATACTTTGCTCACAAAGAAATGAACAAATTATTTGATCAGGCTTTTGCCAGCAGGGGGAGCAAAAGTTTGTCTTAAATTTGGGACTAGACAATCTGCAAAGCAAACAGTGCAAAGCAATTTGCCTCATGTCTTACACATAGTGCATGATCTGGGGGCTGCAAAGGCAAGAAAGAAGGGGAAAACCCACTACCAAGTACTGATGGGTGGTAGATATAGCTATGCTTTTATTGAATACTTAACACAGCCCGCAAGCTAGCTACAAAGAAAAAAAACAACACACTGACACATGTATTGAAATTAGGATACCTAGTCAGACACCAGAAAGCACTTGTGCACACTTGTGCATCAGCACTTCTGTGAGCCAATGTTGACATCTGTTTAACTAGCCCAGTAAGAAAACTGAATGGCATCCAAAAACATAATCTTGCCTCTTCTTTTAATAAACAAGTTCTCGCGAAGAATTGAGTGGACTTACTCATCAGTTTCTCCTCAACATGAGCCTGACAGTTTCTCTAAATAAAGGACAAGGCAGCAAACCACGATGCACTTAACACAAATGAGTTTAAATTCCTATTGCAAATCTTGTTCCCCTTACTTTTGCTGTGCAAACACTCATTAGCCACTGTGCTCCAGCTTGTGTTCAAATTTCGCTCTCTAACAACAATCAGAGAGCTCAAAGTTAATATAAAACACCACCCATGTTTGGTAAGCAGCAAGCTATAACTTGCCATTACTCCCTTAAGCTCAAGGCATGATCTTTTCAAGATGCATAACAGCGAACTCATCTTCTCCACCAATGCTTGGAGGGTAGTCAAGAGCATGTGCAAACTGAAAACTTGGTTTAATTTTATAAGAGTCACGACTTGTTTAATGCCAGAAGCTAAATGACCTTTATACGTCTTCAGGCAGCAGCTTCTTTAGATGGAGTCCCAGGAGATAAGACCTTTCTAAGCAAACAAGCCCTTCCATGCCACCTCCCTGCATAAATTCTACTTACCCAACAGGAAATGTCAGGATGATACTTACTTGTAAGTATGCCCTGTTATTTCATTTCTGACCATAACATACTCCACTAGCCACTTGGCATACAGCCCTGAATTATCATGTCCTATTTGCACTGTGGTCAGTTTTCCCAAGTTCTGGCACTGCAAATTAAACAAAGAATTTGTCAGAGTAAACAGAAAGAAAAAGCAGTATGTTGGATAAGTAAACTACTGGAGAACACGCTGAGATACACCGTCAGAAACATGGCTCTCCTCTTCTGACTGCACGACTGATTCTGAGCTTTTTAGGGATAAGTTGCTTTATTTGTTTTTGTTCACTGCTGCTTCGTTGTGTTTGTTTTTTTATAATACTGCTTTGATAAGCAGAAAGACCATGAGATAAACTGCATTTTTTCAGAAATCTTATCTATCAATACAGTAAGGAATCATTAGTCATTTTTTTCTGAGCATGATATTATATGTAGACAAAACCTGCTATGTACAGGCACAGGAGGTATTTGTGACTGACCACATACAGACCACAGATACAAAAACTACAGTAAGATGATACAGCCAGGGAAGAATTCAGAACTGAATAAAAAGAACATTTAAAGCATTCTTATATTGTTTAACATGTACCTCAAAAGTCATTTCTAATATATTCCTGGGAATCTGCAAAACTCCTGTTTCACCTAGTTCTCCGGAGATACATATCCAAGGATTGGCTGTAAACATGGAGCCACCAAGTTTCTTGCTAGGAACAATCAATATATGGTACGGAATCACTGCAAACACAAGAAAAAATAACACTTCTAAAGTGGAAGAAGGATAATAGGATAATAACGTTAACTTCCTTAATGAAAAGATACAGTAATTCTGTGCTACCATGAAACATTAAAAACTAAGCAAAGCACACAAACGTAAGAGTTCCTATTTAACCATTCTAACGCTCACTGAAGACTGATTGACAATCAAGAAATGTACACAACAGCAATCAAGAAGCATAGCTGATAGCAAAACATGACAGAAGAAAAATGGATGGGCCAATATCCTGCACCGACATCATAATTTTCCATTTACCAGTCACTAAACGTGTCATGAATACAGTTATTTGTATCCAGCTCAGAGAGGAGGAAGTACAGATGGTCCCCACTCTTAATTAGGCTAACTTGAAGATGGTTTCATTTTAATAATCAATATATAGTTTCTCTCCAACTGGTAACACACACAAAATTTCAGGTCACCTGGTCTACTAGTGTCTAACTCAGCACCTGAGTTACAGCCCCTTCTTTGACTCAGAAGGAAATACATACGCTCTTCAATCACCTACTATCTCATACATGGCCCCCTATTAACCAAACTATTTTAGTAACAAAACTCAATTACCTGAATAGTCAATGCATTTCCTGGCCATTTGCCTTTATTTTATAGTGCATAAATGGATTATATTTAGGGCTTTTCAGCTGGGATATTTAATATATGTCTCCCTCAACATATCTTTAGCTGTCAGCACCCTCAAGAAAGCATTTGGTGGTTAGATTTTCTTACAAGTTTGATGTTTGTGGCATTAAAGAGTGAATTAAAATGGTTGGTTTTTTTTTTCCAATTTGCTGTGCTGATAAATCTTAGAATAACAACTGAAGAGCACCCAGCAGACCAGGCTGTAGCACTGTTCAGCACCTGCCTGCAAGATCAAATATTATTTTGCTCATCTCTCTGCTTGGTCTTTCATACACAATACACAAATATGTACCGTAACAGATCTACAAGGACAGCTCTTACCACTGGGCCAAAAGGGTGCTCTCACATACCTCCACCCTCAATTTTATATTTTATATTCTGTGTTGCAGAGTTCTGGTGCAACCCTTAGTGTGTATTTTACGAAGTTAGAAATAAAAGCTTTTAGTGACACATGGAGAAAACTCTACTGCCCATCAGAAAGAATCACAGAAATAGTGACACAGGGCACACGGACACCAGAAAGAAAACAGAACTACATGAAAGAACGTTGCTCAGAGCTGTTTATAAATTTTGGTAAGTGCTCACGGAAATCTGGAGATCAGAGCTCCAGGGAAAGCAAATACTTACAGATCGTTGTGAAAACGTTGGTAAAGCAAAAGTAATCAACAGCATTGAATGACAGGAGATGATATAAGAATTGTTCTTTCTCATCATCACAGCGGAGGAATGCGTAACGCTTGTAGAGTTTTCTGACAAGGCAAAACAAATAATCTGTCACAGTAACAGGATGCTTTTAGTTAAATGTTTTCTATTATGCATATTTATTAGACAAACTATGGAGAATGTGCAAGCAATTACAAATGAAAAATGATACTAGTAGAGTCAACAGAATTTAATATGCTGAGCTATGTAGACGCTAAGTCTGAAATATCCAAGTGCATCAGACCAATACATCACACTACTTGACACCACTAAAAAGCAAGGTCTGTACGTATACTTATTAAAAAGAACCCCAAAGATGAAAAAACAGCTTTTATACCTCCTCAAAAAAATTCACAGATGTTTTAGGCCAAGTAAAACGTCAGAATTGAAGCAGAGTCCCCACAAGTTGCTTCTGAGGGTGACAGGGGACAGCCCTCCAGTACATATGACTGAACAGCTGGAAGGTGTTCCGGCAGTGTGCCCAGGTGGCCAAGAAGGCCAACAGCATCCTGGCCTGTATTAGAAATAGTGTAGCCAGCAGGAGCAGGGAGGTGATCATCCCCCTGTACTCAGCTCTGGTACGGCCGCACCTCGAGTACTGTGTTCAGTTTTGGGCCCCTCACTACAAGAAGGACATTGAGGCCCTGGAGCGTGTTCAGAGAAGGGCAACAAAACTGGTGAGGGGTCTGGAGCACAAGTCTTATGAGGAGCGGCTGAGGGAGCTGGGATTGTTCAGTCTGGAGAAGAGGAGGCTCAGAGGAGACCTTATTGCACTCTACCACTTCCTGAAGGGGGGTTGTGGTGAGGAGGGGGTGGGCCTCTTCTCCCTGATAAGTAATGACAGGACGAGAGGGAATGGCCACAAGTTGCACCGGGGAAGATTTAGATTAGACCTGAGGAAGCATTTCTTTTCTGAAAGAGTGGTCAGGCACTGGAATGGCCTGCCTAGGGAGGTGGTTGAGGCACCATCCCTAGCGCTGTTCAAGAAGCGTTTAGATGAGGTGCTAAAGGACTTAATTTAGTATTTGGGTAGAGATAGTGATAGGAGGATGGTTGGACTAGATGATCTTATAGGTCCTTTCCAACCTTATGAACTTATGAACTTATAAGGTGCCTTTCAAAGGATGCTAGGGCAAACACTGGGGCTATCTACTTGTATTATTAGGTTGTAGGCAGTATCTCAGGGCCTACACGGCAATTCACACATTAACCTAGGAAATAGCTTCAGTATTTGATGATTCCACTCTAGAAACAGAAATCAGGGCATGTAACTGAACTTGCTGTCCAGGCAGCCTGCTCTGGGTGTCCTTGGACTAGATGGAGCCAGCGGTCGCTCCCAACCTCAACCATTCTATGGATCTGTACTACTATTTATTCTTCTACATATTAAGAGTCCAAATCTAATGCTCTTTTTAATTGCCTTTAGGGAAAAAACATGACATAGCTGAAAATCTACAAACTTCAGAGATCCTGAGATAACCAAAATCATATGCATGCAGAGTGGCTTAAACTCCTACTACTTCCTCTCTCCTGAATTGCAAATTCTCTGCAAGGACTGCAATACCACAGAGAACAGCAACTCCTTTTACATGAAAATATCAAAGATGTAGCACAATAGCCTTCCCTCAAAAGAAAAGACTACGCAGAAAAATGCACTGTGAACAGAAACAAACATATTACTCAATCACATTATAGGATTAACTGCAAGACCTGCAACTGTGAAACCTTGACAAGATTTAACAAGAAATGACTAGCACAAATTTTGATTGGAAAATACTTTTTAAAGTTGCTTACTTGCACGTTAACAACCACCACTATGTCTGTTAATTATGCAATCAATAAATAATAATAGTACTGGGCAATAATCATAAAAGAAGGTTACTGCTCACCGTCATGCACTGTGAAAAAGGACAATCTAAGGATAGCAAAACAGCATACAGCTACAGAAAGAGGACCAAGATAAAACCTTGACTCAGCAAAGTAGCTGAGTTTGGAAATCAGCAATTTTTCAAGTTCTCAGCTCAAAGCTGCAGTAAGTTTACAGCTATTAGAACTGATTCTGTATCTGAAGAACCCCAATATTAAATGACCATAACCAAATAGCTCACACACTAGTACAGAGACACTCATGGAAGGCTTGTCTGTTCCACTCTCTCCACACTGCTAAGCAGATGAAAGAATAGACATTTCTGGGTCTGCAAAGTCAAACAACAAAACAGAATAGATTTTTAAAGGCTTCGCCCAAGATAAACCATCTTACTTTGTGAGTTCATGATCTGAAAGCAGCTGCTTTAGATGCCTAGAGAGCAACTTCTTTTCCATAGAGAGACGAACCCAGGCTCTGGCCTTGCCCACATCTGTTTTGATCTCACTAATGTTCTGGATATGCCTGAAAGAAGGTTATAAACAAACAAACAAAAGAAACATTACCCAGAATTTTCAAAGCACATTTGAGCCAAGCTAGGCTGAAGAAGGGATTTTGCCAAGAATGTAAAAAATACCAGGCAAACTACTGAAAAAAGAGACATGTTCCCCTTGATATTCAGCAATAGATCAATTATTTGCCTATCTAGCTGGAAAAGCACCTCAAAAGGAAAAGAACTGCAATGCAGTACCCTATTAACAAAATTCTAAAGCAGTCCCATTGCCACACATGATTTCAGGGCCTTATCACTGCAATATTTAAGTCAGAGTGCTTTGGAAAATTAAATACTGTCTTTCAGTGCTCAGCAGTAGCTTTTGTAACACAAAAGACCCAAGTAGGATGCTCTGAAAGGACAGGGAAGACCCCTGAAAAGCCTCACTTCACTTCTTCCTACCAAAAAAAAATTCTTTCAGCATGGAAAATGGAAGAAAAATCCCTTCAAGCTGAACTTCCAAGTTCTGCATCTTGTTCTTTGATGCGCTGAATAAAGGACATGTAGCAGAAATCATAGATATGCATGCTTATTTACACAATAATGTTAGATAAATCCATCTTTTCCATTAAACAAGTTCTTCAAACTGCTTTCCTCACTCAGAGGCAAGATTTAGCTCAAAGCTATGCAGTCAACTTGGAAGTGACTAAGAAAATACATATGTTACACCCACGTCTCTATGGAAATAAAACAATATGGAATATTAAGACAAAAACGGATTCAGGATATTTCCATAAAGCAGTAGCTATGATAACGTAAAGCCTCCTCAATACGAGTTTTGTACAAGTCTCTGAAAAGGCTGCACTACAGACTTGAAAATCTTTCAGAAGGTTCCCACCCACACTGCCCTATTTTGGTGTGTGAAACGTGAAGCCTTTCCCATACAGTAAACATTATGCACAACTATAAGTAAGCACATCTCAGAGGGGTTTTTTTTTTGTTTGTTTTTAATAACTCACACTCACCTCATATCCTGGACAAGAGAGATTCTGAGAGGTGACATGCCTGGACTGGTATCCGACTTTCTTCTTTCTGAATCAAGAAGTATACCTAGATTCAAAAGAACAGAATCTCCTGTTAGTAGAAATCCCTAATACTTTTAGGGCCTTGGGCACGCTAGTCATGCTAACCTATTAGTTTAGAGCAACATAAACAAACAAACAAAAAACCCAACACCTGCCAAAAAGCCATTATTCTGTCCAGAAAACTATACCTTACATCTCCAACTAGGGAAACATTACCAATGGATCTTACATGCAATATTACTTCTAAAACAACACTTAGATAAAATCTTACAATACATTTCTTAAGTGTTTTTGTATTTTGTAATGACTTGAAGTGATACTGAGAATATCAGCTTCAGGGTGTACATCACAACACCACGTTTACATGTGTAAATGAGTTTACTTTTCACAAGATATGGACATGATGTATTGTCTCAGTATATTAATTCTGTAGCAAACAGAACACTTGATTCAGTTACGTAAAGTCAAGGCAACATCCAGGGAAACAATGCGAGTGGTGCTAACCTGCAAGCAGATCTTGGTGGTGGTTTATTTTTATTATCATCCTCTAGTAAAGCTAATCTTACCTGAGGTACTGAAGCTGCCTGATGTTGTTTTCCTCTGCCTGTTTTCAAGGTAATGTAGCAGATGAGACCACAAAGCAGACTTGCCCTAAAATTAAAAATATATTAGTTACTGCTACATATGAGATCCCAATTCAAAAGAAATAACTACTAACTGAATAAAAAAGTTCAAATTGTCACAGAAAGCATCAGATTCAAATACATTTGTCCACAAACACAAAGACAAAAGTTGCAGGTGCTTGGGAGCTGTAAAGAGGATGAGAAAGAAAAGCCAAGTCAAAAACTGTCAGGATCTAATGATTCCAATAACAGGGAGAAGTCAGCTGAGCTTCATTTGTCATTGGTTGTTAACCTATAAAGCTTATAAAACTTAACGCCTAAGCAGTTTTCAGTCTGAGAATGTCACCATTCTTATGGAATTCTCCTCCCTGCACCTCCAGCAGTGAGCTGGCAAGGGACATGGAACCAGCCTGAGTAAACTCTCATACCCAGACCAGGTTTTTTGCACATCTGTTCCCTTCAGGGTAATTCAGGGCTACAGATGTAAGCCGTCAATTTTCAGAATCACATAAGATCTCCCTCAATTTCATCAAGCAACCAACCTAGATAATTACAAACACACCAACATAAAGAAAAACAACAAAAATCCAACGAGACACACACATACAAAAACAAACAAACAAAAAAAACCAAAGCCACAAGACAGACGACAAAAGCTGGTCAGTAAGACAAGCTGTAGTTCCATACTTTATAAAAACAACTTGAAAGCCTGGGATGCAGAATTCAGGTCAAGACAAATCTGACAAATAAAGCTAGAAGGTGCACCTTGCACATTTTTTTTTTCTTTCTTAAACCTCTGGTGGCTTAAAATAGACACTTTTCATGGACAAATTTTAAGACTCTCGGATTCATCCTAAAACACTTTGCATAGTAAATCAAGGGTATCAAAGCTACAGAAAGCAGCATTAATTGAGCTAGCACACGAATTAGACTGATTTACAAAGGAAACGCATAACTATTAGCTATTACCTTCCTAAATTACTCTGTTAGGTGGAAATGTTTAGCAATTCTGCATTTCAGAAAAACAGTAACTAAGAAGTCAGACTTTTAGTTACAATTTTGTGCAGCAAGAAACCATGACAGTAAAGCAAGAGCTGTCCATTCAGTACTACCAACGTCACCTAAAATCACACGAGTATCTTCCTGAAGTACTGTAATTATAACTCAACTCTGACAGTTAAAAAAAATAAGTTGCTTAAATCTTTAAACATCTTTAACCAGCTCAACCCTACAGCTCTCTACAGTACTACTAAGGGCTTATTTCCAGGCATTACATCTACCCCAAATGAAGTGGCACATCTGCAGAAGATAAAGCAGAAACTGCCTTTTACATCCGTGTTGAGAGAATTGTATTAAAAATATGCACTTAGCAGTGAAGCTATAAAAAGAGTTCAGAGAAGCTCAGCTCCTCAATACCTGACAGATCCAACATGGGAAGCCAAAAACTGTGAGTCTTATAAAAATATAAAAAGAGAGCATGAGAATATCACCAGGGAAGGGCTACATTGAAAATGGTGTTTCTCTGAACAAACATACACATGCACAGTCTAGTATTCAGCATCTTGCTGCCACGGCAAAGAGAACTGCAACAGATCACATAAAGCAGCAAACAAAGGATCCTGCAGCAAATAGATGTCAACAATCATGATGAATGCAAGAACTCATGCAGTATATCTGCTCACTTCCTTTACCATCACATTACCCTCCTTTAACTTCAACTAGCAATGATAATGCCAACTATTTCTAAAGGGGAAAGGAAGACAGCCTAAGAAAACAGGCAAGGAAATAATCAAAGCCTTCTAAAAATTCAGGCTACTTCTCTTATTAGGCCTTATACTATACCACTCTTCCTGCACTGTTTTGGGCAAAGGAAGGTGCAGATTCTCTTTGGATGTAGAAAAATCAGGAGGTATAAAGTGTTGGACTATCAGGGTTCATCAGGAGGGAAGAGGTAAAGGCAAGGACTGGTAGAAGGAAAAACCACCCTCATTACTATCATCAATTGAGAAAGAAGAGTCTTCCTTGGCTCACTACCGAAAAATAAAGTAAAATCAATGTATGAAACAATAAGCTTTGAATATTTAATAAAGGCCAGACTACAGGGAGAATAAGTAGTGTATTTTTACTACAGGTCATAGTATTAGACGCACATCACTTCCTCCATCAGGCCTCAATTATATTCCATCACTCTATTTATTCCACCATTCAGCACTGTTTGCCAACATCTGCAATCACTCCAAAGCATTAACCTTATGTAGGGTTGGCCGTCTGGTGGTCTGAAAGGCCCAAATCTGAGTTGAAGCAGAGTATATTGATGCTCTGTCTTCTAAGACGAAAGCAGTACAGCTTCTATCCTAAGTAATATACAAGAGGGAAGGGAGAGAATCACATGATAAATCTTCACACAGAGAAACTACTGCTATAAAAGTTTGAAGGAGAGCAGATTTATACACTGATGCTTGAGTGCTGGGGAAAGAAATACTGAATTACAGTTGTCTGGATTACATACAATTATTCCGCAAATACTTCAAAGAAGGAAAACAAAAAGGAAAGAGATAAAGGTTACAAACGATCACTTCCCTTGTTATGCCTTTGTACAAATGAAGAGAGGATGAAAGCATTAAAACTCCACCTAATCCTATAAGTAACAACCAGTTACCTGTTTCACATGAAAAGCAACCCCTCTACCTAGTGGTTTTAACTATCCCTAGACCATTCATCAACAAAATAGCTTGTCTTTTACTTTTAAAAAACAAATTATTTCTCATGAAAGAAAGTTCTGCATGCCATATCCCACTGGTACTGCCTTTAGCATACACTGTATTATACCCTAGAAAACTCCAATAATGGAAGTAATGAACTCAGATATAGTTTTATTTACTGCTAACTTAATAACAACCACCACCACAAAACAAAACCAATAGGTTAAATAGAAAGAAAGGCTTTCAAAAAGTCAACTGAGGAACACGCCTACATGTGTACTTGCACCTTCCCCAGAGGAGAAGGCTGAGACAGACTGATACATAACACACTGTTGACTGATACTGAAAAACACTAGAGGTGTGCAAGTATTTAAACACGTTTATATATACACTAGGTAACCTCTGAAAACAGAAAAGTAAAGTGTGAATTAATGGAATATGCCCTGGAACATAAAAGAATATTTGTTTCTCACCTGTTTGACTTGCAGACCATGGCTCCATATCCTTTCTAAGAGGTCACACAGACTGGCTATCAGGGTATTCTCTTCCACACCTGTGATATTCACTTCACCATGACCCAGCTCCACAGCTTCTCGTCCCATTTTTTCCACCAACATCCTCTTGGTCTTAAAAATGACGAGGCAAAAGAGAGTTAGTTCTTCACAAAAGATACTTCTAAGATCACTCACATTCATTAAATAAACAAAGGAGTGTACAATAACAATGATTTGGTAGAATAACTTGCATACGCAGTAACTTGTGCTGGTCTTTATTTCTTTTATCCTTGTTTTTCAAGACACTGCAGCACCAGTGTTGATCACTGTAGAGCCTTTTCCAACTTTCTCAAAAGGGTGAGTAATCTGAATAATCATAACGGCAGGCCAAAATGGGACACACAAACTGCCAAGCAGCAAGACCCTGTAACACAGCTCCGGGTTTTCACGACAAATTCCACTTCTGGAATATTCTTGCTTGATTAATAATATAGTCTCTCATTTGCAATAAATTAAATATGCTAAAACAGACATAGGCAGCAGAATGATAAAGTCTAATCAGAGTGTTCAATCCATCATTTCACATTCTCCTCTGTACGTCTGTCTACTTGATCAATTTCCACTCCTAGCTGAATTTCTAACTATGTTTTTTCTTCATGAACTTCTCATGATACAAACAAACTGCGTATATAGATAGAGCTGAGACACATGGCAGAAAACCAGGCAGTTCAAACAAAGTGCCCACAAGACGGTCCTCAAAAGGCAGATATGAGAAGTGTTCTTCGAGTTACCTTATTTCGGCATTCCTTCAACAAGCCTTCTACAAACTTCCAGTTTGTTTGTGCAATTACTGATGGGGAGAGGTTTGACAACTTTGGCTGACGAATAGTGCTACCCAGATTTCTGGCTTCTTGGATATACTTCTGCATTGGGACAGAAAATTGAGGGGAAAAAAAAGTGCAAGTGAGACTACATCGCCAAGAGAAAGAGGTAAATCCATCTTTAAACCCACCTCAGTCCAATGAGGAGGAACGGATCATAGACTCTTTCTGAAGAGTCTCCTCTTCATATTCAGCATAGCATTGGGCGGAGACTCTTACCGTGTAATTTCATTAGAGGTCAAATCTCCACTTACATTAACTAGTGTTAGAACACACATTACAGAATAACAAAAACACAATACAAACTGCTAAGGATATTTAGATGCATAGAAATTCAGCAAATCCTTCCAACGCTGAGAACAGGTACACTATTTATTTTTTCCCTATAAAATGCAAGCAATAATTAACCCAGACCAAGATAATTCAAATGGCAAACTGGTCCACAGGTGGACCACAAGAACTCTGCTTGGTATTTGACATCACCTGAAACCTGTACTCATTTCTGCAGATCTCCTGTTTCTTGCCCACCATCCCAAACTTTGAGGAAGCAGCTGAAAAATGCTATTAGCACCTTTCATCTGTGAATCACCTGCATTCAGAACAAAACTATCTTCTTGACTATATCGGAAAGAGCTTTGCTGCTCCTCATCAAGGTGCTATCATTGTTTTTACCTCAGAGAGGACAATCTGACAAATGTTTCGAAAAACTGCTGATGACAGATTGCTTGAAGCACAGCTAGCTGTGAATAAAAGATAAGGTCCTGTACAGGCACTAACAGAATACTCAAGATTAGTACGTATTTCAGATTAATAAGAACCTTATCTAGCTTATGTTGAAATAATGATCGAGTGAGAAGTCAGTTAATAGACAATTTCATTTACCAAACATGATGCAACCTTTCCAAAGAAGGGAAATCACTCCTTTTCCATCGGTCGTGCACTAAAGAGCCGTGATATAGACTATGCATCTTTATCCAGAACTATGCTTACAGTCATATTGCGCACTTGACATACCAGATAATGTTCTGACACAGATTTTATAGAGGGCATGAAGGGCCAATCATGCTGGTCCCAGTCTAAACATAACTGCAACTGAAGCTCTGGCACAGAAAAGTCCGGGTGCTGGCAGGACAAGTTGGTAGCCAAAAGTGAAAGAAACCATGTAAAGTGCAAGTGGTAAGCATGTACGAAGTAACAAATGCAAGCATGCAAAACAGAAAAGGAGAAAAGAATGAACACAGTAAAATGCAGAACTCCCAAGCAATAAGCATAAATAAGTAACAAAGGAAAGGAGAGACGATGTTCAACCATTAGACTGGTGTCAACTATGCCCTCCCCTGTACACAAATATTTGCAACCTAGAAGCTGCTAAGCTTCACTGACATGGATTTTGGTTGACTGTCTCAAAACTTCAATTCGTCTAAAACTTACAACACTGCATTTTGCAACCACTGTCCTGATCCTCAGCATTTATCTCAGAAGAGCTCCCTCCCCATTCTTTGGGCTTAATACAAATGTCTCCGATTCACCTGGGAAAGGGGTCAACATCCAAACAGCATAACATAATTAACAGGTACAGCATAAATCCCTTTTATCTTTGCAATTATCTAATTAAAATCTCCTAAGTTCAAATGGGTTAAACACTATAATTTTAGAAGCATTAATGAGGTTACCGATCAATTATTGTTCACTTCTGCTATTCTACTTAAAAAAATACTTTTGAGTTATCTGAGCAAAACCAGCAATTACTTGCAGCTTTCTTTATTACACACGCATTCTTCTACTGCACGGTCACGGATGACACTACACTTGAGACAAGCTTTCACAAACCAATGAGAAAACACTGGAAATAAGTAACACTGGAAAGGCAATTCAACTCACCACTGTCATAGAAGATGAAACTGAACAAAGAACTATATTTCATTTCAGCAAGGCTAACCTAACAGATGCAAGATTACATTAAAATTCCAAGTGACACCTACCTGAAGATTTTCAACAAGGCAAGAGCATATTATCTTTAATAAACATACTTATATGAAAAAGTAAATACTCAGGGTTACAAAGCACAAATCAATTCTGGTATTTTTAAAATAGACTGTTCTCAAAATTACCCTTACAGCAATATCCAACCTAACAGCTTACAGACTGTACCATATGAATCAGAGACCATACTGAAAAGAGTCCAAATCACCCAGATCTTTCAAAACGCCTTCACCACATAGAATACCAATGCCAGCTCTAGGAGCAGTGATGAGACAAATTGTTTTTTCAAAAGAGGCTACGTCAACATCACAGTTCTGTCCTGGTAATACAGCTATTCTGCTCCAAAACCCAGTTGCTATCTCTATACAGTGCTGGCTGCTGCTCTGTGAATGCACTATATCTAAACGGACCTGGCAAGAAATATGCAGAGAAATGCTGCAATAGTGCAGCACTAGCTCCCCTTGAGTCTCTTCCTTTCATACTGAGTGTTTTCTTCCTTCAACAACTCGGAGTAGGGAAAGGTATTTATCATGGTGAAACAATTTGAATGCAAGACCCACTGCAAAATCAAATGAGAGAACTAATACCTTATAGACCACGCGATATAAAAATAAACATATGCAAACCTGATGGTACTGATGGGGTTCACATTCCCATACCTTAGCATAACGTTGTTCCTCCATTAAACATACAAAGTTATGCAGAAGCAGAAAAAAGATAGGTTCATAGGTTCATAAGGTTGGAAAGGACCTACAAGATCATCTAGTCCAACCATCCTCCTATCACTATCCCTATCCAACTACTAAATCAAATCCCTTAGCACCTCATCTGAACGCTTCTTGAACAGATGACTAAAAGTCTTTTGATTAATCTTCCCACCCCTTCTAGAAAACTGAAATGAGCGTGACAACGTTTTCAGGGAGCACACCTCAGCTGGGGATGAAAAAATTTTGTCCTGAGATGGGGTAAAAATGGCCAAAACGTTAGAATTCAGAAACTAGGTCACTTTGGTTTGCTAAGGACAGGGAACTTCATTTGTACAAATACAGGAAAACAGAGAGAGACTGCAAGTAACCGTATAGACTTTCCTTAAACATTACAGACTATTTTTCAGGCAATTAGGAAAAATCTGGAAAAAAAAAAAAAAACACGTATCTACAGTTGAATAGTTTTTACCTCTCTCTGATCATTGTCAAGGCGCAGGTGCTCTGTGTGTTGCTTCTGTCTGTCCTTCCGCCTCCACTGCGCGGGAGCATTTCTCTTAGTCCACCTACAGAGAGGGCTTAGTCAGCAAATGTCAACAGCTAGGCAAAGGGGAGAGGTAAGGGCTAAAGTAAAAAGATTATCTCATTGTATGTTGAGCACATCAATGCACAATTCTGCAAGATAAAGAACAGCTGCAAATACACACAAAATCTCAGCAGGAGCAACCTTGGGCAACCAGAAGAGCTCAGAAAATTTGACCACATACATTTGTTTTGTATTATTTCATTTATACCCATTTATAATTTACATCTTTTTCCTCCGTGAAGTTTTTATATGAAGAAATCCTAAAACATTTGCTAGCTCTTAACAGAGTTCCAATAAGGAGATCTGCTTTTATACCATAGCAGTTAAACATCACTCAAAACTACCCCAATTATAACTCTAAATATAATTGGGCTTTCTAGGGTAAATTTCCTTCTAGAATTCTAGATTTAAAAAAATAAAAACAAACCAACAAAAAAAAAATCTGCCACATCCAACACAAGCATCACCTTTCTGAATTGTTCTCTTATCAAAAAGAGAAAATTGAATTTGTTTTCCAGCATCCCTGCTTCATACTATTTCTATGACCTCTCCAAGATCCAGCACCTGTTGTCCAAGCTTGCTTACTTGTTGCTCGCTGGTCCAGTGGATAGAACATCAGACTGAAGCTTGGGAAAAAATCCAAGTTCATACTTCCCTTGTCCAATTTTCATGTCCAGCAAATGTGGATGGACTGCAGTGTGATCAATTTTTGCTAGTCTTAACTCAATTGATTTCTCTGAAATAGTAAGAAAGTTGTTTTTTTATTAAACATCTGTTTTAAGCGGTGTGAATCTATAATCACACCTCTTCAACTAAAAGCAGACCTCAAATTTAAGAGCAGAAAGCTTCTCATGAACTCTAACAGGTACAGCAGTACACGAGCACATGAAGCATCACAGAACCTCCACCAAAAGGGGAAAGATGTTTATCTTCTTAAGGTCAAACCATTTTTCTACACAAGCATGCAGGAAAATAGCTGACCTCAATTACCCTTTATGCAAACTTACAGCTTCCTATACCACATGTAGCTCACCACTTCAGTTTCACAGCTCATTTTAAAAACATGAATTGTTGCTTAACTGTAACCTAATATCTACAACAAATCGCACTGACTACCTGCATTTTCCGAAGCTTCAAGAAAGGGGCTTATTACTCTTACCAGCCTCATCAATGGTTGTGCATTTCTGATACATAGATGTGCGCAGAGTCGGCGTTCTAACATTCAGCAGCCTAATTTTATCCACTCTCGAATCAAATACTCTCAAAATAGGGTCTTTATCATCTTCATCATGGCACATAATCTTATTATCAATAAAAGATGCAAACATCTGGGTCTCCAGAAATCTTGAGAGGAAAGGCAAGTAAGGCTCAGGCTGGTCTGACAAGAAAGATGCCTAACAGACAACAAGAAATAAGGATGTTTGGGAATCTGAAGAGATACAGTCAACAAAACCTCTGATTTTTCTGATCAGAGTGTATTAAAATGCTCTGAAACCATTTAAAGCCTAGTTTTATTCCACACACCAGCTTAAGCTTGAATCCTGTTACAGGTTTTAAACAGGCTCCTGCCCTCTTATTACAACTTACTTTATCAAAGTTTTGCATCTGTTCCCTGTTTGTAAACCAAGATTCCTTGTCCTGACTGGGTTGAATGACAAACACTTCATAATCAGCAAACATTTGCGTGAAGCGGTTGGCAAATATTTCACGGACTTGAATATTCAGCTGGTAAATCTTGAATTCTTCTTCATCACACTGAATTTTAAGATCCTTTTTGCTACTGCTCTCCTCTCGCACCTCCAGCTGAGGAAGAAAGGGAACACACACACACAAAAAAGCATACTTATCCACTGGTGCAATACATATCTGACATAAGCCCAGGTTACCTACTGTTACAGATTGATTCACGACACCTTTGAAATAGATATACACAACCAAAATAAGTTGGGTGTGTCTATTAGCCCATTTCATGCAACCAAAATCTTCAGCAGCATAATGCACTAGTCATCACTACACAGCCCAGAGTAATCTTTAATGAAATAAAATGCATCTTTTCACACATCGCATGGGCTAAGGTTTATAAAAACAGCAATAAAAGATTTAGGTATTCTGTTCATATTAGTTTTGATGGGAATTAGGTATCAGAAAAGGCCACAAGAATTCACTATTCATGCACTATGGCAAGCAGGTAACGCTCAAGTAAAATTACATATAATGAGGAAGAAAGCAAGGTTGAATTTCAGCTTCAAGAGTATTTGGATGTCAGTTTTAGCTACATAAACCATAAGAAAGTAGCATAACTTTCTAATAAATCTTAAAACTAAAACCAAACAAGGCAAGGTGTATTTTTAAGCACTTTATCTTGGCCAAAACCAAAATAACGCTTTGAAAGGAACCAAAAGTTTCCTAGATGCCCTAGAATTGAATCCTCATCCATCTCATTCACAAGGTTTGTGAACATGTTAAACTGAGTGATTTCTAGTGAAGACAAACCCAGTCTTTTTACCATCACTTCAGACCTTTGTTTCAGCAAGTCCAGAGAGAGTACAGATAGCTTCATAGCTTACCTTTTCTAGGCTCACACCTGTTCTTTTAACCAGTGCTTGGAGTCTTGCAATGGTCTCATTTTCCTTTAGCAGCTCATAGGAATTCAAAGGAGATCCTGCTACATTCCCATTTCTTTTATCAGAAACCAGGTCACATGCTCTGAGGCTCTTCATCTTTGAAGCACTTTCACTATAATGAAGATTTCCCTCAGGTGGAATTCCAAAAGCTGTTAGTATCTCTGAAATTTCCTGTACGAACTCCAGCTTATTTGGGAACTGGGGCAAGTCTTCTGGCAGCTCAATGAAATGGTTGTCTACATCCACAAAGCAAAGGTTAGCCTAGGATTGAATTAAGAGCAGAATAACATTTGAATGTGCACAAGAGTCATGTTGTATTTGTCTTTGGTTTGGTGCTAGCTAGAGAAATCACACACATTTGCATGCTTTGTTATTTTGTAAAACAGACCTGCCCCAGCCATTACTGAGCTGGTTAGCTGGCTCTGAGTAAAGCAGAATTCCATATCATCTAAGAAGTCAAGTAAGAAAGACAACTCGTTTTCAAAGTGGCTTATTAGGTACAGAACAGATAGTAGCATCTAATAAAAACAGGTGTGAGATTTTGTTCACACAGACATATAGCTAGATTTTAACTACAGCATATTTGCAACACTATTTTAAACACATGCATATATACGCAAGAGCCTGCCTGTTGCTCATATTATAAGCCCACTCCTCCAAAACTCGGTGATTTCATTCTGAAAGGTGTATGACATTGCAGAAGCTGCAATGCAATGATCTTCTTACAGTAAACAACTTGAAAACTAAGTTGATTCCCTTGAAGAAGTTTGGATTTTTGATTCCAAGAAAAGGAAAGGTTCAAATGGCTGTTCCAATCTCTCTCTCACTGACCAAAGATCAGGGAAAACAAAACAAAAAAAGAAAGAAAAACTCACCTGTGTAGCTTCTATAACATCAAAAAAGCTATACATCTTTCAAAGATTTACCTCATCCTATATTTGGTGAAGTTATTATCCCTTTTAGTTTCTGCACTGACAAATCTACATGACATTACGTTACGTTCAGGATTCTGGTGAGAAAGGATGCCATTCAAAGAGAAGTTGACAGGCTCAAGAAGTGGGCCCACGTGGATCAACAAAAGCCTTGTACCTGAGTTGGGCTTAATACGTTCAGAAGGATGAACGTGCTGCGGGACTGATCACAGGACAACTAGGATCATCTGTACCTGCTGAGATCTTCATGTCTATGTAAGCTGCCATGGAGACATACCCCTAGTATTTGTGATAGATTTGGCTCTCTTGGTATTTCATCAGAACACAGTCTGGATGTCAATTCTTAGGACACAGCATACTTGCTCTGTTTGATTTACTGAACTCCAATATTAAAATAAATAAATAAGGCTAAGTTCTTAAAGTAAAAACTCATGGGATGTGCCACAGTTTAAACTGGCAGGTGGCTAAGCACCACGCAGCTGTTTGCTCACTCACCCAAGTAGGAAGGCACAGAGAATAAAAAGTAAATTTTGCAGGTTGAGATAAAAACTAATGCAGAAAGGAAGAGGAAAATAAGATAATAGCAAATGATAATAATAACACACACACAAACAAAAAAAAAGTGATACAAAAATTTGCTCACCACCTGCCAACTGATGCCCAGGCAGCCACTGAGCATCAGCTGCCCAATCCCCACCATTCTTCAAAGTTTTTTTCACATGTCATATGGTATAGAGTACCCGTTTGGCCAACTGAGGTCAGTTGTCCTGGTTCTGTCCCCTCCCAGCTGCTTTAGCCCCCCAGCTCCCTTGCTGGGGAGACAGTATAAGACACTGAGAAACTGAAATGTCCTTGGCTCAGTGACAACTAAAACATCACTGTGTTATCAGCATTGTTTTTCTCCTAAAGCCAAAACATAGCACCATACCAGACACTATGAATGAAAATTCAACTCAGTTTCAGCTAAAAGCAGAACAACATGTTATACCGGATTCAAATAGAACTTAGCATGACAATGTCCAGTTCATGCTCTGCGGTGATATTGCTCATAATTAGAAAGGTAAGCTGAAGCCTTCTGTATCCTGTTTTCCTTTTGTTCTAGTACTTGAATACTGAGACTGATTTCCTATCAAAGGAATGCATATAAAACAGTTAAGAAGTTCTTGTACAGATTCTTTGTAAACTGCCAGTAACAATCTTCAAAACAGCCTCACAATGCTGTTACACTACAGCTCCACAGAGCACACTACTGGTGAGGACACAGGGGCTTCACACGGGGAAAGGACTCAACACTAAGGAACAACAGTCCCAGGTCCTAATTGAAAGGCCTGTCTTCTCCATAAACTTTTATTATCAGAAATAATAGGGCACCTAGGTGAAAAATCTTACAAATCTTCGGAATGCAGACACAGGAATGTTCATATATCCAATGCTAAAGCCTGGTGCCACAAGGCAAACAGCAGAGTTTTCAGTTGGCTCAGTGGGACCTAGACCACATCCAGCAATTCCAAAGCCAGAGGATGACTGCAATTCTTAAGTTGCACCTCAAGTACAGTAAGGGCCAAAATCAAATACGCATCTAGCAATGCCTGTATCAAGTCCATACCCTTCCTTTTCAGCTCTGTTCAAAAAACATAGCAGGAAATTACTTAGGTTCCCTCAAAAAGACAGAGGAATGGCTTATTCACCAAACAATGAATGAGTAAGCACCCTGTCCCACTGGTATTCCAGAAAGAAAATATATCCTAAACATTAATACATAGTTACACAACATGAGTACAGTATAGCACAGTCGGTTCTGACCACTCCATCACTGCTGCTCAATTTCTATCCAGCACAGGTGCTCAGACTACAAGTAGCATACAGGTTTTCAGCCTCCTAAAAGGTCAAATTGAAACATGACTCTGAATTAGATTTTCCATTTGAATATGGCACTGAAGGATTTAAAGTCAATCAGCTACAGCATTTCTACAGCACACATCTTATGAACTTATGTAGTTGGGTAGAGATAGTGATAGGAGGATGGTTGGACTAGATGATCTTATAGGTCCTTTCCAACCTTATGAACTTATGAACTTATTGCCTGTGTGTGTTAGGTCTCATCCTTGTAAATAACCACCTACTTCACTTAAAACACGTGAAATTTGTAGGTTAAACATCTGTGCACATAGATGGCTTGTGCAAAGTGCTTTTACAGTAGTCCTACATTCTAAGGAAATCCTGAAAGGAAACGGTGACCTTTTTCATTGCTCCTCAGCAATACCGATCTTCACAACAAACCAGAATTTGTGATATACAGCTTAAGAGCAGCAGATTTGAGAAACATGAATTTAACTCCTCAACTCACTCTTTAACACTGCAGGTCTCTAGAGGTCCCTTCCAACCCCCACAATTCGGTGATTCTGCAACTACAGTACAAACTGAAATCTGTCAATAAACTCGCAGTATTATCCAGGATCTATCACAACAACAGACAGTATCCAAACATATACGAAGTAGTGATTATCTGTCCAAATCATGATCAGGCTGCTTTAAATGTGTTGGCATCAAAAGGAAAAAGCTTTTCTTCTAAACAGGTAATTATTAAAAAAAATACAAATTATTCAGATTTAGCACTCAATATCACTTTTTAAAGGCTGAAATAAGAAAACTGAGAATACATACTGTCTTATATTAAAAGCTAACATCCATTTTTCTGTTAAAGTATTCCAAATTGTCTAAAAAAAAATATGTTATGGCCAAGATCCTTTAGAGCGCTTCATTAAAAACAAGCTTTTAAAAATATACACTATGTATTTAATTTAACGAGTGGTGGAAGATCTAGCATTGCTTATTTGGACTGAAAATAATCTCACTTTCCACCTTCCTCATGCATTAGAGTGAAAAGATGCACAGGCAAATTCAACAGCATGAAACAGCACAAGTTAACTTCTGTGTTAAAAATATGTTGCTGTGTCTTTGCAAAAGTTTCTTTAAAAGGAAATTCAAAGACACATCAAACACAGTCTTATGTATTTAGTTTACAATCTGCAAGACTGCTAGTTCAACCTCCTCAAAAGATCAGTTTTACTGATAAACAAACCACATTTCACCAGCAACATCTGAAATAGCTGCGCATTCTTGCCTTCCTCTTTGATTTGTGCAGCACCTTGGTCTAGCACTGCTTCTTCCCAAGGCTCTGAACTTCTTTTCTGGGTTCTTTATAAGGCTCTAATGCAGCCACTAGAAAAACCACAAGGATGCTGGTGCACAGAGAAAAAGTCCTTAGCAAAAGCAACAATATACATAAGAACAACCATAGCTTTAAAGTGTCTTGTTTCACTGACATACACCTGCTTGACTCTACAGTTAAGTCTTGAATCTCCTAAGAGCCCCACCAGGCCACAGGGAGTCAGGGTCTTCAAGTCATTGATGAGCTTCAGGGAATTCACCAACAAGTAACACAAACTTGCATTTTGTACTCATACAGTTATTTTGCTGAAGATTTTAATCGCCATCTGACAAAGCACCAACTTTTAAGATACAGTTTCCACACTCCCAAGGTAAAGCTCCCTAAAAGTACCAGTTGTGACCAAAACAACCAAGACTGCAAGCAAACTAAAACAAGCTTTACAGCACATGTGGAGGACTTAGTCCAAACCTGACAGTTAGGACAGACTGTATTTTCCTATGTTTTAAGCTAAAATATTTTTAAAACATTAACAGCAATACAAATGACATCCTTGTTATGTCAGACAGCAATATTATAATCTTCCACAACGCTCTTCAACTGAGAGACACTAAGCAGATTGATTATTTGTTTTAATCAAGGGGTATACATTCCACTTGACCAGCTATCCTACGTAAGGAGTACACTAGCCATATTAATTAGGCCTGTCAAGACATTCAAAATTTTGTAAAATTGTAGTGAACAAAAGTAATAGTGTTTTCATGGCAAGAATGTACATTACTCTGATGTTAAGTATGCCAGTACAAAGAGTGAGTGGGAAAAAGAAATTAAGATACTTATAAAGACTTGAATTTTAATAGAAAAATAACAACAATTTTAAGAACATTTTTCTTTTGAACTTGCCAGGAAAAACAAATGAAAACCACCAGCATATGGATTTATGTAAAAAGAGCAATGTTGGCATGGTGACCAGACTGGAGGCTCACAGAAATATCTAGTCTTTAATCTCACACAGCTTTTTTAAGAAGTTCATGTCAAGCTATGTTGCAGCACTGTCTGATAATGAAACAGAAAGGAATAAAAAGTAACAGCCACCACTGAAAAATCCCCTGTCTTCTACACTTCTGCTTTTCCAGCTATTCAAATGACAGTAGAAGCAAACACACAACCAGATAAAGCAACAGAGATTACAGGCACTAGTAGGATTTTTGAAGCAGATTTTCCATTACTTACTCAGCCCATTCCCTGTGAAGTTATACCAACACTAGCAAGTAAGCAGACTCTAGCAGGGGCCAAATCTCTGTCATTGACAATTCTCCTAGCACGTGGTTTCCACGGGGGTGGGTTTTTTTGTGTTGTTTTTTTTTTTTTAAATCAATTTGATTGATTTTCTCTAGCAGCTCCAAAAATTTAAATAAGATCTATGCCAAGCCATCACCAGCAGGAATTTCAAAATGACCATTACAGTTAACATCAATATTTTGGCTCAGCCTTCACCTCTTTCATTATTACCTACAATACTTAATGAATCGATCCAAATTCCCCTCACCTCTTGAGGAAGCTCCAGCTTAGATCTGTCATCCAGTCCATTGGAGTGCAAGCCCATCAGATAAGGGACAGGAGCATCTAGAAAGTGAAGGAGTGATGCAGGAAGGATAGGAACATACACATGCTGCCACTGAAATGGAAACATTAGTGCTGTAATGGTCTCTGCCACAGTCATCAGTCTCTGATAATCTGAAAAAGAGCAAGAAAAAATACTTTTTGCAATGATATTTAAGTGAATCCCAATTAAAGAAATGAGAACTTGCTTTGAAAAAGAAACCACAGAACTTGGTATTAGCTGAGCAGCGTTTTTAATGGAAGCCCACACTTGTACACCCAAGCACATTTTGCTGAAACAGCACCACAAAGCAGGTCATTCAACAAGTCACACAGAAATGAGCAAAATCAAGTCTTCACACCCACTAAGTCACTCTGTGCTACCTAAAGCAGGGTTACAAACAACACCATTTCGAGACTGGAAGCTGTATTGTAATTGGCTAAGAAATACAGTGGAAGTATTTTATTTTCTCAGTGCTTATGGCTTTCTATGGAAGTCTTGGATGAAAACCAACGCATCTGGTATCTCTCAGATAAACATTTTTAAAAAGAGTGTTTAAATGTCTATAAAGCATGCTGTATAGTAGCCAATCCAACAGTGGGACTGAAAAACTGTAAAAAAAAATAATAAAAGGGATTAGCTTCATTTACTCTTTGCAATATATGGCCAAAGTCTCAATTCAATGTAAAAATAACTCATTTCCTTGTACAATTTCCCAGCAGTGCTAAGTGCACCTGTGCACCATGCGTACCAAAAGATCTTTTTTATTCAGCAGCTGGTGTCTAGAGCAGTTAACACTGCAGTACACTGGGCCAAAACCTCCTCCTCCTCTTTCACACTATGGAATCATCTCTAATGGGTTTTGATATCTATGCACTGTAAATGAGGCAACAGCAGATGAACTCAGAGCATGTGTTCTGACACAAACTACTAAAACACTCACAATGCAGTCAAGCAGCCAGGCTGGAAAGACCATAAAACAAGCTCAGAAGACTATGACAGTTCCTATCTTCAGTTAAGCTATAAATACAGTACAAACTGTAAACAAAGGATGCCTTTCACACGATGCTGCAAAAATATCAAGTTCCAGTCAGAAAGTGGGGGCACAGCAAATAGGAGAGAGGTGGAAAAAAGTAAGTATTCTTCGTGTCTGTGCGTGACAGAGGGGAATGTCTTCTAACACATCCATAAAATTGAAGACAATAACAAATTGCAAAAGATACATGAACACACAGGTTGAGATGTGGAGATTTCTGAAGTTGTCACGTTACCACAGAGTGAAAATGAGAAAGAATACTAGCTAAACAAACATTCCAGAGAAAAACAGATCCTGGCATCTGTGATTACAAACTTACTTTTAAACTAGAGTCTGCAATTTGCAAAGAGATCCTGAGGAAACCCTGAGGAACTCACTGCAGGCTTTATCAATGCCAGACATCATTCTGCAATCCAGATTTTGATTTGATCACTTTCAGATCAAGCTATGCCAGTGGACAAAGTACCTGCGAAAATCTTCTAGTCGCTGCCTCATGCCAGATGAACTGTACAAAGCTCCTTCAATCAAAACGAGCTAGGATGGCTAAAACAGTTGCAAGCTCTTGCTACAAAATAAATAAACAAATAAATACCTGGACTGAAGTATGTTAGGGAACAAGAAGCTTCTTCTGTTCAAGAAGCGTTTAGATGAGGTGCTAAGGGATTTGATTTAGTAGTTGGGTAGGGATAGTGATAGGAGGATGGCTGGACTAGATGATCTTGTAGGTCCTTTCCAACCTTATGAACCTATGAACAGTTTGATGAACATCACCAGTAGCACTCCCCTACTCTGCCTGAACACCAATTTATGCCTGAACAGTTACTTATTACTGTGCAGCTTTAATCACAGCCTTGACTTCAAAAAAGTGATGAATTAATGATAAGCTTTGGTAAGAAGAACCTATTCCATACCCTATTTTCTCCAGTGTGAAACTTTAAAGTAGCTAGAAATGCACAAACATTCCAGCTGGTTCATATTCAGCTTGTTTACCCAATAGAACAAATCTCAGAATAGAAACAGTGTTTTCCTACTGCACAAAAACACTCTGTCTAATTCTGCTGGCTAATTTAAATACAACTTCTATCTCCGTCAAGCCAAAATTCTCTAGGCATTATGCACTCCAAGAGCTGCTGGCAAAAGGACAAAGGCGAAAAGCCTGCAAACAAAGCAAAATAACCTAGATGTTTTCTTAAGTTAAACCTATCCAAAGAGGGTGTGGTGTTTCATTTGTTTTGTAAAACAAAGGAAAAAGCAGCACCAGAGCACTAGAACGGATTTCAATATTCATTTCTTTTTCTTTTTTTAAAAGGAAGTGCTCCAGTAGTGGTGTTACTTTCACTCCCATTTTTGAAATCATAATATGCTCTTCTGGTGCAAATCCACATTGTTTTTCTTCTTATTACTATTTTAATAACACATGACCACTTGCTTTAAGAACGCAGAAAAGGTCTGATTTGCTCTTTCAGCCAATTGCTGTATGTAAAACACATTATCTCTTAAAGTGCTTTACTGAAGCTATTCACACCCCTAACTACCTGTGTCTAGCACATCCAGAAGTTTTTGCTATCTGTAACAGACAAGCAAATCAAGGAAAAAGAACAAAATTCATCTTGAGTCTGGAAAGAGAAGGAAAGGGAAGAAGATATAAGAAACATTTCAATCCTCCATTCTCACATTGTACTAGAGATGTCTATGAGAACCTACAGAAATCTGTTACTTTAGAGTTGCCCTTACAAAGGGGCACTGCTACCACAGATGAGTTTAGAGATCTTCAGAATGTCAGTAAACCAGAAGGATGTGCTATTGAGATTAAACCTCTTCTTAATTTGATGAGGCAAAAAGTTACATATGCAGTCACTGTAGGCACATGACATGCAATGCAGCTGAGCCACAATGATAAAGTACCGCCAGGACCTAGAGCTCCCTTTAAGCATGGTAAGAAGCCCAAGAAGTCCACTTTCTAAATTACTGTAGGCATAAGAAGCAAACGTCTTTCTTGGAGTATGAGACGAATAGTGCAAAAAAAAAACCAACCAATACTTTAAATCTTTACAGAGAATATAATTTCAAAGCAAGTGAAGTGAAGGGAGGAGCAAAGGCAAAGCAATCAGAAAAACTTTTACTTGAAAATGGCAGCAGGCAGCAAATACCCAGAAAAATAAAGCTGAGCAAGATCATCTGTGGCAGTGGTGCATTATATTCCCCAGTTGATTGTTTTGAGCTGTTTAAAAATGCCTCCTCCAAGCAGATTTCACAGCTGTCTGAACTCTGCATACTTTTCATAAAAGCAATAGGTGCTGTATAATAGAGGTAAAAAATAAACCCATTTAACAGATGTAAGAGCAACATAAACTGCAGGAAAGCAAACCAGGTCCTGTAAAATAATCTAATGAGGGCACAGCCAAAGCTCCCCTTAAGCACCACTGTCTTCTGGTGTTTCTGCCTGAACTTCACAGCTCAGCGCTAGCTTCAGGCTCTTCATCATCTTCCAAGCACTTGCATTCCTCTAGTGCTTTCCCAAGTGGGAGAGGCAATCCTCTCAAGGAGGCAGCCAGATTAAGGAACTCATTCTCTACGTTTGGCTTATATTGCTCCCAAACATACAAGCTGTGCCAACGTAGTGGGACAAAAGAATTTCCAGAAGCATGAATTCAGAAACACGTTGGAAGAAATCTCAAAGCAAAACACACTCACTGCCAAGCAAAGCTGCTCCTGTTCCAAGGACTGCCAGCAATTGAAAGTACTACACAGCTTGTTTCAGAAATGAATGCATCTGCCTCCAAAGTCCACCAAGGAGAAATAAAGGGGGGAAAAGAAATAAGCCTCATAAGCAAGCCCTCTCATACTCCTCTAAACCAAAATCCATTCAACACGAGCAGCAATCTCACCTGACCCAGAAGAATGAGAAGCGATCCTGTTTCAACTGTCAGCTTTAAGCACCAAGAGATTCACCAAAGCCAAAAGACAATGAAAAAATTAAAATTTATATTCACAAAGACAACGTAGACCTCACACTACTGCTCATGCAAGAACACTGGCAAACTCTTTACAAAAGTTCAAGCAATTTTCAGTTCCTCTCAGAATTGACCATAATTCTACCAGAATTTTCAGATCCTCTCAGAACACACCATCACCCATATCTGCATTCAGCATGCTCTTCCTTGCAAACAGAAAAAAAAAAGTTCATTAACCATATGGAACGTATTGGGAGAATACTCCACTTAAAAGAAAACAAAGTAAAAGAAGGAAACTAACTGGTAAAGGTATAGATAATCAGAACCTTAGTCAGGTGTCATTTTTCTACTGACAACATTCTTTTAAGCATCAAGGAAAGCAATCATTCTACTAAGCCAATTTTCTACTTCACTGCAACATAAAAAAAATTCTAGGTTAGAAATACATGAGATTACAGGAAGAAAAAGTTTGTTTTCTAGAATTCCAAATTACTTCCCAATCTCATTTCAAATAAGAAAATAAAATTAGTCTTTATCAAAAGCATTTTAGAAAAGTCTTCAACTTGACTGCTAGCAACTCCATCAGAATTCACTAACTTTTGTTATTAACTCACTATTAGCTTTAATAATGTTCTCAGTAAGTGTTAGAAAAATGGCTCAAAAAAGAGCAAGAAAAAGAATGAGACTAGATTCCTCAGAAAATGTATGCTTATGTTTCAAAAACTTACAGCTACTGTTGACTGAGAAGGCAATGATGATTTTGCCAAAGCTGATGGCCAAAAATCCAACAAATAACTAAAGCTATTTTTGGACTGGAGGAAGGCTCTTCAGCCAAAATTTATTAGTGAAAACTTGAAAGACTGAAACAAGGCACTTCTGTAAAGTATACAGAAGTACAGCTAGGATCAAACTTAGAGTAAGGTCATCAAAATTCACAGCTACTGGCCTTCGGTTGAAGTAAGTTCTCTCTCTTGATTTCCATACATCTGTGTGTGAAAGCAAAAAATCCACCTCCCAGAGCTGCATTAATCACAAACTAATCAGACACTTGGAAAGAGCCAAGGGGGATAACCATGTTGAGTCTATCAATATGACCTTGGAAACAGAACCTAGAATATAGAAGTCCACAAGCTTGCCAAGTTCCAGCCCAAGAGAAGTGACCCTCCAAGAAAGGTACAGGGAACACCACTCCAATGTTGTGACACATGCATTACTCTTCTTGCTGTGCTTCCAGCTGGTGAGGCACACAGCTCCAGCACTACAAGCTAACTTGACTGCCTTCTTCAGATGGAAGAGTTCCTGTTGAAACTTCTGCTGGTGAGACAGAGATGTTCACTTAAACTCTCCCTAAATCCAGAATATATAAATGCTTGATCTAGTTACAGAGAGACCGCAAATAAGTTTGTCTGCTAGGCAATTATTTCCAGATCTTCTATGAATAATATTCAAAACAGGTTTTTTTTTGAAATCCAAAGACTCTGACTACTATCCAACACTATACAGTGTTGGGTTGGTTTTTTTTTTTGTTTGTTTTTTAAGGGTTTGAGGTTTTTTTGTTTGGTCTGTTGTTTGGGGTTATTTTTGTTTTTGCTTTTTACTGTACTTGAATAAAGGTGCTGTTTTTCTCTGACTGTTAACATTTACACAATGCAACAACAGAGACAATGTCTTGCTCTATATACACCTTTGATCCCCACACACACAAAACTGTTCTTTGGCTTTAGTCCATACACACATCTCAACACACAAACATGTTCATTTCATGCTTCAAGAATTTTGTTAATAATGGTAGGATATATTTCAAAAATACTTAACATTCACTTTCCACATACTTCAGTGACAGCTCAGTGGAAGAAAATACTGAAAACAGACTTCAGTAACACCATAGGCTATCCCACGATTCAGCTTAGAGTCTTCCAGACTTCTTATCCATTACTGTAAAACTGTTCAAATGCAAACTGACTACTTTAATCCATACTGTTAGCTCAAAACCACCTATCCATTATGTCAGTCCTAATGTTAGGACAAAGAAAACTAGAAAAAAATTATCTTTTGGCATAACTCCACATACTTGGTTTTAAAGTAACAGAACTTAGAGAAAAAAAGCCCAGTGTTCTCAGACTTCAACACAGCTTAGTTCCTCCTGTCTATCCTCTTAAAAGCAAGCTTTATCTACAAGACATCAGCACGAGACATCAGTAACCAGTGTTTCAGGCCTTAACAGAGATTTGAATTTTAAATTCCGGCAAATAAAACTTGCTCGGGTAATTCTGAAACATGACTTTATGTGCTCAAAGAGAAAATTATATTTGTACTATTAATTAACTCTTCAAAGTCCTATACAGTTTATTGTGTATCCTCTCAAATGCACAGACAGTTTGGCAGAGACAGGAGGGAGAACTCAGCTAAGCAATTACATGGGAGAAAGCATATTACTCTAACAATAGAGCACTTCCAGAAAGAACAATGAAGGGGACACTCAGCCCACGACTACAGCAGACTACACGGAGGTCCCAAGGTTTAAGCTGAGGTGTCTAGAAATAGGAAACAGAAAAGCTCTTTGTAATTTGGGATTTTTTTCTTGACATTAAAACCAGCACGTAGATTAGCCTTACTGCATTAGCACTCTAATGCCACGTTAACACAGCTACTCTGGTTTCTGTATTTTATTTTGTTCTGTTTCAGTTTTGCTTTTTTTAAACATTCCAGAAATGAAGAATCCTTATGCCAGTACACCTACCAGATGAGAAAACAAAAATGAAGTACTCACGCTGTGAATAAAGCAGTATCTGAAATTCCAAGAGGGCACAGGTAAAGAGTTGAACCACATTTTCGACTCCAAGCAATTCAAAAACTTCTTTAACTGGGAAATCAAACAACGGTAGTTCATTGGTGCTTGGCCTCTGGCAGATAATTGGTCCATAAACACCAGAAAATTTTAATGACCTTCCTGCTGGAGGAAGAGGAACCTCATACAGAATATTGTAGATGTAGCTTTCTAAAGGTAGAGGCGGTGGCTGAGGTGAAGTCACTGCTTGGTGAAGTTGTTCTAGTACTTTCTTACAAGCTTTCATGAAAGACATTGGAGTAATCAAACAAATGCACTTTGAAACGTAGAGCGTGTCTCTGCTAATGTCATACGAGTTAAAACGCTGTAGCTTTGAAATAGAAGTGCCATTGCAATCTCCAGCGCTGCTGCAGCTATCTTTGTCATTTGTGGGTGGAGTATGAAGAATGTCATATTCAGCATTGTGCATATGATACAACGTCTGCATTGCACTGCAGATCTGTTTGCTAGTAACTTCCTCAAAAAACGTGAGAGAAAATCCAAACGTCCGTGAGCCATCTTCACGAGTAATAATAAAAGAGTGGAACTGAGGTTCTCTAGAATCTGCCTGCGTCTTGAAAGCAAGCCCTTTAGGCATACACAGCTATAAATAAATGGAAAAAAAGAGGGGAGGGGGAAAAAGGAGGCAATATTAATTATCACTTTTTCACTCCCCCTCACTTCAGAAGCATTTGTTAAAACAGAATTTAGAACCCACAAGCTGCCCCCATATTTCATATTAAAACTGGATTAAGTCTTTTATCTCTGTACAATACAACAACTCTGATCCAAATTAGAAAACCTAAAGGAACACTTTGAAAGGACTGTATGGTTTTTTTCTATTAAAGGCCGTAAACATTTTGTTACAAACTTCAATAGGAATAAAATAAAATTCCAACTCACATTAAAAAGAAGTAATTGGTCAGTAAGACCAGAAAGCTGACAAAGAAAAGTAATATTTTCGGTCTAAAATAACAAACTATACTACGTTCCATTCAACAGAAGTATTGTGCACAAGGGAGATTCATTAACCACAGGCTAGTTTATTTCTCCACCCATTCTCTAGAACGTAACAGAAAAAGTTGTGAAGAACAAAAAACTGTCTTAGAGACATATCGCTTCTACATTTTAAACCTAATTTCCTTTAAAGAATATCCTAATTAAATGAAAAGATCTTTTAAGCCTGCACGATTTCGAGCAATTCACGGTACTTTTTCCCCGTCTATCATAAGATAGTGCAATATTTTGGGGTTTTTTTTGGACAAGGAAAATACAAGTAAATGTTTTCAACTGTTCAAGTAGGTTTTTGTCTTAAAAACAAGAGCAGTTAAGCGATACTGACCATTCCCACTGCATCCTGGTCAAAAGGATTCCACTCAACATTCTCAGGATAGCGAGCAAGAACTTTGGACTTAAATGTGCGTCTTAACGGAGTCTGATCAAAGTTCTCCCCTGAAGGTGGAAAAAAGACACAGATGTAAATATTTCATTCTCTTTTTAAGCTCAAACAAGGCCGTAAAACGGGACAGCAGCAGGTACACGTGAGGATAAGTGAGTTAAACACACACTCTCCTTTCAAGGGAAACGGAAAATGCGAGACAGTTAGTTAGCATAAAACCAGACTGCAGATATTAGCAAGGACTGGCACTGTAACATTTCTATGTTAAGTATGTGTGCTTTTTCTTAAGCGTACCTTCAGATTGCAATTATGCCAACGGTTCTCTAAACTACTCTTCAGATATTTCAAGTTCACAGTGAAGTACAGCTAAAGCTTAATCTTCAGTGTAATTTTGTTACAGAAGAAAAGCACAAATAGACAAGAGGCAAAGACAATGCAAGTTTAACATAAACGTGCCATCGCTTAGTTTCTTCTTCAAGACTTAAGTAAAAAATGATCATCTAGTACAAAAAGTTAGCTGTGAAGAAAGAGCTTAGAGTGTTAAAAGATCAAGAACCAAGTAAGCGTCCATGAAAAGAGAGTATCAGGAGAATAGAAAATAGTGTTTGTTCTGTTTTTAATTTCCCCACGCATTTTCCTTTACCTTCTGTTGCACTTGAAATGAAACGGCTGGCACCATCTCGGGTTTTAGAGGCCTGTATATACTGGCATAAAGCTATATAACAAATAAAAACAACACTGCATTATAAATCTCATACTGTCAACCGTAATTATGTAGCTAACACACCAGTAAACAACACGTATTCCACACTGAATTAGCATACGTAATAATGAGTCTACTCTCTTAAGATGTTTTCTGTACATACACAATCTTGTGTAAGTTTCACATTTCATACAGATACTCCAGCTCCTGTATGCACAACCACTACAGCAATGCAGCAATAGTAATTAGTTGCCTGACAAATGAATGAAGTTTTACATGTTAAAATGTAAAATACTCCCAAAGAGCAGACAATGAAATCAACTGCAATAAGACCATTCCAAAGCCTTTAGAAATACATGGATTTTAGTGGCATGGCTCTAATTTTTAAAAGCTATAATAAAGCCTGGCTGACACAGCCACTAGAGCAATGAATGCCCATTGTGACATCACTCAGTAAGTCCACAGTTGTTCTTCCAAATCTGTGTTTGCTAAAAGAAAAAAAAAAAAAACAAAGGAAAAAAAAAAACCCCACACAACTGCATATCTTAAAATAAGCTTTGCTATTTTACCAGAATGCCATTAGCTAAGCAATCATGCAGCTGCTGGCAGCTTCACTAACAATCAGTCAGAATTGCATGAAATCATACAATTTAAATAAATCAAACTATTTCAGCAACACCTGCAAAAGAGAAAACACTTTTCAACTCTTCACTTATTTTCTTGTACGCTACAATTACACGGCAATGGAAACTGATTTTAAAATTGACTGAGTTTGTTCTCTACGTTTACAGTAATATTTAAAACTGCTTCTAAATGAACTAGAATCTTTATTCAGTTACTTACACCAAGTAGCCATACAGAGAGTTATAACACTGTCTACAGACAATAAATACAGATGCTAGTAAATACACCACTCCACTACAGTAAAGAAATCTTTGATTCCTTCATATTTTAGAAGCCTTCAGACAGTTAAGAAGTCACCTAAATTTGGAGTTGGTTTCGAGTCTTCCTTAACTATTAGCTCAAACAGGGATCTTATCCTGAATCAGGACCTATGACAGGTCTCACAGTACCTAAGCTGCTCCTGTATTTCGTTTCTCTCTCTCTCACACTTTTTTTTTTTTCAATATCCTAGCACAGAAAATAAAAGAAAGATCACTGGTTGTTTTTTCCTTTTTTCCTGTCTGGCTGAAAAGCGACAAACTGATTTTCATAAAAATAATAAAAAATATACCTGAGCATTCTTATATTACTTCATTCAAAAATATCATTGCTCAAAGAGAAATGAACGTCTGCTTGGGAAATCAGAAACAGGTATATAGAGAGGAGTTGTCAGGGAAAACAAAATCTAATACAACGTCTCTGAAACACAGCCTTCTTGAAAAACAGCAGAATCGATGGCAGAAAAACACTTACTAACAGCATCAATGCAAAAGCTAAAAAACAAACTTAGAAGATGAAAATAAGGCTTTAGTGAAACTTCCAGTCTTCAACAAGTAAGTCAGGAGGTTTAACCCCCCTACTATTTTCTATATATCTATACATCTGTGCAGATGATATAACAACTGCCTTTTTTGTAACTGAGGAAAAACTCCATTTACTAAGCCAGTTGGCTTTCCTTCCCCTACATAATTAAACGAGTAAGCACTTTAAAGTCCAATGTTTTCCTGAGCTTGGGAAACCACACATGACAATTTCTGGGTTCACCTACATGTAAGAGCATGCGTATTTTGAAAAGAAAGACCATTTCTGAAATAATCTTTTCAACAAGATGATAAAGAGTGGGAAAAAAAAAAAATCACGCTGCTCTTCCTTTACAATCACTCCAAAAATCCCCCAATAACCAATGCTCATCTACTTTAAAAAGCTGTTCCCTGTGTTCCCCGAAGACAAGGACATTTTTTAGCTCTAAAACTCAGTCTAGAATTTAATGTAAGTACTAAAACTGTTTTTTGGAAACCCACCTTACCTTTGGAATCCCAACGCAGACAGAAGCATACACGTGTTCTTGTAATCAAAGACACAATTCAGCTACTGCACAGGCACTGCTCTTGTTGGACAGACTCCACACTTCACTTCTACCCTAGAGACACCCCATTCTGGTTTTATATTTGTCTTGTTGACTTTTTTTTTTTGCATCAGCACAGTCTTCCACTGATTGCCCATCTCTTTTTTTGTTTGTTTATTTATTTTGGTAAAAACCTCAATGCTTGTAACAAAATCTGCTAGACCTTCAGATTGAGCAAAGCTAAATTCAAATGATTCTGATAGGATAGGGAACTCAAATGACAACTCACCAACACCATCTGAAAATCTGAACCCTGGAACAGAAAGTTGATCTGTGCAACTCCAGGACACTGGAGCAGCAGCCTATTTTCCTGCCATTACAACCACTGAGAACCTGAGCACCAGCAGGTCCACTGCTAGGCTCCTGTTCATTGCCCTCATGGATCAGCTAGCAGTTATCACTAAGCATGCAACAAGAGACAAAAAAAAATTGCTTTACTTCAGCGTCCAAATCCAATTAACCCTTAGATCCTAAATTTATGACCAGTTGGAAGCTTTTCAGCTTCTCACATACACTTCTTGCTCCAGCAAAGCACCAAGTGCAGCACATCTCCAGTAGGCAAAAATAATCCAAGGTTTCAAGATCTGTCTCTACATGAATTAGACACTGGATTGATTTAGTGTTCATTGAAAGGGTTTTGATGACTTCCTTCCAGTACATAAACAATCCCACATTTACTGTAAGGGAAAAACCTGAAAATTCAAATTGTCAATAAAACAGAAATGGAAGACAAGTTTCTTGAACTACTGGGAATTCAAACTTAAAATCCTACCACCGAAGACATACATCCCTTGCTTCTTTCCTTTTCTTTTTCTTTTTTTCTTTTTATTTTGGCTATACCTCTTGCAGTGTTCTATTTGCAAGCTGAACAGTGGGGAGGACAACTCATGGGTGGTGTCACTGCTATTAGCTGCATATAACCATGCTAAGTTGTAGAAACATCTTCACATGCTGTCATAAAATAAGCTACAGCTCAACCAAAACTGCTAACACATAGGCTGTGAATCCAAGCCAAGCCTGAGGAGCGCACACCTTCTTTCATGTAGCTTATGGCAACAGAAGCAAAACATATTTCAATGGACTACTTGCAAATCTGTAACATCAGTTCCCAACAAGTTTATAGGATTGTATCAGGTTAGTTTTCCCTTCTGACCAGCTTGTTTCTTTTTGAGTTTGCTTCTAACACTACCCTAGATTACGTTCCATACATCAGACACCCGTAGCTCCAGGTAGCTTTGTAGCACCATGGCAAGTTTCCATCCATGCAATACAATTCTACCTAGTACAGAGCAACACTCCATGGCTTAAACTGTCCTTCCGGACAAAGGGCAAACTGGATCAAAAAATTCTAAGGGTACTTTGTAAGCTTTTTTTTTTTTAATTGAACCATAGGTTTTTAACATATGCTATCAATTCATTATTTGGTTACAGGTTTTAGAATACGACTGCAGTGCTATAACTCAACCATTCAAGACTAAGAACTACATAGAAATCTCACCCTGAATATTGGCTAGGAAAAAAAATCTTTGAACAGGTATTTGAGAGGCAGAACTGGCTGAATTTTCCTGCCACAGCAGTAAAGAGCATCTGAGAAGCAGCTATCCTAGTTACAAGTGCCTGACAGAATAACTGAACGGTCACACAACACTGCTTTTCAAGAACAGTTAACACTGACACCTTCGTCTGTTCACTGAGCCCACTGACCTGCTCAAAATAATTGTAAAACAAAGCTCTACTGATTCTCATTAAGCAGTTTGTTGCTCTTAGCATGCCAAGCAGCTTGTTTCTTTAAATCCCTGTGATAAAGCCTGCTCGTCATTCAACCCATTGAGCTTCAATGTACGTTTACTGCATACATTACATCTTTTAATGGAAAACTATATTGGAGATAGCAAGTAATCAAAACAAATCAGTTAAATTCTCCACATAAGGACACTCACTTTTTTTTCTTTTTTTTTAATGTGCATACACAGGCTGTATAGGAACATCTTATGACTATCAACATAAAGCAGATTAACCACGAAACAATACACATTACTGTAACTAAACAAATGAATAATGGCAATCTGCACCAGCAACAGCAATTATGAACCACACATTTCAGGCAGCTTTCCTGAGCTAAGCAGCACACTAGTGAAACACAAGATAGGATTCAAGAGTCCCTAGAGAATCCTTTAACCATACCCTTTACCTCTATTTCCTATCCCACAGCTTATAGTCTTGCAATGGTGGAAGTCACTGCAGCTCGCACTAAGGGCTCAAGATCAGGCAGGCCATGACAGCCAAGAATTTGGGGATTTTAACACATTAACACATACTGTGTTAATTTCATTCTGCTCTGAATTTCAAAAATGCAATAGAAGGCTAAGGATGCCCAGGAAAAGGAATATAAAATTAACACTCTCTGGATTATTCTCTCATTTTAACCATATCAACAAGGCCCAAAAGGGCAAGCTGATGTCTTGTTTTATCTTGCAGAAGACCACCGTGGGACCTTGACTGAACACAGAAAGGTAGACAGATAACTTTAATCATTTGTGTCTTGTGACAAATATTGAAGATTCGACCACACCAGAATGTTGAATATACCTCTTGGTTACTTTATATATTGTGGGTGCACAGTACCATGTTTCTCTTTGTTGTGGGTGTTCTCTTTAGATCTGCTCAACTCCACACTTGGGTTCAGAGCTGCCACAGGTTATGCTGGCTTACTGGCTACTCCCTGCACATTTCTTTTGACCCCTTCTTCCACACCTTTCTATCAAACTGATTATGATTTGCATGCAACTCCGCTCTGGTGTTTCCAACTTCCTGATAAACTGGGAAACGTACCAAGGGACCCATCTAATATCTGTCAGATGTGGTCACAAAAATTAATCCATTATGTTATTGATGATTTTCAGTGTCAGAGAGATGTTTTTTGTAACACCAGTCCAGGAGTTTCATCCAAAACATGGCTGTTGGGAAGTGTCTATGTTCCGTTAAGTAACGTGTATGTCTCTGAGATTACCCCTCTTAGGTTTTATATCATGGGACATCCTACATACACTATCCCGTGAAGGTTCTATATATTGGAACAATACTTAACTTGACAAACTAGTACGTATCTCTCTCAGCATTTCAATCACTTTTGAGATGCTCAAATGGGTAATTCTATCCACATTTAATCTTGAAACAACATGCAGTGGAACTAATGAAGTTATACCTTCATTTAGCCTATTAGAAAACATATTTGTTCCATCTACAGTCCTGGCAAAACACTTACTCTTTGAAAACATTACATGGCAAGTCCATGTATTGTCAAATTGGACTAGATATGCTTTCTGAAAATTCAAATCACAAGCACAACAAGTACTGATAATGCATTGCAAAACCAGTTAGAGCTTGGTATGTTGTTAAGGAATAGATTGTTCGTGGCAAACTGAATGACTCTAATTGTTGTCTGAAAATTGATGATAACAGTAAAGTTGTTAAACAAATTGCCCAAGGTATACAGAAAATTGCCCATGTTCCCATCCAAACTTGGAAAGGCCTAGACTTCGACCTTTTTCCTGGCTTCGAGGTGGCCCATGGGTGGAACCCATTCTATTTTATCTACTGTGTGTTGTTGCAGCTCTTCTGTTTATTCCATGCATGATTTAATGTTGTATTCAACTTATACAACTCCTATAAATTGGAGTGGAACATCTCCTTAACCAGAACCGCACGTATTTCACACCAGAGAGAATTCCCTTTCCCAGAGCAGCTCTTTCTTGGGTATCTTCCCTTTTATGCTGAAACACACCAATCTACCATCCTGCATTTCTATCCCCTCCTCCCCTCAGTGCTTGCAAGACCATCAGACACACACAGAGAAATTCAAGCTGAAGTGGTGGTTAGACTAGTCTATTTATTGCTCAAACTGGGACTTCAACTGTTTTGAAAATGGTTTGAGTTATTTACATTAGAAAAATCTTGAGGATCACTTTTTTTCTTTTAGTTTTTCTTATTTTTTTCCCCCCAGTATCACTACATTAGCAATTGGAGTAAGAGGTTTCACATGTACTGTATGCAGTGAACTGGGGGTTTGTCTACTATGTCCAATGGCTGTTATTTCTTAGGACTTGTAAGAAATCTACAACCAACAACCCTCACAGCTGTCATTTCCTCCAAACTCCTTTATGCAAGCTACAGTCCTACTCTGGCTGAGAAGAGCTCAAAGGCAAAGGAAGACTGCCATCTGCCTTTCTAAAACCAAGGTAGAAATGCACGTTAGGGACACACCACCCTCTACTTAAGTGTAATTGAAATGTAGGTTGAGGGGAGTGCCATCCTTCAGCTGTAAAAAAAAACAACAGACAAACAAACAAAAAAAACCCAAAGAGTTTTATTTAGAGGAATCAGAGAGAAGATAAAGAGAATAATCAGTGCAGTTGAAGGCTCCAATTTGTTTTTGGCCTGTTTGTCATCTGAGGAACCCAAACTTGCTCCTTACCCCAAACCTGTAAGAACACTCCTTTCAGCATACAACCTATACTGCAACAGTCAATGAACAATATACTTCCTCTTGCAGCCTCTAGAAAGATGAGAAAGACAAAAATACAGGTTAATTTCAAATCTGCTGACTGGAAAAGACACTTTTGTATTCTCAGTTTCTTTTGCTTCTCAATAACTGTGACACAAAGAGCCTCACTGTGCAATGAAAGAAAAAGAAAAAACAACACCTAGGAGTTACTTTCACTGTGTAAGTGGATATTCAGTGTAAATACCACTGGATACAAATAATATCTTGATATCTTCCTTCAATGGCACGTATTCTTCTAAGCCCTCTATGAGGAATTAAAATAAGAAATTTATAGATATCCACTTGTAATTTAAGTCAGTATTCATTCAGTTGGTAACAAAACACATTGCCACACTTATTGAGGAACACTCTCAAAAACTGCAGCAGTGATTTTTAAAGCACCAAAGAAAACCAGTTGAGAACACCTGCATTCCATGACTGCACACTCAGGAAATGAGAATCTTTTGGTTTTCCTCTTCTGCAACAGTTTTAAGAAAAGCGGGTAGCTGCGAGCCAGGGAAGTGGCAAAAGGAAAAATCAAGAATCCAAGGCAGCTTTTTAAAAATTACACAAGAAAATCCCCAACTTATATCTTTAAAAGCATCCTAAGTAGTTGTTGGCTTTTGTTAGCTTGTTTGCTTTAAGAGAAATACTCCAAATGCAGCACAGGACAGTAAGATGGACATGACACATTTAAACTAAGACTGCCTGATGGAAGTTTTCAATGAACTGTTCTGAAAAATGAAAATCTTTCACGACCTTTTTTTTCCCCCTGCATTAGCCAGAGCAAGAAGACAGAAAGATCTTTTGCTCTGCTTTCAACTAAACAACAGAAGCAGCATTCAAAATTACAATAACAGGCGTGTTCTCACCCACAGCAGGGAGCAGGGTGGTTAGCTTCTATTACAGAGTAAAGCTGAAATGCATGCAAAAGAAGACCTGAAGAAACAAAAAGAATGGCCTATCTGCGGAAAACAACAGAATTCTTTTATGTGTACTAAAGATATAAAATGGAAGAGACCAGTGGAGTCTGGATCTTCGCAGAACCAGATCACAGATCCCAAATGAACTTCTATGGGAAAGGTGAACTCTGTGACACTACGTACCGTTCCACACATGCAACGAACTTGCAGTACTAGGAGCAACCTGACAGAGCACAAGTAACGCACATCCTCTGGATTACAAAAGCCCTACAGCTCGAAGTCAGGTCAGATTCTGCAGACTATTCCACGAGGATTTCAGATTGAAGATTTTTCTGACTGTAGCCCCCAGTGGTGCCATGTTTCAAGGCAACATACCACTTGAGGCAATGGCTGTGCATTACCAACCACTTCCCTCATCCCAGGACCTGATGATCCCCGGAACCTGCTACAGTGATCCACATCCATCAGGACCAGCCATTCCTCTTGCAAGGAAAGGAAGTAGAAGCACATGACCACATTAAGGACAGAAGACATCCTGACATCGCAGCAGCTTGTGGTTAAGACTGGTCTGGGCTGTCACAAAATCTCTGACACACTTATTCTCAGAAACGATGCTGATAAACAGAAATGTTACCAGAAAACTGCAGAATGAGGTCTCTCACATTTCAACCTCTCAGACCACCCACAAAAAGCGAGCTGGAAAGGGTCACGACATTCCTATGCTGGTTAGAGCTGGTACTGGGACTTTTCCCCACGGTAATTCTGAAGACAGCTCAGTGAGTTAGCGCTAAGTTTGGAAAACAAACTCAGGACGTAACAGTGGTAAGGGAGTTTGCTGAAAGTAGCAAGTCAAGGAGAAATAAGTAATACAATCAAATAGTAGAATAGCTGACAAGAAAATAAGGGTCATGAAGGTCAGAAGCAACACACAGCTCAGTACAGAACACTGCAGCAACCTCAGCATCCCTCCCCCATACACACACCTTCCTGCAATTGTAAATACAAAGAACAGCAAGTACAGTTGCAAGACTTTCCCAAGCTCTCTTGAAGACATGCTGGAAGAAAATGTCTCTCTGTGAGCCCACTGTTTCCTCAATCAGTTAAACACTAAAGGTATTCTTGTCCATCAAATAAGCAAAGTAGCAGCTTCCCTGAGAGAATGAGAAACAAGCCTTTAGAAGAAGCACTCAAAGCAAATTCTTCATCACACATCAGTCTGTGTTGGAACCCTTGATCATTTCTCTGTGCAGTAATATTTTATGCCTCTTAGGGTTAACATTCTAATTCACAGCAAATTAAATTATAAACCACAAATCCAAAAGGCTTGTCAAGAAACTGAGAGAATAATCACTGCACAACACACATCAATAAGAAATTGCTTCTGACGTTGTCACTTCACATGCATTACTTCTGCTACATGAGCCCTGCAGGTCAGAGGGAACTCAGAATGTAAGTATAAGAAGGCATTACCAAGAACACTCAAGTAGAACATCGCTTGCCCAAAAAGCAGACAAAAACAGCCACAGTATTTTGGAACTAAAGGATCAATAATTTAAAGACTTAGAAAAACTCTGTTTTATTATTTGCAAGCAGCAAAATATCCTTCCCAAAGAATCCACGTAATGTTTTCTTCACATAGCTCCTCTCTTGCAGAAGAAACCACAAAGGAACACACACAAAATGAAACAACAAAGAGCAGAGGAAGAGAAAATCTTATATCTATTCATCTTTGCATGCCTTGCCTTATGGATGTGAAACTCAATGCCTTTCAAAAAAAGGTTTCAGAAGTCTGACTTGTAAACTAAATTCTTATGACACACTCTTAGTATCATTAGTCTACTCTCAAATTAGGAACAAAACCTGCAACTCTTCTCCTTCATCCCACTTTAATTAAGACCCTTCCAATTAAGCTGAATTTGTAACTGAATACAGGAGGATGGGAGAAGGAAGTGTTTCAGGATGTGGGAGAAAATTTTCTAAAGCAAACGGCATAACCACACAGTTGGTTTTATAGAAACATCACCTAATAAACCTCAACTTCAAATGCAGCACAGCAAAGCACAGCTGCTTCCCCCCTTACATCAGCTCTCCCATTCTTTAGCCCATATATCAGCTACCCTAGCACGTCTGCCTCAGTTCCCAAAGAGACAAAAGATCTTTTTTGGCACTCAAACATGGCAAACAACTCAGGCTTCTCAGGAAAAGACAGAGGGGGCAGGGTGTAGTGGAATAAACTATTATGTGAATTAAAGTTTCACATATATTTGCTTAAGTCCAGCCAAAAGTTGTTGCTACCTACTGCCCATCCACAGTGACCTGCATGAGAACAGTGTGGGGTCTGAGCCCTGGTTTTGCTGCAGGGGCCCCCACAGAGCCAACATTTTGGTCCACAGCCTCAGAGGAGCAAAGGAAGTGAAAAGCCTTTCTTCAGCACTGGAGGAAATGCCCGAGGGAGGAGGTATGCTGTTAAAGAACTGTGTGATGCTTGTACTGGTGCCATCAGTATTAGGGACAAAGAGTGGTAAAAGGAAAAAAAAACAAAACCAAACACTCCAGCTTATGAAGAAATCAAGCTGTGGCTCCTACTGATGCAGTTTCAGTGGTGAGTGTTGGCACTATTAATTCAGCAAAATGTGCTCACACACTATTTACCCAAGGAACAAACAATATTGTAGAACATCACTGCAAAAACCCACAGCGGACTCCAACCCCAAAATGCATTATTTAATTCCCAGAGAAAAATGCCCAGAAGAGGAAAATAAAAAGAATTTTTAAAAGTCAAACGTCAGTCAGAAAGGGCTATCTGCTGCTCTGGGTTTGCTCCTCTCAGCCTTCCCTTTAGGCAACCCTGACAAATAACCTTTGAGGCAAACTGAAGACCTGTAACTGTTTAAGCGTGTTAAACTTGCAAAGCAACACAGGAGCCAACAACAGCATTACTGCAGGGAACTGCTGTTCCAATTCTGAACTACTATGCAACAGGCACTGTTTGATATACGTGACCAATGCTCTCATTTACATCGTCATCCCCATATTTTAAAACACTTTATTTTGATACAGAATAATACTACAGTAAACGCTACAAAAAGCCAGTGTATGAATGTAAATCAACACTGTAAGCCAGAAGCAAGCAAGACAGAAGAACAATGACACTTCAATTACTGACAGGGGGATGAGGTGCGACAGCATTTCTCTTTTACTGGGGAGGAGAAACGCTCTCACGTCAATTTGCCAGATTAATTTTGAGTGCAGCTAAGTAAATCCTACACATCATGCATCTTCGTCACTTAAAATTTCAGACACCAGCTCTAATAAAGCACCTACTGTCCCAGCACCCACACGTTACTCCTGCTTCAGCCTCGTGATAGTACAACACTGCCTGGGATGACAATACAGTGCCCAGGTGTTTGTGTCTGAATTTCACATTATGTAATGGCAATTTACACGTAAGCAATGCAACAGCAAGTTCATCCACTGCTCCACCACTACGTAATAAACAAACTACTGGCAAGCAGTTGGTAAAAGTTAACAAATCACAGAGGAGGAAAAGAAAACAAAATCTTTAGTGAAAAAGAACATGGAACAACAACTCCAAGAGCTTCACGCAGCACAAGCACTACTCTCACCATCACTCAGCTCTCGTCTAAGCAATTCCACACAGAAGGGATGCCAGCAGAAAGGCAAGGCACCACTTTGTTCTCCTCTCCAGGACACAGTCTTCAACACAGATTAGGAAATCCCATGATAAAGTTGCAGCATTGTGAATTATAACACAAAGATTGTTGGTCGTTGATGTATGTCATCATTTCCTCCCTGAAAAAAATATCTGTCCCAAACTATTGCACAGAACCTAAGAGATTTGTCATCACTTCCAGCCCCTTGCCATCACCAGGAAACATACTTCAACCCTTTCTTGTCCAGCACAGAAACTGTTGCTGGATAAAATTTCAATAAGGTTTAAGCCCTGGGAGCTTGTGTCTGTGGGTCTGTTCTACCTCCTCCCTCTGGCAAAATTCTGCTTCCTGCTTCTAACAGATTCCCCCCCTCCGTGAGAAAACGATCATAGGGATGAGAAAACTAGAAAACAACATCACATTTGGGAATAAAAGAGCCCAAGATATGGAAGATATCTAACTAGAAAGCCCTAAATAGGCTATTTTTCATTATGTCAAAAGAAAACAAACATCACTTTACACACTAATAGAAAACAGACATAAATGCGTACACATACAGCACCAACTGTATATTTTCCATCAACCAATCAGTTTCTCAGGGGGAAAAAAAAAAACAAACCATCACAGCTACGCCGTTTAGCAAGCTTCCAGCACACAAAGGAGAAAGGCTATCACAGGTGCCTCTTCAAGCAGAAACCAGCACGAGCATCAGAACCTTGCTCCGGCGACAAGCCCGCGGGGAGGCTGCGTGAGCAGCGGCGAGGCTGGAGGCCTGCATGCCCGCATCCTCCGGGTCCAGGCGGTGTGCCGGCAGCAGCCGGCAGCTCCCCGCTCCCTGCGGCGGGGCGGCGATGACATCATGCTGTGCCGGCTGCGCACCGCGGCCCTGGCGCAGTGGAGCCCCTCGGGGACCCGCAGCCTCTCTCCCGACAATGGACGCTTCGGAAGCGGATCGTCTCAAGAGAGCAAGGATACTTTTACTTTTGCTCTTAACCACACACAAACCAGCCTCCCCCATCAATGTGCACGCATATTCCTCCCCCAAGCCCACGCCGTGTTACGGGCGGCGGGGAAAGTGTAGGGCAAGGTATCTCACACTGGAGCGCTACACGCTATAGGTGCGGCCCTTAACAAGGAGAGCAAAGACAGAACACCATGCTCCAGCCCTCACGCCTGCAGATTCAAACAGAATTATTAAAAGAAAGGTGCTGATCTCTTTTCCAGCTCGCTGTTCGATAGCCAGCTCACAGGAACACCATGTTTTTGCATTACATTATGTGAGTTAATCACATGCCCGTTGAGATCAGAGACTACCAGCAAGCATGCCTTGCACTACACTACACAAATAGAAGCACAGCACATAATTTAAAGCGTTCACATCACAAACTTTGCTCACTTGATGATTTAATTGAGAAATATCTGTGGAATCACCTATATCCCTCAAGGAAATTACACTGTGCTTAGTTCTCTCAAATTTCTTACGTTTAATTGCTGCTGTAATTTAAAGGGCCATTAAAGCGCAGACCACTGTACTGGCTCCTCAAGCTGCAGCCTGCAGCCACTGTAACAAATGCAGGGGTAAAGGTAATGTCCTGCTCAGCATCAGGAACTGAGGAGAAACTGTCTTTCAAGTCACTAAAAGCAAAAAGTTATCATCTTAGCCCAAACTGAAGACAGTTCAATGCAACAGATGAGTTCCACAACATCCATTTCACCCTAAGATAAACAGGTATTAATTCACAGGGTGCTTTTAAGACAGATGCAAAACAAACACGATACAATCACATCAGCAAAACCAACTACCAACCCAGCGTGCCATTGGCAGTTCTGATCTCAAACACACAGCCACACACTAAAGAGGACAAGTTTTCACCAAGCCAATGGTGCACCTGTCTGAACAAGCAGCAATCCAATGGTGGCCAGGCCAGAGCTGACCCTGGGCACTGCCATAACCAAGGGCAGATGGGCAGCCCTAAAGCACGGCTTCGGCACTGTGCTGTAGGATGCTGCTGACCCCAAACATACAGCTGCAGCACACAGATCGTTCTTAACGCGATTTCCATTAGGTGCTGCAGAACCTGCATCCCACGTAGAACCAACAAATCAAACAGAACCAGTAAAACAACCGCTACTTTCCCTCTGAAATCCGATTCTTCATTAACAGAGCGTTCCAGGAGCCCAGGTGCCCCACCAAAACTTGGCGCACGCCACCGCGCTCCGGAAGGAGCGTCGCAGATCGCTGTGGAGGCCGAAATGGTCCCAAATAATACCGCCCCTACTCCCCCCTCCCCATTACTCCACGCCGTCGGGAAGCGGCGTTGAGTCGCGTTCCGCACGAAGTTCCGCGCGCTCCCACAGGCAGCGGAGCGCCGGGGGGCGCCTAAACCGGCGCACCACACCGCACCGCACCGCGCCGCGCCGCGCCGCCCCCGCCCCACGCCGCCGTGCCCGGGAAAGCACGACTCGGCGCTGGGAACGCGGCTGCAGAACGCCGTGGCCGCCCCCCCCCCCACAGCCCGCGGCACTCACCAGAGAGCTCGTCCGGCTCCAGCCCGGTCTCGGTGTCCAGCCCGCAGATCACGAAGTAGTCGGCGAAGCGGCCGGGTGCCGAGGAGCCGCCCCCGCTGCTGCCGCTCATGCTGGAGCCCGAGGGGTGCGCGGGGCTCAGGGGCTGCGGGGCCAGGCGGCGGCGGGCAGCGGGACTGCGCCAGCTGCACCAGCTGCGGCGGCCGCCTCCATGATGGAGCGCAGCGGGCAGCGCCGCGCGGCATTGTGGGTACGGCCCCCAGCTGTTCCCGCGGGGGGAGGGGGGAGGCGCGGGCCGAGGGACCGCAATGCTGCGCCTGCGCACTGCGCTCGGGGTGACGTCATGCTGCTTGCCGTGCTGTGCGATGAGAGCATGTCTTAACGCGGAGGGACCTGGGATAGCCTCGCCGCGCTACAATTAGCTGCCCGCGGCTCCCCTTTCTCTCCTCGCCTCACCCGCTTCTCTAACGGGGCCTTTCACATCACCATTTTCCCCTGTATTCTCTCGCAATACAAAAGCCGTGAGAAGAACCGGTATTTATTATTAGTATTCGCTTGATTAAGACTGTATAGGCCACAGAATGGGTGATCAATGAATTGAAGTACTGCTTAGGTTCGACTGACAGTTCTGATGGTTCAATTTTAAACCACCAGCGAGCCTAGGGGAGAAATCTCACTTCAGATAGAAAGATGATTAGATGCAGTAATACTAGACTGGAAGTCTCACCTCTACAGCGAGCGTGTGCATGCAGAATGTGCTGCGCCTGCCATGAGGTTTGAGGAAGATGGCAATGAGAACAGAACTAGCTAAACCTGGTAGCTCCTATTCTGCTCCTTTTGCTAGGCATTTTATGCACGTTTTGCTCCTTGGTCTGCTTTGGATCTGGCAGAGGACTCAGTGTTTGGAATGGGATAAGCTTCATTTCTGTAAGCCTGTAGTTTGACTCTTAAAAGTACAACACTGAGGTGTTGGAACGTATCTAAAGAAGAGCTACGAAGCTGTTGAAGAAGAACAAGGTTTATGAGGAATGGCTGAAGGAACAGAGGTTATTTGCCCTAGAGAAGAAGAGGCTCAGGGGAAACCTCATCACTCTACAACCACGTGAAAGAAAGCTGTAAGTTGGGGGGGGGGGGGACGGGACAAGAAGAAATGGCCTCAAGTTCATGCCAGGTAAGGTTTGGATTGAGCATCAGGAAAGATTTCTGCACTGAGAAGTGTGTGAAGCACTGGAACAGACTGCCTGGGGAAGTAGTTGAGACACCATCCCGGAGATATTTAAAATACGTGTAGATGTAGTGCCTAGAAACAATATTTAGTAGTAGGCTTGGCTGTGCTGGGTTAGTGGTTGGACATGGTAATAACCTTAGAGGTCTTCTTCAATCTGTATGATTCTGTGATTCACTGTCATAGCATGGATATGCTCAGAAGGACTTGCAAGAGAACTAAGGCAGCAGCACAGGCATTGTAAAGGTTTGTTGTGTTTTTGTTTCATCAAATAAAGAGTGAAATGGGGAAATAAAACATGTTCTTGCCCACACTGTACACTCTACCAATAACCATGCGTTTAGGAGATTTTAGCAAGTAAAGGTAGATGGGGCCAGAACGTAGGCAAATTGCTAGAGCTCCCCAGTACAAAAAAGGCAGGAATCTCCTCAAAAGTTCAGCAGAGGGCCACAAAGATGGTAAAGGGCATGGAACACCTCCCTTAATGAGGAAAGACTGAGAGAACTGGGTCTGTTCAGCCTTGAATAAAGAAGACTCAGAGGGGATCTGACCCACATCCATAAATAAGGAACGGGAGGCAAAGGGACGAGGCTGGACTCTTCTCTGCAGTGTATGGCAGTAGGACGAGGGGAAATGGCCACAAACTGATGCACAGGAAGATCCACACAAATGTGTGGGAACTTTACAGTGCAGTGACGGAGCACTGGCACAGGCTGCACAGAGAGGTGGTGGAGTCTCCTCGGGAGACATTCAAGACTCACCTGGACACCTACCTGCGCAACCTTCTCTTCCTGATCATTTCTGAATTTTCCCATGCTTGGTGAACACAATGTCTTTAACACTTAATTCAGGAGCTAGCAGCTTTCATTTCTCAGTCACTGACACAACCATTCTGTCAGTGAACTTTAAAAACTGACTAGATGTCCTCACGTGAAGCAATGCTCTCAGTGACACAGAGAATTTCGGGGAGTATTCTGCATGATGTTTACAAAATGCGTCTAAGATCTGTGGAAACAATGTTTACCAGAGAATCACAATGACACATTACCAAGTCGGAAGTGATTTAAAGGACTCGCTGCCTCTGGCAATCCTATTGCTGTCGGCTCAGCTGCTGTTTCCAAACAAAGGCAAAGGCTTGGATTTTCAAGTTCAAACCTTAAAAACCATAAAAAAAAAAGCCAAGTTACTTTAAAGAGACAGAATGTGAACATAACTTGGTTACTCCTCATGCTAGTTAATTTGGACTTACTTTGCCAACAGTCATGATTATTGGAGGAGTTTGTTTAATAAACAGTTTAAAAACTGGAAAAGTACTGGTTCATACATTTCTCTGAGATTAAAAGTCTAAAATAGGATACCAGCTCTTTTTCTGTGTGACTGCTTCCCAAGATGAGGTAAGCTCAAAAAGATAAAGGTACCCTTCATCTTCTGCATCAGCAGTACTAAGTGTGACAGAATAACATTAATTTCTCATAGCAAGGTATAAAGTTAGAGTATCAGTTCAAATTCCACTGCAAAATCAAATCATAATCTATGCATTAACAAGGGAAGTACATCAGATCAGATTTGCTATTTGTCTTCTTCCAGTCTAATATACAGTTAAGTTTATGAAACTGACTTCAGGTGCTATTTTCTAACAGATTTGTACCTGTTCAAGTCACGTTTGTTGAATTTAGTAAACAAGAAAACCAAACACTCCGTTATTATGCAGAAAACAACTCAGGAAGGGGAAGGCCTGTTCTCTTAGTCCAGTGCAGTGGCCAAAGCAGCAGTTGCCAGCTCCATAAGGGATGAAGTATTACTTTTGTGATGCCTGTACCTGCAGTACCTGGTAGGCATTTCTGTCCTTGAACAGCTGCTACCTCAAGATCAATATTCTATACAGCAGCAATAAACCTCCATAAAACAGACATAACCATAAGGGAAGGTGAATGAAGCAATAACAACTTCAGAACGTTGATCGTCCATCAGGAATTCAAGCAGAAAAACTAAGTTATGTAAATGCTTCTATTTGAGGAGATGAAATGAGCTAGCTCAACGGCCTTCTAAGGCCAAGTATAAAAACCTTCAAAGATTATTGTACGTGTATGGGAACTGCTGAATTGTGGCCTGAACCACTGATGGATCACCTGAGGTGAGCACTGAGTCAGCCACAGGAGCACAGGTGAAGGCAATGCACTGTGTGACCGGAAGGGGCGGAGTCTGGCTCCACCTCTCCCAGATGCCATTTAAGGGCTGACCACCACTGGGGAAGGGGCACTTGTAGGAGGTCCCTCCCCTGTGGAGTTTGAGGTGAGCCCTTCCTTATTTATCAGGTATCTTTATACCATCTGGATAAGCCATACAAAAATATACTGTCTATCTTCATTATACTGTGTGGGTACTATTCATTCAGGGCATTCACCCTGCAGTACATAAAGAAATAACATCCAGACAGAAGGAAGTGAAGTTTATCTAAGCGTTCTGAAATAAAGATACAAACGGAATGAAGCCCATCCACAGACATAGTCATCAGTTCAGTTTAATTTAGAAAAATACCACTTCAAAAGAACTCACCCCTTTTAAATAGATCAGTTAAAAATTAAAATTAGTGGAAATTTCAGCACAGTTCATCATACTCAAAACATAAAGTATTTCAAATTTAATATAATCGCTTTATTATCAAATGGCAAGAAGCGTTTACTAAGGAGGTCATGCAGGAACAATTTACAAAAACTTCCAGAAGATAAACAGGTCAAAGCCAGGTCACCTCCATTTTATTTTTTGTAGTTTTATTCAACCACACCTTCCTGAAATCAGCCACTGAAATGCTGGTTTGCTTCATGGTAGAGGCTATGGCTATCTCTCAGACTACTGGCTGGATTCCACAAAGACTGGGCTGCTAACTTATCTGCAGCACAGCGTGTCTTTGCCTTTTTCACAACTAATTCAGTAGTCCTCATAGGATAGGGAACTGCCTGAGGCCATTGGAAACTGAACATGGAAGGGACAGGCCTACAAAAAAAATACCAAAAAGAAAAACCAAAAAACCAAATCCTAAGGTTTAACAAAAGGAAATAACCTTTTCATCCTTTTTTAAGGTTTTAAGGCTTTTAGCCACTGCATTGGGAACTTAGCCTACAACTGAAAAAGGTTTTTCAGTATCGTAGCCTGATCCCATCTACACAGTGAAACATCTCAAAGAAAGTGCCAAGCAATGACATGATTCATACGAAGCAAAGTTCATTCCTTCCATAGTGCCAAGGTTCCACAGAAGCATTAACTTTATACAGTGTTGAAGGAATTCTACAACAGCATCTGTTACTGACAAAAACTGAGGCAATTTCAGAAAAGCCACTGGGCAACATCTGATTTATTCTGGGTTCAGCTGCATGGGAAATTAACCATGCAGACGAACGGGCTGTAAACCTACAGCTCTTCGCACTCAGTAGACCACTGGGCACTTGGCTCACAATAGCTAGATTCATTATGGAATAAATCCTCCAGGTAGATGAGCTCTGAGATTAGAATCACAGCAATCAAAAAAAGAAATCAATGTACTGTTTAAATGACAATTAAGTATACTTTCAGGGCAAAATCTAAATAAGAAAACAACTCCTGAAGCTAAATGCTTACAATAAATTTGTAAACAGAAGTTAAATGGAGCTTTTACCTACGTAAAACCCAGATTTAAATAGAAGACAGAAATAGTTCATCAGTATTTACTATATATTTACATGTAATACTGCAATGAAATGGAGTCAATCAACATTATGTTACAAAAAGAACAAAATTCTTTAAAAGGTACCTGTACCTTCTGCACTACCGTGTTCTTGGACCTATTCCCTTACAACTCAAATGATGTATTGTACGATGAGTTCACACGATGGTATAGACAAGTAACCCTTCAACTGGAGCATACGTTAACACGACAACTCACATTTCAGCAAGGTACCTCGAGGGCAGAAATGTAAAGCCTATAAGCAGCACTGGTTTCAGTAGGATGAACAGCACCCAAGTTCCCTACTGATCAGGGCCTCGTTTTACAGGATTCCACTGACAATACAACAGACTACAACAGTTAGAACCATACCAGGTGAGGTATCAGATACCTTATTTAGTGAATGTATTAATGCATACTTTTCAAGATGAATTGTAGCTGGTTGTGCATTGCTAGTTACTGACTTACCAGAAAACAGAATCATCCTTTTAATTTTATGTACGTCCACCAGCTTCTGTTACTTGATGCTTTGAACAGTATTTGGAACCAGCTATTTTACAAGAACCGCACCAATTTACATACCTGACACTTCTAGCCACAGCTGAGCTAAAATGAAAAACTAAGTTCTTTGTATGATGTTTGAGAAATAAGTAGTACACCAAAGTTACACATTCTTAATTTACTTGAAATTAGTCTCATATAAATATGATCATTTTCTGAATTTGCAGGAGAAATGTACACAAGCAAAATATTGGCATGGTGAACATTAAAAAAAAAAAATTGTATTACAACTTCAAAATCAACCAGGCACAGTAAGAATTCTAGCCTGCTCTCTTACATTCTCCCAAAAGAAAAAGTTTTAGAATGAGACAGAAACATCTGACATTTTGCCTTTGTTAATCCAGTTAGTAAAGCAGATGTAGGTTCAAGTATTTAAATCCGTACTGCACTAATAGAAGTAAACGATCAGGATAAATGCATTACTCTAGTTAACCATTCAGAAAAAGAAGTTTGAGTGAGCACCATTATTATGCTATAATTTTGGAACTCCAGAAATAGGGGAAAAAAAAACGTTGATGAGAAGTGTGCTCAGATCAGATCACATTCAAGGCTACAGAGATGTTGAGAATATCACAAAGTCTTACCAAATAATTAAAGGTGTTTTTTTTTTTTTCCTTCTTGCAAGTTTTAAAAAGCAATCCGTAGCTCATGTCTACATTACAACTTCTGCTCTGCATATTATCAGGGCAAAACATCTGTTTTCACTTCCTTCATCCTGAGGGCCACACTTACCATCTCGCTCCCCAAAGAAAAAACAGTGATGGTTTGGTTTAAAACTGCCTGCAGGACATCTTTGAACATAGTTCTCCCAGGCCATGTGTTTATTTAAAGACATGCCTACCATCACAAGCTTCCCTTTAAAATGCTTATGAGCCAATAGAAAAGCAAATGTACGAATATCGGAAGTGCCAATCCTGAGATGAAAAATGAGAAAGTCAGGTCCAGTTTGATCATTATTCAAACTTCTGTTTCAGTTTCTTCTGGAAGAGAGCTGGTAGGATGGAGAGGATGGCTAGAATCATGAGAACAAAAAGAGAGTTCCAGGAAACTGCTTCCCCTGCTGTTGTAAGTTGGTATAGCGTTGTTCCTGCCTTAATGGCTATAAAAGATGGTGGTGCCACACCTGGAAGTGAAGAACAGAAAGTAGGATAAGTAAGAAAGAAAAAGCAGCTTTGTGGTAAGAAAAAAAGAAAAAGAAAAAACATAAATGAGTCATCCAGCTTTTAGCATCAAAATCTCAGGCTTCATTGACTTGTTCTTTAAAAAAGAGCAGTAGGTACAAGTGTAAAATTCGAAAACAAAATCCCATATCAAAACCTGTTTATGCTATTTTCAATACTACTTAATGCCAATTAAAGCACTGAAGACTATATATATATATATATATATATATATATTATCTATGCTAGACAGCACAGATTTCAAGGAGTCTTTACCAGGAAGTTTATAAGCTGTTTTCTCACCCAATTAAAGAGACAAAACTACATGTTTAGCTCTACAGTTGTTAGGAACTCACTCTTAGGGAGATGTACTATGATAAACAAAACACATGGGAAGGGGAGGAACAATCCTTCAGATCAAAGTCACATATATCCTCACATGATCACACTGAAGTAGGACAGAAACCACTACTAGAGTAGTGTTCATACAACGTGTTTCCTTAAGTAATTAGCCTGGGGTTTCTTATTCATCTATAAGGTCAGATTAATCTTGAAAACTTTAAAGTCTCCCAATGATACAAGCTCCACCTATCTAAAACTATGACCGCAAAGCCCTCTTGCAGCTGTCCACTAGGTGGCGATCTCCACTGAACAATGAATAAAGAAAAGCAAATAATGGTCCTTCTGGATACCCCAAACCATAGTTCATTAGTCAGAATTCTTACCTAGGAAAGTGCCAATGAAAAATACTTTTAATGGCACATTTATTACAGGAGATGTGATATTGATAAACCAATTAGGAAGAAATGGTGTTATTCTCAAAAAAATTATGTAGTTAATGAGGTGTTCTCTGTGACGCTCAACCTGCAAAAAAAAAAAAAAGAAAAAATTCAGTTAAATGCATCGAAAAAAAATCAAGTCTTACTCCAAAAGACTTGTTGTTTTGTGCAACTTTTGTAGGACTTTAGAGGTTGCAAACAAATCAATTAAAAGATGACTCAAGAGAGTCGGTCATCAGTCAGTGAATCATTATTATAAAGTACCATTTGTCTGGAAATACCAGTCCATGGTGATGGTGTGCCCAAATCAGCTAACAAGTTATTCAGTACAGCAGCAGGCCTAATTCTAACATTAGCTCAGCATCCTCTCCTTAACTGTAGTCCAGTCACCCTTGCCATCCTGCTCCCTGCGCCTCTGCAGGAACTAGCAATGAAGTCTGTTCCTCATCACATCCTGTGCTGAACTGTAATCAGAACTGAAATACAGCTGTATTCCAGGCCTGAAAGTTTACCCCAGGTCATGGGTATGAAGTCCATCATGTGGCTGTTGACAGAAGTCTTAAAGCCTGCCTGACCTTCATTGCAAGAAGACCTAGGATTAACAACACCCAGGAGCAACCGTAACAGTCTATTCTTTATTTGCAGTCCGTTACATCCTCGAGTATATTCCAGCTCTTTATACCAGGACTACATCAAAGCCTCTTCTGCTTCCATTAGCATAACACTCAGGAAGTAACTACACACTGTCAGAATCCTTTCCCTGTAGGTGTATGAGCACAATACCCTCTTTATCTTCCATCCTATTCCACTACGCTTTCTATCAGAAGACTTGGCCTACCTAGGAACTTTACCTGTTCTGACCACTTTACTGCTTTTTCCGTTAAGTATTTGTATATAACAGGTCTTCCCACTAGGTATGAAAGCATGTAGCAGAACGAAGCTCCGAGTCCCGAGCACTGAAGAAAGAGAACAAAAAAGCAAACAATGAAATGGCAGAAAAGCTCTGATTAGCATTAGCCCTGCACCCCTACAACTACACTGGCTGGATACAGGCTGCTTCTACACTGTCCTCTACTAATGAGGAAGAGCTCCGTGTACCTGTTCCCTAAGAACTTTGTTGACACAAGGCATTTCCTCAAATTCCAAGGCATTTTTATCAATATTGACACAAAGTAGCCAAAGTTGATTACTTATCAGTTAATATTGAGTGTTTATGTACTTTTAAGACTCTGAACAATGAAAGCTCTGGAGAAAAAGAGCATAACGGCATTTAAAAGGGATTCAAACTTGATAATCCATCACCTCAGTGCTCCCTACACCTACTCATCTAGTTCAGTACTGAGGCTCACTATGCCATCTTCCCAAGTTTGTCAGTAGCATTTCTGGGGTAACTACACCAATTTAAGAAAAAGTACATGTTTTGCAGCAGATGAATAAGAATGCAGTACTTATGTTGTGAAATTACAGTCTCATTCTGATGGATGCTAAACATTTGAAGCAAAGGCAATTCTCTGGCTAGTTAACACCCAGCTGCTTCCATTATTAATAAAACTTGGACAGTCAGTTGTTTGGATCATCATCCAATGCTGCAGTGAGTCCTGTGGGTAACACTCTTCTCGACTTAATGAGAACTCAATTATTCCCTGGAGACTCAGGTATACCCACCGTTTCATTCAGCCTGTGACTGTTTTAAACAGAAAGCTGTTCAGAAACAGAAAGATGGATAAAAATATACACCATTACAGTTTTCCATACTTACCAGACAAACAAGAAATAAGGCCAGTGGAAAGGGATAAAGAAATCCTGACAGGATACTGAGAAATATAGACCCAGGGATAGCAAACGTTTGCAAGCTAGATGCATCTTAGTTAAGGAAGTCTGCTTATTGTTCATTTGATACAGCACATATACCACTATCTCAAAAAGTGTAAGTATAAAGATGTATGGGCCCAAAAGATTCTTATATGAAAATACTTCTGCAGAGTGGCACAAGTAGCCCGTGCACTGGGAAACAAGAAATAGATGCATCGTTGACAGATAAAAAACAAGCCAATAAATACAAGATGCAGTACACCTCTTTATCTCTGTGTTACCTTTGACACTGTTATGGGAAACAGTTGTGATTTTACATTGTTAACTAACACTAAGCGCATTCCAGCAAGCCTGAAGAGGTCACAGAAACCTTCATCTACTTTGAACTTCATGGAACTGAAATACTAAAAAGCCAAAGAGCATTCCTTTCTGTCAAGTCCATTACAGACAACACAGCTTTTTCTAAGTGTCAAAGATTACTGTAGCAAGCTTGTCAACAAATCAATCTGTGATAGTAAATGCTGTCACACCAGCTGCTACCGTGGTTCAATAAAAGGCCAAATCTATTCTACTTTATTTATTAACTACCATTTGGGGTTTTTTCAAATATAATCTGCTATTTGAGAGCTAATCTTAAAAGGAATGGGCAAGAGAATAATTAGCACTGGCACATTCAATGTTGATTTTTCTGAGTTACAGAAACCCTACTGCAACACCCCTCCTTATAAAGCTCTTCAGCTTTCTCAGAGTTATTAACCTTTATTTAAGTGTTCCAGTTAAGAGTGCGTTTAATGATTAATACATTCAGCACTCAGGGAAAAAAAGTTTGCACAACAGATAGCCTTTGTGTCTCACCAGGCAAGAAGTACTCCAGAAATCTAGCCCTCTACAACAGAAGAGATTCATTTTTTGTATTCTTCATGGTTTCTGTGTTTTTTAAATGGTCACTGCAGAGATAAAAGACATCAGAATTCTTTCTTTGAGAAATGATTTAAGAACTTGTGCAAGCGACTCTCAGGCAACCATGGATGTCTAAGGAAGACAAACTCAGTCATTTCTATTTGGCAATCTAGTTTGTATTTAAAATTAGTGTATCACTACAGTAAGACACAGACTCTCATGCAAATTCAAGTGTTGCCCACGACAGATGCAGTACAGACACTGAAAGCATTATGTAAGTTCAATTCCATGCAGATGTAATAGTATGTGCTGTTCTTTCTACTTACTCCTTTCTAACAATCTAAAAAGCAGCCACAAACATATACACGTAGGGTTTTTCTCTGTTTGTTTTCTTAAGTTCAGAGGCTTCGGAACTTGTCTTGCTAACACACCTTCATACGTGACCCTCCTTCCCACTAGATCAAGAAGCATGTAGGCAAATTTGTATTTTTCATTTCTCTTTCAGAGAGAAGACGGTATTTTCATATCAGAGAAAGGATACAAAACATACGTGGCAAAATAAGCCACTAATACTTGAACGTAAAATGTGTCCTTGTATTTGGACAGGACTTTTCCCAAGGCCTTTGCATCATCCATATCTCTTGGAATCTTTATACATTTTCCTTCTTCTCTGGATGAAAAGAAAGCAGGAGTGGTATGAGATATATTCGGACAGTATAAAAAAAATTACTTGATTAATACATAGATAATTAAATACACAAGATCACTGAACTACAACAAAACAAACCACTACTTTCGTGGAAAGATTCCTACATGAACCTGTTTAACATTTACACTTTTTTGCATTAGAGAAATCCTCCATTTCAAATATTTGTTAGCCATATTTTCTACTCATTACAATAATCTGCTTTACTTCCAGCATTTTTATTTTTCTTACGAGGTTATGAAAAATAAACCACTGCTCCAACCTCACCTTTGACAATTGAGCAGCAGTCAATGTTTCAGTCAAAGCCAACTGCAACTGCCTTAATGTTAGGGCCACAACCTTTGAAGTGCAGCAACAGCAGTGGAGCCTCACCTCGCAAGCAAACAAAGCTCTATGAGCAAAATCTTATGTCACACCTTAACCTGGTGCAACCCTGGGCAGCACAGCTGAGTGTCCTCTCTTCTTCTGTGTCAAGCTTGTCACTGGACTGTTGAAACTGAACCAGTTGAGCAAGTTAATCACACACAGAAAATTAACTACTAAAAGAAAAAAAGGAAGTCGTAAGACAAGCAGACTTCTGTCTGCATATAAACTATAGCTGTAGCCAAGCACGTTTTTTATCTCGGCTAAGGATGGTTAAGCTGCCAACACTAAAAGGGCAAATGGTAACTTTAAAGAGCACAAACTCAACTGTGCAATGGAAACTCTAGGTCAAGCACAACTTGTCTGTGTTTAAAGAGATCCTACTAATTACTGTGTATGTCAACGTTATGTTTTGTATTTTGCCATGGTAAATTATACACTCAAATTCCTTTAAAAAAAAATAATAAAGTGCTATAACTAACTTACATCAGTTTAAAAGCCACTGAGCCACACAAAGGCTCCTTCACAATTAGATACTGAGATAAGTCTATCGTTCCTCACATACTTACTCACTGAGTTGCGGGAAATTTTTATATACCAGAAACATAAGGAAAGCAGCTACCGTGAAGACGGACACCAAAATAAGAAGAGACGTTCGAGCCGATCCACCTTCCGCTTGAGCTTTTCCTGAAATTAGATACGTTCAAAGTTCACAATAATTACTGAAATTCGGGAGATGGGCTTTGGGGGGAGGGAACCGCATCTTCCGCGGCCGTATCCGCTCGCCCTTCCCCGCGCACCGCCGCACCCGCGGGCCCGCAAGCGTCCCGGTAATCCCGCTGCCCGGCGCGGCCCCTCCGCAAAGGCTGACCTTCCAGAAGCCGCTGGTGCCGGCCGCTTTCCGCCGCCGCTCTCCGCTGCGCCATGGCTCCGCGCTCCTCGGGCCCGGCGCAGGCCGCGCCGCCAAGCAGGGAGCGGCAGGAAGGAGGCGGGCCCGGCTCGGGGCCGCTCCCCCTCACCCCACCGGGTCGCGTTCCCGCCTCACGGCGCATGCGCCGCCTTGGGAGCGCGCGGCGAGCGTTGGCGCGCTTTTGCTCCGTGGGGGGCGGGAGCGCGCGTCACGTGGCCGCTGTGGGAGGGCCCGCCTATTGAGCTGGGGAATGTTGGAAGTTATAAACCAAATTCTTGTTTTTGTAGACGAGTTTTTACCGTGTCACCTTGAAGCTGAGGAGAAAAAGCATGTACTGACATATTTAAATAAAAGGCGTATTGCAGTTTAAAAGCTGTAGGGCAGATTCTGAATGCTGCTCGGGCTAGCTCCTATTTAATTTCGGTGCAGTGGTTTGAACCATGAGGCATGAACCACAGCGTGTTCCGAAAGCCCTCAGAGACAAGGAATGGGCAGATCCCGCGTCAGTGCTTATCTGACTTCTCATTGAATCTGTTTTGATTCCGTAGCGTCCATGTCACCTAAAGGCAGGTGATGTAACAGCACCAGTTACACCCGACTCCTGCTAAAGTTCCCACTGTTCTACACACCACTACATGACACAAATAATTACAGCAAAACAAATTTGCACCATGATCTCCCTTCTATTTAATACAATTGCTTGTCCTGCAGCTGGTTCCTAGGACACAGATTCTGCAGCATGCTCACAGTGACAGTATATATCTCGTTAAAAATAGAGAAGATGGCTCTAATCAACTCCGAATATTGAGCTCCAACTTTCTGAATTGCCACCAGTGTAAAATCTAGGGATTAATTAACTTGATCACTTTGAAGTTGAAATATGATTATGTAAGTGATGTTTGTTAGAGTAGATTATCTGTGTCATGGTTTCATGATTTTTGCTATATTATTGATATTCCACATCAGGACATCATGTGGTGTATTGGGAGTTAAAGAGTTAATGCTCCAGCTCTGTGGATCATCGATAGTTCTGCGTGTACCTGTCTCAGAAGAGAAGAACTCCATTCCCCAGAACACTGTGTGATGCTTTGCATTTTTTCGTGTTTATGCTCAGAGGGAAAGATAAAAACTGTCTGCGGTCACAGGACTCTCTCTTCCCCGCGGGATGGAGCTCAGCAGTGGGTGTTTGTTGCAGCCGTCCGCCTTCAGCGTTAGCTTAAGGCCTTCGGTTTATCGGATACTCTCTCTTGCTCATTTTATTTGATTCATTAGCCTCAATTCCAATTATATTGTATTACATTGTGTTATTTTGCTTTCTGATATCTTATTTAGTAAAGTAGCTTTCCTCCTCAGATTGCTGCCGCTGCTTTGTTCCTAGGCCCATCTCCCTTCTCCCTTTTTCTCTTTCTCCCTTCCTTTTCCCCAGGGTGTGGGCCTGTGGCTCCCCTGCCTCAATCGTCACGGTACTGGGTCACTTTTTGGCACCCAACATGGGGCATTGAGAGGGGCTGTTAGCTGCCTTACTTTTAGAGTAAATCCCTCTAAGAGACCTCTGTTAGGAAGCTTATCAGTACTGCAGGAGCTGTACTCAAAAACACGGCCTTGAAGTCCAGGTGTACTGCCAATTCTTCTGGGATTTTTGTAAACTTTTTTGGGTGCTGCCAGCTTGTTTTAGTAAAGAGGAAAAAAAAAGTCTTTTCTGTTTCTGTTAAAACTACCCTTACAGGGATTGTATTTCATCGCTTTTTCCCTTTTAATGCTCAAAACATACTGGAACTTGATTAAGCTTGCCAGTCTGATCTATGGAGCCTGGTCCCTATATGATAAACTAAAAACAGCGATTGAGATGCCTGCCAGATACCTAGGCACCCCGGCTGAAGTGACAAACAATACCATGTTATCAAACGATACCATGTTAACAAACCAAACGATGTTTGAATGGATGTCCAGGGTCCCCTCTCAGTTCCTTATGAATTTTCAAGATTACAGCTTAGGGACTATTAACGATTGGGATATCAGTCCTCCTGAATGTATCCTTTGTGATTTACATCATGTGGGGGAAGCTTTTCCCAGAAACAGAGAACGCTGAATGGCAGGGAAAGTGAAGAGTTTTAGGAAAGAAATTAGAAGCAGGGGGACCCCTGGAGCCATGGGATTTTACTCCTAAACACTTGCGGGATCCTGAGGAGCTAGGCCTGTATCTGAGTAAGGGGTGGTGCGGCTCAAAAAGATCTGAGGTGGAACAGCTTATTTGGGGCTTGGCTTATGCTTACCGAAGTGTATATAGTGTTTTGGAGAGAGAGAGTGTCCAAACTGAGACCAAAAGCGAAAAGGAGGACTTCCCAGTCACACCTGACCAGCCACGGGAAGCACCGGTATCAGTGTCAGTTGCCCCTGTGGAAGGCCAGAAATGGAAACGTGTGTCCTCACACCTTGAACGCAAAGAAGAGGTGGTGAAAGAAGAGGAAGATACAGGCAAGAGGGGGGCCTCAACACCACCATCACCGAGAAAGGCAACAAGGAAAAGTGAGAGACACGGAGGAGATAGTGATGATGAGGATGATGAGGGAGCCACTGTTACCACGTTTCGTCAACCCATGAAAATAACTGAGATCTAAGGCTCAAGGAAGGAGTTTATTCGGCGTCCAGATGAGAGTATTGTCACTTGGCTGTTTCGGTGTTGGGACAATGGGGCCAACAGCGTGTCCCTCGATAGCAATGAAGCTCGCCAACTAGGAAACATTGCCCGAGATCCGGCTGTCGACAGAGGGATCAGCAGGTATATGGACAGAATCGCCACCCTCTGGCAACGAATGTTAGTAGCTGTGAAGGAAAGATATCCCTACAAGAGTGACCTGGCACCTAAAGTGAAAGGATGGAAAACTATTGAGAAAGGCATCCAGTATTTGAGGGAAACGGCTGTGGCGGAAATGCTGTATGATCCCACGTTTGATCCTGACGATCGGGACCACAATCCAGAGAAAGTAAGGAGTACACCTGAAATATGTCAGAAGCTTTCAAAAACAGCACCAGAAAGGTACGCCGGTACACTAGTGACAATGTTCAACAGATATGAGGACCAAGACAGAAAACCCCCAGTTTTTGAACTGATTCTTACACTTCAAAACTTTGAACAAAAATTTCCACCATCACATGCTTCCATTTCAGCCATGTCAAGGTAGAAGGACAAATAGAAGACATATTGGGAAAATTATCCCGACTGATTAATAGGGATGAACCTGTGGCAGCTATCAAAAGCAAACGCCTTCCTGCTCGAGCAAATGACGGCACTAACTTCATGTCATGCGTGGCTCTGTGGAGTTACTTATGTGCAAATGGAGAAGATATGAAGGAATGGCATAATAAACCTACCCCCGCACTGGTATACCCGGCGTGAGACTAAGACACAACAGGTCAAATGTTAGCCCAACCAGTTTATTACAAATACTAGTTGCTTAGGGATATGGGAAGGTGGGTGGTAGAAAAGAAATGAAAAAAGCAAGGACACTTGGTGGAAAGCAAGAGAGAGAGGGCATCACCGCCGTGGAGTCCACAAAGTCTGTATTAGGTCTGTTGATCTCAGGGACTCTCTGGTCACTGCAAGTGATGGGAGAGAGAGCTGAGAAACTTCGCAGCAAGTAGGCCCCAGGGGGGTCTTCTTCTTCAGGAGTTCTCCAGGAGTTCTTCTCTGAAAGTTTTTCTCTGAAAGTTCTTCTCTAAAATCCTTGGTTCAGTGAAGGCCTTTTATCCCCCATTTCTCAGGTTTTTTTCTTTTCTGTGTGACACGTCTGGCCAAACAGATAAGCCAGCAGGGGATGGTGCCTTCACTGCCATGCAGGAGCACTATCATCTTTTTGTGGTGGTCAGCTTCTCCAAGCTGTACCCCCCAAAAAAGGCTATTTGCCCCTATTTCCGCTTATCTGTACAAACTTAAGCAGAGACACTGAGGCACCATGACACATACCTAGATAATCAGCAGTTTTCAGTCAGAGTCTAATCACCAGAAAAGGCCTTATGAAGCAAGCTTTGAGACAAAAGAAAGGAGAACAGTTTCTGTCCTTCACAGGCCTGTCGGAAGATCCGTGTGTTGTGGGGTTGCTACAAGTGGAGGAGCAACAGGTACCGATTGCTACCAAGATGGTGCACAGATGGCAGTATCACAACAACAGGGATTCCTCGCTCCCCATTCATAAGCTGATCTGTCAGCTAGAGAGCCAGGGAGTGATCAGCAAAACCCATTCATCTTTCAACAGCCCCATATGGCCGGTGCGTAAAGCCAGTGGAGAGTGGAGGCTGACGGTAGATTACTGTGGCCTGAATGAAGTCACACCCCCACTGAGTGCTGCTGTGCCAGACATGCTACAACTCCAGTATGAACTGGAGTCAAAAGCAGCCAAGTGGTATGCCACCACTGACACTGCCAATGCATTCTTCTCAATTCCTTTGGCCACAGAATGCAGGCCGCAGTTTGCCTTCACCTGGAGGGGCGTTCAGTACACCTGGAACCATTTGCCCCAGGGGTGGAAGCACAGCCCAACCATTTGCCATGGGTTGGTCCAAACTGTACTGGAACAGGATGGTGCCCCTGAGCATCTGCAGTACATTGATGACATTGTTGTATGGGGCAGTACAGAAGAGGAAGTCTTTGAGAAAGGAAAGCAGATAATCCAAATTCTCCTGTGAGCTGGCTTTGCTATTAAGCAAAACAAAGTGAAAGGGCCTGCTCAAGAAATTCAGTTCCTAGGTATAAAGTGGCAAGATAGACGTCATCACATCCCGACAGATGTGATTGACAAAATCACTGCCATGTCTCCACCCACTAGTAAGGCAGAGACCCAAGTTTTTCTGGGTGTAGTGGGCTTTTGGAGAATGCATGTTCCATACTACAGCCTTATTGTGAGCCCCCTTTGTCAGGTGATGTGGAAGACGAATGATTTTGTGTGGGGCCCTGAGCAGCAGCAGGCTTATGAGCAAATTAAGCAGGAGATAGCCCGTGCCGTGGCCCTGGGACCAGGATGGATGGGACAGGATGTAAAGAACATCCTCTACACTGCTGCTGGAAAGGAAGGTCCCACTTGGAGTCTGTGGCAAAGAGCTCCTGGAGAGACCCGAGGCCGACCCCTTGGATTCTGGAGTCGGGCGTACAGGGGGTCTGAGGAGCGCTACACTCCAACTGAGAAGGAGATCTTAGCCGCGTACGAGGGGGTTCGAGCTGCTTCCGAAGTAATCGGTACTGAAACGCAGCTCCTTCTGGCACCTCGACTGCCAGTGCTGAACTGGGTGTTCAAAGGAAAGGTTCCCTCTACCCATCATGCTACTGGTGCCACCTGGAGTAAGTGGGTTGTGCTGATTACACAGCGAGCTCGGATGGGGAACCTCAGTCATCCAGGAACCCTAGAAGTGATCATGGACTGGCCTGAAGGTAAAAAGTTTGGAACAACACCAGCAGAGGAGGTACCACGTGCCGAAGAGGCCCCACCATATAATGAACTACCAGACAATGAAAAGAGATATGCCCTGTTCACAGATGGATCATGTCGCATTGTGGGTAAGCACCGCAGATGGAAATCTGCTGTGTGGAGCCCCACACGACAAGTTGCAGAGGCCACTGAAGGAAAAGGAGAATCAAGTCAATTTGCAGAGGTAAAGGCTGTCCAGCTGGCCTTCGATATTGCTGAACATGAGAGGTGGCCAGTGCTTTATCTTTACACTGACTCATGGATGGTGGCAAATGCTTTATGGGGGTGGTTACAGCAATGGGAACAAAATGACTGGCAGCGAAGTGGTGAGCCTATTTGGGCTGCTGAACTGTGGAGAGACATTGCTGCCCGAATAAAGAATATGGTTGTAAAGGTGCACCATGTAGATGCTCATGTTCCTAAGAGCCGGGCAACTGAAGAACAACAAAATGCCTTCCAGCTTGTGGAGAGGGCAAACCTGTCCGTGGAACAGTTTTTGCTCAGGGACCAGGGTCCACTTGGTGGGTGATGCAGAAGAATGGGGATGTTCAATGTATACAACGGAATTTGATGTTGGGAGAGCGCTCTCAGTAATTCCATGTATATATGTATATATATGTGTTGTATGTGTTTATATTTAATGCTTATTAATCATTGTTTCTGTGTGTGTATATACACATATAAAGCATGTTGAATAAGGTGTGGAATGTCATGGTTTTGTGACTTTTGTTACATTATTGATAATCCACATCATAACATCATGTAGTGCATTTAAAGAGTTGATGCTCCAGCTCCGTGGATCATCGATAGTTCTGGGTATACCTGTCTCAGAAGAGAAGAACTCCATCCCCCAGAGCACTGTGCGATGCTTTGCATTATTATTGTGTTATTTTGCTTTCTGGTATCTTATTTAGTAAATTAGCTTTCCTCCTCAGATTGTTGCTGCTGTTTTTTACCTGGGCCCATCTCCCTTTTTCTCTTTCCCCCTTCCTCTTCCCCGGGCATGGGCCCATGGGTCCCCTGACTCAATCGTCACAGTACTGGGTCAAACCGGCCCACAAACCATTGACAGACATAAGAATTCTGTTACTTTGTGTATAAATGGGTAATTACATTATATGGAACTATGGCAAAAAGATTTGCTTTTTTAAAGGTACTTTATGCTGTGCTTTCAGTTGCAGCTCTAGGCTTTGAGACATTTAGAAAAGAAGCTTGCACTTCACTTGTGTTTTGAAATGGTATTTGTTTGTATATTCTATTCTTAAATTGAAATAAAAACCTCACACTATTTTGAACTACTTAGTGTCCTTCCAACATCTGATTGGCATGCAGCATACGCTACATTGGCCTAGAAGGATTTTGCTCAGTTGCTGGCACGTTTACGTCACAGATCAGCATACAGTTTCATCTGGTTTCAAGCATTCTTGCAATGGGAAATAAATATGAAAAGTGGTGGTTGCCGAAACTTCAAAAACTGCAGTCAACAAATAGTGAAATCGCAAAAAGGCCAGACAAATTTAATAAAATATTTCCGTTTACCTTCCTCAGCTTTACACAGCCTGATTCTCTGCAGAGAGCCTTTACCCAACTGTTTGGATCACTTCATACAAAGCAGGTTTCAGTCACCACAGCAATACAAGGCTATCGATTCCCAACACGCAACATGCCAAATTCAGCGTACATTTTGTTTTCTTGGCATCTAGAGCTTTTCCTTTCCTGTACTTCCAATACATTTTCATTTGAAACAAATTAAAAAGCTTATAGATGTTAAAACATAAAGACAGCTCAGAATTTAAGTGACTTGTGCAACATTATTTTGTGCTTTCTACTTCTCCTTTTCCTCCTACTGTAATTAAAATTCATCATGCCCTTCTCTACGTGTACAATAGTAATGCATCAAGTTCAGTCCAGATAGCTTTTCAACCCTCAGACTTGGCCGTAAGCTACACCGGATCCTGGCAAATTCAAAAAAGTGCTTTTTTTTTTTTTTTTGTCTGTGATCTTTTCTTTCATGTTGGATGAAGTGAAGTTCTGATTATTCGATGTAGGAATGCAACCTTGAGGTACGACTGCAGCCTTGGGATAATTCTTAAAATGTAAAAAGGAAACTGTAGAGAGCGCACTTTCTGGATTTAAAAAAGACACGCCGTTATAATGGTGCTCCTAGAGCCACGGTAGAGAATATCATGGCACATCTCCAGAACAAAATCAAGGACATGAGACAGAACTATTTATACAAACTCAATGCTGCTTCCAGAAAAATATGACAGAAAAAGAAATAAAGGAAAGCATTATTTCCTGAATGTCCTGAATTTTTAGAAGGTTCATTTCAATTTCTCTCCAGCAGTCCTCCACAATTGTGTTTTCCCTGACCTTAGTTTGGACCATAAGTGACACCGGCAGGAATTGGAAATCATATGGCAAACTGCTTCCTCTGAGTGGATGCTCTCTCACGCCCCTTTACTCACAAGCCAGCTTGCTGTCAAAACTTGAAAGGGCAATAGCAAAGGCTTGTAGAGCACACATTGGGTAGTTGTAGTCCATGGTGAACACGTCCTCAGCCACACGGCCAAACTGCATCACTATATAGTCCGCTGCAAGAAAGGCCACAAGAAATGACAAAACATTATTTTTGCTTGCAACTCTCACTAAATAAGTATACATGCAACATCCTCCTGGCCCAGCTGAACAAAACACAAACTTGCTCACACATCAAACTTCACAACAGTTACTTAGGGGAGCAGGTGTGGTGATATCACAGGGAGAAGCAAGAATAGTCTGAGTGAGGAATATCTAAGTGACTAAGGATTATGAGACTTGTTAGAAAATAACAGATTCTTTCTGTTTTTGTTTGTTTGTTTGTTTTTTGCAAATACAGAAGGGAGATTGTTTCTCCATAAAATGTCCAAGTTCCTTACGTGTGCTGAGTCTCGCACCAGGAACGAATTAATTTGTTTCCTACTTTACTTAACTACAGGCAAGAAGACAAGTAAGGATAAAAAGGGAAGAAAATGTGTGACTGTGGTCTAGATGTTGTCACATCTCTGTTGTATGACATTCAAGAAATTCTCAACGTTTTTTCCCTTTTTGCACTCTGTTAGCAAGAGGAAACCTGTCCCAAGAATGAGGCAGAGGAGCAGTGAGCTGGACCCTAAGGGCTAAACTGAATTCACTCAGGTAGCAGTAAGGGCAGAATCGTTGTCAGGTTGGGTATGCAGTACTGTTTCTACATATTAACAGATGAAGGATGATACTTACGGTCAGTATCATGAATAATTTGGAAGTTTTTCACTGAGGCTTGTGTGACTCGACCATGGAAATTTAAAACATAGGACTGGGTGTCATCGTTCCAGATGGGAGTTTTGTTATGCAGCTCAATGACACTCTCTGTGTTTTTGTTCTGCCATCTTGCAAGCAGCGTCTCATGTTCCTGCACACACCACACATGAGCATTTCAGTTTAACAATCCATCAACATGTACAAATATACTCATTAAAAAAAAAACAAACAAACAACTTCATAAATTCATCCCAAAGGCTTAACTGCCATTCTCAATTCTCAGCACAGCATCGTAGAATGAAAGAGATTTCTGAGTATCTTAATGAGACTGTGCACTCGAGTTCTTTCCACAGCTTGGGAAAGGTTAGTTGTATCTTTCGTTATCAAAATACACCGTTACGAATCACAGAACTACTCACACATGCCATTGTTATTCATCTGTTTAAATACTTTTTTAGCCTCAAAATCTCTAGAAACGAAGAAAATAAACAACCCTAAAAACAATCACTGAAGGAAAATTCAAGTAATTTTTCTTGTTGACTGAAGGCATGACTTACATTTCGCGGTCTGATGGAAACTCTTTCATGGTCCATATTCATTCCCGGTATGATCACGCTCATCTTACGAGGTCCTTTAAACCCCAGGATATTTGTTTCCTAAAAAAAATTTAGAAAAGAGTTCATCATATTCAGTATTTTTAAAGTCTACTTCTTCAACAGAGACAGCAGAGTAGCAGCCCAGGGAACTTAAGTCAGTCCATTAAAAAAAAATATCTTGAGCTTCCACCTTTACTGGCACACCAGACGTTCTGTCTTTCTCTGAGAAGCTCTAACAGGAAAAATAGAAGCAAAGACATTCTCAGCACTGGGTGCCAGCAACCTTAATACAGTTAAAAAACATATCCCTTTGTTAAATAAGGATATGGCCTAACCAGACTGCTTGGATGCTGCTTAGAAAACATAAAATGCAGTCACACATTTTGATGGGAGACCAAATTAAATAATGGGACTCCTTTTATTCCAGAGTCAGCACAAGAACAAACGAAGAAGCTGCCAGTAAGAGCATCTGTTGCCTGTGCTGTGGTTTTCTAAGTCTCCAGATATGTTGTGCTAAGAGATGAGTATGGTAAAAAAAAAAACAACAACACACCACACATTAGCACAAATGCAAATTGTTAAGCTATGAAAGCAGAGAAAGAAAAGCGATAACATGGGCACCAACATGAAGTACAAGTTCTTCCATTAAGCGTGATCTGATGTGTTTCTGACCAGCTTTTCACAAAAGCATCCAGTACTGTATTATCCTCTCACAACACAACCACATGAAATAGTGATACCTCTGAAAGATCCAGCTCATGCCTTAGTTTGTGGTATTTTTCGGGGGTGGGGGGGAGGTGTCAGGGGTGTCACTTGTGATTCTTCCCTTTCAACATTCCCACGTGCAGGGATTTGTGCAAAATTTATTTGGATGGAACAAGTTTTGCAATCTATCAGACCGTTGAAATCGCTTTGGTTATGTCTGCCAGTCATCTGGAGATTCTACACAACTCACTGAAGTTTGTAACGCACACAGAGAAAATTCCACAGAGACATTTTTAATGAATATTCTAGAAGCAATCCAGGTACATTTATGTATCTCCACGACTATATACATTAATTGGAAAAATGGAACCTCCTTTCTGAATCACATCACGGCCCTTGGCAAAGGGCTAATGTTCAGTTTAGCTGGGAACACCTACTTACTTTTGTATAGTGACAAAACTCAAACTCAAACGGCTGCCGGCAGATTTTATATGCAGGATGAGAGATTCAGCAGAGCAGAATACAACTTCTGAGGTTCATGCATTTGCTTTCTGCTGACTACTGACAATTTTGGCCTTCTCTGAAACGCTGTACAAGCTTTACTGCTCAATAAGCTGCAGTTGCACTAAACAGAATTCATTTAGACGCTGACTGCTTGAAGATATTGTTCAAGGTAAGATTAAATAGTGGTGCTGAATCACTTTCCTCCCAACAAGAAACATTATCACTCTGAAACAATACGACCCTATTCTTTGGATTTTCACTTAAATGCTAAAAAGGGAATGGTTTCTATTCTCACATTGCATCAATCAACAACTACATCAAAGATTCCTTCGCAAACATGGCCCTTCTGCTAAACTCAAAGTACAGAGTTAAAATTCTATGAGCGTACAGTATATGAAGAAAACAGCAGGGACAAAAGAGGAGCTTCTAGAAAGAGCAGACATTTCCAATACACCTCACATCCAAACACAATTCCCCTTGTCCCTTGCCTGCTTCTCTACTATTTCCCAGCTCTATTATGTCGTGTGTACATTCAAGACTACAAATAGCCTTGATGGTGGAACATAGGAACTCACAAACAAGCCTTTTCTTCAGCAACTCTGGATTTGATTTACACAGATGTGCCTTGTTGTTCCTATAACCTGCAGATACATTCCGGAGAAAGCTCAGAATCACCACTACATTTGAGCACAAAGCAAGCAATCACAGTTTGAGCAGAAAGATGTGGTTTGATTAGTGCTTCATTTAAATAAGGCAGAGCCATACCTCACAGTATCAGCTGAGCTCCCCGCCTGCAGAATCTGATACCAGCTGTATCAGATTCTGCAGGCAATTGTGAGACACTAAGGGTATAAAGGAATCTTCGGGTACAAATGGTACAGTTACACCTCCCTGCTTCTTGATAATCTTGCCAAGCAATTCTGCAATCAGCCGTTAGGTGCTGCTCTAGGTTTATTAATATGCCAACTTACCATCGTCAAGAGGAGTAAACATGGTGATGAGCAAGCACTTGATAAAACTTGGTTCTTGCACTAACTTTATTAAATATTACTTGAAATGTCCTAAGGTGAGCTCCACGACGCAGTTCCATGCCATTCCCTCAGGCCCTGTCACTGTCACCAGAGAACAGAGCTCACCCCCGCCATGAGGAGCTGCAGCTACCATGAGGCCTCCCCTCAGCCTCTGGGCTCAGCAAACTGAGGGACCTCAGCTGCTGCCTCGTACATCCTGCCCTCTAGACCCTTCACCATCTTCGTTGCTCTCCTTTGAACAGTCTCTAACAAACAATTTTATGTCCTTATGTTGCACCAAACTGCACAGACCTAGAGTACTCCCAGTCAGTCAGCAAACATTTTCCCAGTTTTCATGAAGGGCAAGAAAGAAGACCCTGCAGTTGGTCCCAGAGCCCATCGGTGTTGAAGACATAGGTGAAGAAAGCATTGAACATCTTTGCTTTGTCCATATCCCTATTTGTGAGGTGACCATCCTCATAAAGTAACCAAGCAACGTTACCTCTGGTGCTCCTTTTGCTGTTTGCATATTTAGAAAAGCCCTTTTTGTTGTCATCTGCAGTACTGGTGTGCTTCAACTCTAATTGCACTTTAGCCACACTTATTTTCTATCCACAACAGTGCATAGCATCTCTCTAAGTCCACCCACATCACTCAAACTCACTTCCAGTCACCGTACACATTCTTTTCCTGCCTAAGCCTTATAAGATCAATGAGAGTTCTCAACACCATTATCCCACAGTTAACAACAGATGCATCAACACTTTCTGACTGTATAAACTAGAGTGCTGAATCATCAGCAGGTCAGGCGTAGTAAGTTGGTGGAAGCAGGTACAGCCTGCTCTCCAGATGGGTACTTGATTGGATGAGCTGAAAGATAGCAAACTGCATAGTGGCACTTTCAACAGGTTGTTCATTACAGCTTTTGCTGCAGGAAAAATCTCAAGGCAGGAATTAAGAGGTTACTTTAGGACAAGGGTTTTTCAGGAGTGCTCTTTATAGCGTTTTTTACTCTGGTTCTGCTGCAGCCAAAAACAATAATCTGATCTTTGCAAACCTACCTATTAATGGAACATCATTCAGATTTCCTTTAGTCCTCTGCCCATAGCACACCTGCAAGCCTGCTGCCTTTCTCCATGAGTACTACAGCAGCAGTGGAATAAGTCATCAACAAATGTACAAGTTTTATACTGCTGGTCCGAAAACAGGAAGAGCTTTAGTCTTAGCCACAAGCTCTCCACAGAAGCCACGGTTCTTTTCTTTTCTTTTCAAGACTTGCACTGCACTTCTAAATACTTCTACTGACAGCAACAAAGTTGTTTATTTGGTAACATTAATGGTTCAAGTATCAGCGTTATTCACTTCTACAAGCAGCGCCTTAATTTTTCAATATATAACCTTTTTAAAACTGTGACCCTTTTCTCTTTGAACTTCCAGTTTGCACTAAACCATTACCTGGCTCCAGAGAATGCTCTCCTGTGTAAACCAGTAAAATTACCTTTATTAAAAATGCAAGTTATTCTAGGTTCTTACTGAGACTTCATTTGATGATACAAACTCGCATCAAATCCTGGACTCTGATTTTAAACCCTGCTAATCGGATTGCTCTTGGCTTTCCTCTTCCTTTCCTGCTGAAACTTCCAGGCTCCCCACACTGCTTCCCACATCCTAAAGCAGATCTTTCCAGGAACACATTCTGTGCCTATATGGGGATTTGCTGTTACAGCCAGATTTTAAACTGAAAGAGCTCCAGGCAATCCTGACTAAAACTGGACAGCAACTTATCAGAAAAAGTGTTCTTGGGTATTTTTGGCAGTTGTTGAACTGGGAAAACAGAAAACCTTCTGTAGAACTGCACATAGCGATTCTGACTGGAAGAGTTTCCTGGGCCCAGAGATTTCTGGACAGAAAGAATACTCTTGTGGCAGCAGTCATCTAGCAGTCATTCTAAAACAACTGTGCTTCAAGACCTGACTGTCTGCATTGCCCCTAACCAACACTATTTAGACTCCTCTAACAGGTTTGTTTCTCATTCAGTTGCATTTTAGCTTTTTTTTTTTCCTTCCCATTAAAAAGGAGTTTTATAGCTTTTATTATCCTCCTCTAAAATGTCCTTAAAAACCATCAGGCCTTAGTGCAGTAATTCCACGTGTACAGCTCCTCCCCGTGCTGGAGGCTCTCTCGGATGATGTCTGCAGACTGTGAAGCATCCTACCCCTTCAACAAGGTTATGTAAAAGCTCTAATGGCTTTTGACCAAAACAGGGAACAGGGCAACCTGGTTCTTTGCACAGTATTTTTTCAACTCTTACTTTCCACTGAATTTCCTGGTTTCCCTATTGAAGATCAGATGTCTTGCTATGCCAAAGCATAATTGTTGATTTACATAACTTGAAGTGAGAAGGAAATTCAGTGTGCTGTTTCAGAAACTGAACTGCCCTTTCCTGCATATTTTGCCTGTGAGCAGTACTTACATAACAAATAGCAGCTAGCTCCTGACGCAGGACACTCGCCTCCAGGCTTGATGTTGTTTTCACTGGATTTACTCCATTGTCATATACTGTAAACTTAGTTCCCATAAGATTTGATCTATCAAAAAAATGGAAAATCCAATCACCATTTGTCAATAACACTGCCTCAGATATCTATCCTTTACTGCATCGTAACTCCAAAGGAAAGACGAAGAATATCAAGTACAAACACTTAACTCTAACCCTAGCTGAGCGGTAAGGTCTAGATTAAAGGCCATGACAAAGATGTAATGTCCCTGTCTGAAGACTCAGGGCATCTCGTAAACTAGTAAATTCAAGAGGACAATTCAGAAACGTCTGATTATTTTTTCTTTTTTTGCAGTATGCTTACCATCTAAACTATCATCGGCTTTCTTTCCTGACTACTAGCTCTGCTGGACTACAGACAGTGATTTTCATAAGGTTACAAATAAGCTTAGTTTCATATCAAGGACTGCAAAATAGAACACACTAAGCTGCATTATCCTCACTCTGTGTTTGCACTGCAGTAGCACATGGGAGTTCTGAGATCCATACAGGCAAACAGCAATTAGTAGTGCGGTCCCTCTCCTCAGGCACAGACAATCCAAACACACATTGAGAGGCACCTCGTATGTATCAACAACAGATGGATGTATGATGGGATGACAGACAGAAAAGAAGCAAGTAGTTCTGAGCAGAGTCCACTACATGTAAATAACTCTAATTGGGATCTCCAGAAACAGGCAAAAACCAAGAGATTTTCAGATTATCTAAGAGACAGAACTTCCAAAGTGTTTCTATCAATAGTGGGTAGACACAATCTGCTCGTGCACTTCTCAAAATCTCATTAAGATATGCTGTCTGCATCTTCAGATGCCCATAACCCTTGGGAACATGCCCTTTGAGCTTTGAAGAGCCTCGGACTGCTGACTTCTTTTAATAAGATGTGATTTCATAAATAATTGAGGTGTTTTGAAACCATGTCTTGGATACTGCTAAACTGCAGTACCATTATCATCTGATGTATCCAAACCTCCAAATAAGAACTCACACTGATTAAAGGCTTCTTAATTTTATATTGAACTATATTAAAAAAAAAAAATCTAAGATGCTTCTGTCTTTACCTCAGTTTTCCAATAAAACTCTCTCCACCTCGAGACAGATCAGTTGGGTCTATGGAGATGAGGTAATTGGAGGTTTTACTCTTCTTTCGTTTCCTTCCAGCTAACAGAAACACCTAAGCAGTGCAAAAAAGCATCATATGTTAGAATGCCAAAAGGGTTAGAGCACACCTTTGATATAAGGAAACCACAGGCAATTTTTCTGTCTTCTAGCATCGTAAGCAAAGTAGAAGAAGATCTCCTGGGACTTAGCAAAACCAGATAAAAATCGGGAAGGGAAAATGAGTTCTCAACCATTCGGTCCATTATTTATGGTTTAAATAATTAAATCCAATCTATTTTGTTAAATGTTTAATTCCAGGTTGCATTGTCTCTTCCGCTGGAATTGAAAATAGATGTTTTTCAGCCCACGGAGTGCAGAAAGCCCCAACTGCTCTCAGAAAAAGGTGCCACGCATGCATTACTTCAGGCCAAAGATAAGACATATGGAGAACGGCAGCAGAGGGAAGTGATGCTGCTGTTCTGCTTTTGGAGGGCTAGGGCAGATCTCAGTGAAAAGGCATATAAAATACAAGATTACATTTTCCTTGCAAGACTTCTCCAGATTTATATATATATATATTTAATATTCAGATGCAACTGTTATGCTATTCAAGTTATTTTATGACCTTTTTACCATGCTCCCTTTCCAAGTGGAGGTAATATGTAGGGTACATCCCTCGATCCATTCCTTTCTTGTCTCTTGTGATTCTGCATTTGACGGTGACACCCTGTGAAGCAGGTCTTACAGCAAATTCCTCCAGGTCATCGACTCTGATGAGAGGCTCATCTGTGGAAGGACTAGGAGCTGAGGCCACCTCCTGAAACAGTGAGCAAAACTCAGGTTTCCTTGAGATACCCAGTTACAAGTATGAAGGAATGACAATTGCTGACAGTCCAACAGCACACCATAAACCAAAAGGACATACAGCCACAGAGGCCTTCAAGGCAACTGATCAAACATCTCCCTGTACAGCTGGTTGAGCTCTTGCCTACCAAAGGCCCACAGAGCAGTTCTCTGTCCAGCTGATGCTGAGCATACAGATGCATCTGGCAAAGAAGAACTGGCAGCTGCACGATCAGAGTGCTGTAACATTACAAAATCAAGCTCTGGCTCACGCTTTCTCATCTCAAAACGTTTCTCTTTTGAGAAGGTTCATACCTATGGACAGCAATATTCTTTGATTGAAGGAAGATGGCTGAGAGACAGTTTAAGCTGGAGAAATCTCTAAAAGGGCTGAGAAGGCAGCTACAGTACACAAAGGAGTGAGCCATCATCAGCTATTTGAACAAGAGCTGGTGATTTGGAATATTTGAGCACCCTGAAGCTTTGTTTTATCTTCAGACAGCAGCAACAAAGCAGAGTGGAAAAACGCTAAGAAGAAAGACAGTAGAAACAAAAGATCCTTCTGAGATCCTGCAAGAGGCAGGATAGGCAAGGTAAATATTTACGGTTTACCTTCCTCTTCATTCAGTTTTGGACAATATCTCCTATTCTTTACTCCAGGTCATTATTTTTATTACTTCTGTGAACTGAGAGCTTTCGCAGTAAATTAGCTCAGAGATGCTGTAAGTACATACTGAAGACAAAACAAAAAACCAGGCCTATTCTGTCCGTGCCTTGAACTGATGCTGTGCACGGTGACACGCACGCTCCTTATTCAGCACTGACCCCTTACTTACCTTACTGGATTTCTTGCTTGTGGCAGAACCAGGCCGGGTGTTACTGTTTAGCTGGGAGGAGCTAGAGCTGTCTGCATCTTCCTCATCCTCTTCCTCGTCAAAATTCATGCTGCTTGAAATGCCTGAGGAGAAAGTAGTGCACTATGATATACTAATACTTGATACAAAATATCACGTCTTGTGTTGTTGCACCCTTAGGCTCCCAGGTGAGAAGATACACCTGTGTGAGGGAGTTCACTACGTGAGGCACCATATAAATGAGTGGTGAGACAGCATCTGCATGGAGAAGCCAAACCATTTCAGCAAATGAGGTAGGAAGCAGCATGGTTTCCACTCCACAGGGAAGAATGTTATGCAGCGATACAAGAAAAATACACAGTGAGGAATGAAATTTAAATCTTAACGCCATCAAGTACTTCAAACACAACACGACTGAGTAGAAAAGCTATCACAGCCCTTTGGAAACCTTGTCAATTAAAATAAGAACACTTCTGCAGTACACTTTTAACTGTTCCTATGCGATCTTGTGCTGAGAAGAAAACATTCACATTAAGGAAATGTTCTTATGCATATTTATTTCACGTGAAAAGCAGTACCAGCCTACCTAGGCCAAAGGTACTGCCTCAGAGCTTAAAAATCTGACTTTAAAGAATTCAAAGCCTCAGACATTTCAAAGAGGAACAAAACTTTGAACATCAAACAGGACTTGGCAGCAGAAAGTATTCGACAACAGGACAATTGCCAGGTCTAGTTTTTTCAGAAGTCATGCTGTACTCTCGTTTTACATACCAGAGGCAGACTATGCAGTATTTCTTACCCTTCCTCTTCCCCCCATCCCACCCAAAAAACCACAAAACAGAATAATACAGCAACCACCTGGTCCAGAATCTCCACTACTGTTAAGGATGACAGAAGGATAAAATTAAACTCGAGGATTTCTAGAGCTAAATGACACGGGGATAATTAATTTTTTCTTTCTGTACTTACCAGGAACATGATCCAGGGCGACAAGACTGGACTGGGAAGTGGAAGAGGACCAGGATGTATTTGCATGGGAATCTAGGTAAGGAAAACATCTATGGGAGTGATTCTGCAAACCCTGAATTGCCTGAACGAGGGTAACTCATCAACAGCATTCTTCACAGGACTAAAAGGTTACCACGTGGGGCTAAAACACTGCTGCCACAATTTTCGGTTAGGGACATTGTGTCATTCTGCGTGACCAAAGCACTTTCCACCACATATACGCACTGCCACTCCTTTGGGGATTTTGAATATAGCCATACAGTCCTGATTCACAGAGCTCAGGCTTCAGAAAGCATCGTCTGAGCTAAAAGGCTGTGCCACAAACACTTCTGTGCATGTCATGCCCTTCATGGCAAGTTTTTGGCCTAATTCTAACACACACACCAAAAGAAAGCCCACTGATCTAATAAATACAAGTCATAAACACGGACACAATATTTATATTATATATAAATAATACAAATATTGGTATATATGCATATTATATATACAAATATTTCTTCAGTAACACTGAAACGATGTATTCAGACTCACATTTGGCCTAAATTCTGCCTCAAAGCCTGTGCCCAGTGGGCCTGCATTATCTTTATTAGGCTATCTAAATGGTGCTTCTGAACTTTCACAGGTGTACATGGAGATTTTCAGGTAACTTAGCCTCTGGAATATGAGCTTGGTCTGCAATGAGCAGAGACCGAACTACCATAAAAATATAAATACCAGAATGTGTACCAGTAATGGCTTCCTTCACTTCCAATTTTGGAAATGAATGAGGAAAATAAACATCAAAAAGCTCTTAAGTATTTTTTATGTTATTGCTCTTTCCAGTAACTTCAATGCATGCCCTTTCAAATAGCTTTTGACACCAGATGCATACCTGGCAACAAAACAACACCGAAGCAGTAAGAGTGAATAAAAATGAAACAGAAGCACGCTGCAATATTTTGTTCAGTTGTATCATGAGTGATCTCACAGTCTGCTTCTCAGTTGCCCCAGACTGGACATACAGCAGCCAGCATGCCAGCAAAAAGTTTTAGTAGGACCTGGTTATGCAAGGGAGCCTGAATTCAAGGGTCAATGGTATTTTTAAAGCCTGCAGAACTCAGTCATTATTAATCACACACATTAATCACATACATTATTTGTTAATGATGACAACCAGTGTCCTAGTCAAATATGCATGGTTAGGAGAAGCAGTGCTTCAGCTGGCATCCATGCAGAGAAGCCATACGTGCATACGTTATTCAGCACAGACATAAATAATTTGCTTCTACAGCCATGCAAAATGTTGGTGGGGGAAATTCTCTGCCTGCCTTGGAAAAGCCTGCAGTGAGGACCACACTGTGGGGAAGAATGCTTCAGAGAGCTCCTGTGCCGTTCTTGAATCCAGAAATCAAACCTATTTCTTCTCTAAATTTCAAAAGAGCTGTATCTCTAGGTGGAAAGATCTAAGATCAGATTGTTCACTCCGAGTCTTTAAGGAGACATACAGAAAATTGATAAACGTGAAGAATGAAAGTGAATTATTCAGTGGTGAAAATTAGGGAAGTGTAGCTCTGTCCTAGTGACTCATTTGCCAGCAAGGACCTATACGTATTAAGACTTCTGAAATTAAAAGGACAAATATTTCCTGCAGGAACAAAATAATTCGAGCTATGGCAATTTCCAACAGATGGAGAAATCAAATAAAACATTTGGCATTTTCTTGCAAACAGCATATTCTCTTCACACTCAACTAGCCCACGCCCTCTTGTCTCATAACTGAGCTTGACTCGCTGAGTGATCCTCAGAGAAGAGAAATATATATGCTGGAAGAGGTTTCTCTCCACAAAGTTAAAGTTACAAAGTAGAACAGGGACAAATCAGGATAAGCAAATCTAATGGGACTTGACCTGCCCCTTCCCATCCGGACAGTGAGCATTCACCGCAGTGGTTTGCTCCTATTGCTCCTGTTCTGTGCAAGAAGTGGACTGATGGGAGAAAGCGATTCTAAATGCCTTTTAGACCAGTGGGGACATGCCAAAAAGGACATGCCACAGGCAGTGAAGCAGCAGCGGGAATCCATATGAAAAGCCCTATCTCTGTGTAAAGGTTCCCAGGACTGCTGGGATACTATCAAGCCTCCTCTACTGGTATCAAGCAGAAAGCCACATACGCAGAGTAAAAATATTTTACAGAGGTACTACTAGTTGCAGTCCTGTCTTAAAACTTTTCTTTGTGTCCCACAGACAGTTCTGTTGTTAAGAAACATTATCCCCAGCATTCTCAAAAACAAAGCCCCAGGAGGATGCTCAGAGCTTGGTAAACAAACGAAGTCATACCACGTATTGCTTCTACTGGAAAAACAAATAATTGAGAGAATAAAAATGTACGTTAACTTGAAGAATATCAAAAATAAAACGTCCCCCAGAGTAACAATCTGAGTGCTCTGACCTAATTTGAGAAGTCCACTGATAATTTTTAAGTCAACCAGCTTTACTAAGTAGTGTGTCCCACCATTACATATTCTGAGCCATAGTCTAAGGCAACACAATCATCACACAGACCAGGACTTGTTAGTCATGCCAACATTCCTTTGACTCAAATGCCCAGGAAGTGCCCCACTTGGATAAAATATGCCCGTTTCAGTTGAAGTTGCTCACATCTGCAGAGTAATGTCCCAGAAAAAATGAATCTTAGTGAGAACTGCGCTGTAGACAAGAAGCGTGCATTTAGATACGAATAGTCTATTCTAGATGAGTCAAGCCTGCACTTACATTTTGCTCTTTATACACAAGGAGTTTATTCTTAAAGCATCAGAGTACACTTGGCTCAAGTCATCTTAGCTTCAAAAGCCATACACTGAAGGAGAACAGCTCCTAAATAAATGCTTTCAGAAAAAGCTTTGTGAAGATTTTGGGATTTTTTCCTTCCTACGGATAATGTTTAACAAAAGATAATAACACTGCAGGAAGGGAAGCACAGATGCACTAATGCATACATACACAGCCTATCTCCTAAATCATGTGTGCTTTTAGGAAAAAAAAAAAATCAAGAGCATTTCAGGACAACGTGGAACAAATTCACCTCGTACCAATGCTGCAGAATGCAGCATTGTAATTTCACCCCTCCAAGCATGAACACACGTTGTGAAATTATGAACAGTTTATCCAACAGTAAAATTCAAACTAATATTCTTGTTTAAATATTGTTATTCCATTCTCTTTGTCAGCTGTCACGTATGTGATTCCTGGAGTCAAAACGTAACAGATGGATGTGAGCATTAGCATCTGCTTGGTGCTCTAATAGCTGTGCTGTACTGCAGATGAGAATACTGTGGTCCTGAGAGCCTGGGGAGCTCTTGTTCCTCAGGACGAGAGAGAACTTCATTATTTTTAGGGAGAGAACAGAGTCTGAAAGGAAGAGCACCATCTCTGCTGAGGCTGGGGCTGAGCATGACAATAAGAAAAGGAGGCAGCATAAATAAAACGAGCAATGAGAATCTGAAGGTGGCTTTAGCTACTTACCCTTTTTCTGCATTGCTGTTTTAAGATCCTGTTTGCTTTGCTGTTGTTGGCCAGTAGCCATTTTCTCTCCATCATCTTCATCATGGCTAGACTGCCCAACAGTGAGAATCTGCACTTGACTTCCTGCTTTCTGAACATCATCTTGAAAAGCAGCCGGGCCATCAATTCCTGTCAGACAACAGCAACAGCCTTAGTTGTCATCGTGTCAAGAACTTACTGAAAAGAGAATCACTCCCTTATAAAAAGCATCTTTCTAGGAAACAAAGATCAGAGGCTCACATTTAGTAATACTCTCTAGACATAAGCAAGACTAAAATAGTAACTGAGGCAAAAGCGTCGCTTCCCACATGCACTGCTTCAGAACATCCAAGAGGTGATCAGAATTCTAGTTTTCCTAGGGGAACACAACTGGTTTTGAAATAAACCCGAGTCCCAGATTCTGCCACATCCCCTATAAAATACAAGGACTTCCATTAAGAACCCAGAAACCTAGAAAATTCACCTGCAGCGTTAGCAGCATATATAACAGGAAGATCAGACAAAGAAGCCTAAATATGCCTAACCAAATCAGCAAACCACCATAGAGTTAGACAGAATTAAAACATGAAGATAATAAACATCCCCTGCAATCTCCATCCTTGGATATACTTGAGATCAGACTGGACATGAGTCCTGGGCAACCTGCTCTGAGCAGGGATGGAGGACCAGGCAGTGCACGAGGCACCTTCCAGCCTCAGCCACACTGTCATTCCAAGTTCTGGCTCTATTTATAATCTCCTGACTGCTGTAATTTGCCTCTGAAGAAGCATGAATGAAAATACAGAGTGGGCAGGGGGTGTTCCTACCATAAGCTAACTTGTTTCAACCTACTGTCCTGAAGAAAGATCAGACTGTGAACACACTTCGGCTCTTAGCTGTGATTTAGTGCTGGTATATGTTACTAAACCAGCTATATGAGAAAGCATTTCTGCACCAATAAAAGGTACTAATATCATTTACAGACACAGTAAATAATGTAACCCTTTACCCTTGCTATTCTAAAGGCTTTGTTTTAAAAGCATTACAAGCAGTTAGCTCAGTAAAAGAACACGCTGCTCCTTGGAACAAACAGAGCTGAATGAATCCTCTAAGAATGAACTGCTAGGGGCTGGGGCATTTTCAGACAGTCATCTGTAGTCTCCAAGATTAGCATTACAACCTTCCCTGCCGGTAGCTGTCAACTTGCATTACAAGGCAACTGGATGACACACTAGCATGCTTAACTCCCATACCTGATGTCACTATCGCCGTGGTGTGAAGCATAAGTTGGGAAAAAAAGTGGTCCACCCCCTCAGTAAAAGCAGTGACTGTGCTACCATCTAACAAGATGCAGTCCAACGCTGCAGTATTTAAAAACTTTCAGGTTAGATGAAAAAAGAGAGAGACAAAACAAGAGGAGGTGCGACTCACATTTCCCAATCTGAGATTTCAAGGTCAGAGGGAATTATTGACTCTGCTGCATCACACAGAACCTTATCTGGCAAATACTGCACCTATCTGTAAGTTCTGGTGTAGTTACAGTAAAACTAACAACAACTATCAGTCTATCCAACCTGGGAAGTCTAAATAAAGCCAAAGGAAATGTTCCTATCACTTTGGCAAGATAAGAGTTTTGGGTGCTCTTTTGTGATGCAGAATGCATTGCAACCCCATGGCCATTGCTGTCCTGGTGGATTACCCTCCCTGCCCAACACGTGTGACTCGGTGTGAACAGGCCTAATGAGTTCCAGCTACTCGATTATGTTTACACCATCTGTTACACAACAGATATTCTACACCACCAACTACCTTGTCCATTCAGAAGTCAGTCCTCAACACACCTCTCAACGATACTTTTGACCAGGGAAAGGAACTAAACTTTCTATGTCCCTGCATGCTTTCCTGTCCCCCACTTCTCAAAGCATTCAGAACTCCGAAAGCTTTCTCTTGTTAGCCTGGAATGCCATCAGTTCAGTTGTGGCTTTCTGTGCCATTTCCTGCTCCCCTCACACCTTGGTTTTCATCTTTCAGGAGGTGTTGCTTCCCAGGACAATCTGCCACACCACAAGTGCTACCCATGTGCTTTGTTACTGAAATCCTACATTGCTGAAAAGTAAATATAAATCCTGTACCCAGCTTTCCAAAAATGCATGCAGTCCGAATGAATTCTAGCTCACTAGGCAAACTATTTCACAAGTCTTCTAATTCACAACACACTATGTTTGTTCAGTAAGCTTTGCCAGCCTCGATTTCAACTCTTGAAGTTTTCACTGGAAGGCATCAGTCCCAAAACAGAGAAGACCTCTTCTCAACATATTTGCTGTTGTCACTTCTCTTAGGAAACCGTGTAGTCTAACTCGTACATTGTGAAATGGATATTGCAATTACCCACACTTCAATCTCGTGTGATCTAAGTCAAACAAAGAGGTCAAAAACAAATATACTGAAACTGAGAGAAGTGGTAACAAAGGAAACTTTAAAAAGTTCATCCAAATATTCACATACCTATTTGGGCAACAGCTACAGTATGCTAGCAGGGACAGATTACACGTTGAGCAGCGTAACTCCCAATGCTGCAGACATAACATGGCAGTGAACAACCTAGCAGTTTTGCTGACCCTGAGTTATTTCAGGGTAAGCACTACAGCAAAGGTATTCTGGAACAGAGAGCTGCTTGGATCCACTGCGGTACTTGAAACAGCTTTGCTCGTATTAACCATCATTTTTCAAGTGACCAAAGACATGTTCTTAGCACAACGTTCAGAAAGTCAAGCATTAAGCACCCATGAATTGAACACGATGCTCATCCCTTGTGCACATCTAGACCCTTAGCAAGTTTTGGCTATTGGAACCCTAACTTTGAGAACCCATTTCAAAAGGAACAGAACACCCTAATCCAGAGCAGATGAGTATCTGCAGCAAAAGAGATGCCTCTGACAGCAGCAGAGACTACGCTGAGGCTGCTGCTTTCTGATGCCTGCAGAACATCTGCGCTCACACCCCGTGCTGTCGGGAACATCACGTATTATTAGGCAGGAGGACAAAGCCTACCCTGGCAGGCCACACTTTTAGAAAAGAAAAATTTATTCCAGCATTCTGAAGTATGCATCGCTGGTAGAGTGTGTTATTAAGCATTACGAATGGTTCTGCTGGTGCCCCCAGTTAAGGGGATGGAAGATGTAGCCAGGCAGAGAGAAAAAAGAAAGAAAATAACCTCCGCAGAATTATAATATTGTGGGGAAAAACAAAATAAAGCAGCCAATGAATTTGATGCTGAAGATGGTTCATGGCAAACACAGGATTATCTATGTAACATTTGTGTGTGTGTGCATGCATTATTGTGGTTATATCTGTACGTGTAATGTAGTTCTATGCAATGGCACTAAATGCAAGCATGCACACATCTATTTTATGTCACGTGACGTCTGTGTATTCTGTTCAGTCACAGTTCAGAAGGCAGCTTCAGCATCACCTCACATCTGATAGCACTTGCAAGCCTGCACAGCTGTGATATTTGAGGTGGATCCCCCCCTTTGTTCTCTCATTCTGTGCCTCACTGCCTCCTTGTCCTTCCACCCGCCTACTAGAAGCATGGGTCACTGAGCAATAAAAGCAAACAACGCGCATCTACAGCTTTAAGTTTCCCAGTTTAAGGGTGTCAGGAAAGACAAGCTGAATGGGTTGTGCCAAAAATAAAGTGTTTATAGCTAGGTTCAGGGCTTTCTACGTTTTTTTCCCCAAGGTTAACATAAAGAAAAACTGATGGATGCGCCCTTGAATATCTGTAAAGAAGAAAAGGAATTCGTAATATCACCCTCAAGGCAACTACAAAGGAGGGCAGGGAGAAAAGAGCGAGACTGAAACAACCCTGTTACTGAAGCAACTCCCTTCAGTAACGACTCATCCCCAGAGAGAACTAAGTGAGCTTGGTGACCAAATGGCAAATAAGAATATACATCAGGGTAGGCACCTAGCACAGAGAACAGCTATATCTGTCCCTAACTGAACAGAGAGGAATGGCACAATACAAACATTTCCATTTTCAATTTGCAGAGCACTGAAGAAGTAATTCAGCTATACTGTTTATACACTAAGCTTTAAGAATATGCTTGAGCTGCTTGTGTATCAGACTCAAAAACACATCCAAGCTATGTCCTACCCCCACAGACACAAATGCCACTGACATACTAGAAACTTTCCTTCATTCCTTTCTTTAAGTGTGCCTTACAAAGTAAGGTAGCAGGTTAGACAAACCACCGGTCCGACACAAGGCACCCCCAAGTGGGTAACACAAGGCTGCAGCCAGCAGCAAGGCTGCTGTTACACATTGCACAGCAGCTCTGCCACCAGCTTAAGGACTGTAGCTCCAGAAGCCAGTTAGCCTGCTCTGAGGTCAGAGGCAGAAAAATCTGTTTTTATTATACCGACACCAAAACAAAGAGGATTTCCAGCCTTTAAAGAGCTCGCCTGAAGGGAAACCCTTCTTCAGCCTTTACTGCTTTAAGTGGTCTGCTTTTTAAGTTAGAAAGAAAAAAACCCCAGCAGTTGATGATATTTTTGAAGTCTGCAACTATCCAGAAGACAGACCACCACATATAATGAGGTTTACTTCTGGAAAAGTGGTACAGGAAGGCAGTAGTGCAGAACGCAGGAACTCAGAAGGCTTATTTCTCACAACGATTACATAGGAAGCTCTAATATGACACTAGAATGTAGTATCAGGAAACTACACCTTCTCAAAATGTAGAAGTCCGTTAATTAGAAAAGAAAGAGAAAATGTTTGTTGGGTTTAATTCTCCTCAAAAGGGAGAATGCTTAAAGGGGTATAAAAAAAATACATTTTCTTGTTCTTTTGTTAGGATCACCTTGCCTTAAGAATATTGTAGCGGTTCATGTTTTCTAAGCCACTTCCCAGTGCATGCCTGTTCTCTTTGGGGCTGCAGCACATCCTGAGATGGGTTAAGCAAATGCAAAATCACAGAGATATCTGTTGGTAAAGAAGTGGATGCAAATAATTTTTTTTTTTTTTTTAGGAAAGGATCCCAGAAGTTATCTAGTCTAAACTTCAGCCAAAGGAAGGACTGTTGCTAACATCACATCAGGGCACTGACAGCAAGGGCTCAAGCAGCAAGTTCCATGTTCACCTTGACGAAATCTACAAAACTGCAGCAGGATTTCTTCACAACTAGGTCTGTGTGTTCCTCAACTGCAGCTTGGAAGGGTTGTCAAATCCGATAACAGCAGGGTTTTTCTTGGTGGAAACTCATTTGTTTCTCCTACAATCCTTTCTCTTTAATGCACAGGAAAGCCAAGATAAATCCACTCTACATAACTCTACATAAACTCTGTTATTCCCATCTGAGTAAGTGCTATGGTGAGAAATAATGCTTCTTATCCAACAAATGGTGCAACTTTCTGAGTTGGCCAGCACTAATGTAGTTTCTTGTTACATATAAAAATGGGACAGGATGCACAAATCAAAACAGACAGACAGGCGAGAAAGAGAGGAAATAAACATGGAAGAAGTAAATAAAATCAAAGCATGAAACAGTCATCCTGGCAGAATAAGCACTGGCAGAGCTTCTTGTTTGCTTTCTGACTCTTGAAGTGCAGTAGGGAAAATGCTTCCTAGAACATGCTAACATGGTATATTGACAGTGGGTTCAGTCAGAAACAAAACCTCATGGAATTAATTCCGAATTTTCATATCGAATTTCACTTCAAATTACATTTGGGCTTTGCATGTTGGGTTGTTTTGTTTTTTTTTTAGTCTTCCTGCTTTGCTTCTGTGCAATTCACTGCAAAAAGACAAAAAAAGGCACTTCACAAAACTACACTGAGAAAAAAAAAAAACCAAGCAAACAAAAAACCACAACAGCCACAAACCACACTACAATGTACAATTGTACAATCTCAGTTCGAAGGAATAATCTAGGTATGTGGAATTTAAGGATGTTCTAGTCCTGTATTCACATCCCACTCTGGGTGCATGTTTTTCAGAGGTACCCGTTACATTTGTTTTCATTTGTTTGCATTATTTTTCTGTTGAATTACCTGGAAATGCTGCACACTGGCTTCACCAATATCTGAGTAATATCTGAGTGAGCCCTCACTGAGGAGCAACCACCAGCTCTATGTGAGCAGTTAGCCACGTCCTTCTCTTGCCCCATGTCACTGTAACCTCATTAAACCTACTACTTCCCTTGCGTTTATCTTCAGCTCATTGTTCTCATCATAGTTTCATCTTCTTTGAGCCACTTAAAAAGGCATTACACATCTAAGACCAGAGTAGGATCGTTACGGTACAGCTGCAAGAGCTATTCATGTATAATTCAATGATCCTTGGTCTGAATTAGCTTATTATTCATAGGATCTAGTCTGAAGGCTTTTTTCTTCCCTTCAAGCACAAAGAGCTCAGCTGCACTCAGAGAAGTAATACTATAACTAAATACTAACAGAAACCTTTAAAATGCTGTCTAACATAACGTAACATGCATCCACCCCTCAGCAACCATCCTGCTCACTTATGGGACATATAAAAGTCACAGCATGGAACAATCCCGAATTGCTCAAACATTACCAAGTGGACAAGCTGCACCTCCATCCCTCAATTAACACACAAAACCAAACACAAAACTCTTTTCAAACAGCTGACAGCGATGGAAGAGATTCTGCTAACTACACAACCAACAATCTCTCAATAAACCCCACTGCTTCACTCTCTACACTTAAAGGGCAGCATCCATAACAGGCAACAAAGCACACAGTAGGCGATAAAAACCTGAAAGGTGATGCTGGCTACCTGGGCTGAGGCTACTGCTTTGTTGTGGGCTGAAACATCGACACAGCTGCCCCCAAAGGCAACTTCCTATTGCTACACCCTCAGGGCTTCCCAGATTTCTTTTGTCAAAGCTGCTACTTATACACGCAGTCCCCATGATGTACACGCAGTGCACACATCATGCTCCCTCTGCAGTTTTTACTGTTATTAACTTGTATCCACTAAAATATGTTGACATTTGTCTGTTTGGAAAAATTGTCCAAAGATGAATAAATATTTTACAGGCATATGAGATAAATATTAGTCATTAACCTGCTTTGAGATGACGAAAAATAGGAAGTACACACTGCTAATGGAGAAACTCATCTGCATTCAGCAGGAAAGTTCAAAGAAAGCTATCCAGCAAATTCAGTCTAACCATGCATGTGTACAGTATCACTTAGACACCACTCTATGTAAATGCATATATTAAATATAATAGTACAATTCTCTCATGCTGTCTGAAGTAAAACCCCAAAACTTCACCAGGCCCGAGGAATGGATTCGGTCACAGACTATTTTTGCACAAGAATTCATGAGAAAGCTGAATAGAAAACATGCAGATTTAAACATATAAACATACACTGGTGTTACAAGGCACACATTTCCCAAATTAAGCCTGCTGTATCTGACCAAAACAATATTTTAAGTTCTGTACATACACAGACAGCCCAAACAGGCACTATGAGATGAAACAGAGCCTCAAGGCTGTGCAGTAAGAATGATTTAAGTATTACTCCACACAGTGCTCAACTGCCGCCTCAGGAAGGTTTTATTTTAAACTAGTAAGAGAAATTTTATTCTCCATTAAAATGCTCTCCACAATAAAACTTGGCATCTGTATTACTATGCTGGAGTAGAACGATTTCTTATTTTAAGTTCAGAAATATTAGCTTTCTGTTCACTTATTTTGCAACAACTTTTACACAGAGTTAATTTTACCCTTGTCCTTTATTATTTTAAGCTTCAGTATTGACAAGGCAAACATCATCTTCCTTTCAAATAAATAAACAAATTAACTCTTTACCTCAGGGCCAGCCTCTGAACCCTGACTAACCCAGTCCCAGAGGGACTACAGACGTAGAGAAGCTGAAGATTCAAATCTCAAGAATTAGGTTGCAATGTGCTGTAATGGATTTTGATCAGATAGGCTCAGGTCCTGAAAAATCCCTGTGGATAAGTCCTTATACTCTGACCTCAATAGTTACCTTTGCTAGTCATTATTATTGTTAAGTAGACTTGTCAAGAGCAGACACTACATTCTTACCTAGGAAATAACAGAGACTGCAGGAAACTCTTAAGATGGGAATTCAGTGCAGTCTAGGCACGACAGTCTTACAATAGCCTTATTCAAGAACTGCAAACCAGTGGAAAGGTATTCATTAATGTCATTAGTCATCTGCCATCAAATAAAAAATCCTTGCACGTTCTGTTACAAAAATCTCTCCTTTCTTTATGTGTGTGCATACATAAGAAAATCTATACATATTTATTATATTACCTACACTTCTGTCATTATCAATAGCTTTCGTTATGTTTAACCAATCTTACCCAAAATTTGCACTGCAATGTCTGCACTGCAGACCATTTTCAGATAAACTCTTCACATACGTTTGCCACCTAGGATGGATTAATCCTGAAGTAACAACTTGAAGAATCCCTTTGAAGATATTATCTTGGATTTGTCAAATTTAATTTTCAAAACGCTCACTTAACCTCGAATTTGTGCAGCGCTTAAACCTCAGTGAGAGTCTTACAATGACTGCAATTGAAGGCTGCTTTCCCAAATTGCACCGCATGCAGACGAGACTAAGGAAAAGTCACACTGGAGTGAGATGGATCTCATTTCTTTAACACTGCAGGAAAATGCCTGCTTCCTCTGTTTCATCAGGACTTCTTTACTCATCTAGAATTTGAATAAACCTGCTTCTTGGGATCAGACGCCGTTTACAAATTTCAGCTCTCCTTCACACGTGCAGCTCCAAGTCATCCACATTTTCCAATCTCATAAAAATTTCAATAAATCCCTTTCGGGAGACTTTCAGAAAAATCACCCATTTTCAAAGAAACGAAACAAAACAGAAACAGAAAAGAAGAAAGGTATTGGTGCAGTCAATTCCACATGTGACATTCAGCGGCATGCAGCTAACCTTTGTGCTTCCCTTTTTTCTCCTTTCTGGCATTGCCAGTCTGACAGCTCGCAGATGCTGCCTTGGCTTTTTTAGTTGATTTCGGAGCTTGGGCATCCACTACCACCTTTACATCTTCCTGCTCGGCCTCCTGTACTGCTTCAGAGATCAGGGCACCCCATGAAAAAGAAAGAGAGAGACAAGAGAGAAACATATTGAGAGAGAGAACAAATTGAGAACTCAGTGAAGATGTAAGGAGGCATAGCAGAATTTTGTATTTCAGGTAATTCATGCAAAGATGAGATTCAAATAAATGAGAAATTGCAAAGTTACAGTAAAAAAAAATTAGAAGCATTAGGTTAACTGGGATGTATTCAACTTCCTTCTTCCCTCCAATAATATGCTAGCTTTCAGGCCAAAAATAACATCAGAATATGAATGTATTGCTGAGCTATTGTAGGAAGCACATTTCCTCATCCTAAACTCTGCCAGACTGATCACAAACAGTGGCAGCATGAAGGCAAAAGAGCTTCATGTAGACTTTGTAGTGCCTATGTTTAAAACTACATCCTTAAACCATAAACAAGGAATCACCAGCCTTCCTTTCCAAGAACCACACCTTACACAAGTGTCTGTACCACGTTATGATGAGTAGGACAGCCAGGCACTTCATGAGAAACTACAGACAAAGCTAAAATTAGACTCTCCCTATTTTGTACCATACAAATTAATTTTTAGAAGTCTCAACATATTATGCATGGCACGACCTATAAACATCCAGCATAATTCACCTACTGCTAGTTGCTTTCAAAGTAAAAAGAGCCATTATCACTTTCTACAAGCATGTCAGCGTTGAGGTCAATATTTCAACCTGTATAAAATAATGTATGCAGTAACTCTTTTGGCCAGGCCAAACTTGATGTCAGGTAACACTGAGGTAGAGGTATAAACACAATCATCTTTGTGAAATGTATGAAGAAATCATCAAACTTCACATCACAAGCAAAATAGCCTGCAGATGGGGACTACGAAATGCTGGCACCAGCTGCTGGTTGCTGTTAATTGCAAAACCTCCAGCTTTATGAAGTGAGTGGTTTATCCCAGAGGAATAACACCTTTGCTCTTGGGGCCTCCCGCCATTTCTTTCTTATACCCAAATTTAAATTGTTCTCTTAAAAATAAACAAAACACAAAAAAAAATCATAAAGGAACCTAACTGGAACAAACTGGCTACCTATAAATGTAGGTAAAAACATCTCTGGCAAACTTCTTAAGGCCCCAGAAGGGCTAGTGACACCCTGTGACATTCAGACAGACAGTTACCCCTTTGAAGAGGGAAATTCTCCCCAAGCTTCAGGTCTACGAAGCAACTTTTCTGTTCACCAAAACCTTCATGCACATGAAGAGCAACAGAAGCAAACACCAAGGAGATTCTGAGAGGAGTAAGATGGAGTCAGCCACCTCAGAACCCCAGAGCTGCCCTCCTCAGTCCAGCAATCCTCTATGTAGAGCATTACATTCCCAGCACAAGGAGCATCTGCAGCACTCACTGGACACACACTCCCTCTTCATTACACAGAGGAAACGTCCAAATTCTGCAGAGTATGTAGGTGAAACTGGCAGAGGTGTGAGTGATTAATAGCCCAAATAAACAGCTTGTCACTGCCCAATTCCTCACTCCCATCCTTATCAAACAAATCCCAAGACTGCAGTCTCCTTGCTGAGCATCACAGAACACTGCGGAAATTAGCAAGACAGAACTGGGGAGGGAGTGCACAGCGTGTCAGGGAGAAGGACACGTACAAGGCAGCATGGCGTCCTATTTCCACAGGCATGGCAGCCTTGGACTAAGCAGGGAACCAAAGTGTCCCTGCTGCACAGTCTTTAAATAGGCAGGATTGGTCAGCACAGCAATCTGTCCTCTATTTGTAGCTCAGTCAGTCTATAAAAATGGGGGTATGTTCTTTCCATTGTTTTAAAGATGATAATCCTCCTTGTAACTGAACTTCAGTACTTTACAAATGATCAACATTCAATGACCAATCAGTTCCCTTTTAAATACACGTCCTCATTCATTCATTCAGATGAAACATAATCTACTTGGCCCGAAGCAATGATTAATAAGCAAAGGATGAAATGTTCTGACACTACATTGAAAAGTTAAAGACTCATCTTCATCTTCACTGTCTCATCATCTGTCCTTTGATTAAACAAGAAAAAGCCTAAAGCTTTTTGAATTCATTTTGTGCCATAACTTTCAGCGAAAGACATCTGATTACAAGTTCAGTGATGGGCACTGCAAATGCCAGGGAAGGAAATACCTCCATTAGTTCAATCTGTGAGGCAAAATTTCCACACAGTAGCTATTTTTTTTTAATACGCACCATCACTGCTGTATATGGTGAGCAGAACTTGCAAACACGAGCAATGGAGGATGAAAAATAAAATTTAAACCACAGATGTGCTGATAATATTACAGATGGGGTCGTGAAAGGAATTTGCACAGAATCTCCTAACTCTAAAGGATCTTTTTCTGACCTGACACATTACATTTAAAGCACCAGTTCTAAAATAAATCCTAATCGAATCCCAAAATACCATCTTCACCACAAAGCCCCCCCACTAGAGAACAGCAGACCTCGGCCACCGCTCATCAACTTGCTAATGCTTTCCCTGGCCTCCCTGCATAATAGAAACTGCTATGATGATATGTTTATGTCCTCAGCTGGATGTTAAAAAATATCTTAAAAACAATGACACCAGTGGGACAAGACAAATAAATAATCTTACATGTAGCTACAGGGATGAACTTTCAACAAATGCCATTCAAAAAATGTATTAATTTCAATTAAAAAATTAAAAAAAAAAATCAGTTAACTTTAAAAATCCCAGTTGACTGTTGCCTTAACCATCAGGTGACTACATGTGAAAATACAGCCCAGTACCTCATATTTCCAGCTCTAAATTATTGAAAGCTTCATTAACAGAGTTAAAAATAAGGACAATTCTTCCTTTTCAATTAGATTTGCTTGTACTAGAATTTGCATTTAGACAAGATGAAGATGTGAGCAGGATGTCATATACTGAGACAAAATTCCAAGAGCAAATGACACTGGACCATCGTGCCTCGTGTTTCATTTTTTGGACACATAAATAGTAAGAAATTGCTTTGAGGCAAATGGCAAGGTTCCAAGAAATACAACAATATGATTTTAATTCTACTGTTATTTGTCTTCTTGTTAAATTGACTGCTCATTGCTAACACAAAACATGCTGTTTGGGAGACAGAGAACAGCAAAGGTTACTTTATCAATTCTGAATCTGAGCTAAGAGGGAAAGGTGAACAACAAAGTGGGCTGTTAACATAGTTAACACCAAAGTGAAAAGGGGCCACGAGCTGACTTTGCTTTGCACTCAGATCCGACTGCCAAAAGCGTGGAAAGAAGTATTTCATGAACCAGTTCTGTGCTGGACAGCACTGCAGGTTCCAGGGTTAGGGCTACATCTCATAACCAAAGGAAAGGATGCCATTCCTGAGTTCCTGAATAATCTGTGATGCAGACAACAGAGAATTGAAAAAAAAAAATATGGAAAGAGTTATCTACAGATGTTCAAGTGAATGACAGTGACAGGCATGTTTTTCTGTCTGGTCTCCATCAACATAGGTTCACACAGGAAATAAGATTCCAAGTACCATGCAATGAAAACAATTTTTGTTTCTGTTTGCGTGCCCATTTTGCTTGATTTGAATGCAAATATTCCCACGTTCGTAAAGGAAGAAAGAAAAACTCTAAGATAACTTACCAACCCCTCTCACATCCAATGGGATAGGTGAAAAAATATTTCTGATCACTATATTACGTGAAGAACGAAGAACCAGACACACACACAAGGAAACAGATTAAAAAACCTCACAGTAGTGGAGAGAACAGCTCATGTAGAAAGATGGATAAATTATGTGATGCAAACCATTGGCTCAACTCTATAAGGCTGTTTTTGTCAACTGAGATTACAAACTCTCTTAGCATTTTCACAATCTTCTGACAACAGACCCCATAAAAATATCCAGAAGAAAGGTAAGAACACTGTACTGCAGAACAAACTATTTTCTATCAGTTTTGTACAGACGGTCTACAAAAAAACATAACAAAGAAGAAAAGTTGTTAAATATAAAGGCTTGAAACAGGGCAAAGATGCTGACATGTGGGGTAATATTTAATCACTTACAAATATTTGATGTTTACATCAAAACGCTTTGATGTAAAGCAAAGGCATTGTCCCTGCAACTAGCAACTTACAGACAGATCCCAGTCTCCCAAAGAATTATGTTGCCTGTAAAATCACATGCGGCTCAGTGCAGTTTCTGCCCCCAATACTGACATATTATCAGGCTGATGTTACAAATGTGAAAAAGAACAAGGTACATCAGGACTTGCTGATGCTTGAGGGACCCCGGTTCATTTCTTGCTGCATCTAGGACTGCAGAGGATGCTGCTGGCAGCAGCCTGCTCTGCCCGCTGCGTTCAGAGCTTGTGGGATGGGCTCCCATTTGTGAGGACACCGCTGGTGCTGGGCTCACTTCCACAAGCAGACTCCCTGTTCCTTTGGGAGCCGCTGGCTGCTGCTGCTTCCCAGCACTAAACTGCAACAAGGAAATGTATTTTAAGTAGAAAGGACTCTTTTCAAGAAGTTTCTCTCAGCTGCCTCTAAAGCTTCTCAAAACTTCTAGTACCAAGAAACACAAAAAGACCTCTAAACCACTTGCTACCTGCTGCTCTCTGCAGCTACAGGGTTAGTGCATCTATTTTGGGAATGTACTAGAAGAGTAATGACTGCTGATAAATCAAGAAGATGCTTTAAAGGATGAATGGTAAAGAGACTGTGGCTGAAAGGATTTCAGAATATATGCTTATTGGAAGTTAGGTGTTTTGCCCACATGATACTTGGCGTGCTGCCTGATCTTCCAGTATTAATAGTCAGGTCCATAGGACATTCCTGGCTGTCTTAAAAAAAGTAAATAAACTAACATCACATTCCAAGGTGAACACAAGGATGCAACACACAGTTCTGATGAATGCTCAAATACGTTTCTTTTTTTCTGTTCTGTTTTGTTTCAAATGGTTAACTGATGTTCACTTCTAAGTTGACAGTTGGGTACTCATCAGAAAACTGTCTCTCACCCTTGATGACAGAAGGCCAGAATGACATGCCAAACTTAGCAGTGCAAAGCTGTGCCTTTTACCTGGTGTCTGCTGTTAAACACAGCACAGGACCATTTTATCTAGATGCGCTGGAGAATGTTGAAACAGGAAAATACAGAAGCAATTTTGCTTTTTAGCACATGGTTAATCAAAATCTCTAAACTGGAAGTTGACATGAAAATTGTTCAGAGAATTTCTAATGGAAAACAATTTTAATTCCAAGTCTTAAAAAAAAAAAAAGAAAAAAGCCACAGCTGCAGCAAAATAGGGTAATATTAATGAAAGCATATCTGGCACACATTCAAATCTCTGCCTTCCTCACTGCTGTGAAAAGAAAAATCTCTCCCTGATGGAAATATGCCATTTTCATAGAAATAAAATTACTCTTCCCTGTAAAAATGGGCTTTCATCGTTTGCATTAAATGTGATTAAATAGAGTAATTAAATTGTTGCAGTAAGCAGAGTATTTCTGCATGTTACTTGGTTTGTATATGTGTCTGCAATCCAGACTGAGAAGAGCTGCAGTCATAGCATAATCCTGCAACGCCACATTAGGATAAAATGCCTGTTCAAGTTTTGAACCAACACTTCAAAATAAGCAGTGCAAAGGTGCATGAAAACAAACAAGTAGGTGTGACTGTGAGACAGAGAATGGCAAGCAACACTGAACAAAAACCTGAAACAAGCAGGTAGCAGTATGCTTTCTGAACAACACTGCACTGAAAATAAGGTCACAAGAAAGGGCAAGGAATGAAGGATTAAGTTTATGCCACTGAATAAATGATTGTCATCTTCTATATACAATCTACTCTTAATTTTCAAAACAACGTGTTCTATTCAGCTATTTTTAATGATGAAATTATGAAGAAGTTGTAATTGGTACTACGAGATACCTTTGTTTGTAATATACTGGAGAAATCATGAAAATTAATGGAAGGATGCTTACTGCTTGAAATGGCAGGCAGATAATTTAGGATCTAAGCTACAAGGGTGGTCCCAAAATGATATCAATACATTCACTTCAGAGCCAAGGAAAATAACAATGCTGATTTTACATGCATACTTCCTGTTCCCACAATACAGTCAGTTTTGTCAAGGACTTAATCTACAAATACTGACATTGAAGTACTTCAACTGTGCCTGAATTCCTAGGGGTAAAGACTATAAAACAAGTAGTTCTAGTTCTGTTCCCATCAAATATATCTCTACAACCTGTTTTAAATAATGAAAACAAACTGTGGTCTTACTTGATCTAGAGATGCTGCTGCCTGGCAAGCAGTGGGCAACATGGCAAACTGTCTTTTACCCCAGCTCAACTAACTGCACTAACTCCACTCATGAACTGGAGTGTCAAGGAATTATTTTATCTCAGGTTGGTCTGTTCAATCAAATCCCTGTCAGCTGTTGCAGATAATTCAATTTTGCTGTTCTTAGTTAATAAGAAAGTAATCAAAAGGTTTTAAAGGGACATGCTTCATCAAGTAATTTATTTATAAGCCGCAGGACCTGAACATTCTTACCTAATGGTAAAGGCTGCTTATGTGGAAAGAACTCATGATCAGCTTAAATAGTAAAATATTTAGTTTTGTGCTATCTAACTACAAAGAGCTCCCCAGGCCACTGTTGTCTTCCAGAACAAAAATGATCTTGACTTTTTTCCTTCATTCTCTGACAATTATTCTGGAATTAAGTCGGTTTTTATTCCAGAATTGAGTTGCCCATCAGAGAACCACTGCAGCAAAAATAACTGCAAGAGAATAAGCTATGGCAGCGTATGAAAGAGAATTTCTCAGTGCAGAAAGCCTAACATATCAGCAATTCTGAGATGTTATCTCTGACCTACTTTGAGCAAAGTACCACAGAGATATCTCCAAATAGGCATCCAATTATTTTTTTGAAATCAACAAGTGCTTTTGTGCTACATAGAATTAATACAAGGAAAAAAGAGTAGAGGAGGATGGTAGGTGTAAAGTGCTCTTTTTTGTACCATTCGCTGTACAGGAATTGACTTAACAAATGTGGTCATCCAAGCAATGTAGTTCATTCAGCAGACCTTCCACTCCCATCAAAGAGTCATTCTTAACTTAAAATCTGCATGCCTATAACAGAAACAAATGAACGGAAAAGAGCAGAATAGTTCTTTAGAAGCAGCCCAGCTGTCTCATGCATCCAACACTCCCACATACAAATGCATTCGCTGAAGGGGAAAAAAAGCACCAATCCTGAGGCTGAATACTGTAGTTAAAACTGGTCATCAGAACCTAACTATGTATCATGCAAACACTAAACACATTTCCAGAGAAGTTCACACCAAAAAAGGATGCTTTTGGAGTTGCTGTAATATTTTCAAGAGTAATGTTCCTAACAAAGGATTTTATAAGGCAGTAAAGCACTCCACTAAGTAACTAAATTCTCCCAAGATGGCTTTTGCTAATGGCACAGTTTATTACAAGGACAGCTGACCTCAAAGACCGACAAACTCTTAAGATAAATATGAGAAACATTACTGCAGCCTTTTGCTTCTCTGAAACCCTGTGAAATATTGAAAGGGTTTGAGAGAAAATCAGGAGATTTAAGGAGAAGAGATTAGTAAATACTGCAGTCAGTGGCGCAGTATAACATGACAGGAAGGGTCACATTTTACCTTCAGAGCACAGTTAATCTCACTTAAGCCAGAAAGTCCACTACGGTGCAAACTGTTGCAAAGTTCAATTAATGCAGATAAGAAACTTGCTACTTTTATAAAATTATAATGCCTGTTCTTCCAAGCTGTGAAGACTAACACTTGATTCTACTGACAGTACAGAAGGTTGTATCATACAATACTACTTACTAAACAAAATTTCTATTCCTCTGGTAGGCCATTATGAGCAAGGAGAGAAAATATGTTTTCTCTGATTAAAAAAAAAAAACAAAAAAAGCCTAGAACTAAACAAGTCCCCATCATTTGTAAATCTACACTTCTCACAATGTGATCTGTTAGTCCAGTAAATATCTGCTACAACCATGTTAAAAGATGCGTCCACTAGCAGAAAATGAAATTACAGAACAGACAGAAAATAGAGCACATGTAGTACACTTGAGAGAAATCTGAAATGACTGAGAGATTATGGATTATGTTTTTGTTTGTTTTAAAACTAAGACACTGTTTTGGCCTCTTTTTTTTTTTTTCAGGTGTAGATTCACAAAGACATTTCAGGCTTTGGTTTTTCAGATATTGAACTTTAACTACTTTGCCACCTAATAGGATTTTCAACTCGAAAAACAGCATTCCCAGTACCCTTCTATTTCAGCTGATGTCCCACACACTCAACAACATTAACAAAAGGAAGCCATTTGCTATTGAGTTGAATCAGATTTAAACTAGGGGTATGCAGAACAAGAAAGACTGATCACTGTTCTTTAGACCTCTTGGATGTGCTATCAGCCTGGAACGAGATCTATAGGAGACACAATATTGAAAATGTGTTACCCAAGCTTTTCTCTAGGATATCCTGGGGAAAACTTTGCACCTAAGCAACAACAGGGGGTAAAAAGAATGGATCACCTGAATACAGAACTAAGTCATGACTTAGATGAGGTTAGTTAAGAAGTTCCGAATTTATGATTAACACTGACAAGAGATGCACGGAGTAGTACAATATGAACCTTACTTCAGAAGGAGCAAAGGCTGATGACACTTAAATATTACCCACAGCACTGAAATGGTAGCTTTCCTCTGTTCCCTAGGCTTTCATGATCTGATGGCTTTTTCCCAAACACAAATGAAAGTTATCAATTAATCACTAAAAAATACCATCTTTCCACTCATAGCATAAACTTAACACTGACAGCATCATACTACAACTTGCAGTAAATATGCATGCAGTAGGTCATATTCACATACCATGGTATATGGTGCTGCTGTTGCTGTTAAGATATGATTCAACCAATGGCGCTTGTTCTTCCGAATGTTTCGTTCTACGTGTTCTTGTGCGACTGTCCACATTGGATTGAACCATTAATGGCTCCTGGCGCTTTTTTTTCTGCTTCTGTTCTAGCAGTGCTCGCTGAGGAAAACACAAAGATCACGTTACTGGACTCCAAACAATAGCAATCTATGATGAAAAGCAACAGGTCATCATTATGCCTTCTAAGTTTTCTAGCGGTGGGAATTGGCAAGTAGGATCTTGGGTTATATTGGGTGATAGGAAATCTTTCAGGGGAAAAAAAACAAACACCAACCCACTGCTAAAGCACCTTCTGCTGAAAACAGCAAATACTTAAAATAGATCTTTCTGAGCACTCTATCAGCTGTCAGAGCTTGCTTGGAAATAACAGTGAGAGAAGCTGTGAAGCAATGGGAGGGTAAGCAAGGGCATGAGGCACAGAGATGCCAATTTAAGTTTCCGTAAATCAAGAGCATATCATGAGCAAACTAGAATCAAATGATAATGCTGGATATGAGCTTAATCTAATTGTACAAGACAAACTTTAATTAAACATTTGAATTTCTCAGCTACACCTGCAGAAAACCAAAGCAATAAAAACTGATGGAATGTAAGGAATTACCCTAGCAATTGCACAAATTTCTTATCCCAGCTGCTTTGTGCAGTATCCTGTGGAATCCATTGACACCTCTCTGTGTTGAGATGTCTTCCACAGTCTCAGAGAATAGAACTGTTAATTTTACTTGTCCATTTCCTACCACTTCTGTGCTCATATATAGCGATATTTTGCTTTTAGAAGGGAGATTCGAGAATGGAGACTGGAGCCTTACAGCTCCCTAAGGTGTCTGCAACATTCCATGCTGACTTGAGAATGGTCAGCATAACAATAAGCAGAAAGCTTCTTACTTGAAAGTGAGAAGCTAGTAGACATGCAAACTGATGAAATGATGGGAGAAGGATATAACCACGTAAAATTAAACTCACAAGGTTTAATTATAAACACAAATGTTAATGGAAGAGGCACCACACCAAAAATCAAGGTGAAATGGAAACCTCAAACCCTATTAAAATTTAATGGTAAAATTTCCTGAGATTTCATGAGAGATTCTGAATCATTTCCTTGTATGAATCATGCAGGATAACAGTAGCAAAATAGGCAACACAGAACATTATGCCACTAGTTGGTAGCCACAGGGTTAAACATATGGGATGAAAAGGTGTAAAAACTCCTGTGGTAAATCTGTTGGCCAATGTGTCTGCCAGAACTTCTTGTCCTCTCCAGTCCATCAGATGGATAATAAACACAGTAGAAGTTAGACTTCTATATAAGCTGCAACCTCCACAGACTTCTCATTTGCATTCCCTAATCAGAGATGCAATTTACTTGCACGATATATCTAGCAATTACTGGATATGCATGCTGCAGATTTCACTACTCTGAGATTCAGAATTCAGAGAGCAATAAGATACTTCTCCAAATCTTACCTGTCTGTCAAGCTTCTGCTGACGCAGGTTGCTCCCCTCATCATCCAGAACACTGTAAAGACAACAAGTATATAATTAGAACAGATTCATCACTCAAAATAAACACCAAACATCAATCACTATAGTCAAGCACCTCAGAAGTTATTAATGTAAAACTTCTACTGTGCTCCATGGAAGTTTGCCTGTCTCAGCTTGCAAAAGTTGGCTCAGGAGAATTTAAATGCAGTCTTTGAAAAACTGGGAAACTCCGGTTCACATAAACTTCAATAGAAAGCTCATATCCAGCCAGATGACAAGGAAAAGAAGAATGTACAGTTTACAGCTTGTTCTCAGCCATCTCCTACTGAAAATGTCAAGGTACACAGCAATGGGATTTGGCTGAAAATTTGCATATAATGCATATAAAAAATAATGGGCATTAGTTAGTGACTCAGAAGTACTTAAAATCACCTTAGAAAAATTCACCATCCAAAGCTGGCACACCGAACACCAGAATTTATTTCCAAATACCCGTAAAGTCGCACTTAGTGACATGCAATTCAACTTCTATAGACTGGCAAGACAAAAAGTATGGAGTCACTGATATATTTCTGCCTGCTAATTGTTTGTAGTTGGGAGATCAGCTCCAACGCTTTCAATTGTTTTCATTAATTAGATGTTAAAACTAATGGCACTGCAATCAGAAAGTTATTTTTATGAGGTATTTTATCAAACGTCTGACCACAGAATAAAGGTCTCCACTGTAAAAACATTATGGTTAAACTTTGAATGCAGATAATTAAATCTTCTAAATTGTAATATATCACCTACAAGGAATAAATACAGTGTTACATAAATAGCCTCTTACAAGCACAATTTGTTTCCTCTGATAGCACTTAAGAAAAAAAAAAAACAGATTAGCCCCTTTTCTATAATCACTCTTAATTATTAAAACGTTAAAAGGAATCCAGGACAAATGAGCCTGGATTCTGACATACATAAAGCCACATCATATTACAATGGAAGTAACAAGGGGGACTTCCCATGTATTAATACATACTATTTAAGAGAAAAATCAACCTACTAGTAGAGCTAGAACAGCTAAAAAAGACATACAGATCTTACCAACACCAGCTTTGTCAAGATCTACAATTAGGTATTTTGGTAGTATCAGCTTTTAAAGTTCATACAATTTGTAAAGAATGGCATTCCAAGAACTGAAATTATGTTTCACAAGAACCTGAGAAAGGAAATAAAGCAGACTCTTGTAGAAGTAATGAATTATTCATAGTCCAAAAAATAATTAGAACACACAATTTTTTTCTGCTTTATACCAAGCATACTTAATCAGATAAATTACAGAAACAAGTTACAGGAAGACACATATTCCTCCATGGTATGCAATATCTGCTTATTCAGGAGTGTTTTAGCAGAACTGCAATACATATTAGCTGCACTAATACCCATTGCGACACCTTTGGACTAACAATTGAGTAAGAGATACCAAGAATAATCTTTTGGGCTTAATGGACTGAACAAACCCTTCTCATTTAAGATAATGCTAGAGAAAAAGACAAAAACATGTAATGATGATAGCGCAGATCCTAAGAACTGCAGAGGCAGCAAGGCATGTGCAGCTGTAATACTTAAGAGAGTTCAAGAGCCAATATTGCTCCACTTCACCAGTCATTTGCAGAGCTAAGGAGAAAACTCTGATCTCTTCTTTCATATTCTGCTTTATAAAGCAGACTGTGCTGACACCCTCAGATATGTTAAACGATCTATTTATCCACTTCTCAGACATTCCATAGAGCATCAGTTCAGTAATATCTTTACATGCATATAATGGTTTCCGTTCTGTGCTGGATTGGCTCTAATTCCAAATTCTCTGCCACAGACAAGGTGTCTAGGCACTCAGGATGTCCTACAGCTTCCTCTGCTTTCCCATCATACTATATCCCAATGGACCACACTGTGTAGAACAGGGCAGCAGGGAAATCTCAGACTATACCTCAGTTGGGTCACCACAAGCCAACCTCGATACCAACAAGCACAGTTCCATAGATCTCCTTATTCTCAAACCTTACCACAGCAAACACAGCTGTTTAAGTAGCACCACAGCAAACACCAGGCAGAAGTGTGTGATTTGCACTGATTCGGCATTCCAGGAATGCAAGGCAACTATATCAGACATGCTGAAGGACTCACAAAAAAAAAATGAACCTCCATTTAAAGCTGTGGATGCCATAATGTGAAAACACTTTCCCATATTGCCCTTCTACTGTAAGACATGGGTAAGCGAATCAATATAATCAAAGCTAACACCAAGCGTATCATGTCTTAAGACCCAGCTGCAAATGCCTTCTGCAGCTTTCAAGTCTTAAAGTTCTGAGTTGTTTCCCACAACCCTTTTGTAAAAGTGCACTTTACTACAAGCTTTGCCTTTGCTGCATTATTTAAGCTGCAACGCTCAACACTAAAATTGAACTCCAGCTTTCTTCACAGATACCAAGGTTCAGCAGAATAGAGCTCATCAACTCCCTCTCCTTTCAGATGGATAGTGCTTTACTGCCATCAGACAGCCACACCACTCTTCTGAATCCATCACAGTGTGGACAGGGCCTTAAAAGTAATCCAATTACCACTAATTCTATTTTAACAGTTACCAGTGCCATAATCACTGAAAAGCTGCGGTTTTGTCCAGTCTTCATGCTCAAATAATCCTTATGCAAGCCCAGGGAAGAAAAGGATTCAATGTAGCCTTTATATTCTTCTGCTATAATACCAAAACACTCTGGTCTGAGACTGTACTCGTTGTTGTTATTTTCTATGAGACCTTGGAACTGTTGATGAACAGCCAGTAATTCACATTCCCTGAATTTCAATGGAAGAACTCTCTCTCCTCAGACTGGGTGACTTCCAAGATTTACCATAAAGGAACATTAGGCTTTGGGGAAAAAAAATAAAAACAAAAGATCTGTTTCTGGAGCAGTGCCATCAGGCCCTCACTTTTGCTGCCTTAAAAACAACCGCAGCAGACTCTGAGATGCATGTGTGCTACCACTACTGAAGAAATCCTTCTCCGGCTTCAGCTAAGCCTTGCAGAAGGATCTAGCAGATGATCCTGTCCCTGCATCTGGCAGTCCACGCACTCTGGCATGTGTTCCAGGCCCCAGGAGCTGAAATACGGCAAATTTACCCTTTCATTTCTTTGGAATACACCGAAGTATTCGAGCAGCAGTGCCTTTGCCCTTCCTGGTCTCCAAAAAGAGGCAGGATCTCTACAGGAAATAATCCAGTAGAGAATGAGGCTGTTAGAACAGTTCTGCCTACATGCTTGATGAGATGCTAGAAAATCCCAGAAGTAGCATGAAACTCAGTTGGTCTTAATAGAGAAATGCACATTATAGTTCACGAAAATTAAATTACTGAAGAGAAAGCACACATATGAGCAATCTGCTGGGTGTGCTGAAGCATTCTAAAGATCCAGCAAGCTGCATTTTCCCTTCTGTATGACCAAGTATCACGTATCCACCTGGCAATTTGGCCGTTGTCTTGACACCATTTGAAAAGAAGAGCAATTTTACACTGTGTATTATATTGAAAACAGTATTTCAGGTCCGCAGTGATGCAGTCTAGTCCTAATTTAGCTAACAAATCATAGCACTGTTATATATTTCCTTGTAGATAATGATCCAGAGAAGACTCATCCATCTATATTCAACTCAAGCAACTTACCCTTGAGAGTGTACTGGATGTTGGGCTTAAAGAAGTTTGCAAGACTGCAGCTATATATTGTAGAGGTTCATTTTGGTAGTGTGGTCCAAGATCCACAGGACTCAAGTAATAAAATACAGATAGCAATATTTTTAAATTTTATGAATGGCATTTGATTCACATATCCCTCATCCTATTTTCGAAAGGGAACTATAAATGAAATATCACCTTCTTGTCAAAGCATTACTTTTTATACTGCTTTTTAAACCAGAATCTATTTTACAGAGACAGTTATAGCATTAAATTTAATTTACACCAAAAAACCCCACAACCCCAACAAACAGGCTTCCTAAACCAGCACATGTCATAACAAAGACAAAAATACAAGAACGTATCTTAGTATCCCAAGCTCTTCATAATCTGTATTCCTTAAAAATCTTTTAGAATCAAATGCCAAAACAATCAGGTTTTAAGGACGAAAGCTAAAAGCCATTATGGGTAGCTCTTCAATTTGCTTGCTGTATTTTCTTTTAACTTCACAATGGTTGATTTCAATTTAAGTAAAATAGGAAAAGCCTTAATTCAAATACATCTCACAGAGAGCAATTCAACGTCTCTCATTGAATGTGCAAACTGCTCACATTGTAAGAATGTGTAAGCCACTGCAAGGAAGAAGAACAAACAAGAAATGTTTTTAATTAAAATGTGCAATATGCATGTAGTCACTAATTTATTTACTTATCATTTTAGAAAAAGCCTGATACTGTAAAGCAGATGTTTCTGCCAAAGGAAGCAATGCTTTCTTTCTTCCTGCCACTGCTTTACTGAGAAGTATTTTCCAAGACAATAACATTTCACTAGGCCCAAAATCAGACGGAGGCCCAAAATCCTATCTATCACATCTCTGCAGCTGATTGTAATGAGAAAAGTTCCTGTACTAAAAAATACACATAAAAAGTACATGAATGGGTGCAGTGTGCCTTTTGAACATTACATAGTCTCTACAGACATGAAATGAAAGCATACAAAGAGACAGCACTTGGCTTGTAAGATACCATCTGTCATGTTTAGCTAATTACACTTCTCTGTAATCTCCATACTTCCATAAAATCACTGTATTCAATAAAATTCAACTACTCTGGATAGTGTTACTGTCAATCCTGTAGGAGCAAGCTTTCCAGCAGCACTGAAGAAATATTCCTGTAAATGTCAACCAACAGTGCCAAGGAACCTGCCGACTCAAGTCATGCTCCAGGGGGAATGGTACGCAGGCTCTTCAAACTATTGACATTCAATGAGATCCCCACCAGTAAGCCAGCAAACTATAAAATCCCAACACCTGCAAGCCCCCACATAAAGTAAGATCAGTTCTCCCATGCATGCTGTACGTTGAGTTCAGAAGCCACTTACTGCACATTAAATGCCTGAAATAGAGCTAGACATATGCTACAGAACAATACCGTAACAGACACACACCCTAATCAAAGACTTATATGAAAAACAAACAAATAGATCTGAAACTCTGTAAGGCTTCTGCTAGCTAGGAATCACACAGATTTCCTGACCCCAAAGTGGCTGTTCAATCATCTGATCTAGAATAGAACCTGCAGCTACTATCCCTTCAGTAAAACAACCTCCTTCTTTCCTGGGCTATCTAAACAAGCAAACATCTAACCATCTTCCTTACTGAGGAGTAACACAAGGACATTCAAACTTGGCTTGCCCTTCTACTTCTAGCAGCAGTAAAAGCAGAAGCTTCTGCCTTTCTTTCACACCATACACACTCAGAAGAGAGGAAAGCCCACCATTAGAGGCATGTCTAACTGTCCTGAGCTGACCAAGATAGTAGTGACATCAGGAACTGCAACAGAAGCAAATCATGGAGGAATAATGTTCATGTCTGAATCTCACATTAACATGTTAACATGTTAACAAAAACACGCCTGTCTAGGAACACAGCACTGCTTTCCCTACCCATGCAAATGTATGGATGACTCCTAAAAAGAAAAAAAAAAAGTAAAAGAATAGGGAAAAGGGGACACTTTTTTTTTTCTTAGAATTACCAGCTCCGAATCAGTCACAAAACAGAAGAAAATGCAGAGCACCAATGTTTCAAATGGTAGCAAAAGTAATGCCTGCAGGGCAGATGGCTGAAAGCAAAAAATGAATTTGTAGTTGCACAAATAATAATTACAGAACCCAATGTTTTATTTTCTCTTCAAATCCTGGCTAGCAAACTAATTTCCCAATTAAAAGTCAGTAATTGAGTGAGACCCTACTGAACTGTTGGCCTGGTAAGATTTATCTAAATGTCCATTGTAAATTAAGATCTACAACACTTAAGTACATATGTCCAACAGTTCTGTTTTGGGGATTTAAAAAGAGCAACAAAAAACTTTTTAGCATGCTGTCTTTTTCCAGCACATCAATGTAGAACACACAAAAGATAACTGTGTCAAAGCCCTAGGTCTGGAAAGGAAGAACCTCTGAGACAACACAAGCTGGGGACTGTGTCTGAATGGGGCTAGGGGTCTTGGTGGAGAGCAAGCTGGACATGGCCAGAAAATTGGTCATCCAAAAAGAAAGGAAATCATCAGCCAGGTAAATACATATTAGAAGAAGAGTATATTGCAGGATAGACATATATATAACCAAGCACTGGCCAACAGCAAAGCAGCCCAACAGAATCCTGCAGATTCCGAGCGTTGTAGGAAACAGCAAGAGATCTACAACATTGAAGATATCGCTTCGTATCAATGAGATCTGGTTTGGGGATCAATCAGAAAAGTATTGTTCAACTTCCAAGAACAAAACTGCAGTCAGTGGGGAAAAAAGAAGCCACAGCTTAGGATTTAAAATGACTAGGTTGACAGCCTTCACTGAGGATGCTAAGAAGCCAGGAACTGATCTAACAAGAGTAAAGCCATAATTGCACCCTAAGGACATTGTATATTTTAGATAACACAAACTACAGGGTTGCCACTATTGTCCTGGAAAGATCAGTTGAAATAGCATTTGTATACTTATTCTCTGCAGTTAGGAAAACACAATAGGACAGCACAAAGCTGTAAATTGCTGGTAATGAAGAGAAGGCCTAAGGGAAGAGTGGATGGCCGGGTTACTTCTTCCCCTCCCTCAACATGCACAAATGTACACTGGACTAGATGGCAATTTACACAGGCTGCTCTGAAAGTAATACTTCCTATTTTATTATATCAGCCCATGATGTCAAGAGGCGGATGTGGGTATATCTGTAGAGGCTGAACCTTCCCACCAATATCCCATTACATGTTGTTGCTGTGTGACAGGTGGCAGCAGAGGGGCACTGACAAAATGGCGTCCGACATGGAAGTGCGGATCAAACAAAGGCGTGCCTAGTCGCTCTGAGCTGCTTTGACAATCTAAACTGAAGAAAAACGTAGCAAGAATTACAGCTCTGGTACAATGCGTTTAGTGGAGTGAACCAGCCAAGCTCCAGTTTCCTTGTTCCAGTTAGTGTAACAGTTTCTATAGAACGGAGTTTCTAAGGGAATACAAGCAATCTCAAGATTAAATACTAACCCTGAGACAAAAACGTCTCTTTTTCCCCACACACCACTACCTTTATACTCCAACCTATGCTTTTTCTTGCTGGAACTGTGGAAAGCATGTTTTGTGGGGTTTTGTTTGTTTCTTTGCTTTTTTTTTTTTTTTTTCTTCTCATTTAGGTTTGAGTTCATTCTTTGTAGTTAAACTCAGCAAAAATAGCAAAACCTGCAAAAATCAGACCACTTTCCCAGTGGAACAAAGAGCTTATCAGATCATGGTGCCTGAGTACATACATATTTCAAGACTTGTACGATATCATTGGCTGACAAGAGTAGTGGGCACCACTTGGCTTGGGTTTTGTACACAATAGAGAAAACAAACTCATTATTTCTAACAGCAGTCTATGCAGATGAGGCCATTCACTACAGCCTGATCCATATATTTAAGCCCTGATCCTGAACCCTGTTAATTCAGTCTCGTGAAAGTGTTCCCATTAATTTCTCATGGCACGAAAAGATACATGTGTAAAAATGCTTTACAGACTGAGATTTTCACTTATATTGAAGAACTACTGGAGATAGAAAATTGTTTTGTACTGTGCGCATATACAGTGCTCCCACAGAGGAAGACTTTTTTTCTGACGGTCTTTCAGGTATTAATGCAATCTTAGAAAAACAAAAAACACAACAAACACATAGAAATAAGATTGAGAGTGTTGACTATTCTTCTCCCCCCTCCCCCCCCCCCCACACACGCTTTTTTTCCTTAATTATTCTAAATAAGACAGAAATATTTACTTCCATCTAAAACATCAAAACACCAATAGCATTCAAAGACAATTTCAAAATAAATGAAACATGCAATCTTTTCTAATTTCTGGTACATGTACCAACATGCTGGAAACTATTCAGAGAGTGATATTCATACAAGGAAGCTCATCAGTGCAACAGACATGAATTAAACAGTCCAGCCCATATTTCTGCCTTCCATTCAGGAATTCTTATACATGGAGAACTGAAGAGGGCTTACAACAATATCCAAGATAACCAGACAGTAGGTGGAACTGCTAAAAATGTAAAACAGAAAACTGTTTAACTACTATACATCCAATGAAATATGTAGCCCTCACTAGATTTTTGTGGGACTTCAAGATTATTAAGAAATTGTGCTCTGCAGCTTTAGCCATCAGGCACCAGCTATAACTTTCACCTCTCTCCATAACAAGTAACTGCCTTTCAAGCTTCCACCAAAACAATGGGCTGTGTCAGAAGAAGGAAGAATCAGAAAATCAGAGAATCAGAGAGAGAAAACAAGCAAGATATATTTTTCTAATTTTTTCCAAGATTTGCATGTATATTCATACGTAAAAAGAATAAGCATTTCCTTATGTAAGGAGTAAGACACTGTAAAATAATTTAGAAGGGTCAAATTTTGTTGTTTTGTTTGTTTGTTTTAATAAATAAATCAATGAAGAGCTATCACATAAACCACCTGCACACTTTAACACTACAGATTTTCAGAGAAATTCCACCTGTCAAAAATATAAAGGAAACAGCATCAGTATGATATTCAAGGAATTAAGCAACATAGTTCTCATTAAGGTTGAGCCATTAATCCCCACAGACAGTATACTGAAAACTCACCCTCATAGGATGCATTTCTGGATACTGGCAGAAATTACAGTTCTCCAGAATCAGATTATAATTACATAGGACTGCAAATTGTACATTTGCCAGTTCCTCGAAACAAAATGGAGAGCAAAATCTGCAGTTTTAATGGGTGTTTCCACGCTAAATACAGATATGGAAAACATTCCAGTTCATTTATAAGTTTGAAAAATCATTCCCCTCATCTTTTTCTTCTCATCAGTGAGATTAGGGCCTATTATGAAACCACAGAAAGACAGCTAAGTTTATTAACCAGAAATAACGTAGGAAAATCTACTGGTACTTTTCTTACTACACAGAACAAAGAAACTCTCCTTTTTAAAGCCTAGTTCAGATATGCAGAAGATGGGGTGTCACTGCGTTTGGCTTTTTTGTTTCTTATTCTCTTTAATGCTTTTCTTTTTTTTAATCAAAGATGAATAATAGCCCTACACTGAATTTCAGCCTGTGGATTCAGAAAACAGATGTTAAGCAAATCTTCAGTACTCAATTGTACTGTGAGAAGTACTGTTCCTTAAGCATTTACACCTTACCTCAAGAAAAAAAAAACAAACAGAATTCAGTTTTCTGCAAATGACACTTTCTACACACTTAGAATAAGCATAGTGTGTTTCCCATCCCAAATATTTTGATTTGGAAGAAATCCATATAGAATCATATTCACTTCTAATCTTAGAAACAGTATAGCTGTAGAGAGAGATCGAGTCTACAAGCCTTGCTCTTTGTAGCAAATTTGTTTAAGCGTGACAGAAACAGGTCCTGAGGAAATTCAAGATACTACAGGTAACAGATTTTGTGCTTTCCATTTTTCAACAAAGGAAACAAGTAATTGCATTTGCTCCAGTGTGTCGCCTATAAAGCCTAGAGATAAACCATCTTTGGTTTTGTGTAACTAAACAGATCGCAGCCGAAGTAGATCAGATTAACTGATTAAGAAAGATGATGCTGACTAACAGAAAAGTCTCATGGTATTTTTTTTTGTGGATACCAAAATGACAGTAAAACAAACACATCTAGGCTGCTTTAAGCTTGTGTTTAACCTGTTGAAAGCAAGGGATGAGAGAACAAGACATAAAGGGCTTTAGCTGAACAAAGATGCTCGGGTGCTGTGACAAAGCTCTGCAGACAAGGGCTTTTCACCATCCTTTTCATACATGTATTTATTAATATGGTACTGAAGTTGCTGTTTTAGTTATTCCAGTTCACCCACTATAATGCTTCTTGGCAACAACTATAACAAAAGCAGTCTTCCCTGGGGACTGAAACACCACACAGAGCCTTGTAAGCAAACACACCGCTCGGCTTGCTGACTGCCTCACATGTTCAATTCAATTGTGTGTAAAACATGGACCTCAACAGCCTCAACTCAACAGTATTAGTAATGAGAACCCACACAGAGGGACATTATGAATGACAGCTAGAGCAATCCTGCCTTCAGAAGCTGTGCTGATCCTTGGATCACCTGGTACATGCAGAAGACTTGTTCTAGATCAAACACACCGTGAACAAAATATCCCACATCTCTTTTCTTGTCTACACATGTATACTTCTCATAATCCTCACTTGGACAGAAACAAATGCAATGAAGATAATCTGTTTCAGAAGCAAGAAGGAAGCAGAAGGTAAACAAAATACAATTCCTTCCCTGATCCTGCTGCTGATCTCTCATGCTGGAAAAGGCACAGTTGCTGCTCAAGGTGCAGCATTCCCATCTCTAACACAGGTCTGCCTCTGCCTTTGCACCATGTTCCAGAAGGATTCCCAAAATGCAGCCTGTAAAGGTAGATACGAGCAAGCACATGCACTCTGAGACAGGGGAAGCTATCCCTGGCATAGCTGTAGAGGCCCTTTTAATCCCATCAGATGTAATTAAACCACTTCTAGCACCGCGGGAAGATATTTCTTAATGCATTTCAGTAACTCAGAAGGGAGCATTTTAGATATCAGATCACAAATAAATAAATAAGTGAAAAAAAGACTTCCCTTTGGGCCTAATGAGCACTTTTCAGCTCCTTTCCCAAACACATGAAGGTATACCTCCTGCTTTCTTGATAGAACACCACTTACCCACTTGCACAAAAATGTCTAATCAATGTAGCATGTGATTACTCGCACATTTTTTGTTCATAACTGGAGTTTGTATTTTTCAGAGGATAAAAGGTTGTAAGGTGAGCCATTTCAGTTTGCAGGATCACCCATCAAACATCATTCAGCTTTCGTTCTATCAGATGCAGATCATCCATTGCCTCCAGTTTTCAGGATCTAGCCCAAACTGGCACAGGATGATGCACAGTTCAACCCAGGAGTTACAGAAAAGAAAGCTGGTTGGCACAAACAAGCCAGAAAATGCACTGGGAGCAATAGCTTCCTCTACATGACCCTCCAGAAGTGTATGGCATTCTAGAGTAGCATTGTACTCTGCTCCCCAAAAAGAGTGCCAGATATTTGACAGACCACAAGACAGAACACTACACACCCAATTTCCAGATATAAATGGGAAAAAGCTGCAGAAACAAGATGGATAAATTTCTGTAAAAACTGAGAATCACTAGAATACAGAGGTAGACACGTTGTGATATAAAAATAAAACAAATGCTTTTCATTTAACAAAATAATCAACTTTAGAATGATTAATAGTAAATGAATCATTGTTTATTTATAGACCTACTCTAATGGAGTTAAAAAGGAAACTATATCATATCCATTTTGATGAAAAAACAGGAGCCATCAAGCACAAAGTGAAAAGCAAAATCCTTCACAACTTCATCCTCCTGTTTATTGCAATATGCAGTCATGTTTAGCATCATTAATCCAAGTGCTTGACCATAGCGAATGCAATATCCCAGAGCTGACCATAAACTAAAATACTTGAGCTGAGTTTTCATTCCAATGCACAGAGAATTACTCTGAGGGCTCCTACCACTGTTCATCGGGAATATTTACAATTCATTGTGTAATGCAGTGAAAACTTCTGTGCCTCTATTGCATCTTAAGTTTAACTTTTCCAGATGGGAATGAGTAGTTCTTGCCAAACGACACATAAAAACTGCAATGCGTTATATGCTGTTTGCCTTTCTGACTAGGCATCTCGATAGCCATTCTCCTCTCTCCCTTCTACACCACATTAAGCATTTTCAACAAAAGCTTCAGATTTTCCAAGAGGCTAGTGATCAGGAAATAAGAGGAGCAGAGAATCAGAGTGACTTCAACACTCGTGAAAACGCAGCCATTAACTCTTCAATGCTTACCATGTAGTACCAGTCAATATCCCTCCTAAGCCTACAACAGCATAATGCTAAAACATAACTCTTTCATTTCAAAATGTTTATAGTTCAGCGCAGTTCAGCAGCTGCTGAACCAGAATCCTGCAAATGAGTGCTCATTTTCAATGAACCCTTAGTTGCCCTACTAGATCCTTTGATTTCTGTTAATGTTTATATCAGCTCAGTGAAATTATGGCTTTCAGAAATTATAACTTATTAATTTTACTTTCAGCATCCAAAGCAATAAAACCTTCCGCAACATTCAGTAGGTTTTTTGAAAGGTTCTTTGAAAGATGAATGTCAATTTACCAAATCTAAATCCTGTAAACTAGATGACTTACAGAGTTTCTGGGTAAAATTTCTGAGACAAAAAATGAAAGTACAGGCTAAGCCCACAGCAAGAAGGAACCTGAAAGTGCAGAGCCCCATCCAGAGCATTAGAAATACCTTCCTAATGAAGGAAACACCCCAGGGAGGGACTTGAACTTGCACATCCCACCCTCCAGGCCATGCAAACATCGATATCAAGCATCTCCAACAGGGTAATATTGGAAATCACTCTGACGCAGGATGCACAGAATGGGAAAAGTCTTTTTCCCTTTCAGTACTATTCAGTACAATCTCTATTTTTGCAAAGGTTAAAAAAACAGAGCTTTTAATGAATAAACAGCAAAAAGTGCATCAGAATCCAAACCGGAAGGAAAAAGGGAAAGAAGGGAGAAAGGAAGAACCATTCACATCATTTTAATTTCTCCTGTGTTGTTTTGGAGTCAAAAATTAACATTTTCACATGAAAACAACCAATCGATTTTAAATTAATAGTTACATCTACATTGCGAACTCTGTTGTGATAAATACTGAACTAGCTGTAAGCAACCTAACACACATACTGGAAGAAGTTTACAGTAATCCACAGCTCATCACAGATGGAACTGCCTCTTTCCTCAAAGGAGTAAATCCCTTCCGCATGTTTGATGTTGTATGGCTTTCAATATCTGTGTCAGCTCACATGCAGCCTGCCCAAGTGTCTCTCCACCGCACTGCAGTACGCAGCATGGACATACCACAGAGATCAAATAGGGAAGAAAAGAATTTAACCAATTCTACACCAGCCGAAGTCACAGAGCTCTCCATGTCTAAAACTTAGCACAGATTTAGAGAGCAGACACCTGAGCTCTACTTTAAGGACAAACAATAAAACCAAACTAATGTTATTCCAGGGCAAGCACAATTACTGTCTCTTGTATTTTACTTTTTCAAGCTGCAGCCACAGCCAGTAAAGTGATTTAAAATTCTGGATCTCTGAATAATCAGTTGTAAGCTTCTGACTCACTGCTGTGCGCAGACACATCTTTAATGTTACCAAACAGTGTTCTACAGATGCAGTGCTGCAAAAGATGCATTATTTCCCCATATACCTGACCTAAAATTTGAGACAGGCACATAAGAGTCCACACAATCCCTAGGTCTGGAAAAGCTTATTTAGAGGAAATTCATTCTCCTGGCTTGAGTCTTGGCACTTATATAAGCCAAAATTGGTGGGCTGCATTCCAACATACAATGAGCATCTTTGTTTCTCACTTGCTACTCAACCCAACCTAAGCAGTTAGTTCAAGTCATCATCCAGACGAGTTATCTGTTAATTTCTACAGTACACCCAACACTTTCCCCAAATTTGAAGAAGAAAGAATTGCAACACCTTAACACCTTATCTGTTACTGTAGTCAAGTAAAAATGTTTCTATACTATTAGTATGAATTAGCAACAAATTACTCTAGAAAAAACTGAGACCGATTTTCCATACAATTCTTGACACAGCATAGGAAACACTTAAGACTTCAGCTTCAATTATTTTGCTTTCAAATTGACACCAAATCTGAACACAAACCCATTTTATTCTTTTTCCTAAACTGTGCTTCTAACTTAGTCATCATTTGAAGTTAATCAAGGTATTTCCTTACCTCGTAATTTCTCACCTTCAGGTAGTTAGAACCACAACTATAATTAAAATGATTGCTAAAATCTTCATGCTGTGGTTTCGTTACCTATGTCAAATGAGTTATATTAATTATGAATTAAAATATTCAGAGTTGTGTTAACACGCATCTCAAAAGGAACCATGAGATTTCCACTGAAATCTGCAGTTCAAGACTAAATTTGGGTGAACATCTAAGATCTCAAAATAAAACTCAACTTCATGAAAGAATGACTTGGGTCACTTAAGTTGTCAGCCAGCATCCAGGATCTGCACAGTTCTTGTGCAGAAGCAGTGACCTTTGCATGCTCAATACAGCCCTCTCTGGGAGAGCCTTACCTACTTAAGTCACTATTCTTCTCCTTCCTATTTTCTCAAGATAAGAACAGACAAAAGAAGCTGATGATCGTACATCTATACAAAAAATGAAAGCAGTAAGTATGCCAACAGTCACCCTCATCTTTCTGCATGTACATCATGTCTTTTCTTTGCACCTGTGTTCTACACTGAAAATTCTTCAGACAGAAGACTCTATTACTTAGGAAATATTCTAGGACAGCTGGGGAGCCACTGTCTATCATACGGTGCAAACATCTGCATAATATCACCAAGACACAAAAGATAACAGATACATTCTCAGATGAGAGTCTTCTGGACTTGCCGGTATTATCTTGCTGCTGTGTCACAGAAGAGGCTGCAAAAGGTGAGAGAACAATTCTTCAGCTCCTCACAGTCACCCATTTGTGTGAGATAGACCGTTTCCTAATCCCAACTACTGACCATCGTATACCATACAGCAACAAATTCAAGAGAATACATTTAGAAAGAAGATCTTCTGCAGGTAGCATATAGCTGGCGAGTCAAAATGCCATCATCACGAATAAGCTGAAACTAAAAAAGAAAAAAGGAAACAATGAAGAAGCAAGGACAACAAGATGTAGGGGAAAATGACAAAAAGAGGTCTGTTCACGGAGAGAAACAACAGAAAGAAGAAAATGAATTGGAAAATAACTCATCAGTATGATGGGATGAGCAATGAGGAGGAAGTGTGAAAAGGATCCAGCTCTCTGGAACAGCAATTTTTAGTTACTAATAGAAAGTGCCATCTTCCAGAAAAGCTGCTGCTTACATGTCTAAATGCAAGCAGCTTTAAGGGAAGTCCAAAAAGCCTCAGGCATAAGAGTCAAAATCGTCTGACTTGGGGAACTGCAAGAAGAGATATAACATTTCATAGCCATTTTCCGTCTGTGATCCAAATCTGGCACAGATGGCTTGCAAATGTTTGTCACTGCCAGAAATCTGCAAATGATTGTCACTACCAGAGACCCATTGGCTTGTTATGAAATGAGCTTTACTCTCAATCTGGATATCGATACTGTAAAATCAGCCAGAGGTCAAGATATTCTAGGACAGCTGGGGAGCCACTGTCTATCATACGGTGCAAAGCATGCCCTACAAGAGATGAAAAAGCCCCCTCAGCTTCACTCTCCAAATTAAATCCACACTTGGCACACCGATGACTGTTCCACTCCCAGCTCAGCTGCTGATCTCCCTTGAGCCTTGTCCATTTCCACTTAGACAATTCCCTTCAACTTCCGCTGGTCTTTTTATTTCCCTCACTAGCAAAATCAAAGCGATGCTTCATTTTCCTCTTCTCTCTTTTCTGCCCCATTGATTTCAGCTATCAGCTTCAGGGTAGCAATTGCCACTGATGATGTGCTTGCACAGCTCCTTCCCTTGACACTGGGCCTAAAAGGGCTCTAATCTCAGCTAGAGGCTCTGTGCAGTAAATCGGCTATACCCCACACGAGTGCATAGACCCCCATTAGGAGACAGCTCGGGCTTATATGTCTTAACAGCACACAACCAGGCTAATTTTATACAGCGCAAAAACTTGAGACAAGACAGCCTAACTCAGAGCACAGCAGACACATGCTCTCTGTACCCTTTTCTTTAGAAAAAGCAGCTCTCATATATTATCAATGCTGTTCCCCACGGGAGGCAGCTGAGAGCGAGCTTGCCTGCATTGTGATGCACTTGCAGTCACAAACTGTACATTGCACAGGGGGTGAGCACCTCACCTGTACTGCTGCCCTCAGATTACCGAGGCTGTAAAATAGATGTTATACCAAACACATAGCAACAAGCGTGGGGCACCCTTCATCTTCAAGCACATCCCTGTTCCAGAACTTGTTTATACATCACGCTTTCAGAAATCTTAGCTGTTCTAATTGCCATGATTCATGGATTTACAGCACAGCTCTGCTCCAACACAATTCTCATCCAACTGTAACCCTTCATCTTGCAAATAAGTAGCGACTGCTCATAGCTTCAGTTTCTAAGTGCAAGCTTAAAACTTCAGAGCAAATTCATAAGTTACAAAGAAAATGAGCATGATAAAGTCATGAGTGAAATCACATATATTACTGTCACCCTGTACATCTGAAGATGTACAGTGCCACTGCACACATCTGCTGCATGCTCAGCTTTACCCAGTACCTCGTGTGCGAGCCCTGAAGAAAGAAGCAAGTTGGAACATAAGAACAAATAATGCCTGCAATATTAGGGGCTGAGACCTTATTCTGTGTGTACTGATGCTTTTACCTCAGGTGGCAACAGCTCCTTTTAATTACTTATGGACTTTGAGGAATGCACTGGGTTACCCAAGCCACACTAGCATAAAATAAAAACGATTCATACAAGCAAAGGCTTAATACTATGTTTGAATTTGTACCTATGAAAAAGTTTTGAGAAAATAAGTACAATACACTTACTCCTAAAACTCATTTCTCAATTGTATCTCACAGCGTTAGCAAACTCAAATCTCCTCAACCTATGACTATTAGTGTTTCAGAAGCAGAATGCAGAAAAGAGAAGGCACATAGGGCAAAGTGCCCAAACCACAACCTCTGTTCTGTAAATAAAATGAACTTCTCATCCAGAAAAAACCAGCACTGAAACTAAAGGAATTGGTTAACCTTTTCCATTAATTCACCTAAAATGTTCTCAGCATCTTCAGGATAGAAGCGCAGTCTGTTCTGCAAGTTCTGGACACGCAGGCAGACTGTATGATTGAAGCATTCCAAGAGGTGTACACCTGGCTGCTCCCTCACACTGCATAGCTCACCTCCACAAAATGGTACTGTGACCTAACTTACTAATAAAACTTTCTCAAACATGATGTCAGCCATATATGCATTCAGAGGCTCCCGTTTCCCAGGCGAATGCATTTCAGGGATCCTGGAAGATGTTTTAAATGAGCACACTCCACAAGATTTGCAAAGACCTACTTCAAAGCCTGGAGTCAGCTCCCTGTAAACCAAAAAAAAAAAAAAAAACCCAAAAACAAAAAAGAGAGAGTACAAGTGAAGGTAGAAGTGTAAAGCGGGTCGTTTCAGAGCAGGAGGGTGGCTTGTTTGCACTGTGATTTGGGAGGCTTTTAGCAGTTGCTAGCTAGAAGTGTATGGTCAATATTTATGAAGAACATTATATTAGAAAAGATGTAAGCATCATCACATCAGTGCCTCTCTGAATATCTGCTGTATCTACTCTGCCGGCTTCTTTAACTGCACAGTGCGGAAAGAAAACAAGATACCTTATTTCCTTCTTCAAAGCCATTGCTACAAAACCCCTGCATGAACTTTTGGCCTCAGCCTCTGCAGAAAGTTGGGGATGGTGGGAGAACAGGGGAACAGTTATGGGAAGAGCCACGAGCAGCTGTTCTTGTGGTATTTTTGCCTTCATTACATCGGCTTCAAATTGCATCAGAAATCATCAGCCAATCATTTTTGAAACTTACTGCCAATTTCTTTCATCTTTTTAAAACCTAGGTTCTGAAAGAGCTGCTGAAGCGAGCAGCAACATCCCTGGGCTCGCTGCAATCAGTTCTCTTTCCTTCCCGTTCCGCTAATGATTAGAAGGACCGTGAGCACAGCTTAAACCACCAGACCTCCACACTTGGGCACCCATCGTTTTATTTTTTCGCTCCGTCTCAGGGAACGATTTACGTGTGTTGCATTGCACACCAACGGACCCGCAGAACAGCTGCCACCGGCAGGAAGCGCACAGCGCATTTCTGAACTTCCCATACTCCGTAACAAACACCTAAATCGCTGTCTGCTCCCGCAGCCCCACGGGCAACGTGAACGTTTCGTTTTGCAACGAACCGAACGAAGCAAGCACTCCGCGCCGCGTTACGCAAGACACCTTTTCCAAGGGCGCACGATTCTCTTTCCAACACTTTGAAAAGAAGGCTTCAACTCTAACAACGAGCCCACGACGTGGTCAGCCCGAACAGCACTACGGGGTTTTATCGCACAGATCCCCGCTCCGATCTCATCACCCGCGGACCAGGACCGAGCCATCCCCTGCTCCAGCAACGAGTGCTCGAGCGCTGCTCCCTCTGACGCACGGGGCTCCCGGGCAGCGGCCGCGGCGGCTCCGGTAGCTCATGGCAACGACGGAGCCAATAGTGGCCGCCCACCGGGCGCTGCCATGGCGATCCCGCCGCTCGCCACGGCCGAACCGAGCCCCGCGGGCTGCTCGGCTCCCTGCTGCAAGGAGAGGGGGGTCGGTCCCTACGGCCTCGGTGCTCCCTGCGGCGCTCCCCCGGGAGCGACCCCAACTTGGCAGCCCGGGACCGGCCCCGAGTTGGGAGGCGGGACCGGGGCCGCCCTCCCTCGCCCCGCGGGACCTGCCCTTACCTGTAGGGGATCCAGTCCGCCTGGTGCCTCGAAGTCATCTCTCTCTGGCGACGCTGCCCGGAGCCGAGGAGGGGTCGGCGGCCGCCGCTGCCCGAGTCGGAGCCCGCCGCGGCGCGGACAGCATCCTCCGTCCGAGGCGGGGGCGGACGGGCGCCGCTTATCCCGGCGGCGGCCGCGGAAACATCCCCCCGGGGAGGGCTCCCCGCGGCGGGCCGGGCTGCATGGGGAGGGGGCGGCCGAGGGCAGCGGGAGGCGGCTCCCGGCCCTTCCTCCCCGCCCGGAGCGCCGGCCGAGACGGGCGCCGGAGCGGGGGGAGCGAGGGAAGGGGCGGAGGAAGGGCCGGCGGCGGGCAGGGAAAGGCGGGGCGGCCGCTCCGCGTCCCCGCCGCCTCTAACCGCCCGTCCCCCCGCCGCCGCGTTGAGACATCGCCCGGCCGAGGCGGGCCTCCCTCCGCGCCGGGCCCGCCCCTGCCCCGTCAGCCGCGCCGCTACTGACTCACGGCCGGCGCCCGGCCCGGCACTGGGCATGTGCCGCATGCACATGGCCAGCGCAGCGCCTCGGCCCAAAATGGCTGAGCAGCCGCGGTCCGAGGGCTGGCGGTCGCAAGCTGAGCAAGGAGGCAGGTCCGCTCCATCCGCTGCTGGCTGCGCCCTCAGAGAAACAGCGGCCGCGCTTGGAGCGAAGAGAGGAGCAGAAAACAGAGGCGGCAGAGGACAGGGTGCATCGGCAAGCACCAGAAGCGTTACTTCGTCATTCTGAACTTTTGGGAAGCTGTTTCGGCTTAAAGGCAGAAACGGGAATTAAAACGCTTCCCATAGGTCAGAACGAGACCTGCCGTTAAGAGTTCTCAGCAGCCTTGGCAGAGCTCAACTGTAAAAAGCCGTTGGGCTTTCAGCGCTACCAACCGAAGCGCCCACCTCTCAGTTCCACGCAGCGTTAAGTGTCCCCGTTGTCTGGGCTCTTGGTGAAGAGAAAGAAAAGAGGGAAGGAGAAACTCTCCCAGAAAGGAACAGTTTCTCGTTTTCCGAGTCTCACAAGCTCTCAAGACCAAGGATTAGATTATCTACTTTCAAAAAGCCCTAAGTACAAAATCTGATAGATGAGCTAGTGTACCCCTCTGAACCTTGAGCTGTATGAATCATGGAAGTGCTTACTGTAATTGAAATAGCCTGAAACCACGTTTGTATTAACAAATACAAAATACACAGGGTTTCTAGATGTTCAACAACAGGCCCATCAAGCTGTCCTAGAAGATGGGGATGTGCAGGAGATGCTTCCTCGAGTGAGAGCTGATACAGAGAAGAAACAATCAGGAAAACTGTGTGGACAGAACCAGAAGGAAAGATAGATTTCTTTTTTTTCTTGTCTCCTTTTGTACTGCCATCTTATGTTCCCAGCCCTCCTCTTAATTGTCACCCCCCAGCAATTCTTCCTCACTTTACCATCTCAGGTCACTTACTTTTTTACTGCCCCTCTTTAGCAGCTCTAGCTTCCCCCATGGATGCAGCAGATGAGCTGAGTAGAAAGCCCTCTGCAGCTGAAAGAGTACTGCACATTTCTAGCTAGAAGCAAGGTCCCTATGGATGCCCCTCTGCTTTGTCTGCATGGTGCACAGAGCTAACTGACTGACAGTGCAAGAGCTGAACGGTGGGAGGATGAAGAGAGGTTCACTTTGCTGTCCCACAAGTCTGAAAGCTGCCCTTGGGAAGTAGACCTGACCACTCACATTTCTGTTAACTTTCAAGGTCTCAGCAAACAGCTGCCCTTTACAGGAGACTGTTTCCCTCACGCAAGAACGAATATTGGGAAAAAAATACCAGCATGCAAAAAACAACAACAACAAAAACCTAAGCAATAATGGTTTCCAGATGCTATCTGTAAAGAAAACTGTACTTCTCAAAAGCCATACTTAGTTTCAGATACCAACACGATGGGCAATGAACTCTTGGAACACAGTACTTTAAAGATTGAATCTCGAATATATAAAGCATGGAAAGCAGCAACATAGATGCAAACTTTGGCCCTCCACTGCAAGAGGCATCTCACCATCTTTATGTATGTTGTGCTACCTTGCCAATTATTCCTCTTCTGTCCCCTATGTAAAATAAGTGTCTTACTAATACCTTTTTTGATTTACATGATGAATAATATAACAACATCTGACGTTGAAAACACCTGCATTTGCAACTGAAGGCCTTCTGGCAATCTGTGTAGAGAGCAGGACATCAAAGCAGGAGGACTCCTTTGAAAGGGAGTAGGCAGAGCCTAAGCAAGGTTTGAATAAGAAACCAATGTAAGCTCTTTCCCAAAAGTACAGATTAATAGCGTTAGAAGTTCTGATTTTGCCATGATGGAGTAATTAAGTTCTTAACATTTAAGCTGTGAAAAACAAAATAAAAAAAGATCAGTGAATGTATACACTAATCTGAAATGAAGCACGGAGTATCTTTTGTGGAGAGATCCTTACTTATCTCTATTTTCCTCCTCCAACATGTGCAGTTGGTCCTGCATCAGTGAGCATAGCACTGCTTAGAGCTTGCAGATAGAAAAGTCAGTATGTTGCACACCTCATGGTAGGCTCAGAACAAGTGTTCACTGAATTTTATTCCAGTTCCATTTGTCCTTTCAGCTGGCCTTGAGGAAGGCTGATTTTAGAAAAATTGCAGCAATGAGCAGTGTTTTATTTGTGAGCCCATCTTGGTTCTATACTCTGGTGTAAGATGTACCTAATCTCACAGACCCTAACTCATTCATAAGACATCCATGAGACATTTGACCTTTGCTTTCCAGGGCTTAGAAAGACATCTGACAGTTCGTTGTCTCTGGATCAGCTCCATAGCATAGTGCAGAAAACACTTCCACTCTGAATTTTCCTTTATCAGCTTGGATGTTTCTGAGTTTAAGCTCCAAGTGACAAGGAATAGCTTTGTGCTTATGCTGGCATAACTACAGAAGTGGCTGTGTGTAGATTTTTCCATTCAGATATATCTAAAATCAAGCCACAATATTTGAAGTAAAACCCTGCCTTTTGAACTTTGCTGCCTTTGTTACAAACTTAAAGCTCCCAGCAAAGTTCGTGAACTTTTCTGCACAAAGCTGAGATCAGCTGTGAGTCTATCTAGGGGATTTTGTTTGTTTGCTTATTTTAAAATCAAACTGCACCTAACCAGGACCAGATGCAAAACATGAGGTTTTATAATAATGAAGTTCAGCAAATTCAGTGGACTTTTTTCCCCGAAGAGTGAGCTTTGGAATGTGTTGAAACAAATTCAGAATAACCTCCAGAGGTAAAATTAACAGCATTAAAACTTTCACAGATCAGAAAGAAACAAATTCTCTCATAAAATCAAAGCATTCAAGTGGTTATTTCAGCCATAAACACTTGAGCTATACTGAAGACATGATAAAGATAATTCTGCTCGTTGCTGTGGGCTTTGGATGAGGCTTATGCCAAGTTCACAGTCCTTGTGATTTGAACAGAAACAAGCCCTATTTAAATCCTGTTAAATCCCTGATATGATTAAAATGTTTTAATTTTATTTATCAATTTCAAATATTGTAAGAATTTTTTTTTTTGTGGTAAAGTGAAAAATTTGCAGATGAAACTCTGCAAAGGAGATTAATTTTATATGTTTTTATATTTTTATCAAAGCTTTTACACGTCTGATTCTCTCTTACCCTCTCCATGAAAGCTCGCTTTGCCTTGTTGTATTTCATCAATTCTCATTCCAGTAAGTACATGTGTTTCTTTACTGTGAGCCTGCAAATCATAAATAGCAATCAGGAACGTACTGAAATAAAATGTATTCTGCAGTATCAGAATAGGGTTTTCCAGCTACCCAAACAGTAAGTTTTCACTTTAGGCAAGTTCAAACTAAAGTGACTAACTCCACTGAGTTCCTAATACCTTTATTTATTTATTTATTTTGCAATTAGTATCAAACTAACACTTACTTCTAGCATATTCTTATAAAGAAAATAATTATTGAAAACTAACTTTTGAGGAGTGAAGATAGCTGGGCTGTTCCCCAACACTAGAAATCAAACCACTTACACCACTGTCCTGATTTTTGCTGCCACCGGCCTGCTTCTAACACCTGCTACATGAGGTTTTAATTCAATCTGATAGCAGATGCTGTAACAACAGTTAGCATCAATCTCAAAGTCTTGCACTGCACAGATCCAATGTCCTGGTTCTTCTCTGTAGGTCTAGTACTAAGGTAGAAAAATCTACCCCTTGCAGAGACAGTCTAACGTGTGATTGGTGTGTATAAAGTCATTCACACTTGAGCAAGAATCTAGTATTATCATAACCTCACAGCTCCTGTCATGTTCAGAATTGCTGTCCCACAGAACAGTCATCCAAAGCCAATGGGACCACTAGAATTGGATTCTTCTGTACTTTCCCTGCAGCCTCCCCTTTTCAGTGCCCTCAAGCATTATTCCTACAGGCTTATGCAATAAATAAATAAATAAATAAATAACGATAATAAAGAAAGATTGGGTAGGATGAATTTTCCTATGATAGTAGTTAAATCCAAAATTGGATCATCTCAACCCATTTCAGCATAGTATTTTCAGAGGTGATTCCTACTGGCTGTAAAACTTAAAATATTTATTCATACTAGTCTTTACTTTCCTTCAAACAGTCTTTCCATTGCAGCGTGGTGAGCAGGCAACTGTACTTACTACTGCAAAGCCTCAATAATCTGAAATGAAAAAAACCCTTCCTAGCTGTTCTGCAAAATCATGCATTGGCATTATTCAAAATAATGCAAATTTAAATAATAAAAAAATCCACTGAAATTATAGATCAAAAAGCTTTCTATCCCTGCTTAACCCAGGAGGTGATTACAACCTACAGGTGTTTCAAACTCAGCCATGATTTACACACCTTTAAAAGCCATTGACTTCATCTGACAATAACCCAGAAAACTGAAATGCTCTGCTATAGGTGCCTGTTCGAAACAGCATAAGATATCATAATTTTATACTCTAGATTTTAGACTCTCTAGATTTCCTTAAGCATGACTACAGAAAGAAGTTGGTTTATTTAGAGAACAAAAAAAATGACCCACAGATTCTGAAAAAATTAATGCTCTGATGCTGTATCACAACATTGTATCACAGTGCTGCAATTAAAATAAAGTCAAGTTCACTGTACAAGCAAAAAAGATTCAAATTAGTCTCTCTGGAGATAAAGCAGCTAGAAAAACACAAGACTAACTTTAGAATATTTGAGCATTTTTGTAACTAGAAAAAGTACTGGAGTCCTAAAAGTCTTTAGATGATATTTAAGATTAAAAAGTGTTGAGTTATTATTTTCATTTGCTCTCTTTAAGAAGATATAGCCAGTGAAACTTTCCATAAGGAGCAGGAATAAGTAATTCAATAATTGCTTTGCTGCTCTCTTTCCTCTATAATGGTTTAAATACATTTCACAGTCACAGAATTGTAGGGGTTGGAAGAGTTTAGAGATCATCTAGCCCAGCCTCCTGCCAAAGCAGGCCCCTTAGACCAGGTTGCACAGGTAGTCATCCAGACAGGTCTGGAACATCTTCAAAGAATGACACTCCACAACTTCTCTGTGCAGTCTATTCCAGTGCTCCATCACCTGCACTGTGATGGAGTTCTTAATGCACATTTGTGCACATCTTCCTATGCATCAGTTTTGTGGCCATTTCCCCTCATCCTATCACCACGTATCACTGAGAAGAGTCCGACCTCATCCCCCTGCCTCCTGCTCCTTAGATATTTATAGGTAGATCAGATTCTCTCTGAGTCTTCTTTTTTCAAGGCTGAACAGACCCAGGACTCTCCTTTCCTCATAAGAGGTGCTCTGGACCCTTTATCATCTATGTGGCCATTTCCATTTGAACGTGCAATGGAAATTCTTGATTGCCATTCAGAATTAATACCACTTATTAGCTTGACTTACTACAATTGCCTACGCTCCACCAAATATACGACACTATTTATAATATAACCTCTTTACATCATCTTTGTAATACAATAAATTGTTGCATTCAAATGAGAAATGATAACCTGAGGCCAGAGCAAAAATATAGTTTGTCTACAGCTCTATAGAAAGCCTCTAGGTAAGCTAGGAATTGATCCATCCATCTTTACTGAAACATCCATCCGCAGTGCATACAAAGCATATTCTCTGCATCATGTGCCAAATGCTGACTCCTCCATATTTACTAATACAAGGACAGGCTGAGAGTGCATTACTTACTCAGTGTTTCTCTGAATTGCGATCTAATGCACCTCACCTGACAATAATTTCAAAAATACACATACACTAGCTTAACATACAGAGCTGAATGAAAATTTGTTTGCAAGAGTTAGAAATGTTATCAATTTCAACACATCATTTATTCACTCTCCTTCAGTTGATGATGGAAGCTGTGGCCAAATAGTTCAACAGAAGCATCTATCATGCTACTGTGTTCAATAGCTTGGTCCAGTTTAAAGACTTTTTTTTTTGTTGTCGTTGTGTTTTAGCATTCCTATAAAATATTTTAGTTTGCTGGTTAGCAGGTTCTTGGTGATGTAGGTATCACAGAGTCCAGAAGAAAATGTCTGAGCAGCTTTCTCTGGAGGATTCTAGGACTCTTTAGCAGTCCATCACCCCCTTCAGCAAAATATCCCTCCAGCACCTCACATCCACCCTTGGCAGCCACCTGCAGAGGCCTCCCAGGAGTACCAGGCAGTCCAACTTGACCATACATTTGACAACCCCTCTAAAAGGGAAACCCTGAAGGTACAGCACGAAGTAGGCAAGGTGCCATCATCTCAGAGGCAGGGGGCACCTGTATCAAGGCCAGACCCTGCAACACTATGCTCCTCAGCCCCATACTACTTATGCAGCAGAGAAGAACCCAATGCTGAGTTATTAACAGTTCTGGGACCTGTATCATCCACATCTGGCAAACCATGAACATATTGTCCTCATTAACTTCATCACTGATTTGTGCAGACTCACCTCACAAATCAAAGCTATTTTGTTTGTTATTTTTCTGTAAAAAAAAAAAAACTTGGAACAGCTATTGGTCTCTTTCCTGGCAGCCAGACATAAAGATAAGCATCTAAAATTTTCCTTCTGGACATAAAAAGTATTTAAGTAGCACTTAATTATGAAGTGAAACATATACCTTCAAAGACTATTGTAAAAAAAAATACAAAGGATGCAAAGAGATTCCCACGTAAAAAAAAAATCTGCAAAGACTGTTTTCTTGTGTGACAATAGATAAGGTAAAGCAACATTTCTCCAGTCACTTTTGGGTGAGAACTGAAAACAAAGAAATCAAATAGTGAAAGTGAGTTTAGATCTCCATAGTAAATATTTTATAGAAATTAAATGGATATAAGATTATCTGAGTCTGTGCAGATTTTCAAAAGGGAGATGACTGGATTAAATCTATTTTATTTTTGTTTCATTTTGCTTCGTAGAAACCAGTATTGTTATTTGGCTTCTCAGACCATTGTCAGACAACATCTAATTTATCCTGAATTACTGTAGGTGTGTTGTGTTATACATGGATGTCCTTCTCTCTAATCTCTGAATCTGGGGATTTCTTCACCCTTCCTTGTCAGCGACAGTTCTGAGCTCTTCTTCTACTCCACCTCCTTACTAGTGGTAAGTGATAACATACTTTCCTCTCTATTACTCTAACCAACTTCAGTCAGCTGTGTTCCTGTGCCTGGGTCTTTTATGTGACCAACACAATTATTCAGTTCTGGATCCTAATGTTAGCACTAAGATTGTAACCACATCCTTCAATCACCCCTACAGAAGCAGCAATTTGCAAAGCCAGCTGACTGAGAGCAAAGATGCTTCCTGGTTTACCCAAAATATTGTGACTAAATCACAGAAAGATTCAGCATTCAACACAGTGTTCCTTCAGTGGATGTGCACACATGATACATGCCATGCAAAATACAAAACCAGACAGAAGATCCGCATTGGTAAAAAAAAAATTAATAAAAAAAAGTGATACATTAACGAGTCAGAGGTCTGGATTTAGTGAGAAGTCTAGGGAAAGAATAAAGGTAAAGGACATGATTCAACTCAGGATGACAGAGCCTGCTGTCTCCTTGCTGCTGGTACCAACCTTTGTACCTGTTTTTTTCATGAATGATGCAGCTGTGGCTTTTTACCTCTTTTCCTCTCACAACTCCATCTCCTTTTCTTCCACAATGTGGAAGCTGTGCATGCTAGTTATCTGGCACAGACTTTTTGCAGCTATACCTGCTGTGACTCTTCCCCATCTAAATGTTCCAGTGTCCTCGAGAATCCACTTTGCAAAAAGCACTGCCTCCTTCTCAGGAACTGTGAGCAGTTTCCTCATTCTAACATTTGCTATTTATTGATCCTTGTCTACAACATCTTCCAGCACATTAAGAAGGTGGCAAAGTTACAGCCTGCTAACAACCAGTGTTGTATCGTACTATGGGAGAAAAGAGATGTGGCGAGACACGGTGACTCAAAGACCTGGAGAAACTCCCTCTTGTGCTTCTCAGCATGTTTTCCAATTAAAGTCTCAAGCAGATCCAGTTAACAATAAGACTTACATTTATATAGAAACCTCAAAGAGAAACCAAGACTCACAGAAGAAAATGAAACCAAAGACAATCAGAAAAACACAGCCAACCTAGAAAACATGGGAAAATGTTCACTAAAGGTAGAGAGTAAATTGATAAGGAAAAGAACAGACAAGGGAAAAACATATACACTGAAAAAAGCAGCCAATCAAAAGTATAGGAAAGTTGGGTCTGCAAATCTAGAAAAACAGAGCTGGAGTTGATTAAACTAAATATAGTCAGAGAAACTACACAGAAGAGGCTCATATGCCAGTAGGCTGAATAAAACCCCACAATCCTACAACAATGAAAAGCCTCTAAAATATTACAAATTGTAATAGGATATTGTAGTAAGTCAGTCAATTAGAAATGAGTCATATGAGAAATATGCAAAGTTATGCAGTACCTAAGTGGCAGCAGGTGGTTATTTACACTTTTCTTCTGTTTGCCAACTTCTTGCCACTTGGTGGCAATGAATTTTGTTCCACAAAACACACCAGCCCCTACAGTAAGTGAACAACACTTGAAAGGAATTGCATATTGTGTATTTTTTTGAATAGTGTTGTTGTCTTCAAATAGTCTTGTAAAAACAGATCTGTTTCTAGAAGAAGATGATACTATGGTCCTAAACAGCACTTAAAAAAACCAGCACCACAGAGCTTTGTTCTCAGAGGTTATGCACTTCTCTGATATCAGATACTAGTTAGAGTGTTTTTTCCCCTTTTACTACTCTGTGCACAGACTCACCAACAGATCTAGATGTATTACTAAACTGAGATATTATAAAAGTCTGTGGCTCAGCAGGAAATTTTGTTCTGGAAGGGAATAACTAGCAATAAATAGATCAGAAATCAATTGAAATTGGTCAAATCATTCATGCATATTTATTTGAAGCCAGCCTAATATGATCAAGGCGGGCCCTCTGAGAGGAGGAAAACACAATTATACTAGCTGGCCTCAAGGTATATTCTATCATGTTATCTTAGTATCAATAAGTGCTAACTATCCTTAATATAATTCTTGATTATTTCTAATTAAATCCAACTCTGCATGGTTAAAGAAAATTGTACATTAATTCAAACACTTAGAAGAATCAGTTAATATCACTTCCTTTAAAACCACACCTGTGATTTAACTGTAAATCAGGAAAGAATAATGGGAAAAAAATATATAGGCTTTTCTACTGGCACACTGCTTAACTACTATTCACTGGAGACTTCATAGTGGCACAAAACAGAAGTTCCTCTGAGCATATTTCAGCTACCTGGAGATAAGTCTAGTTTAGGATAGAAGTACTAGGTTGTATGAGTAGTCTTCCCTTGACACGAGTACACATTGACCAAACATAAGATGGAGACTCTGGGCTCTTTTAGCACCTATCACTCAATGACTTACATCAGTATACACAAACCATTTCCATTCCCCACTGACATGAAATGAATTCTAAGTGAATACAAAAGAAGATGCACATCTGTCCCAATTACAGTCTCAAGAGCAGAACTGATTAAATGTCTTTGAAAAAATCTTGAAAAATGCCAGGTTTCCAGCATCATTCCAGCATCAAAGTTATTTCCAGAGATGCTAGAAGTTGTGTCTCCTGTCCTGACATCAGCTGCGTCCCTGAAGCAGTTTATCACCCCTTTTTTTTTTTTTTTGAAAGAAAATAATCTTAAAGGTAGTCCTGTGAACACCTGTAGCCACTGAAGAACAAGAGAACTCCAGGCATCAAAGCAGAGCATCAAAGGAGGCAGCAAACCAGGAAAACAGCACATGAGAATGAGTATCAACAGAACAAAATTCTCAGTTCACAGCCTGATTACTCAATTTTAATCAAATCACTTCAGCCTTGGATCTCTCTTTGCTTACACGATGTTTACAGTGTAAGCACACGAGGCAGTCAAATTGTGGTGCAGCACAGACCCACGATGCATTTGTTTGCTCTAGCAGTGCTATTACCTGGAAAAAGAGCTCTGCATTATGAACTCAAAAAACAAATACCTAATGTGGAAAATAACAACATCAGTTTACATTAAGCCGAACTTGAAAGCAAAACACTTTTCTGTCATAATAAAAGTTAAAGTCTGTTAGGCTTTTAAGAAGGCCAGGTCACCAAAGTACCTAATGAGGCTTTAGGTATTAAACATACTGTCACCTATCACTGGGACAGCTGTGCCTTAACCAGCCAGTCCTCAGGGGCACAGGGAATCTCTCTCATAATAACACAAAGTGCCTTCAGCAGAGAATTCCGAGAAAACAGAGCACAGAAGGTCTAATCCAAATTCTTCTGCCCCAAATGAGAATCATTTAATCAAGTTACAACAGATTGTGTACTCTCAGACAGGAGAATTAAACTTTATTGATTAAACCCAATTGTATCCCAAAGAACATCCAAGCCGATAACTGTTACAAGAATTTACCAGTTAAGGTTTTAGTCTGTTTCCATAATTCGTTTCAGTAACACACACTGAAAGTCCCTCTAGATGAAAGATCAGTGTATGCAGTCTTGCATTGCACTGCATATATACTTCAGGTTATGTGCATCAAAATAATAGAGAAAACAAAGACAGAGATATAACTTCCACAAAAGTGAAAAATCTTATGTTACTGATACTATTTCTGCTAATCTATAACTTTGCTAACTCACCTGAAAAGAACAACCTACTCCTGCATCATTATATAAAGTCACATGGAAGTTCTATGGCTCCCCCATTTCCTAATATTTCTTCAGAAAAAAAAACATTGATATTGCAGCCTGACCCCTGCTGTGGATAAGAGTTGTCCTGAACAGTAGCAAAAGAGGAAAGTGCAAAAGGAACAAAACCTTGTGTTTACAAAATGTATCCTACCTGCCATGTCTTAGTGTACTGAAGGAACACTGACAGCATTAATGCGTGAGGAGCTGTCTTGTCAGGATGACTGGCCATCTCTGTGCTATTATTTACTGCCCTCCCTCTTGCAGTGTACCTGTCAAAGGCATTCGCAAAGATGTATCTGGACACACAGAAAGACAAGGACTTACCTAACCCTTATAAACTGTATTTGTATCACTGGATGCAATTCCATATGGATACCGCCCAGCCTTCATAACACCGTAACCCAGAGGTAACATCACGTACTTTTATAAAATATAAGATAGAAAAGTTTTACTTTTGTTGTGTTTTCTAGGAAGTATTTCCACATCATACATGCATAGAGGAGAAAGAATGGCCTGACTTTTGCACAAGCAGAAACATTCCATCACCAGAGGATGGTTAATTTATTGGTTTCAGACTGAACAGCCTCATCTGAACAAATAATTCTTCTAATTTTGTTCTGTGTGTGATTTATTCTGGCAGACAAGTTCCTGGTGTAAAGAGAGAGATAGATAGAGCAGCCAAAATGTTTTCAAATTCACTTCCAAGGGAATATAGCTGCTGCGTGGTAGCAAAACATCAAATAAGAGAATAAAAGTTCAAAGCAAAATAATTGAAAACTTGGTTGGGTAAAACCACCTTTCTTGCTAACCAACCCTACAGAAGTATTCAATGAAAAATACAGAGTCAGGCTCAGATCCTGGGTGAAGCCTGTAATTATTTTATAAAGACATATTGTAATTGGGATGATTCAGAGATAGCTGAAGAATTAGCAGCTGTATTAGTCTTCAGGGAAACAGCTCACAGAACTACATTTTTAAAGACTTCTCAAGGACAACTGCTAGCTGTAGCCCATCTGTTCATAAAATCAAAACAAGGAAAAAAATTCATTATGATTTAAATTTAAAACAGGTTTCAATGTGAAATATATGTATTTTCTAAGACTGCAAGCTCCGAGGCTTTGGGCTTAAGATCTGCGTAACCTACATGAAAGAATGGCTGGCAGGTCACACTGTTACACATTCAGGTCTCTCCTTTAGGCCTGTGAACTTAACAGTCCAGTTAAAATGGCATCCTACATTTCAGTTTCCTTAGCCAGCTTTAACAGCCCATTGCCTTTTTTTCTCCAGATCTCCCCAACTCCACAGTTCCCTCCTGACCCTAAAGGAGACCAAGCAGAGGCTCTCTGGCTGTCTCTATCCCCTTGCATTTTGAAGAAGAGTTCTGAAAGTCAAGATCCACATTCCTAGTTCAGATTAATGAACTGTGGGAAGAGCTGGATGCAAAGATAACGAGAGAAGTGAAATGGAAGACCTGTTAAACAGCATTTTTGAAATGAATGGATTGGTTCAATGTCTCTCAGATCACAAAGCACTGCAAGGATATCAGTGTGAAACAGAACTAAAAAAGACAAATTTATGGGTATTCTCGCATGTAAGGGATGCAATTTGGGAATTAATAGAATTGACCCTGCTGCTATTGTTGTTTACATTACAGCATAAACATCAAAATACATTTTCGCTGGGAGAATGCAATGCTAAGAGCTAACAAGACCTCCTCAGTGTTTTTAAATTGCATTGCCAATGAGAGGTCACGTACCTGCCTTTCTACGAGACCAACTTCATTTTATTAATTTGCAGAGAGAGCTCTGCATTCTGCTGGATTTATTAACCTTGCCTATGTTGGTTGAAATACATACTGTCAAAAGTATGGAAGCAGGGAAAACGTTGCCTGTAACAATAAGAACTGCAAATCAACCTCAGGATTTCCATAAGGATGAGCAGAACTTCATCCAGGAGTGAGTGGTAAAGATTTACAACAGCAAAGTGCTAGGTCCATTATTTCTGTAAAGCTCCATGAATCATTATAAAACATGACAAATGCAGTATTAATGATGAGCTCCTAAAACTTAACCGGGGTACCCATTAAACCTTGCTGCTTCAATCAGTGCTATATATGACCCTCTTTTCATTCCAAATTTATCAGATTTTGTATTTTCCCTTTCCTTGAAGTGATGGGATTTTGGCTGGGATAAATTTTATGCTGGCCCTGGGCTTTAGTTCACTTGAGAATAAAACTTTATTCCACTTCTGAAGAGGCATGAAATTTGTGTGAGAGGTAGGTAATCTGATGGGCAAGCAAGTTCCCTCTCCCTGAGCCCAGAGGGTGAACAAGCTGACACTAGATGAAGGGAAAATCCAGAATAACTACAGAAGTAACTCCCAGAACCAGCTTTTTCCTACCCTTCCCCCTCCAGGGGATGAGAAAGATGTGCAGAGAGCACAAGAACGATGCTTTCACATGATTCAGAGAGATAGCAGCTCTACCTGCTGCGCTGACAAAGAAAGGATGGGTGCCCATCAATGGAGGATGAAACAGAACTTGCTTTTGCAAGAGGCTGCTGCAAAGTAAGCAGCAACAACTTAAGGTGAACAAGAAAATATTCTTACTACCTTGAAGTAGAACTGCAGCACCTCCTCTCAGAAAGAGCACATTCCTCTCCTTCTCCCACTGCTCTCCATGAAACCAGACAACATGTTTTGAGAGTGGGTGACAAGACTAACCCTTGAGACAGACTCAACTTCCCATGCATTTATATGTGGGGGGGAAAAGAGAGTATTTTACCAGCACCCTGCAGCCTTTCTGAGGCAGAAGCTCAGCCTAACTCTCTGTTCTACTTAGCCAGAGCCTTCATGAGACTTTTGGTCTGCAGTTAGCCTAACAGGCTATCAGGCAGAAGTGGTTGCCATTTTCAGAGATGTTTGTGAAGTGTATGAGAAATCCAATAGTTTTCAGCAGAAACATTTAACAAGCAGTAATGACTAAGAGCATAAGTTAGCATGAAATAATATAGCTGTAGGTATGCAGCATCAGCATTAGCACTAATATGGTCTTTAGTCATTTATTGATTGCAAAATAATTAACTTCTACCACAATATACTTGTGATTAATTATTTTTTTCCATAACAGTTGAAAGTGGATCAGGCTCCAAATCATCAATATAGCACTTTTTCCTGTGCATTGCATTTTCTTCTGAGGTGAAGAAGATAAATTAACTAGCCCCTTCTCAGCTGCATTATCCATTGTTTGAATGAATGTGTGTCATTTAGCTAAGCATCATTCTCCATTTTAATAGTTTATGTGGAAAAGAAAACTGAAATAAAAACATTTTTTTTCAAGCTACTTGTGAACTGCACTGGCAGTGGAGCTGGAAAATGCTGACTCAAGAGCACTTGAATAAATGAGAATTTCTACAAAGAAAAGGAGAAAAACATGGGAGAGGAAAAAAAAAAGAATATAAAAGTACGGCCAAGTCCACAAGAAAGCTCTTCCAGGAAAATGCTGGTGACGAAGAACTGATACAAGAGCACCGTGCAAATGACTTTAGCTCTTACTCACACTGATACAAACACCTGAATATTATTTAACATGCTGCTTCCAATCCAGAGGTTAGACCAGCTGTTCAGACATAGTCATCAACACTCTGTTTGGTAAAAGGCTGCTCACTGCACCAGTGTTCACTCTTGGTTCCAGCAAAAGTGGTACAGAGTTATACCAGATGCAGAATGAGTTCTGAAAGATTCCTGTTGCAGAGAATTAGAGTTCTGGAGCAATGGACAGGCAGATTTATAGCAATTATACCTATGCCCTTCCAAATTTACATGCTGTCTTAGTTCCCTGTCACAAAATGGTAATTTGATTAGTAACTTGGAGAAACCAAGCTTTTCCTAAGAAGCATTTCCAACAGCAATGTCCATGTCTCATCAAAAAGGTCCTGAGGCCTTGCTAGGTATTGTTGCTTGTGTGGCTTGACCCACAAAGAACCAAAATGATTGCAGGCAGAGTAGATTTTGCATTTTCATTTGGTTTCTTTTACGATTTTGTAAGAGAAATATTAATAGCACGCTAATGGTAGCAATTACTATAATGAATGTAACAGCTGGTAGCAGCAGCTGAGGACACATTTCAGTTTGATTCTTTTCATGTATAGGGTGAGGTGGCTTTGTGCAGTTGCAATCACTGTCTCTCACTTTTCCTGTCTGAGGATTCTATTTTCATTAAGTCTGTGCTTGTGGAGAAAAGATTGAGAGCTACTGCTGTAAATATGCCACCTCTCAGGAGGTTATTCACACTCTGTGACAGAGGTAATATTCAAAGTGGAGCTGCTTTGGTCAATCTCTCAGTCTGCTCTGGTTTTCTTTGTGACTGTGGTTTCACCACTCAAGAAAGTATCATTCAAGTTAGGTGCCAAGCAGTTTCTTCCTCCTCCTAAAGAGGAAACGAGCTAAGTGACTCCTGCAGTAGAAGCACAAAGCTAAAAAATTCTGCTTGCTTGGAAACATTTACAAACAAAATAGGTGTCAGGGCTCCACAGGCTGCCACCCACCTGCTCTGCCTCTGAACAGACACCAGAGAAATAAATGAAAACGGAAAGTAGCACAGATGCCAAGAAAACGTTAAGAGGAAATAAGAAAACTCTTCTGGCCCACCTCCTCCCTTCTTAAAGCCAGAATTTTAATTAGGAATTAGTTAGGTTCCTGCTCTGCAGAGAATGGGCATCTAGTAGCTGTTGAAATGCTGAGTTTCAGTCAAACTCATATAATAATGCCACCCCAGGGCTGTTAAGTTCAGAGCTTTCCCTTCAAATTCCCAAGTGCTGCCAAATTTGCCATTCAGCATCCCTTTCATAAACTTGGAATTCAAGCCTATTCAAATGCTCTGCAGCATCCATATGCTTTTCATGCTAACACAGTCTAGGTACTAAGGAGCCTGAAGCACTCCCAGGCTTCAATAAAAACACTCAGGAACTGAGCTATAATTCTGAAACAAAGCACCAAAAGTGATCAGCGTTTTTGGTATTCACTTCACAGCAGGAAGACTTAAAAACCAATGATGGCTGTGTCCATCATCTGTTCATGTACTGAACATTCAAGGGTAATATTTATTGAATCACTGAAGTCTTTCTTGCCCTAAGATAAGAAATGGCAGATTCCTCTTTAAATCAAGCCTCAGGCTGCCAAACAATCAGAATAGATGGAAGTGCTTGAATTTGTTTCTTTTGAAGAGTTACACATTTTAAAGTTACCTTGCATCTTTCTACATATAAAACTTCCAGAATCCATCAAGCACCTAGACCAAAGACTGCAAATGTTACAAGGTTTGGAGTCATAGGTTCATAGGTACATTAGGTTGGAAAGGACCTACAAGATCATCTAGTCCAACCATCCTCCTATCACTATCCCTACCCACTGAACTACTAAATCAAATCCTTTAGCACCCCATCTAAACGCTTCTTGATCAGCGCTAGGGACGGTGCCTCAACCACCTCCCTAGGCAGGCCATTCAGTGCCTAACCACTCTTTCAGAGAAAAAACGTTTCCTCAAATCTAAAAGAGTAATTATCCTGCAAACTCAACTGAGAGTTTATTCTCACGGAGCCATTTTTTAAATCTAAACCAACAGTACTGGGTACCTCACACTGTTGTTCTGAAGGACTATTCCAGCTTACACTGCCATTATGGCAAGTAATTAGTTCATATTTATAGATCTTCTCTTAGAAATAGCATAGGGTGTGAATAGAACATAAGTTTAACATTTAAGCTTCAGATGTTTTTTTTTTTTTTTTCAACAGGACATTATGCAGCTATCCTCAGTGTCAAAAGAGGGAAAAGAATGTAAAAGGCTGAGAGTAGAGAGAATACACCAAGCAGCTGTTGAAGGGAAAATCATTTCCAAGAAGGCAGAGAAGATAAAAACATTTTTTTCTCCATGCTAGCATACAGCTTTAGCATCTTTACTGTTCTGAGATTGCTGGAATACAAATCTCAAAGTACAAGGCTCAGAGAAAAACAAAGACACGTAACATATCCAATAAGGTCTGCAAAAAAAAAAAAAAGGGACAACCTCAAGGCAATCTGTCAGTGTAATAGCAAAGCAGACAGTTGCTGACTTCAGCAAGGAAGCAGACAGCTGCATTTCAAGCGAATGAGAAGGCCTGGAGAAGGACTGCTGGCAGCTGCGTTAGAAGGGCATTAAAATAATAAAATCTAGTGGTCACAAGGGCACATGCTGCAGATACAGGTGAGTAATAGGCTATTTCAGGACACAGATTTGAAACCACAGAACTTTAATGGACAACTACAATGTGGCTTTGCGTACCTGGCAAACACATGATCAAAGAGAGAGATCCCCAGATGACTCCAGTTACCACGCCATCATTTTTAGACACCTTTGTCCAGCTTGCTTAAATCCCAAACAAATCTCAATGCAAAACAGTAAAGATGCTGTATTTCTGCTCAAACTGATGAGTGGTTAGTGGTCCTAGAAAACGCTGACTAAATGTCACCACTGCCGTATTAAATTCTGTTTTATTTTCTTTAAAGGTACAGAATAAAGACTGAGCTCCTGTTCACATCCTGGAGTATATTCCAAAATCATTAAGGGTGGCGTAACCCCACCATGAAATTGTGGTAAAATCTGTACAGTGTCAGTAGGTATTTTGATAAGTCTTAGATCTTTCCCAAATGTATGAAAACAAATCAATACATACATATTGAATTGTAAAACGTAAAAAAAAAAAAAAGAAAAAAGTGCTCTTGACTCACTGGAAAATTAATATGTGCTTCAAGATGATTCTGCATGGCCTTTTCTACTGTATGTTTTAAAAAAGTACCAGCCATAACACAAACATACACCTCAGGGGCAACTGTCTCACTGCGCTGTTACAGGATTTCAATATTAATTTAATGCTGAAAGGAATCTAGCTTCCAGATAATTTTTTTTTTTTGGGGGGGGGGGGGTGGGGTCATTTTGTTTGTTTTACTCCAGTATCTGCACGTAACAGTGATGCCATAGCATAGCTAACAGGCACCAAACCGTGCATCAGAACACCTGAATTCTTCTCGTGGCTCAGCCACCAGCTGACACTGACCTCCAGCAAGTTTTTCATCCTTATTTTGCTCATTCAGGACCAGATTGGTCTCTACCATTATTAGTGTGGTGCCTAGCACTTATGTAACCCAGCCTTTACGTAACACATTAAGACAAGCTGTAAATATACAAGAGGAGCAATACCACACACATAAACAGAGAGGAGTGTCCATAGAAGCTCTGGAGGCTGAATTTGTCACTTCTTGTCAAGGTGCTGCAGCAGCATAGAACTCCAAAGCTTCCCACAAAGCCTTCCTCACACCCACTGCTAGGGCAGGTTGTCAACTCAGTTGCTGTATTCTGCCCAGATAACAATGTTCCAGCTTCAGACCAAACAGATGAGGAGTTTGGTGGCAAAGATACAATGTGGAAGGTCATACTCAGAACCAGACTATTTCCTCTTTATTCATGGTCTTATCAACATGCTTGTACTGGTCCTAAAGAGCTAATAACAATTCTAGACAGGTTTGCAGAGGTAGCATAGCTTTTCTACACACTAGAGAAGAAAATTACTGTGTATAATAAGCAGCATAAAGAAAATCATTTTTTGTTTCAAGTAATTTGAGACTAGCATTAATATGCTCCATAGAACCTCCAGTTCTTTTTAAACAACTTAATGTCAAACTGGAGACAAAAGGAAAAGAATAAAGCTTGAAAGAGGAAGTGGGAAATGGGGAGAGGGTGAAGAAGGAAAGAAAAAAAGTGAGAGATGCAAATGCCAGAGACTTCAGTACTGATACTGTTTTGTCAACTAAAACATCAATATTTCAGACACTCCCATTTACTCATATTCTATTCCGGATTCACTCCTGCCCTGACTGATGTAGCTGCTGAAAGTCTCTGCTAAAATGAAACCTCTAGGGATTGCCTGTGGGCTAAATACTAAGACATGCTCTTTTAAAAATCTTTTATTTTATCCTGATCCCTAAAAGCAAGAAAGCAACACATTAAATACAATATATTTTTCCTAACAGTTCCTGTGATCAGGAACTATGCTACCCCACAAATCTACCACTGAATAAATTGTAGGTGGGAGGATACATTCTTGTCCCTTAATGCAGCTGTAGACCTTACCTGTGTGACTGGACACAGGTAGGAGTATTCTCACATGCTTTCTAAGGCCAAAACATTTGCCCTACCATAGCCCCCATTTAGTTGTCCCTTTTAATAGAAGCTGCAGTTTATAAGTATGAATTTTGTTCAGTTGATTACTCTACACACCCTACCATATCTGCTGCTTTGTGTAAAACCATCAAATTTTGCTAAGTTGAAAGATACTGTCCAGAAGAACCAAATAAAACAGCCCGCACCCAATATAAAATCACCAAGTCTAAAAGTTTCAGTGTAATAAAGTGCTGTGTTGTATATACAGCCCACGCTTAGTTTTCAGTATTCCTTACAAGTATTTGTTCTTTACATCACTGTCAGACAAGTGTCTCAAAAAGAGCCTTTCAGACCTTGCTATAAGATGACCTTGCTTTTTGCCTCAATATATTATTTCCTTCCTTGCACAGAAATCTTCCCATGTGTCAGTGAGCTCTCATATCCTTTTCCATCAGTCCCACCATTTTTGCTGGAGTCTAGAAGACTGAGAAATGTTTATTTCAATCACTAAAGCTTGATTTCAGATCTTTTTTTTTTTCATTCTCTCTCCACTCTTGAGCATCACGTATAAATGATTAGGTCTCTAATATCACGTTGAGTATTTTTTAACACAATGCCTCACTTCAGACTCAAACAGTCTGAGTACCAGGTAATAGGTGCTATGTTTCCTACACATTTTTACAAAGAACCTCCTTATTTCCGCAGCCAAAATTAATGGTGTTTATATGATTGAATAAATAACGTTAATGCCTGCAGGCGGACCTATCTGAACTACCCCTGGTGACACTCTGGACACACTGACCATCAGAAATTACTCTAACATCAACACACAAGTATCTACCAGTATATTCGCACAACCACTCAAGATAAAAACAATTCTGTGCTATCTACAGCACTAGTGCATCTACTGAAGGAAATTGATTTGCAAGCTATTTTCAGTGCATGTTTCTTCTGGATATACAGCTGTTCTGGCCTTTACTGACAGCTGTGCCTTGACACACCACTCAGAGGTGTCTGGATTACATATTTTCATTTTCACTGGAGTGAAGGCTGCGTCCAATGTCACAGAACTATTTAAGAACAGGGTGGTTTGGGGAAGGTTACATCTGAGGGTAGCTGGGTTTGACAACCAACCTCCAGGAGCTAAAGATCTTGAGCATTTTTGACAGAGAAATGAGCACAGCCTCTTTCTGTGTGTACCATTTCAGGAGGGATGGAACTGGAAGCCCAGCTGATACTTCACATCTTCATCATGCCATTTATGCACTCCCCTGAAATCTCCAATGAAAAATATCCTAGTGTTGTTTCTAAACGAAGGGACTTACTGATGTCTTAGCAACTAGTCTATTTTTATCATGTGCGACTGTTCATAGTCAGCCTGCAGAAGCTGAGAGGAGGGAGGCAGTAAAAACACAAGGCAGTAAAAACTCCAAAGCTCAAATGTCAAGGAGCACTTCTGCTTTCACAACGCTCTTATCTGAGCTACGCCGTGCCTTTCTGGCAGGCAGCATGGAACAGTGCAGATGTCTGCAGCAGCACTCAACTTGGAAATGAGAACATAACCCAAATACTGCCCTGCTACACAAGAATAAATCTCACCAGGAAGCCTACTGAAATCAATAAACTTTTTCCAGGTTTACACCAAGATAACAGGGATTAAAATTTGCCCTCCCGTAGCGTACACATTCAGCAGTGACCAGAAGATTTGTGTCATATACAAATATCTAACTCTCTAAATTGAAGTTCTGCCATGCCAAGTGTGTAATTTTTGTATTTAAGTGCATTAGAAGCAGGATAGCTACTTAGTCATAGAAACACAAAATCATGGACTGGCTGGGGTTGGAAGGGATCCCAAGGATCATCAAGCTCCTACCCCCCTGCTGCAGGCAGGGCCAGCAACCTCCAGGTCTGGCACTAGATCAGGTTGCCCAGGGCCCCATCCAACCTGTTCCTGAACACTTCCAGAGAACAGAGCATCCACAGCCTCTCTGGACAGCCTGTTCCAGCACCTCACCACTCTCCCTGTAAAGAACTTCCACCTCATCCAATCTAAACCTTCCCTCCTTAAAACCATTCCCCCTTGTCCTATCATGTCTGTGCACCTTGGTGCATCCCAATGCACTCAGTAAGGTGAGTTATCTATCTTTGAGAGACAGTAAGCTCTCCCAAGTACAGAACCACAACATCACTGGAGCAAAATACAGCTTTTCCTACACACTGTGCTAATGCCTGTAATTGTGGCATTACCGTAAGAATTTTCTTCCTGCTTTTACTTGCATTTTTTAACAGGTCAATACCTGTTATGTGCAATATTACAACGAAATAGTAAATACAAAGTACAGTATTACAGCAAAACTGGAGGGGGTAACTGCTGTGGATTTTTTTGCAATATTAATTTAATTTAAACAAAAAATCTAGCTCACACAGAATATTATTTTATGGATTTCTAGAAACACACATTTTCTGCCAAGGATTGGCACAATCTAATTGTAAGATGACCTTCCTCTGAATAATATCATTTCAGTTGTGTTCCGGTGACTTAATATTTACTCACTTAGAATATAACTACTGTGGCATAAAAGGTTCTTCTGAATGGCAAGCTGACAAGTGCTTGCATATCACTGGATATAAAAGCGTTTCATATTGTTCTGCTGACTATAACAGCTATAATTACTCTTCATTCAAAATGCTCAACATGTTTCAAGAACTAATACAAAATCTTCTCTTAGTGCTCTAATGAGCCTGCTTTCAACTAAGAGCAGATCCTTAAGTAGCAGAGCATGCAAATCATCAGTACACCATGAGTTGCCCCAAATAAACATCACCCCATCCTCTGGAATTAATTTGACTCAATCTGACAGCACTGAGCCCCTTCTGTACCCAGAGCTTACAGAGCACAGAGTAGCAGCATGGTAAGCTGTTGACTGTATTTTTGGCACACAAAACTATCATCCTGGGCTTTTGCTTGATTTTGTCAGTATGCTTGCTATACATCCACGGAGAAGAAAGACAAATCTGAGTGTTTAGTCACACCATTAACTGTTTCTTTGTTCAAAAGTTGCACTTGACAAAAATCAATGGCCTAAAACGCTATTCAGTAGTTTTAAATTACTCAGGAGCTCATAGGGAATACATCCCTGAAACCAATGAAAATATTACTGCTTATTTCATAGAGCCAAGAATTTCATTTCTGGTCCGTTTACTTCCTGTGAAAAACTCATTACAAGTTTCTGCTACCTGATTAGCATTATAAAAAACCTTAATTGTTTCTGCTTAAAAAAGTAGTCCCTTCATGAAAATCAAGCATAGGAACACCAATTTTATGGACTAAATACCTCTTTGAGAAATAAATAAATTCATAACCACACTTTTAGATCAATTCGACATATAATAAAAATTTCATGGAGCAGTCTCTCTAATGTCAGAAGAGTCCATTCAGGCCACAACCACAAGCCTTAGTAGAAACATATATTTTTTAAAATATTCCATTGCATACATGAACAATTAGACTTTTATGATTACAGGCTAGCGAAGTTTCAAAGAAACCTTGTGCATGAAAGAGCCAATAGATCATTTGAACTTAAAAAGAAATGCCTTTTCCTCAACAATTTCATATACACTGCACCCAAATTTCAAGTAACGTGCACAGTCCTTGTCTTTCCATTTCCAAAAAGACATCATCATTAGAGGCTGACCTGCTGGAGATGAGCTCTGCACAGAAGGACTTGGATGTTCTTGTGGACAACAGGTGGCCATGAGCCAACAGTGTGCTCTTGTGACCAAGAAAGACAATGATATGTGTATATTTAAAACAGCATGGCAAGCAAGTCAAGGGAGGTTATCTTCCCCTCTGCTCTGTTCTGGTGAGGCTACTGCATCCAGTTTTGGGCTCTCCAGTTCACAAAAAGACAGGCATCTCCTAGAAGGAGCTCAGTGAAGGGCAACAAAGATGCTGAGGGACCTGGAGAGTCTCCCATATGATGAAAGGCTGAGTAACCTGGGTCTGTTCAGCCTGGGGAAAAGACCAAGGGAGGATCTGATTAATACTTATCTAAAGGGAGATGGGAGGCAAATGGACAAGGCCAGGCACTTCTTGGTGGTGTATAACAATGGGACAGAGAGCGATGGACTAAAACTTGAACATAAGAACTTCCATACTAACATGCAGAAGAACTTATTTACAGTAAGGGAGATGGAGCACTGCAGCAGGTTGTCCAGGGAGGTGGTGGAGTCTCCTTCTACAGAGATATTCAGGACCCGTCTGAATGCCTACCTGTGCAACCTACTGTAGGGGCATTCGCTTTGGCAAGGGTGTTGAACCCAATGAGGTCCCTTCCAATTCCTGCAATTGTGTGATTCTGTGATCACAAAATAGAAAATACTCTGAAAGGGAGACAAAAGCAATCAGGAGTATGGAATGCTTTCTAAGGAGAAATTGTACATAAGCAGGCCTCTCCAGTATGTGAAAAGGAGAGGTGAGGCTGTGATAGGAACAAATTCTGCTAATTATGATTGCCATGGAGAAGATGACCGGGGAAAGAGCTGACACTTTCTCTCCTGGGCTCTAGAAACAACTTACTAGTGGCACTGCTTGCCTTGGGATATTATTAATGCTAAAATCTTACATGCTTAAAAATTGTTTTGAGAAATCAAGGAGTGCGTGGCAAAACTGCAGCTCTGGTTCAGAAGTGCTTAAGAAGCAAACCTCTGGAAGCTGAAAGAGCATCACAACATATGTGAACAGTCCCAAATACACTTCTACAGTCATGTGCTTCCAATACATCTGCAGCAGGCACTGCTAGCTGCAGGGCAAGGGACTTGCTGCGTCCCTGACCAAGAACGTTCATGGTCTCCTTGTGACCATTTCTCAGTAGTCATTCAGGCAAAGAATTGTATTTCCAAATTCCTGAAGGACCTCGAAGTACCTCACAGATTTAATTCCCAGGCACACACAAATTCCCCTCGTTTTAAGTCCTGAGAGCAGCAGGGAGGTGTGCACTTGACAACCAGCACCTTCACCATGATGTATAAAGAGGTCATTTCACCTGTCGCTCCAAGGTGCTCACATACACTCCAAAGAGCCACACCAAATGATTTGTGCCCCTCATAGCAAAACAGAATTATCTGAGTTGAAAAGATCTCAAATTTGCTTCCAATCTCTGTCTCTGAAAAAATCATAGAAATACTGAATGGCTTAGATTGTGGAAGGGACCTTCAAGATAATTGAGCTCCAACCCCCTGATGTGGGCAAGGTTCCCAACCACTAGATCAGACTGCCATTTTAAGAAAAAAAAATTGGCATTTGTCATGAACACTTCACTTACCCTTGAAAAGAGTGAGAGGCAGCTGTGAAAAAGGTGTATGTTTGAGGCTGAATTTGTGCTCCTAACTTCTAAGAAGAAGTCACAGGGAAGTAAAGAGCACAATTCTTCCTACCCTCACTGTCAATTGTAAAACAAAACAACATCAGTGAAAACAACAACCCAAATGCATCCACTTGTTTTCCCTGCCCCAAAAAAATACAAGTAGCTAATTTCCTATTTTAAAAATGGGTTAACTCATAATAGGAATTAATCGCTAGCAAATGTATCCCTAAAATTTGTTCAACATTGTTAGTGGCATATTAATGTTTGAGTTGCTTTATATGAACATTTTTGAGCAAAAACTCCTCCTTTTCATACATCCTGATGCCTTTCATGGCCTGTAGAAAGATTCTAGCTTAAAAAAAAAAAAACAAAAAAAAAAACCCAAGAAACAAAACAAAAAAAACCTGTCTGCTTTAAGCTCAGTATTACCTAATATTGACACACAAAGCAATGCAGGGGGGTGGTTAAGAGACTAAAAAACTTGCAAAAATTTCAAGTTCCATTAATTTCTCTGCTCCCCTTTTATCACTACTAGAGTTGAACAGGAGCCAAAAAAAAGCATTTCACATAGAAGATTTAGGGATGCAAGATTTTTTTCCTTCCCCCTAAACTCTACGGCAACTATTAATGTGAATTATTGAGTGACCTGATTACCTTCTAGAGCTACAGTAATCTAATTAGTAAATTGAAAGGATACACGCATGATAAAAATAATATGTATAGAACTTACAGAAGGTTGTCATACAAAAACCATCCCTCAAGACAAAACTTGAAATAAAAATACTCTCTCTCTTCCCAGCAATGCTTCATTTAATTTTCTTGCAGGTCAAGGTAGCCTAATTAGCTCTAAATAAGGAATACCCAGAAGAGTTTGTTCTATCATAAATTTTTAAACTCTTTAAAAATGTGATTCACTTCACTGAAGTCAGAGTTGTTTGAAATTCAGTCTATTCTGGTGTCTAGTTATTGCCTTTTCCCTCAGACGGAAAAGCTTACCAGTTCTCATAACACTCCAGCTCCCAGTCTATGTTTCTCTTTAAATCTCTGCCTTTGTTTCAGCCAAATTAATAAATATGTCTGTGGCACGTTTTAATAAAAAATAATTTCTGTATTCTGATGTATGCAAATAAAAACAAGGCACCAGCATGACAGAACTATTATTTCACATTTATAAAATACATCTAGAGGCATGATCCAACAGCAAATAAAACAGTGGTGGTTAAATTGATATCTTCTAGCTCAGGCTAGAAGCAAATAATCATGCAAATAAGCAATGCTGTATTTTAGTACTTGTGAAATACTGACATGCATATATAAATCAGGAATCACTTTGCAAACATGCTCTTTCAGTTTTAAGTGGCAAGAGACTCTTCTAGATAATCTTGCAGGTCCATGAGGAGACACTAATCAGAAATAATCATTGGGAACCTTATGGGGTTTTCTTCATATACTTTTAATCATTACTCCACAGATTCATTGTTTAAGAATTGTTAAGGTTGCCCATTTTCCCAGTTCACAGTAGTGAAAATGAACATCCCCAGAGGTGTTCAAGGTCAGGTTGGATGGAGCCCTGGACATCCTCGTCCAGCAGGTGGCAACCAAGGTTCCCTCCAACCCAAACCATTCCATGATTCTATGAAAATGTGTCTGCATCCTTTGATTATAATTCAGTTGATACTGACCTGTAAATCCGGATATTCTTTGAGATAAAGTACACAGTCAGTTTTCAGCAAGAGTATTATAGTTTGCCTGTTCAATTGCAGTCAAGAATGAAACTCAGAAATGAAAGTTAATAACTGCCAGTTAAGTATGACACATTGCTTTTTCTGTAATGTACATAGGAAAAAAAAAAAAGCAGAAATAACTCCCAGTCTGTGTTCCTATTACTATCCTCCCATCCAAACATCTAGAGGTGACATTTTTAGATATTGCTTGGAGCTGCATAAGCAAAGTTAAAAAAAAATGACTTTTCTTCTCCCTGATCTGCAGCACAGAACCATTTTATGTCACATTCTCAGATGAAAAAAATTATAGAATCTATACAGCTTGATTTTCTCAAGTTCAGCATGTATTAGAATGTCCCAGCTAAGGGCTTTCTCCCCCAGTACTTCAGTGATGGCAGACTATGCAGTTTGCAACCCATCATATAAAACTTCTCTTTCACTAACCATTTCTAACCACACTGCACTTAAAAAAGCTTCTACTGCTCTATTTCACAGGAGGCTTCTGCATTCCCCTAGCTTCTTTGAATGAAAACATTCTCACCTGATGGATTTCCATTTAAGATTGCTTTGGGATTACTCAGTAAAGGTCACGCTGTAGAAAATGCTAAGAGCTGTCACCAAAGCCAAATGAAGTGTACTTATAAAAAACAACTTCAACACACTTTAGAAAATAGATGCAACTCAGGAGAGATGCACAGAAACTGAATAGGAACTGATCTTTTGAATCCATACACGATTCTGACTTTTTATGCCTACTTCAAGTCCCTGGTAACAAAAATACATAACAAAAGAATCATTCATTTCCAGTATTTTCTGGTTTATGCAATGCGAAAGGCAGATGAGGGCTTTTAAAACATTCCTTCAGAACTCATCTGAGAGATGCCATTATCAGATTAAGTCATACATTCAGCATTTGGGGCAGCCAGCAAGTTGTTTAAGCAGGAGTCATTTAAAGACCTCAAAGAAAGACCCATCCTCTCTCCAAAATCCAAATTCAAAACTTATTTCTGTTTGAAAACATTATTTAAGTGCTTTTGGATAAACACGAGGAAACTGAAACAAATCTCTTGTTTGAATGATGATTTATGTGTATTCTACTTCCAGACCAACTGGAAGAGGTTATCAGAGGAAGTGTTACCACACCTCATACTCAAGTCTTACATTGTCAAGCCTCTAATTTTATCCAAAAGAGTCTGACATCATGATTCAAGTTTATTTCTAACAACTATTTATCCATATCTAAATGCCAAGTGTGCCTGAATTGTGAGTTCAGAATCATTTCCTCCTGTATGAGGGTTACAGAACACCAGAATACCTCGGTCCATTTGGACACAGTTCAGGACAAAGAGATAATAGGCTAGCTCTTCTATCTGCCTTCCCAGAAAGTCAAGACCCACCACCTTATAAGCCAGTATATTCTTCCACAGACTGCCCTCTGGCCCTGATCTCAGGTTTAAAAGTTGTCTTGGGCCTTATGAAAAGTTACATTAGCCACATCCCACTGCGGGCATCCCACCCGCTAACGCACCATCACAATGCTCAGCACAGCACCAACTCCTTTCTGATGAAGCTACCAAAAGTCTCAAAAACAGGTTCATGAACTTTGCCACTGTAGGAGCTGTGATAGTCCATCCTCTTTCAGGCTAACAAAGAGAGGGAGAGAGAGCTATTGCTGCTAGGTCAGTGCCAAGAATGAAGTAAATTAACGGCTGTGGAAGGCCAGGTGGCACAGCATGCTCACTGCCCTGCTGCTTGTCTGCTCCTGTCTGGAGCTTAGAGGTCAGTGAGTGGAAGCACACCCAGCATCATCTCCTTTCCCTGTACCAGCCACCTGCATCCTTTGCTTTTTTATTTTTATATATAAAAGCAAGCATCGTTTACACATTTCAACACTATGCACCTTAAACTATTCTCTAGAGCTAAACTCCCTTCTCCTCCACTGCTATTCCCCAACCACCAGCCTTCCGCCAAGCAGGTACTTACTTACCTAATGTCAACCCCTGCAATCAATCTTGCTGTATCTCACTCCAAGCTTCTCCCTCAGACAGTTCATTAAAAAGCCCATTTGATAACCTGACATAAAGCATTTGCTTTATCTTTAAAGATATTCTAAGGCACAGGTCCCATTCTGCACATTAAAACTAAGTATGCTTTGATAGTAGTGGAAAAAAATTTCTAATGGGGAGAGGAAAGAATTTTCCAATCAGCTGAAAACAGGTGAGATATAAAAGGATTTGGGACTTTGAAGGATGTATCATTCAGGTAGCATATTCAGGTGATGGATAATGGAGTTTCTGTTGCAGAAGAGCTGTCATCTCACTTCTCTTTGAAACAAATAGTACACGACTGACAGTTTGCTAACAGTCCTGTTGCCACAGAAGCAAATTCTGACTGTACTATTTTCCCATTCTGATTGTAACTCAACTACTCTGATTACAATACTGGAGATAAACTGTGGTGGATTTATTTAATTTATTGATTTTGTTGGAAGACAATTTAGAGCACAGACAAGTTTTGAACTGCAGACAGCTGATAATTGTCCTCTAGCTACAGCACAACCTGCTAGTTCATCCTCAGTGTTAAATCTGCACTCATGACTTAGAAGAGACCAGGCTTACGCATGGAAATGGTTCAACACCCATCACAGCAAGTGCTGACTGTGCATTTGTACATAGCACTGCACAATGTGTACAGCTGTCTCACTGACTTTGCTCATCTCTTCAGTTCAGCTGGACCATAATCCATTAATAAGCCACTACGCAAGCTAGTCTGAATTTTCTGGCCAGTCTTGGTCTCCTACTGGTGAGTATGGAAGAGGTTTGAGACAAACTATTTTTTCAGACAACCAGAAATATTTCCATCTTCTGTTTGTGTTACCTTTGTGTCTGTAGGACACACCTTCTCAGAGGAATAGGGCAAAGGTAATGCTCTTAAGAAAAAGCAAAGCTTATAGCTTTGTGACAGCTAGAGAACCTTTCACATTAGAAATAGAATTAGATATAGTACTACACATGGGCCACTGAGTCAGCAGGATGAAAAAGAAAACAGAAGTAAGAGAGTTATCTCCCAAGAATCACACGAGAGATGGTAGCTATGCTGGTTGATGGAGGTGCCCTCAGGAAAAGGAGCGAGTATCGGCACTTCCCAGTAGTCATAATACCAACAATAGCGAAAAGCAAAAACCTTTCTCTTTCAAAGTTTTCACAACAACAATCTGGAGACAAAATAAATTTAGACTCAGTGCTACTTTTCCCCCTTCGGCACATAAGCTGTCAAAATGATATTGGTGCTGTAGCACGAGGTCCTTCAGACTGAACTACTGTTGCTCACCAGGATAAACGAGGCCAGGCAGAAAAATCACAAATAACATTATTCTGTAGAATATTTCATAATTTACTTCCTTCAGTGCTAAATTCTCATAGAGTAGTAGGGTCATACCCTCAATAGCAGCATCTTTCTTTGCCCATGGAAGGGCACTTTCATTATTCTATTGTTATAGCAGGAGGTAGGACCCTCCATGCAAGACAAAAAGCTGATGGAGCTGTGGAGGACAAAATAAATAAAGAAATGAACAACCCTAGAACTTCTCGAGCCACCTGACAGGTCTGCTTAGTAAGCACACACAGCCCTTGACAATACCATTACTGCTACAGGATGCAACCCATGTATGTTGACTTCTCTGCTCAGTACTTGGTACTGTAGCTTTCAATCCTTCCCATGAGCACATACTCTAACACCTTCTGGCCAGCAGCATACAGTAGAAGCCTGTCCTCTGTAGTCATGGAATCATTAATGTTGGAAAAGACTATTAACATCATCTAAGTTCATCGACCCATCCCCACCACGCCCACTAACCCATCTGCCACATCTGCTCTTTTCTTGAAAACCTCCATCAATGGTGACTCAAAAAAATAATTAGCTCTGTTGAAAATTATCAAGCTTTAAAGCATTTTTGCCACTAGTGACTAAAAATGTGCTATCAGTTGGCATTTCAATTTTTGTCTCTTCTCAAGAGTGGCCAGATGAAAAAAGAAAAAAAAAAAAAAGAGGCATCTGGATTTGGTTCCTATCTTCCACAGCCCTCTAAAACTAAAGTACATCCACTGAAGTGCCTGATGGACTTCATGCGTGCTTTACCAATTCAAGATTTCATCTTATCTCTCTGACAGAATAGCAGAACTCTAAGAACGGCAAATGCTATCTTACTTCTGGAAGCTGGCATTCAAGGTGACTGACTGAAACACAAGGAGAATTAATTTTCTGCAGCATTGTTAGTGCTGGTTTCTAACTCAGCATCAGCACACGGATGACCAAGACACAGATTCTCAATAAAGAATAAATGCCTTAATTCTCAATAAAGGAAATAAAATTCTTGCCTCAAAGACTGAGATACATCTGAAGATGGTCAGAAGAGGATGGGTGGAAGACATCAATAGAAACAACTGAGAAAATAATTTACAGATTCAACAGCACATCATCTGATCTTCACGGTAAGGACGTGTACTACCTGTTCTTTTCCATCTTTTTAATAAAGGTATTCTTAAGTAGCATAATAATGAGGTTGTTTCAAATAACTTCACACAATTTATATACATAATGTATATTCTACATTAAACTGGACTGGCTTTTCACTGGGCTTTGCTCTGTTTCAGATTTATGTACATTTAACAATGTAGAGATGTTCATTTTCTAACACGGCTAACTGTGATACTGAGACTTCTGAGTTTTCCAAAAGATCAACGTGGCAGTAGTACATAAACATTTCTAAAGCAAGCCTAACATTTACAGCCAGCTCCTGTTCACAGAGACAAATGCATCTTCTTGTACACATGCCTGCAGCTTCTGAAGCTACTATTCAATGTATTCTCCTCATTATAGTAGTTGTGAGTTGCTGACAGTTTAATGAACCAAAACTTCAGGTCACTCTGAGCTGAAAGTAGTTCTGGAAAGATAGGTACACCCTGTACTGTATTTTCACACAGCAAGAACTTTGTAACATGTTATTAATTACTGCGCACCTGACACTTTATTATAGTCAAAGAGCATGTTTCACAACAGTTAACTCAATGGCTTCTGAAGTACTGCTTTCAAATGGCACAGTGACATTGGAAAGCACAGGTCAGCCCTCAGGGCGTTAAGTAAAACAGCAGCTAGTGTATTGCTGGAGACTTGGAGCTGAGCATGACTTCCAGATTCAATGGCATGAAGATTATTTGTTTTGCTGTTCACCTGAGATACACTTAGGTGAGTCACAGTACCTCTTCTCTGCTAAGAATCAGCTCTACATCTATAGAACAAAAGCTGCAAGGTTGTTTCAAACAAACAATAAAATAAAATAAAAAGGAGCAGCAGGAGGATCTGGGGCATAGTAGAATGTGTGGCTTTAAGAGTTCCACCTTTGACGCTGTGATCTGACTGCAGATTTCCTTCAGGATGCAGAAATCCAATTTGTCTTCCAGAGACACCTCAGCACTCCCTCCCCACTTGTCTTTTCTCTAGGATAAGCTTAAATTAAAAGCCCAAGCCTGATGGTAAGAGGTGAAAAGAAGGTGGTTCTGGCACTTGAAAGTAATGTGAACTGGCATATGATTGATAACACTAATTTGATAAATTCTCTTGTGCTCAGCTGTATGCTCTGTGTGAGTGATACAGAGATGCCAGAGTGTTGGGAACGAAGACAAGCGTTTGTGACAGATGGGTGGATGTTTTGCAGTGTTGAAGATGAAATGACATCCTTCTCAAAATGTCATTTTCCTTCTTACACTGGCATCCCTGGATGTCATACAGCTGCTGGCAGAACGATCTTAGTAATGAACATCACCCTGATGGGAGGGAACCACAAAATGCAAATAGATGCTGCAAAGCATGCAGCCAGGTAGGTCAGGGCTGACTGGGATGATGACAACTGCTGCCAATTACAGACGTTACTTGTTACTCCACTGCTGTTTCCTAATCTGGAAGCTACTTGCAGGCTTCCTGACTTGCCAAAAGGGGAGGTAACTTCAGCTTCCTGTAGCTGGTATTAGACTTCTGCAATAACCCATCAAGACACAACCACATTCTGCTCTGCCATGCTTGGGGCTGTGCACAGACATTCAACCAGGCTGCCAGGCCACCTCACTGCCATTGGAAACTGTGCTGCATTACTTCACTCTTTTTCCAAAGCAATGACATCATTGTCTGTGCCCATGGCTGAATCCTTCAGATGGTGTGTGTGTGTGTGTGTGGGGGGGGGGGGACAGCCAGCACCCACCCTCCATGAGAGGGTGCTAGCTGTGTTTTACCTGTTCTTTCTTCCTCTTTACTAATCTGGGCTTGTAAAACAGAATTCTGTTAATACCTTGACAAATACCTTCCCCACGTGGTGTCAGGGGAACAGAAGCAGGTACTGGGTGGCATCTTGTTCAGCCACAGGCCCTGCTGCAGGAGAGCTTACTGACTTCTGTGTGCCTTGAAGGCCACGGGCAGACATGCAGTGCCTCCCCCTCTCTCACACTAGCTCCGCCTGCAGGGAGCTCACAGAGTTGTAAACACTTCAGCAGTAAGAGTCCAAAGCAATCAACAGGGAAAGCAATATGTATATCACAACAGAGCTCTATCTTCCCAGGAAGATGTGCTAGCTGTTTGAGTTCAGAGAATTTTCCATCTACTCTCTACTGCCTCTCCTCAGCTGAACAGGAAATGGGTACTAAAAGACATTCAAAAAGCAAATTCCAGCCTTTACTGAAATAAAACAATTCATTTTAGTCTTAAGAACCTCTTATCATAGCCTTCCCTAAGAGCAATTTCTCTGAACATATTTAAGTAGCTCCGAAGTCATACTTGGCATCTTTTCCTCTGCAAGTAAAGAAGTTGAAGCAGTAGCATAACATTAGACTAACAAAGATAACATCTAAGTTATTCTGCCATGGTAGAGGCAATAATGCAAAGCACACTTCTTAAGTAAACTACACCTGCATTGATTTCTATACTACATTTTTTAACCAGACAGCCATGCTGATGCAAAGAAGCAAATCACTGCATATTCCATGTGATGAACCAGAGACAGCTGTTGCTATAGGCCATGCACTTCAGAACACCTGCCCCCTGCTGCAGACAAGGGGCTATCCTAGAGCAAAAGGAACACAATACACTTTCTGGGAACACAAACTAAGGCAATCCTGTACCCATGATAACAGATCGAGGAGCTGCCTCCCTAGCTGCTTAATAGCATGAGTGCAGCTAAGCTACTTCCCTTAAAAAAAAAAAAAAAAGCAATATTAAAACAAAAACCAAACACAAAGACACCTAAGTTTTACCACAAGCAGATATGAGAGCTGTGGAGATCTATACTGACTTGCCAAGAGAGAGGTCCCAGGCAACTGCCCAGTAAGTGCTGCAACAAACCCCATGGCTTGCTGTTAAATCTGTCTTTCAGAAAGACAGCCAGCTTCTGATCTCAAAGCACATAGTTGCACACAAGCTGTTACACAATAGAAGATGATATGCTATTTCTTATGGCTAAGATAGTTCACTTTGATAGTAGCATTAAAAATGCAATAATTAACTCTAATGAAATCGACAATTATGTCTTAATGAAATAACGGGCTGTAACATAATTAAGTAGAAGTTATCTAGTGCTTTTTCCTAATGCTCACATTCAAGCCTGTACATCTATCTACAATTTGGCATGATAAAGAAAAATGCAAAACCAGTGACTTGGAAAGAGTCTCAGCAGCACTGCACACACACAGCTCTCCTCCTCCCCTCATACCTTTGTTGCACAACTGATGCTCCCATGAGTTGTTCCTCACCTTTGTAAGTAAGCCATATTTCCATCTTGCTTCCATCAGGAGGGAAACACCAACTCAGTGGAAATCTTTCCAAACATGAAGGAAAAGCTTAGTACTACCTGGTTTACCAGAAATGAGACAGGAATCTCAGACCAAGGAACAAACTATGGAGGTACCAAAATGGCTTCAGAATAACCTCATTGCCCATTAGAGAAATTATTCATTGTCCTCTACTGAGTCCAGACCAAATTTTTGAAGGATATCACCAACTTGATATTGAAGTCCAGTGCAGAGCACAAACTCTGATCAGCCCCTTTATGATTCCATGTTTAATAGTATAATCAGCTTTGACTGGAGCAGAGACGGTCCGTCACATGGAGAGCATGTTTTCCTTTCCTTGAAGGGTAAAGAATAGGCTGAAAAGTTGCAAGTGTGGGTAATAACATACTGAGACTCACTTCACCTCTTTTATTGAAGAAGAGCTTATGGTTAAGAAAATCCACTTTCCTACACTGACCTGCAGCTGCCAGATTTGGAGAAGAAAGATAGAAATCCATTACCCCTGAAATGCTTGAAATTCATGGGGAAAAAAAAGTAAATACTCAAGTTTTGATTTCAGGTTTTTAGAGAGCCTTTACTTGTGATGTATTTAGCATTGTCAGTATAGCAGTTTAGCAATAAATCACAGCATTTGCCACCCAGGGTCCAGTTCAGGGACAGTTACAGTCTCACAACTTCCTCTGAAAACGGAAAAAGCAAGAACACAGATGTAACCAAGGGGCCATATTCTTCTTTTCATTTAGTTTATTTTCTTACAAATTAGAATAGTCTTCTTGATGTCATTCCCACAAGGTAGTTGTCTTCCACTCTGGTTTCTAGGAAGGAAAAATGGATCCCATCTGCACAGACTTGGCTGTCATCTTAGCCGTGCATCTTCTCAGACAGTCACACATCTGACATCGTATCTGGGGTGACAATCTCAAGGCATCTCTCCCTGAAGCGGCTCCATTCTGTCTTCAGATGCTCACACCACATACTTCAAAATAACGAGAACATCACGACTGGATGATGGACAACTTCCAGTGCACCCCAGAACTACACCCAGTCAGCAATCTTCAGCTGGAAGGCAGGTAGCCACGTTTACAGTCACCTGCCATAAAGTATGTGCCAGGTGCCATGGCTAGCATGTGACAAACAATGCCAGAGGGAAGCAGAAGGTCCTTAGTTTCTTTTTTTCTTTCCTTGTCAGGCTTGATCACATTTTAAGGGCTTATTACCAGCTCTTCTTGGCTTTTAACAGCTTCAGTTACAAGGACGGGTTTTTCACTGGTATATTTGAAGATTGTTTTTTTCTGTGCTAGTGCTGCCATCTGGTATATATATTTTTTCTTTGAATTATCTGCCAAGAGATTGATGGCTGAGCTTTTTCTTTAAACCAGCAACAAAATCTTGTTTTTATGTATATTCATGTATACATAAATATTACTCTTTTAGTATTAAACTTGCCATAATTGATATAGAGTACAAAACAGGATGGTGAAACATTCTTGGCCACTTCTTTAATTGCTCCCTTTACATCTGCTACTGACTGTTTCAGAAGAACTATTGAACTAGACCAAGTTCTGACGCCCTACATATTAAAAATAAACAAAATAACAGAAAGCAAAAACATAGAAATGAGTGTACTAAATGTGATATTGAAGAAATCTGATCTCCATCATCTCCATTAAAAATACATGAATCTGTGTTGTTAACATGTAGAAGTCTGAGAGATGCAGAACAGAGGGTGGAAGGAAAAGCTAAACAAGTGTAAAATCCACTACAGTTTTTGTATTTCCACAAATGCACTCTATACACTCTGCTTTAGAGCTCAGATACTATTTCTGTAATTTAGCCCATAAAACTGCTTTCTGAGCGTATTTGGTATTACTACAGAATCATAGAATCATTAAGGTTGGAAAAAAACCCACTAAGATTATCTAGTCCAACCATCAGCCCATCCCCACCATGCCCACTAACCCACATCCCTACGTTCAACAGTTACTCGTGTACATATTTCTGCTAGGAACATGTATAAAACTACGGTACACCATGTGAACTTTTTTCCTTTTAAAGATGTATGACCAAAAACCACTTACTACTTTAATAAGATTCTGACAGTGCAACAAACACTTTCCATAATTATTTCTTTATAAGAAACGGGCATATCATAGGAACAATCAAGTTCTCTCTGTTGCAATATCTTAATCTTTGTGTTCAACCAGAACTGAAGATTTCATTTTTAATTAGCTGTAGCTGAACTCTTTTCTCATTATGTGTCACCATACAGAGCTGCAACCTCAAGATGGCGATGTTTCTCTCCTTTCAGAAGCTACTCTGACACGGATACTACTGAAACGTCACCATTCTGAAAGCAACAAGGTGAAATTTCTTTATCACTGAGGACATGATGGTGCAGCTCCCCACAGAAATTCCTGCACCCTTCTCTGACAAAGCTGCTTAACTGCAATCACAGGTCTTACACCTTACAGTAAAAGCAAACCTCAACTAGAAATGTCACACTAGTTTGGGTTATTCACAGCTTGCTGAAGTGTTTTCATGATCTGAAATTTAAGAGTTGTTTCTTTTATTTTCCCTTCAATTTCACGCAAAGCTTTTTGTTTATCATACTGAAAGCCACTCACAAAACAAAACCAAAAAACATGGCAGATACTTCAGTGCAATAAAAAGCGTCTAAAGAATTTTGAGGGATTTGCTTGCTAGCACCAGAAAAATAGAAGTTCCATTCAAATTTAAGAAAAACAATACCATATATTTAAATATTAATAGACCATTTCTATCCACGGGACAACTACTACCAATGCCCATTCAAATTTACTTTTGAATAAACACAGCATCGGAAGCAGCTCATGTCCACACCTGAACAATATGTACACTTAGTTATAGCCCATTTTCTTCACTCCATCATGCTGTTTAAGACTTTCCTCAGGTTGTATAGTTCCAAGTAGCATTAGATTTAAGACTAACAGAACACGTACATATTACACTTCTGTAAAAGCCAGAGACGAATGCTGGGAAGCCTTTGCATTTTACCATGCTTTAGCAGCACAGTGCACACAGAAACACCACTTACAAATAATTACTGTCCCATCCTAATCCTGAATTTATACTAGATTACAGTAAAAGAAAATGAATCCATGAATGCTCTTTAATGTAACATGATATGTCCACAGCTTCCATGCAAGTTTCTTCTATCACCTGCAGCTCCTTGTACCAACATGAAGGGTGGTAGCCCTCAATGACCTCACCTACTGAGCAACAGATTTTTTTTTCTGATTCTGCAGAAAAGAAAGCTTCATAGTTCGGTATTTCTATAACACAAAGCCCTTCAGAAAAAATACTGGATAATCAGGATAAAGATAATTACTAGATCTGGGAGGAGAGAGTACTGTTCCTGTGAACACCTCGGAGGCTCAAGCAGGCCAGGCTTAATGAGTTCTGCAGGGAAGAAGAGTTTGAAATTAATTTTCTAAAGCTTCCACTAAATAGAAGAAACGTAGTTTCTTTTCAGTTTAGGTATAGAACAGAGCTCTTCACGTCTGAGCTGCAGGGGACTTGCTGACCATAATAAAAAGCACAAGAAGATTGCATAGGAGCAAAGCGAAGTTCCAGGTCAAGAAGAGCTCACCAACTTCTCCCAGTTATATGCTGTTAATCCACTCCCTTACTTCCAGTAACTGGGCAAACATCTGGTGCTTGGCCTGAAGGAAAGAAATTGGATAGCTCGGGATATATAAACAGGCATTAGAGATAGCCCCTCAAATAAGCTTTCATCTGATGGAGGAAGGAAACATAAGGATTATTAATGGTGAGATGAGTTTTATTATAAAGGAAATATCCATATAAAATGTTTGTTTTTCAAGGCTGCTTTTCTTAGTTCTGCTGTAACTGAAGGCTCCCAGTTACACCTGAGGTGTCTCAGTGTCCCTTAGGAACTGGTTAGCCCACATTTAATCCAGCACCCTGATTATACTTAAAAAACTCAACTTCTTACATACTTGCAGTAGTATCTCAGAGTTTCTTTGTATACTGGGAGAAGGCAGACACAGAGCTTAATTTGCCCAGCTTACACATGGTTGGTAAGCATACGTCAGATCTTGTTTGCTCTTTGCTGCAAGGCGTTTCCCTCCTCTCTTGGCCTAATGCTCTTTCCTTCTTTTATCCCTTTCATGTTAGGCCTCAGCTGACTGTCATCTCCTGGGAACCAAACAATCACGGCATGAAAAAACTCAACACTTTACATCTAACCATTCTCAGTGCTCCTGTCAAGGCAACTGCTACCTTTCAAGCTGATTTCACTGACTAAGCAAGGAGAAACACAAGACTGTCAGCAGCGTAAGGTGGTTGTAGCATCCATCACCACAGCACAATTTAATCTAATGGGCTAAAAGCTATGCCTTGAGAGCCCAGAACAGCTTGCTTACTGAAATGGAAAACCCATTGTTTACCACGCTCTAGAATTCCCCAAGTTATAATGAGAAAAACAAAACAAACCCTACTTTCTATAGCCTTGAATGATGATTAAGAACCACCAAGAGAGAAAAACACCTGTTACCCTTCCATCACTAACATTTTACGTATCACACCTTTGAGTTTCTTTCCAGATATTGCTCCCTGAAGACTGTACTGTACAGCTCTTTGCTATGGAACAAGGTTTTTTAAAAGACAGAAAGCAAATAAATGAGCCCAATGAAGATAAACAAAGCTGAAGGCTGTTTTGAACATTTCATCCAACGGACTAATTTGTTACAAGGATTTTGAGTTCATACATTTCAATAATATTCAAGCTACAGACTCCCATGTACCACAGTTTCAGAGGGATCTAATCCCCATTTACAATTTTGCAGCAAGAAAGTTTACCCATTGTCAGCAGATGGTTTAACAGGCAGTGCAACAGGCTGCTACGGTGGAACAAAAACAACACCTAACACATTACTAAGGTAGTGCCAAAGAATACCTGTAAGAAAGTAGTTTTGAATGACTCTCTGCCTGTGTGGGTATTTACTCTAGCCCCTCCAAACCTGTTTCATTATCCTTCAGGTCAGTCCTCCTGCCTGTCTTCCTCTTCTTCGTGTTTTCTTTACTCCCATTCCTACCTCATTCCCCTGCACAGTTCATTGGAACTCCAGTGCCAGAAAAGCTCAGGTACAAGATACCAACTCCTATTTTCTCCTCAGTTGGCAATATATTCTCCTTTGTCTTGTCCTTCACCTGTCTCTGTGCAATTAGCAATGTGGACAACGCAGCAGCCACCTCTAATCTCTCTTTCTACCAGGCGCAGTGAAGACAGATCCTCCCACAATCACACTTTTGGGCAGGTAAATGAAGACAGAACCCTGCAAGAATCCAACACGGGAGGGCCTATGAACCAGCACCCAGAATCACCAGACTCTGTAAGATGCCACATAATGATACCACAGCTAAATAAAGAGATTCTTAAACGAGAAATATTCCTCTGGTAAGCAATTAGAAAACAAAACAATAAACAACAAAACAGAACGCTAAAGTGTTGCCTAAGTTCACAACTGGAGTTTTCCAAGTCACAGACTGTAACAGATTACACTTAGTATATTTTCTTCCTCCTCTTGATCTAAAGAACAACTACTTTCTAAGAAATAGTCAGAATTCTCCTTGACTACTACAGCTGTGACCAGTTTCAGGAGCATGATGAAGCACAGTCAATTCTAAAAGCATATGATCACAGAATAACCAGCCCTGCAATAAATATCTACGCTACTGCAAACAATATGAAGAGATACACTCAGCTGCTATATATTGTCATTTATCTAGAAAATATTGAAACCAGAGCTGCAATGTATTAGAAAACAAATTACTGTTTGCTTAACCAAGATCAATAACATTCAGACGTTTTGCCTCTTTTGCTTCTTATTTATGAGCATTCATTATCACGTGCTTTAGGGTCTATCAGGTTAGGACACGTTCAATTGCTGTGTCGAGTTAGGCTTATATCTTTACTTACTACAACACTGAAGCCTATATTAATCACATGCCTGGTGATATCAGCTGTATTTCAGAAATTATAGTATCTGTATTGATCCCCCAGTTTGAGCATGAACAGATAAGTTCCAGTTCCTCATGCTTCTGTTTACTAGTGAATGCCTAGTGCACATAAGATCTATAGCTAAGAAAAAAAATACTGCTGAATTTGTTTAATTCTCATTACTATCAAATTCAAGTAGACGATGTCTTTATCAGACCAGATTTTCATTGAACTTGACTAAAAAAATAGTTCTTTTGCAACTAAAAATAGGTCATCTCCATAGCTGTCCACAAAGCTTTATGTAAATGAAGGAGCACACAGTTTCCCATATGAAGAAAGTGAGCTATATTTCACTGATGATAGACAATAACCACTGATCCATTGGTAGGCAAAAACACTGAACAGTCACAAACAGAAACTGAGCAGTATCTCTTTACTCATTAAGTTGAGTAAGGCCTTGTTTAAGTTTTCTGACCTGATGGGAAAATACAAATACACAGTTTGCTATTTTATATGGGTAATTATTTGAGCTAAACACTGCCAGACACAAAGGAATATTACCATCAGAAAAGACACAGAGATGGCCATTCAAGAACCAGTCTTCATCATTACAGCGTCCCTGCCTCTGTGTGTTCTTGGGACACACTAGTCTTGGGTAGCACCCCACTTTGTCCTTAAGGAAACACTTCATTTATTACATTTAATTGTCACATTCCATGTACTTCACTGATTTCCCATCAGACAGAAGAACCTTCCCAGCTTTTTCTATTGCTCACTCGGTGCAAGGTTCTCAACAGCCAGAGCTAATACATGTGAATCAGAGTTTTGCACTCAAGCAGCTGGGAACTTAACCTAAATTATACACCAAGAATCATCATAGAACATCAAGACAGTAGATCACTTCCATGAGAATACACGTGTAATTATATAATTAAAAACCCTTGACTTCACTGCATCCTTTAAAATAACTCCTAGCTCCCTACTGATATAATTTCAAATTCTGTTTTTGGATAAAAAAAAAAATCCTCAATCTTAAAAAAAAAAAAAAACATCAGACCTTTAGGATTGATAATACCAATTTGCACAAATATAAATCGAATACAAATGTAATATAAAAGTATAATTCATGTTCAGAATACAAATTTGTAGTCATTCTCCTATTGTGGGGAAAATATACTTACAGTTCTAATTCATTTCTAAAAATATAAACAACTGAATGATTATTATTTATTTTTCCTCTCTTTTTCCCAACACAAAACGTGTTCCAAAAAAAGCAGTGTTAATATTACTAATTTCATTATTGCTTCCTAAATCTGAAAGACACATCATGAATTTAATTAAAACTCTGAGCATACTGGTACTCTGAAGAGGTAATTATTTCAAATTCAGAGTCATCTCTAGAATACACCTTATACTTTTTTCAGATCTCCAACAGAAAAAAAATATCTGATACCTTTATACTTGTCAAGTCATGAAAACAATTACTTTATCTTCATTCATCTTTCTTCTTACTTGTTCCCATGATTTCCTTCAACGCTATCAACCATGACACGCTTGCAGTCTTGGCTTCCATTACTGTTTTTCTTTTGCTTCTAAACACTTCTGTATTATAGCTTTCAGAGGACTTCTCAGGTCCTTTCCCACCACCTACATCTAGGTAGAAATCCTACAGACTTCTGCTCATCTTTCTCATGGGCTCTCACAACTGTCCAGCCACAGATCAGTCCCACCACCAGCCCACTGATGCTGATCAGTTATGGACTTGCCTCTGGTATGTGCCTCATGAGTTGAAAGTCCTTCCTTTTCCTGTATCTGTATGTTACATAGCACACTAAGGTTCTGTTTCAAACACGATTAAAGTTACAAGGTAAATAGGAATATCTACAGTTAAAGCATGCATGAAAGTAGGCCACAGTACCTTTTTGAAGTCAGCACAGCGCATAAATTTTGATATATGGATGGGAAACAGGATAGACAACTTGCTTTGAATAGCATTGCTCCAAGACCCAACATCTTCTCCTCTGCTATCACGCACCAAGAAATAGCAGTCTAAGTTTCCATCGTGTGAATTTGCCTGACTCTTCAGTAGTCTAAACAGATTACAGGCAAGATAAATTTGCTCAGGAGTAGCAAAACAAAAACAAGTGTTGGATTTGGTTCCAGCATTCTGTATAGCCATAACTGCTTCCATGTTACTTCAGACAAGTTATAGAAACTCTTTCAGGCTGTATTTTGGAATGTACTTTTTTTTTTTTTAATAAGAGATTCACACATCTTAAGAGGGATAGGGAATGAATAACAGAGGAGTAAGAAAGATAGCACCCACTTAAGTATAGAAGATGATTTTCTTTATAACCACAAAAACTATCATCTAGCATCTTCTTATAATCATGTTCTGAAGTACAAGAGCTCTGCTGTGATACAGTGCATATAAGCTCTTTCAAGAAAATACTACAGTACAGCTTCTCTTGCTTCATTTTATGACTCATTGCAGCCATTCATTCATCCTGCCCTTCTCACTCAGATCAAGTACTCAGATATGCCTACAGAAGGTGGGGAAAGCAGCAGCAGGGAAAGATACAACAAAAACTCTTACAAATAACATTCACCTTGCCCACTCTTGTCCTTTCAGCACTCAAGTTCTGTACCAACAAGGGCTTACTTTGGAGCAAACGTATGTTATTGTCTCTTGTGTTTTCTTATCTTGGGAATGTCTTATGTTGTAAGAACCACTTATAAGTTAGGGATCCATAGCTGACATTTGACAGATTATTCCTCAGTATTACCATGTAAGTATATAAAAATATACCACTGACCACAGATATATTTCCAATACACTGAGATGTGCTGAAGGATAACACATAATACCATAGGAAAAATTACTGCTCAGATGTTGCCTCCTGCTGAACTTCGACTCCTGAGTTCATCATAGCAACACTGGAGATTGCCTATTCCAACTTCCTCTGCCCAACAGAGGTGGTTGCAGCAGGTTGCCCAAGACCACGTTTTGTTGAGTTTTGAGTATCTTCAAGGACAGAGACTCCACAGCCTCGCTGGGAAACATGCAACACTGTTTGACTAGCTTCAGATTGAAAATAAATAAATTTCAGCCAGCATACAATCCACGTGGTGTAAGCTGTGGCAAATCCTGCAAAGCCAAACTGGAACAGCTGAGGCTCAGGATGACTTCTCACAATGTTTTAGAACTCCAACTTTGCAATACACTTGCCACCATGTCACAAGGAATCCTCACTGCCAAAGATGAGGAACGTTCACAACAGGAAAAGGCCCCAGAACTGCCACTGTCCTGCCTACTAAGCAAGGCTAACATACTGAAGAACGCCAGTACTAGCAAAACAAATAGGAAAACATTACACTATTTTGCTCTTGGCTTTTAAACACAAAGCAAGACAATCCCTATGTCTGCTGTTTCGGGGCTTGGTCCCACCCAAAACCTTTCCCCACCCATCCCTGCTGATGTAAGAGCTCTCTGATGATGGATTGAGATGTTCCTCATATATCAGACTCCAGAAGATCTATTTCTTTTTCCAGCTTCTTTTCATCCAGCACAGTTTCTCTTTATGCCCACTGCTTTCAACACATCTCCATTCCCCTTTCTATCCCAGTGCACAATATTCAGCCTTTTAGCTAGTGTTTGACACCAGAGATCCTAACATCTTCTCAAAGTGCACTCTACTATTCCAGGATAAAAATCATTCCTGCTCCTTCAAAAAGAGAAGGATTTGGTCCTCCTATAAGGGTCATATTTGAGGAGATCAATCTGAAAAAGCAAACATCTTTCCCCTCATCAAAATCACCCACACCATGATGTATTACCCACTTTTTTCTGTTACACTCAATGCGACTTCCACTGTTAGGGACGACCTAACACATCTACTGCTTAGAGGAAAAGCAGCTTCTGCAGGAAGTTTGCTATTTCACAGAATCACAGAACAGTTGCAGTTGGAAGGGACCTCTGGAAGCCATGTGGTCCAACCTCCTGCTCCAGCAGGGAGACCCAGAGCAGGTTGCCCAGAACTACATACAGACAGTTTTTGAAGACCTCCAAGGAAGGAGAGCCCACAGCCTTCTCAGGTACATAAGCACACTTTGTGATTAAATATCAACAAGAGCTCAAGGCTGACACTGGGAGTAGAGCACACAGGAGGATTCCAAAACACAAACAACAGTGAAAAACAAGGAGCCAGGATCAAGGTGCTTTACCTGGCACTGCAGAATCTTTCGCCATATGTAGCTTTCATATTTCTTCTCAAATGCATTTAGTGGTTCTTCAGGTCTGAAGAACTGACTTATTTACGTATCACTGTTTACACACATATTCCCAGGTAGGATTCTCAACAGTTTTAACAATAATTTCAGTGGCAATTTTATGGGAAACAGCACTTGTTTTCTTGAAGTCTGGATCGCAGCAAGAAAACTGCTGTGTGAATACTATACACATTTATTGGTCTCTAAGTCATTCTGCTGCTTCACGTACTTGGTTAGAACATGACTTGATGTTTACTCATACAGCTTTTTTCACCTCAAAGGGATTACATCAGCAAACACTGACAAGCATCTTCCTCTGGGGTGTTTCTCTTTTTCTACAAAAGCCATGGAAACGCTAACAGTGCCAAGTGTGAAATAGTGGGAACCACACAATAGTTGTGCAGCCCCAGAACAAGAGCCCACCTAGCTCAGCATCTTAGCTGCCTCAGAAGCTGTGTGCTTGACCAGAGATAAACATCATAATCCTTTAAAAAAAAATACATAAAGTACCCTATTTCTTCCAGCCTTCAAGGGTTCTCAGTTCACAGCATTTACTGAATCAAACATCCTCTTGAACCCATATAAAAACCTTTGGGATCCAGTTTCCTTTGGCAAGAAGCTACAGATCTGTTGCCTGCTGTTTCCCTTCACTTATTTTGACCATGTTGTCCCACCAGCTTCATCTGACATCTCCCAGTTCTTGCACCAGAAATGAACTAGAGGCTTAAGAAGACATTAAAAATGGGAGGAAACAAAAAAGCTCCTCAACCCTAGGATTCATAGGATTCATCTCTATTTTTTAACCAACAACAGATGAAATCAGTCAGTTATTGGTTTTCAATTATTTGAAAACAAGTACCTATGCACAAATATTATGCTATTAAAACACCAAGGGGAACAAATGAGAAGTGGAATCCCCCCTTCAATTTGTTGAGCTGAAGACTGAACAGGACATTGTTTTAACAGAAGAGTCACAAATAAAACAGTTGCAACCTTACAACACTTCTTCTCCCTGATAAGTAATGACAGGACGAGAGGGAATGGCCACAAGTTGCGCCAGGGAAGATTTAGATTAGACCTCAGGAAGCATTTCTTTTCTGAAAGAGTGGTCAGGCACTGGAATGGCCTGCCTAGGGAGGTGGTTGAGGCACCATCCCTAGCGCTGTTCAAGAAGCGTTTAGATGAGGTGCTAAAGGACTTAATTTAGTAGTTGGGTAGAGATAGTGATAGGAGGATGGTTGGACTAGATGATCTTATAGGTCCTTTCCAACCTTATGAACTTATGAACTTATGAACTTCTTAGTGCCAGAGTTTGGGTTCTCTGCTGACAAGAGGAGTGAGACTTCTTGGCCCCAGAAAAGCTCTTCCTTCCCTCCCCTCACCAGAATTTCAATGGGCTATACAGATAGGAATGCCATAAACACATACGTACACTGAGCTGCATGGTTGTTTTCTAACTGGCACCTTCAGCTGCCTCGTGACTACATCATGAAACCAAAGTCTGCTGGGAAGAGTGGTGAACTCTCCAGCTAAAAAGCTTTGTGGCAGCACATTCTGTCTATTAGGACAAGCACTGTTTACTTCAGCTAGAAGAATAAATGACTTTAAGCTAGAGCACTATGGGAGTGCTTTAAGACATCAAGAGATTCAAAATTTCAGTATAGTATTCCAATTTCAGTATAGTATTCCAATATGGCATCTCAAGTCTTCCAACAGAAAACTGGCACCACATTTTCTCCTCTAGTAATTCTTAGTAAAGAATGTGTTTTCAGGATATTTCTAAAGGTGGTCCAAAATTCCCTTCTGCATTCCAAGCCAGTAGGAAAGCAAGTTTGGACATACACTCCCACATGCTAAATATCAGGCAAAATTTTGGTAAAAGACCTATTCTGTCACGTTACCAGTTCTCCTCTGTGAGCCACACTGACATTTTAAATACGTTTATAAAGGCAAGATCTTGCCTTCTTCAGCTGCCCTTACAAAGTGAACTTCATACTCAGACCACAGACAGAAATTGGGATATTTACACAGATGCAGAGGTCCCATACATAGCAAGTCTTTTTAGTCAAGTGTTGGTAAGCTGCTGAATAAATCTTGTTTGTAGTTAAACTGAATTGTTGCCACAAGTAATTCTGATTTCTCATGGAGATACAGGGAAAAAATAAAAATAAATTAGCAGCCAGGTGTTTCTGTAGTTTTTGCTCAGAAACCTAAGGCAGATCATCACAAAATGCCCCAGGGGAACAAACAGGGCTCTTCCTTTGACTCAATTCAAGGAGCCAAAGCAATTGCTTTTCCACTTTGTCTTTTTAAAATGTGGTATTTGTCTGTGCCTGCAGGGCACACACACGCGCTGTTGCAAAATGTCAGGTAACTTCAAATTTTAAACATAAGAGATCGTGATATGCAGGCATCTTTCAGCCTTCCTCTAAAATGACCTTCATTTCACACAAGGTTATCTGAGATCACGGAGCCAACACACCTCCCTGTTACACTTCCAGGACAGGAAGAAACCATAATACTGTGCAAGAAAGAAGCTCTCATTTATTTTGCGTTCATACCCCATGTATCCTCTTACAATACAACAGGGAGCTACAGCCATGCAGGGATTTGCACCACAGCTGGCTACATTTTCCTAATGAAGTAGTCAGCAGCACATTTTAGAAGGATTGTCATCACATATTTTTCCTAAAGAAAATGATTGGGTTAGGATTTCATACATCTGGCAAGCAGAATGAAAGCTTTTCTCAGCATCTCAAGCATAACACATTCCTAGGAGGGGCCTCAAGGAGTTTCAGTAGATGCAATCAAGAAAAGAGCAATGCTTTCTATCCCTGATATGTGATAAAAATACAATATTTCATCAATTCTCAACAGCAATTCAAATATCCAGTACCTGTAAGGCTTGGAATCTATATGGACAACTGTAAATTTATAAAGATATTTTACAAAAGCACAAGGATGAATATTAACAATCACCACTTAATTTTTTATATGCAACTTGCATAAAAGTGGTTAGCATATAATATGAGGACGAAAGAAAATTATGAGCTGATCTCATATTAAAGAAGAATTGGAAATGCTAAACTTAGGACTCCAAAGAATCTTGTTTCAAGCACCAGCAAGTCATTTTGATTTGCATTCTATACTCCATATAAATCAAAGCAAGACATTTTGACAGTGTTCTGTCAAGACTATTAGCAGTAATTAATGCATTCCCAGGAAACATTTCAATTTCAGCAGGAAATGAGACTTGTCAAGGTTGATGATGGCTCTAGCAGAAGCACAGCAACAAAAAGCCCTCCTCCCTCAGAGGCTTTGGGTGAGCATTTTTGTATGTTTATACAAAGAACTTCATCTGTCTGTGCTGCAGCATGTAATTTATTGCTGTGGTTAGCAGCGGACAGATTTTGTATTAGGTACACCAGTTTTAAAAGTCAGCATTGTAGGGGAAGAAGCTTCAGACAAATTCATTTCAGAGTTACTTTAAAATCTGCAGCACTTATATGTGCAGAACCCAGACTTTCGAGGAACGCTAGACAGAAGAAACAGTCTCAGCTCTATTGAGAAACAAAACCAGAAGCCTTCTAATTATCTAACATTCCCAAAGATTGGCCATTTCTAAATTGTTATGACTCTTTCCAGGCTTATACTCTCTGCCACCCAGATTTTCAAAATCAATGTAGAGAGCAGCCATAGGTGCAGACAGATGTTTTGTATTTGAGGCAGAACAGGGCGAAAGCTTATGATTTCCACTCAACAGGCAGCTCAGCTTCTTAAAAAGTGACAGTTCCTTTATTTGCAGCTCTGTGCACCAAAACCTTCTTTAAAACACAAAACATTTTCTGTTGAATTCATCATATAATGTTTGCTTTGTGTAATACCTCTCATTACACACCTATTATTATGGTCCAGGAGTTTCCTTGCTGACAAATAGGACTTAGGAAGTCTCCTAAATGTTAATCTTGGAGTTTCTCCTGCTCTGACTTCAACCAGCTTTTCTGCCCTAGGAAACTTCATTTTACATCATTATCCCCTACTTCCTACTCCATACTACTACACCATAATACTTAAGAGAACACTAGAACAGGCTGCCCAGAGAGGTCATGAAGTCTCCTTCAATGGAGATATTCAGGACCTGCCTGGTCACCTACCTGTGTGACCTGCTGTGGAGAGCCTGCTCTAGCAGAAGGTTGGACTCAATAGTTTCCAGAGGTCCCTTCCAACCCCTAAAATTCTATTCTATTCATGCCCTCTGTCTTCTGCCCTTACAGACAGATGGCTACAAGACCATGGTTGCAGCCTGATACTCAACTTCTGTTAAGCACCATACATGCAGAAAGCATTTCTTGTGTACAACGAAAGGCAAGAAACAACTTTGTTTTCTTCTTCTTGAGAAACACGGTGACAGAACACTAGAGTAGCAGATAGCCATCAGTCAGGCTTGGCCATAATTCAGCATTCTCCTCTCCATTAAGTAACCAAGTACTGCTTGTATTTATAATAGGTTGTTCTGTTCAGCACAGAAATGTTTGCTCTAGAGATCGCCCTACTGCATCACCTCTTTCTTCCCAGTGACTCTGCACTCCCCTTTCTGTCCCCAGCCTGCACCTTCCCAGCACATGCCTTAGTTTTAAGGCACAGTTGGAAGACACGGCTTTAACTCATCATCTTCCAGTTAGAGCTGAAGACAGTTGCCTAGGCAACAAGTCTGACTCATCAGCAGTAAATTGTCAGAGCAACCGCCTCTGGCCATGCCTGGTTTGCACTGAACAGCACTGCTGTGCAGCAGAACAGCTGCCAGGCATGGAGAACTGCCCCCAAGAGCTGCAAGTTAAAATGGTAAAAGCTACAGATGAAAGTTCTGTTTGCTAAGCCAAAGACAGGTACTTCGTGTTTGTCCATCCCAGATGAAAAGGGGACATTTCAAAATATTTTTAAATGTTTGGCCATGAAAACAATTGTATGCCAGCATAATATATACCCACATATTATGGCCACAGACAGACCCTTCAGTGGTTTGTACACAGCATCCTTGGCTCGCACCATGACTGCTTTTTGGGAGACATCACTAGTACATGGGAAGAAGCTCATACCGCTGCTTCACAAAGAATTTGCTCTCCATTCAATATTTCTTCCACCATGCTTTCTTTTAGAGTATTTGTGCAGAGGAAATTTTTTCTGGATACTACAGGTCTCAGGAAGAAGCCTTACCACCACGCTAGCAGCCTTCTCCTTTTTGTTCATGAAGGCTCAGCCTCTAGGACAGAAGGAAAGGCCTGCTATGTCACCAGTTGCTACATCTTTCACATATCTTGTCCTCAAAAGAACAGCAATTAATCTAGAGGCCTCCAAAAAGCAGAAGCAGCACAACATCATGCTTTGGCATGACTGCATAGATGTGACATAGCTGGACAAAAAAGCTTTTTATTACCCCTCCTACAAGAGCCTCAGGGAAATCAGCTTCCCTTCAGTAACTGCAATCTGCATAGCTCTATTTTTGGCCACAGGCACTCAGTACTGTATGACTTAGCACTCTGGAGTAACACTGCTAACACTTAGTCTTGCCAATGACAGCAACACTGAGGCTTGCATACAGAATAGCCCCAAAACAGGGAGAACACACAGGAAAACTGCCCAGGATTGGCTTCACCAAAGCTTCGTGATCACTGGAAAAATAAAAGGATTGTCCAGTTTCCGTAGGGCTGTTTGCTAACAGGGAAGTGCTGAGTGGCAGCAGCGACAGCCATGACACATGCTGAGGGCTGGGCTGGCTCTTCCAGCTCACCAAGCTGCCAAAAACACAGACCACATTTTTCACAGTGCAGGCTCCAGGAGATGAGATTCAATTTCCAGACGAATGCAATGTTTTGTGATGACTCTCTTCAGTCAGCAAGTACAAATAAGGTACAGTTATTCAACTAAACAGAGCTTTTAAATTGTTGTCATCAAAAGCACGAAGAAATCATGATGCCTTGCAACACCCATCAAGGCAGCTGAACATGATGCACAATGGCAAGTAGAGGAGAAGAGGAGAATGTGTGTGGGGTTTGAGACAGGGGAGCTACATGAGTCAAACGCACCAATTGCCTGTTGGGACAAGAGTCCCCATTCCCACTCCCTTTTGGTAACACATGTTTTCAGGATGAGGGTGAATGGCATCAGCCTCTCTCCTCAGCTTGCTTCCTAAAAGGGACCTGGTCTTTCCTCTGTATTTCAGTTGAAAGAAGCACTCAGGATGTAGTCAGCACTCCTGTTTAGACATGTTTTGCAGAGGACAGTGCTAGATAGCAGACAGCAGTTTGCAGCTCTGCACATAAGCACTAGATGAAATGCAGAGGGAGCCCAAACTGCACCAGCTGCTGGAGCCACGTCCTTGGAAGACATCTTGGCTGCCAGCACCTGCACTGCTACTTTGCATGGCAGTCAATAGACAGTGCTTTGTCTTGCTCATCCTCTACTCTAAACGGTGTGGTTAAGAGGAAAAAAATAAGCTAAAAGACATAAGCTCATATTCTGCAGACCTTCCAGCTGATACTCCCTCAGTTTGAGAGTAATCCCTTCTGTACTGACGAATGCCAAAGGAGCAGAGAAACTATCCAATGAATAGTATTTGCAAATAAGGAGCCCCACTACACATAGCCCACCACTTTCTTCAGAAGAGTTCATCGGAAAACAAGTTTCCCCACATCTAACAGCACATACAACAAAAGAAGGGAGCAAATAGTGGGACCAGCATAATTCCAAGAGCTAAGAGGCATCTCCTTCCACCAAAGGCTGCCTTGCTTGGAGAGCTTATGCAACCTATAGCACATACCATCAGCATCATGCTATTAGTTGGTTACCACTATGAAGTCACATTATTTAATCTTAAACAATGAGGTGTGGCCTGGACAACTGACTCCCCTCAGTCCCCCACATACCCCAGTAACACGAGACAGCAAGCACAAACAGACTTTTTTGAGCCCTGTCAACACAGATAACCACACTTTTCCACTTATTACAATGGAAGTATTCCCAACTATGGTGCTGCCTGGCTGCAACTCCATTGTTGCACAAGCAGAGCTTTCAGCACTGCCAAGCTGCGTTCATTCCACAACCACCACAAGGAAATGCTGCTTCAAAATATGATTAATACCTCAACAAAACAGCTCATACTGCTCTGGCCAACTATCAGTCAATACGCTAGTGAGACAGTGCAGATTTGATTCAGAAGGCAACTGAGTCCTCCATATTACAGCACTGCCAGGAGCTAAATCAAGCACACAGCTGTGGAGGCCCACCTTCATGGTCAAGTATTTCTTAAGTGCACTTCCTGCACGAACACCTTTCCAGACTGAAGGATGAGAATATGATTTTGAACAAGAACACTTATCCATTGGCCCTAAAAGCTTTCTAGAATGAGCAGAGGACATCATCAAAACCACTGTGAAGGTGTGTAATACACAGTTACAGGACACACAGGACAGCAGATAGCACAAAGCACACCAACAGCTCACAGGGAGCATTGCAAAGTGAAAACTTTGGAAACATCCAAATCTAGAGATTTCTATGCCCGGTGCAATGGCAACAGCCCCAGAGCAATGAGAAGATAGTACAAAGAAATCAAGAACTGGAACGCTCACCCACCTCCAAGGATCCAGGCTCACAGGAAAAGCTCCACAAACAAGGGACGACCAAAAAGAGCTCTTTTCTCAGTGGCATTCAGCCCTTAAATGGGGTCTAAGAGGTTGCACATGTGAATTGTCTTCTTTTCTCCAGGTGCTCTATCAGTGGTTCAGGCTGTTACTCAGCAGTTGCCATACAAGTGGACAACTGAAATGTCCCCAGCTTCACTCAAGCCCCTGCTCTCATTACCAGAAGAGCAGAATCCAAGCTCCCTCTTCTCACCAAGTCAGTGAAGCAGCAAGGTTAGGAATGGCCCAGGCTCTGCTGCCCACTCAGCCGTCCCTGCTGTTTTTCACCAGCCCTGAACAGAGCTCTGCTGCTCTCCCTTCAGGCACCACAACCTCCCCCTGCACCCCTCTGCGGGCAGCATATAAGATGTTCCTTTGGATTTCCTGAACAGGCATGCTCCCAAGCACAATTAGCAGCAAACATCATTAATGCTCTGTAGATTTGCTTCATTTCAGCTTATAGAAGCTCTCTTGTTTTTATTTACTCTCATACATGCTGACAAATCCTCTCCTGGTATAAGCATCTCCCAGGCTTGACTTGTATGCTGGATTTGCCGTAGCATCCATTCTACCTGCTTTGTAGTAAGAGACTGCAGAGTTTTTAGTGGATTTTTTTGGTGGCTGACACCACTTCTGATGCAAAACATCGGTCAACTGGAAACTAAATTCTTACTGACTCACCTTCAGGCAACACAGCCATCATTTCCCTGCTGCTTCTTCAATGCATCCTTGTATTCCTCCAAAGGGGGAAGCTAGGCAAACAGGGCAAGATGTGGGCTGCACATACGTGACCACCAGCAGGCATGTCCCTCGCCCCAGGGTGAGTTCTCCCTCTCCAGGGGAGTTCAGCCTGCTCTCAGCTCCCATCTTCACCCTCTGGAGGATGAGGAACTGCAGCAAGGTGCTCAGGAGGGACAAGTTCCCCACACAGGTACCTGCATCCACAGTTTTTATTGTGCTGGGATCAGGGGAGCATAGTGGCAGTGAAGAAACCGTGTGTAAAGTTTAGTCCCTACAGTTAACGGTGGTTAAAATACCCCCCAGAATAAAAATATAAAAATAGATAAGCTTAGCAGAGGATGTGATCACTGCACAAGGCCTCTCAGCTGCACACCACAGGCTCATCAGTCTGTACTGTTAGATCAAGATGGAGAACAACTTCAGCAACAGAAGTCCCTAGAACAGAGTAACACCTTGTCTCTTCAGTAACGTTCTGTGTTTTGTATTATGAGATTATTTTTCTTTTTAAATCCATAGGTTGGAGTGTGAATCCAGAACATAACAGCTCAAAGGGTGACTTGGTAACAGAAACTGGTCACTGCAGTTCAATCACCACTTCTGTTCCTCACCATCTTCCCCAGAGCAGTAATGTTTGACCACTGTAAGTCCTACAGGTACAGGAGCTAACAAATGTAGTGTATATAAAACCAACCACAACTGTGGCTTTTGACTATTTCAAATCACATTGTGAAAACCCATTAGACTATAATATAATTTGATTTACATTCAAGGAGAGCAGAATAGAAAGTTATACAGTTTTTGTATAGTCATAGTATTCATTTCTATTCATACTCTTTTTCAGTATTCTCTCTTCTTTTTTTTTTTTAATTTTTAATTTTTTTTTAATTTCTGTCCCCTCTTCAGTAAGGCTCTTAAAGCTTGTCATCATTCTCTAATTAATGAAAGATATTAAGAATACAACCGGGGATGGCCTCAAGTGCCTGCCAGAACTTTTCATGAACTGGAGCCTCCAGTGCCCATAAGCTCATTTGTGGCCAAGGTGGGAAGCACGAAGCTGCAGTTAAGTGTCAGCACACGAGGCTGTAACTGAAACAAAGCTGAACCTGAGTTTAAACAGATCAGTAAAACTGTGGTGAGATCTCCTCCTGGCACCTGTGCTCTTCTCTCACCTTTTCTAGCGGAGCTGAGAGGCAAGGCTGTCCTTGTGCACAAAGTTCAAGCAAAGGTGAATCTTAACGGAGCTGAACAAGTGTTTAAAAACAGTCTCACTGTGTCACAGTCAGTGGAATTTTAGTACGTGCCTGAATATTTTGTTATATATGGATTTTTCAGTTATCTTAAACTTAATAAAATAACTCACAGACCTGCTGTATCTTCTGCAGAGAAATGCTGATGAAACACGTGGACAGAAACCAGGTAGTATTAGAATTTTTTTCACATGATATCTACATCACATTAAAAGCCTTCATCTTGGGCGTTACAGAAAGGGATTGTAAAAGGGCTCCTGTATTGCTCTCTGCTACTTAATGAGTTGTATCACCCCCTCTCTTCTTGCCTATTCTAAGTCACCTACCCTCCCTTTCCAACTACCTACACAAAAGTGGGAAAGAAAAACTTAGTAAAAAAAACTTTTTCACTGTATCTTCAACTCTGATATACACTATTTCATTTACTGTACACAGAATTTAGAATTGGTTATGTGACTGCACCATGACTGAGATAACAGCAAAAAGGTAAATTCAGAAGGGGTAAGGAAGCCAGAGACCTGCAAACGGCTCTGCTGGACCATCACATCACTACTGGAGGTACTTGCATGCCGCTCAATGCATAGGAATAATAAACGCACAAAAACAGCAGCAGATGTTCTATGGGACAGAGTCTGGACAAAACAACCACCCAAGAAGGTGATTGGTAAAATCCAATCTAATAATCTCTCTAATGTTCTTGACAAGATGCATAAAATTCACAGAGGAGGGACTCAGGCTCATATTTCCAATCACACAGACAATCCCACAAGGTAATGGGACAGGAGTTAGGTGAAAGATACATTTTTATCAGAAAGATAGTGTTCAGTGCAGGAAACTCAAGCTGAGTCAAATATAAATGCATATTTATATTTGATAATAATGCATGGCTTCCTCTAATGTCCCACACATACACCATCCTCACGTTTGATTTTTAATTCAGCATCTTATTGGCACTGTGTTAGCACAACTACAGCACAGTCATTACAACAAAAAGGCATCACTGCAGTGGATAAGAAGAGTAAATGCTTCTGGTTTTGCAGACATTTAATCCTAACAACATTTTAAAACAACCATTTAGGCCATATAAATTTTTCATGTACTGATGACGCATATGTAAAGATGCTGTACCGAATGAAACAGGGTTTGGTCATCACACCTAAGCTTCAATTGCACGCAGAAGCACAATCACATTCACTCTGGACACTCCCAGCCCCAGCTTGCCTAGGAGGATGCTTGCTAGGCAAATTCTGAATTCCACTACAGCACAGCACAGTCAGTGTTTCACTTTGCCTTACAGGCAGCCCCTAGCTGATGCCTGGGGAGACAATGAATACTGGGAGAACATCTCTGCCTTCCCACCTCACTTCCCAAGAAAGAGGCGGAGTATTTGCATTTAATGATACCATACTTAAGATGATATATTTAATAATCCCTGTCGTCAGGTTGAAGCTCTGTTCTAGGAGCTCCAGAAATCATGAACAGAAAGAGCTATGACTTAGTCTCTGTTCCTTGTACCAGGAGACAATGGAAGAAATGCATCTTCACAAAAGGTACAATACAGACATCAACAGAAGATGCAGTATAAGATCATATGGTTGCTTATTTTTCATTTGAGGAAGGAAATAACATCTATACAATGCAATACTCTTCCAAACACAAGAGGACAATGAGAGCAAAAGCTCCAGCTTTCAGCAAGTCTGCAATATCAACTCAGCTCTGACGTAAGGCCAGTGCTTGGCTTTTGGTCCACAGTTTTTTTCCTTGATAGATATATTCGAAGCAAGTCTAAATTATTTTGACTCAGTTTACCTTTTTTTTTTCCTAAATAATTTTATATTTGCAAATGTGTGAATGAAAATTGCCCAGAGACTGATACAAACGTCTTTGTAGTATCCAACATCCCTTGCTTCAAGGTAATCCTCTTATGGTGATTAGCAGCAGAACAGAAGGGTTGTAAGGAGGGACTTAAAGAGGCTTTGGCCTCAGCCAGGGTTCATAGCCCAGACTGGCTCCTGCGCATCCCGCGTCAGTGGCCCAAATTGAATTTCAAAATCCCCATTAATTAATACCTTTAGGGGGTTGCTTGGTAGAAGAGAAGAAAAAATAAAACATGCAAGAGAGAAAATGTAGCTTATATGTTGTGCACTCAGGATGAAAGGAGTGAAATTTCAGGGTCCAAAGGATAGGTGGTTACTGGAAAAAGGTGACAGTATATTCACATCCAGCAAAGAACACCCATAAGAAGCAAACCACAGCCTTCTTCCAAGTTCAGAGCTAAAACACACCTTTCGGGACAAATCATACACCTATCATAGCCTGGATTTCAGGGTTATTATAAGCACAATGTGCCATGGAAGCAGTCACCCTGAATACCTTACAAGCCTTTTGTCACGCTGTATGTCAGAGTCCAGCTCCACTGCTGCCCAGCTCCATCTCAGTATTTCCCTATTACTCGCTCATCTCTAGCAAGTCAAGAGTGTGAACTCTATATTATTCAGAAGGCTTCATCTTCAGAAATCTGCACTGTGCAGGCTATTAGCTCCTTAGATTCATTTCAAGCTAATTGAAACCAAGTCCACTGACCACACGCATCATTCTTAGTAGCTAACGGTGATTGGCATGTACATAAAAACCAGCTCACCTGGTCTGTAGTGAGACCTAGCAGCTGCTTAATACTGAATAGCTACTAATTCACTCACTGTCATTCTCTTTATTTCCTCCTTTAGATTTATCTCTGCCTTCCAAAAAGTTACTTCAGGTCTGAATGCACTGTTTCATGATACAGATGACTAAATCCTGAAAATTGGATCAAAACTATTCAATCCTCTTATCAAGTCCAAGATTCATTACTTCTTCCTAAAGTCAGCTAGGTTACTATAAAGAGCAAAGCACTTCATTTGTCCCATTTAGGTTACTGAAAAATGTGATGGGGCATTATGTTAACTTAAAACAGCAAATGTAGCTTGGGAAAGTTCATACAGTTGTTCTTCAATTGTACCTCATGCAAAACAAACAAACAAACAAACAAACAAAACAACAGCAACAACAAATTAATTACTTAAAAATCAAGAGAGAAATAAAGTAGAAACTGAGCTTTACTATTAGGAACCAGAGCTTCCCTGCACATACTCTCAGAGAAGCAGAGCAGCTCCAGTTATCAATGAAGCACTTTGAGTCCCATTCCTGCTGTAGAAGACCAGCAGCATCCATGCAAGTTCCCTATCTTCTGGTGTAATTCTAGGTGACAGCTCTACCAAACAACCTGCATCATTGCACATAAAAAGCCATACTGAGCATTGCAGAATGTGAGGTGGCCTTGATACTTCAGGAGTCTCAGCAGAAAATGTTTCAATAGTACTTTCAGGCAGAATTTTCCTTTGGAAGAAATTTAATTTCAAGAAATACGGTTTGAAGGATTGTTCATAAACTCTGTGAAGACAGGAGTGAGTCTAAGTAGGCGTGCAAAATTAACACAGGTCATATCAACAGTTAAATATTAATATCAATGTTATCAGTTCCCCTAAGGGCTATCAGGAACTTCTCCATCCTGCAAAACAGCTGTTTGCATTGAGACAGTGAAAAGCAAAGTGCGAGGGAGGATGCTGCTGTTGGTACACAAAACCATGAGATTTCAAAATGAACTGGACTTCCAGATTAGAAGAGCACTTCCTCTGGAATAGCTGTATCTTAGTATGGCTGGAAGACTCTTGCGACACACTTTGTCTCTCTAAGGACTCATAACCAGCACAGGAATTGGAACTACCTGTTTGGGTAACCACCTGTGGGACTCCTCCACCTTGGCCATTGTCAGTGATCCCTGTTTTAATCAATGGCCTCATCACCACTTCCTTGTTCTCAGGATATCTCCTGACTCATTTCTAACTCTTTATTCAGGTACAGGGGTTCCAAACCCAACCCCTGTTCATCAATTGATTTAGCCAGTCTCAAAAATCCCAATTCACTTTCTGAAACTAAGTGTGGTCTATCTCTTGTTGCTTTTCTTTTAATTTAGACTGCAGAATTCTTTCCTCATCCAGTGCATCAGACAAAGCTTTGAAGACACTCACTGCTCTTAAGTTCCCTGTTCAGTGTTACAACTAAGTAAGTAGGGAGATCTGAAAGTTCACACTCTTCTTCATTGTATATGTATATACAAGGTACTTACAGGTATGTTTCATCATCTAGCATAAGGCTACTTTGAAAGCTGTAGTGAAAAAAAGCTTCAGAAAAGAAAAACCAATTTTATACACAGCCATCAAGTTTTTCCTCTTTAAAGTCACCAACTTAAAGTTACCAACTCTAAAATGGAATATTTCCCTCCCCTCAAAACCTATCAATTTCCATCAGCTCTGAGAGTTTTTTCTCTCCACCCTTAAAATTCTTACACTGATCTGTTCTGCTAACCACTGACTTTGGCACGTGCTCAACAGCCAACTCCAGGCTCCGGTTCAACACTCTGCTCTTTCACTTGTAAACCCCAAGATCACACTCCTTTACATACTGTGCATTTATTCCCTGTGCCTTCAGCATTTTCCACTTTCCCCAGATGGTGCATATAGTTCTCCACCAAATGAAATGTTTTGATGAAGGGTTTTTCCTCAGCCACTTATTTGTCCCAAATAGAAGTCCTTCTTTTCTTTAGTTTCTGCTAGTTTTCTCCTCTGTCAGACTTCTGTGTTAATCTCCTGCTGCCCCCAGCCTCACTAGTTACCCATTTCCTTTTCATTTCTGCTTATTTAGCAAACCAGTTGCAGTGTGTAGCTGAGCAAACATTCTCAAATCAGATTGTCTTTGCAATTGGTTGAAATGGTTATTAATAACATCTTTCAGGCCAAGGTTCAGGAGGAGCAACTCCAGCTTCTTCTCTGCAAACAGAAACCATCTGTGCACTCATCGAGAAGGGCTGAGCTTCCTCCCTGAGCACACAAATTCTTGCTGAATTTAGGTCCTGAGAAGACCTGAAGAGTCAGGGGGACTGGAAAAGGAGCTACAATGGGGCTATGATTTAGAAGCAGCAGCATTTGAAACTGTACAAAAAGGGATACTATCTAGCTTCTAAGAAATGTGTTACCTCCTTGTAAGAGCAGACTGAGAAAGTGCTATCAAGAGCAGTTCAGGGCATAATGTGGCTCCAGATCCCAGAAGCAGGTCAGTGGATGAAGCTGGCTCTGCTACAAATGGAGTGAGGAGCTGCTCTTCCACGTAGTCAAAGCTTGCTCACTATAGCAAGCCCAAGGAGGAAACGTAACAGATTCATGATTTCAAATCATGAAGTGTGATGCAGTTTCAAAGAAGAATTACAATTTCCTTAAGAAAGCCTTTCTGAATGAGAGTTTATAGGACATCAATTTACTCCTTGAGGACAGCGTATCCCAGAAACAATCAAGGTAGATGAGTTTAAAGCCCTGAAAAATAATATCTAAGATTGAAACTCTTCAACACCGTGACCTAAACACACAGTAACAGCTTTTCAACACAAAGTGAAGAAGAAAAAAATGGCAGAACAGAAATAGCAGCTTTAGAAGGGAGCTATGAACAATTCTGATACCCAGGATGGAGCAAAGAGAGATCAATGGAAAAAAGTCTCCAGCTGCTTTGAAGAGCTGAAACATCCCTGGAGTAAGTTTACCCAAAAGTACTTCCAATTGCTAGTGGAAAAAACCTCCATTAATCCCAATGAGATAATTTGCTAATCTACTATGGGTGCAGGAATAAAATCGAAAGCAAGTATGGAAATGGAACAAAATGGAAAGGGGAGAAAGACTGTGAACACGTTGATCTCAGGAAGAAACGTAAGAAAGGAAGAAAGAAACAGCAGCAGTTTCCTACTGGAAAGGAGGGAATAAACAATCTCCTACCCGACGGAGTCCTTCAGCCAAAACAATGAGACCACTAGGCCCTACACTCACTCTAATGAGAAATGATATTTTGTATTCCCACATCAGTGCCTGGAAATGGTGATATTTTGTTTGATGCTTTGCTTTGCCTATTGACACCATAGGATCTCTCCTCTATGAAAAAAAAATAATAATAATAAAGGGGGAGGAGACCATAGGCTCCCTTTAGAAGCAAATGCTCTGGGCAGTCTGCACAGTAAGCAAAGTGAGACCAGTTCTCAGTGAAGATAAACCACAGACACTATTTCAGACACAGGCTCTGTCAGTGTGTCAAAAGGCCGCCTCACCTGGTGTGTGGGGTCATAGTTTATTTGCACTAAGGAAACGTGAGCTTTTTTGTTTGTTTGTTTGTTTAATTAAAGCCTTTGGGTAAAAGCTCCTCTTGCAACAGGAGGCACCAACTGTAGGGTAACTAAGGGTATTAGCACAGTGCTGTAAAGGCATTAGTTTGTACAGGAAAGATTCCGCACACATGACCGATGTTGGCCCATGTCATCCCATTCAGCTTTCACTCAGGAGGAACATATGCCAAGTAGAAATAAGTACCAACTGCCCCAGGAAACGTTATCTCACTGAGAGGAGAGGGATAAGAGCAGCATTATTTTACTCTAGGAATTTGCTGCCTGCTGCCAGTAGTCTTGAGTGCTTCCAGGACTTCCAACTAGCCATAACATTTGTCTAAATTGCTGCCTGGTCCCTGCTTTTGGCTCTTGGTGTTCAGAGAGATGAGGAAATCATCACAACACTGAGACAGGAGACCTTAACGTTATGCCTAACATAGGCTGACCTTCAGGAAGCCAGTGAGGTGATGGGGGGATGCCACGCTCACTCACGAGGAGCATTTTTGTGCTGTATCTGTTACTCTTCCACATACTGAACTATTACCAAAATGTATTTCTACAACAAAAAGTTCCCCTCAGCTCTGTCCCTGTTCAGTGAGGCCAAGGATGGGGCAGTGATGGTGCTCCAATCACAGGCAGCAGCCAGGGTTCAGATAAAAAAAGGGTTACTGCCTCCTCCTGTCACGGGCCTGGGCAGGAGAGGGGTGTGGGAGGGCAGTGTCAATGTGCAAGAGCAACTTTGCAGCGTTTTTCCAGCAAGGGAAGGATGTCAGGAAAAGCAACAACTCATTCCTCAGCCTCCCAGCACAGGCAACTGAAACAAATATGTATTATACAGCCATCGGTTTGCGTAGCTTGGATTTATCGTGAACGTTTCCACGAACTGGAAACTAGTTGCCAATAAACCATGCTGGAGGCTGAAATCTGTACACATATCTGCTGAGGCACTGCACAGAAAACAAGTGCAACTCTCTGGATGAACGCATGAGCCATAAACCACCTCACCAGGGAGTGTGGGTGGCACTGAATACAGGTTTAAGCCCAGAAAATGCTTCCAAAGGGGTTTTCTTCAGAATATTTTGGTGGCATACAGTAGTGATTCAGTCAGATGTAATGATGTATCTGACTGCATTTCAGGCACAACACACAGACGCAAAGAAAGGAAAAGAGTATGAAGTTTGTTCCCTTACACCCAGCTCGGAGGAGCTGTCATTCACACCGCTGTGAATCACGTAAAATCAAACCTGGCGACGCAAGGATTGTTCCCCCCGGAGAGGGGGACACACACACAGCACCAATATGCCACCAGCCTCAGCACTACACCCAGCCCAGCCCTGGCAGCTCTGTGTGCCCTGACCGCACTCAGTGTGAGATTTCCCCTCTGCAAGTCCGAGCACCGCTTGCAGCACTCCGAGCTGCTGGGGCTCAAGGTAACTAACCCAGGGAGGGCCCAAGCAGCACTCAAACAACAACAAAAATTGGGATAGACCATACCTGTTGTAACTCCACCTGCTGTAAGACATGGTCCTGTTGCTGCCGACTCCATCCATGTCCGGCTCGCTACGGCACGCCCAGCATCCCCAGCCTGGGGAGGGATGGAGGCAGGCCGGCTGCCGGCGGCCTTGTGCAGCGGGGCCAAAATTCAGCGCCTGCTTCTCGTCGGGCTGTGTGTGCACGGAGCAAACCACCGCCGCGCAGAGGAGGGATGCCGGTGGGGGGCTCCCGGGGACCCCCGTCCCACGATGCCGTCTGCGCGGCGGTGCTTAAGCGGCTTAAGAGATATTCGGCGGAGCTGCGCTGGCGAGCGGCAGCTTGCACGTCTCCCGCTCCGGCACGCTCTTCTCCTTTTTTATTTATTTATTCTGGTTGCCACAGATACGGGCCCATCGCGCTGACATCAGCCCGCCGCCGTCTCCCTGGGTCCTTCCAGCAGGATCCTTCGGGCAGGCAGCAATGAGCCGGGCACGAGCCCCGCAGCTGCCGCTGCAGCACGCGCATCTCGCTGTGCTGAGCTCCGCAGCAGGCAGCACCACCACGCACCCATCCGCGGGGCAGCGAGCAGCACCGCGGACATCTCTTTTGTTTTTCTTCGCCTGTGTCTTTTTTTTTTTCCCTCAGATCAAGTGTTTCCATCCGTTTTGGCTGCTCTCTGAGGTCCCAAGCCAAGCCATTCTGTGATTTCACGCGGTCAGGATGCCATCATTTTGCATCTCGCTGTTGATGGTTTTGCAGCACCAGTAACAAAGGGCCCACTGCCTCAGGTGTCACAAACACCCAGGTGCAGAGCCTTTGAACAAAGCTGCCAGCTGGGGCTGCACAGAGGACAGCAGACACAGTGTTAGGAACCTGCTTCTAGCTGAAAGACATTCGCAGGCATATGATATATATTTATTCACTGTTCACTTCATTGAGCTCACGTTATACCCTCTTTCTCCTTAAAAGTTACCACAAGTCTTTTCATTTCCAGACTTTGTTTTGGGAAGGTGGATGTTACGAGCTCTTAATCTCTTCCTGGCAGGCTAGGCAGAACCAGTCTAAGAGCTTTTTCATGCCTCGTAGCAAACCTTCACTGAGTATTCTTTGACAGCCAACAGTGAGGAAATTCTCATGCTTATAACCACAGTATCCATCTACAAATACCTCGCATCCTCCATAGGAAACCAGCACTTCAGGGCATGTTGATGAGAGCTCTGAGCACAGTTCAGCTGTGGAGCACAGCCCCCATTCCCACAGGCCTCACTGGAGCAGAAACGTCCACCCAAGCTGCTGTGCCACTGCTTCATTATACTTCATGTCTGCCATCTGACCAAGCAACCTGCATCACACAGCAGTGTTACTATAAGCATCATGTTTTCAAGGCTATGGCACCAGAAAGCACACACAAAAGGAACAGATATGAGATCAGCCCACTTTGTCACTCAAACAACTGAGTCCAGGTGAGCTGAACACTGGTTTGGGCCACTGAAATTGCCACAGTCGTTAAACAGGCAACAGAGCTGAGGCAGACAGACTGTCTCTCTTACCTCCCCTGTTGTACACACCACGCTGCAAAGGAGTGGAAAAGTACCTGCTGAGTCACTGAGTGATGCTGAACATATTCAACAACAGAAAGTCAAAAAACCCAGCAGAGAACAGATTCAAATTGGGTGTTCTTGAAATAAGATGAAGTGGAAGTGTGTATGCGGAGCACAGGCAATTTCCCAGCAAAACAATGCTCATGACCAACCACCTACTAGAGGAGACTGCTTTCCATCTACAAAGCAGTTCCTGAATAAGATTATAACTCCCTCCCCTGCTAATTCATGCTGACGCAAAGGGATTTGTCCATGCCCTCAGGGCTGCTGTCTGGATGGGATGATGTTCAGAAGGTAGGCAGAGCCTAAAGCTACCGAGACTGGCTCCTGTCACGTGTAGGAACTGAGAGCCTCAGGCATTTGTATGCACCACTTCTTGCTCCTGCAGCTAACAGCACTTGACCATGAGCAACACGTGATGCTGCATGTCAGCAGTGGCAGGCAAGGGAACACCCCTGTACTCATTTGCCATCTTGAAATGTGTGTGAGATGCCTGAGAAGAAATGCTACACCATTTTGAGGGGGCTACAAGGTACACTGTGTCCTTAGCTAGCTGTAAGGAGACAACACACACCACTGGGATGGGCAGAGGAGGCTCCAGATACCTCGAATCTACACCAGGATCTAACAGGGCAGTACCTCAGATAGTATGATATTTTCTATTGGGGAAATAGGAAGGAGAGATACTGCTGTTCAGTTTTTCACATGCCAAAACAAAAGCCCATCAAATAGGGCTTAACCTTCAGTTTTGCCTGAAAATCAGGCATTTAGAGTGTTAAGAGCCTCAAACCACTGTATCCAGCATATTTCTGTATTTAATCTTCCTGTCAAAGGCTAGTACTGCTTCTAAAAATTCCCACCTAGAGTCACTACAATTTTACTTTGTTTCCACTATAATAAACGACTTCATCCATCAGTCCCCAAGCACCTTGCAGAGGAGTCAGCATCATTAAACCTCACAGAAAGGAAATTGAGGCAGCACAACTTTCCCAACAGCCACCAAGGAACAACAGGCAGATGCGTATATACGCTACCTGTTGGTGTCCCACAGAGGACTGAATGCTGCTTTTATCCATTTGTACAGCCCTTAATTGCTACAGCAACTCACTGCTGCCTTGTTAGCACTTTTCATCCCCTGGGAAATTGCCCTTTCCCGCATTTAGATACTGCCATACAACAAACTCGAGGCTGTGCTGACAAACTCTTATAGAGGCCTTCAGCAATAGGTGGGGGAAGAAGAAAAAAGAAAAAAAAACAAGCTTGATTCCAGTCTCCATCTGCTGGTTTTGTTTTTGTACTGCATTCTTTCCTCAGGACTGGTATCTCGGTTATCCGAAATATTACACCACACAGTGACCCCACTGCTGAGACCGGCCTCCAAACAGGGACACCAAGTGTCCACAGCACCACAGAACAGCAGCAGCAGTGAGATTCTCCCCAAGGGATGGCCCCGGCCCACAGCACTGCCTGGCTGAGCACTGTGGGATGCTGGAAGTTCAGACACTCCTCCAACTCTGTAAGAATGACGGCATTGGTCCCAGTGCAGAGCTTACAGGCAGAAGGTATTTGAAACCTCCACCCTGTGCCATTCCCTGTGCTGCTCCTCCACGGCTCCTCCTGCCTTCGTGATTCAGAAGCAAGCAACTGTTAATGCTTCCTCTGGCTGTGCTTTTGCATGCAACCACTGACACCCTTGCAGATTTCTCCATTACAGACAACAAACAAATGAGACAGCGAGGCAGACCTGTCTGCAAAGCCATGTAGTAACAAGAACCCTCTCTGATTCTAATACTGCAGTTTTTAAGCAGCTTTCATCCTGCTAGAGAAGAAACTGAGTGCCAGAAGTACTGAAGCAGGCTTCCTGCTCAGCATTTTCAGGTCAGGATACGAAACAAACAAAACAAGTTAGCCAGCTTACCCCTTCCAAATGAATTCTCAAAGCACACAAAATGCTGTTTAAGCACTATGGCAAAACTGGGAATACTTTAGGAAGGCAATGCAAGATGAACTCCAGCAGAGACGCATACTCACCTGCACACGTGCTGCCCCTCTGCTGACAGCAGGAGCTCCGTCACCTCAGCGCAGAGACACAAGTCAAAGGTGACATGGCCACCACACCCCAAACAAATGTCACTTTTGGGAGAAGTGACAAAAATTAAAGGGCTGCACAGCTGTCAGTCCTACCACATCCTGGTTTTTCTCTGGTCCAAGTGTAGGAAACAGGGGTCTGCTCTCTGCTTGCCCTCTGAAGACATTAGAAATGATAAAGTTACAGCAGAACATCTCACTGCAGAATGAGAGATTAGCAGTCAGCGAGCCCAGATCTCAGGACTCGACAGTGATGGTTGTTTTGCCAGACATCTTACAAAACCAATCAAGCGTGGAATTAGATGTGGATAGAATCATAGAATCGTAGGGGTTGGAAGGGACCTCAAGAGATCATCGAGTCCAACCCCCCTGCCTAAGCAGGTTCCCTACACCAGGTAGCATCGTGCAGTTGGCTGTCATAATGGGGATCTGATGTTGGTTAAGATAAACAAGACAGGTCTATCTTCCTTTTCATTTTACAAAAGGAGAGCAAGAAGTTAAGAAAACGAGTTCATAGAGACAAAGGGACTAGAGAGGTGAGCACCTTCAGAGCTGCGCTGGGAATCTGCAAGACAAAGATGTGCCAAAACAGTCAGAATTCATGAGATATTCTCAATTCCCTTCCAGGAAATGAAACGGAATTAATGGACATTTCAGAAGTCGTGTTGGGAAAGAAGAAGAAGTTACATAAGGAAGCAGTGCTTTTGAAAACCTTGAAAATGTAGTTCTCAGAATGACTCAAAGCTTTTCAAACGAGAGGGCTGAGCTTGTAAGTAGATGCTGCCAGTCCATATTGTCAACATATTACTCTGCGAATGCATTAAGGCACTTGATTATTTTGTAAATACAGAAAATCATCTTGGGACACAGAACAGCTCAGTCTCTCAGGAGAACAGATAGGGATGAACGTGCTTTAAAATGAGACAAAAAGCTAGCAGTTGAGGAACATGACATTCTGTGAAGCAATGAGAGAAAGGCACAATTTGCAGGCTGCATGAGATATTAAAGGACACGTGGACTTTGTGTGAAAACACAGAGTCTTGAAGCAGGAAGGAAAAAAGTATTTGAATTCTGCTTCACTATCAAAGGCTGGCACTGTGTTCAAAAGATTTCCCCACTCACGAAAATGTCAGAACTGGCACCTTAACAACGTGACTGCATTTACCTCCCACTAACAGCAATCCTCATTTAGATCCCTCACTGATGCACAACCTCCCACTGCTCAGATACCTTTCTGACTGCAAACTGCACGTTGCTGATGACAGTCAAACATTACCAGTTCTGTTTGGCTCCTGTACTTCTGACACACTCCGGCAGACTATATAGAAATTAAGACATTGTACTTTAACATGCATGTAGTGCTTTAGGTTGCAAACATCCATCCTTCTTTTCAGAACTGTCTATAAATACTTTTTCTTTCCCCTAGCTACTGACCAATTAGACTTAGCAGCGTTCACAAAACAGAACACTCTGAGAGGGCACTGACACATGGCCCTCTTTAATTAGAGCTCCACCGCTTTGTTACGCTTCCTGTATTGCATTCCTGCCTCGCCTGTAAGCACTGTAACTCGGTGACACCCTGTGGCTGCCAAAGGAAAGCTGCCCATGTATTCTCACTTGGCCTTGTTTCAGTAGTGGACTGAATTCACCATCCTGAATAGGTCTTGAAGCTCAACTTTACTAAATAAAGACTTATATTCCTTAAGATGTTCACATCACGGGTGTTTGTTCATTCATTTTCATACATGGTGCGAAACGTGGGATGCATTCGGACCATTTGGTCTTCAGCAGTCAGGTTCAACTGAAATTAAAACTTGCTGTAACATGGGTTAATTAATGCCTAGAACTCAGAAGTGAAGAGATAAGTTTTAACGCTGCCTCTACTTGGATTTTTGGTGCCTGGTCTTTGCAGTGTTAACTTCTCCCTCCCTGAAATACTTTGTCAGAACCATTTTTAAAGTACAAAGTAATTTATGAGGAGCTGTCACTGCTAATTAGTGAGTACCAAATACTCTGTACCTCACTATGGTTCACAAGATCCAGTTTAAAAAGTAGCTGTGTGGATTAGAAGTTGAATTCCAGCGGTGAGAAGATGAATTTAGTTCTGCACGCTGCTTGCGGGCTGGCTCAGGAATACCACTAATTATATTACGCACATTAATCCAATCTAGCTGCGGTGTGGGACATCATCTGCCCTTCATGTTCCATCCACAAAAAGCTCTCAGACTCTCCAAAATAGCTGTGGTCTCACTGTAAAAGCTCAGCATGACTACACAAAGCAAGCACAGCACACATTCGCAATGCTGCTTCTGCAATTTACGCTCTCCTTGTAGTTTAATCCATTGTCTTTTCAACATCTCATTTAAAGCATTTTGTCCTCCCAGCAAAAGGCCAATAAGGCAGTCCATCCGTTCCCACATCAGCACCTGATCTGCCACGTGCCTGCACCCTGGCTAGAGCATAGGGAAGTACAAGCCTACCAAAATCTATGCCTAAGTCAAGTGAACAAATACTTAGCAAGTGAAAAAAATGCTTAGCAGATTCCTGAGCTTCCCCAGGCACCAAACTTCTAAATAAGTCTCTTAACTCGAGGCAGTGTGACTGACTTCAGGAACCTGCTGTTTGAATAGAGCTCACTACAGCATCAGGACAAGGCAGCGTGGGAACCCCGATCAGCAATGGCTACAGTCATGCCACGGCTGAAATGTCACTACATAAAACAACATCAGAAGAAAGTTAAGCTAGGAATTTTGCTTGAATCCAGACTATAACTTTATCACTGACAACTAACCCCAAAGCCATGCATAAAGTCAGAGTTTCTTTGGCTTTAGTATATGTTCACTCCTCCCAGCAAGAATTTGCTTTATTAACCATTGTGCAGCAACTCATCCTGTTCTCCCACGCTGGGATAAACAGGTTTGCTTGGGGCTTCTATCTCAGGGCCCCCTGCTTGCCAGTCTAAACACAGAGCACTGCTACACAGCCAGCAGTAACAATCAGTGCCATCAGGGACAGGTTTGACCAATTTATTTTTATTTTTTATTTTTTGCAGGAAGAAGGAAGGCATTGCCAGTGTACTTTGCACCACAGGGCAGTACAAATTTTTATTGATGAAAAAAGACAAAGAAGCAGAACAACTTGGATGGGAGGATCATCCACCTCATATTCCTACACAGCTCTGCAGTGCTACTGTACTGGATTAGTTTCAACCTTCAGCAGTGACTGATCAGTTTCAGGGAGACAGTTGGTGCAGACACGCAATGCAGTAGACTGGAAACAGACTAAGCCAGTCATCCTCTCATTATTTCCATTTCTCTCTGCACAATGTTTAATTGCCATCAGTACCAGCAGCTCTACTTCACAAGAGCCTGTACCACAAAAAGCAGCAGATTTGAGAGGAGGTGATGCAGTACCTCTGGAAATCCACCTCTTCACCTGTGCATGGTATCTAGTTTACTGATACAGAGTATTTGTTAAGCCCGAGAAAGCAAATTCATTAATCAAAGCAGGGATACGGAACTAAAACTTACTCACAGGGAAGCGTTCTTCCCCAATTATGGACGATCCCTAAAATTTCCTCCGTCACCTTTGAATACAACATCCAGTTGCAGCTAGCTGCTACTAAGTAGGAAGGGCAGGTCTGAAGAGCAGGATCAACTACTGCACTGCCTCAAACCCTTAGAGCAAATCTCCATAACAGCACCTCGTGGTCCCACTTCTGATTAGCTTAAGTTTACCATGTTTACAATGTGGCTCAGCACCAACCCCAAAAACCAATTTTGCTTTATGTATGATAAAATGCGAGGGTGTGGTGCTCTCCACCTTCTCTGTGAATTAGTTGCTTATTACAAGACTTACCTATGCAGCAGCTTCATTTTAAGAGCAATCTGTAATGAATGAGCTGCCAAGAAAATGAAAAAGATGAAACTTAAACTCACTTGCACCTCACAGCTTTAGCCTCAACGTGCAAGCTGCAATTTGTTGTCTTAATTCATTCTACTGCTATACAGTTACTGACTTAACTCCAGAGAGTTTTCATATTTGAGACAATAAAACACACGATTTTTGCTACAGGCTGCAATTTCTTACATTAGACTTGAAAAATGTAATCCATCTCCCAAATGTACTTTCACCACAATTTCTACTTTGAATTTTTTTTACACATTATTCATAAGCAGCCTTTCACTGCCCAGGAGGAACTTTTACTTCAAGGGAGGAAGGAGGAGCCACTCACTCTCTCAAACTCAGAATTACTCAGGCCGACCTAAATGACTCTGAATTCCTCTGCTATGCATGATTCTAGTGTTGCTTCAAGCTCTAATGCGTGGCTGCAGGAAAGGTAACCAGAACTTGTTAAACGCTGCTTTCTCAGCAGACGTCACAGATTTATGGCAGAGCACCTGACAGCACAGCTGGAAGCACATGGAATTGTTGAGCAGACCACTCATCACACGTTTTAAGTCAAAGTAAATACTGGCTTTTACCACCTATCACAATTAAAATGACCTTACTTTCAAGCTTGAAGGCAGGCAAGTCGTGCAGATGTGCACACTGATCTCCTAACTAGGTTCCATCACCTCCTTCATTTCCCCCACCCTCCAAAAAAAATAAAAAAAACCAACCAAGTTTTAGAAGAGTCAGAAAGAGGCAATATGCTTACCCCCCAATAATGGTTAGATCATCTTTAATTCTAGCACCTGAAGTTATACAATGGTTTGCTTAATAATCAAGTTTCAAAGAACTGTTGGACACATTCAGTAAGGTGACAACTGTGCAATACCACTCAGTATTTCAATATCAGGGAACATACTCTTGAATTGTTTAAACACAATCCACAGAACTGAAAATTAAACAGCCATCCACGGTTTAACTAAACAATCAGTTAAAAGTCTTACAGTTTAATAATTCACATAATGGTCAGTCTTTAGTAAAGGATACTGAAGTTGATTAAAATGCAACACTAGATTTTACTCTATGGGTGTGTTGGGCAGGCACGCACTTGGCCATTCTTGGGTATAACCAGGAGAGTAAGGAGAAGTTTACCACAGTTTGGCAAATCCCACATTTTGTCAGTTAAAAGTGAACTGTGAGAATTAAATACTCATCTTTACATATACACAAGTTATGCTGTGAAAGCATATTTGCTTACAAACATATAAAAATACTTGTTAACTAGTTTGATAAGAAAATAATGTATAAAAGTATATAGCAAAAACATTTAATCATCTCTGACAATGGAAAGATCAAATTCATTTTTATATCACATGAAATAAAAACAGCTACAATTTTAGTTTTCCTTAATCCCTTATCCAGAAATACAAAGGAAGACAATTTTTCCCCCCCTCCCCCGGTGATGTGAAATTTCATAAGGTGAAATGCCTCAATCCAGAATGAGCTCAGGTATTTGGCCATATTCTAATAGTAGTAGTAATCCTCCCGTAGCTGTTCTGGATTCAGAGAATAAATACAGTAGACTGTTTTGGCCACTGAAATAAAACTGCAGCATAAATAAGAGATGAAAATTTTTGCTGACAATGAAATTCAGTGTAGGTTTCTTAAGGCTAGCTGAATACTCAAAGTCGAATTTAACTGAGGGCAAAAAAGCCAATCCACCCACATATTTGTTTTTTGTTTCTTTGTTTGTTTTTAAGTATTCTCTGTACTTCAATATAGGTCTTTGTAATAGCTAACAAAACGTCAGAAGTAAAAATAAATTAATTCACAAGAGACAACTTATGCATGACTTCAACACCTTGTCCTACACGGTTTTGTTTCATCTCCTTTGCGAATAAAACTTCACAAGGTGCAAGCTCTTAAAGGGAGAGAAGGAAGGAACTGTGGTATTAAAGAAGCAGCCTTAGTGTTTTGTTGTGAAGTCTGCCCCAAGATGACTGAGTCTTCAAGAACTATTCTGCCAGCTTCTTGGACTAAGGCTATTCTGGTGACCACTTTTAGGACATGCACATATAAGGCTAGACCAATACCAGAAGTGATGTAAAATTATGGAAAGAAAAAAAAAAGGATAATCTGGCAGTTGATAGCTTGGTTCTTGGGATTCTCAGAAAATTACACAATGGCAGCCTTTTTTGTCTTTCTCTTTCCGTGTTGGCTCTGGTGAAGGAGGGCACTCTTGTTCTTGAAATTTCCTAGAAACAGATATTGCAAGTTAAACTCACAGAACCATTTTCAGTTAAATAAACGTAGATACTGTATTTAAATTCTCTGCTTCTACACTTGCACAGGGGATGGACTTGCTTCCAGTGCTCAGAACTATAAGTGAGTGACAGTATTTCAGTTTTGCTTTTTGCAGAAGGCCAATATTCACATTTGTGTTATAGGTTGGCTTCCTGGGTGCTCAATAAAATCTGAAAGATTACAGTGATAAAGTTCTCTTTCAAATACACATAATATTCATATAGACATTTCTACCATTACACATGAAAATTTTAGAACAGAGAATACTGGGTGAAGTTCACAGCAGGCAGAAATTTTTCAGCCATCTCCCACTGCATTTCACTGCATCTGCATGAGCTATCCATTGACGTAGGGACACTGATTATTTGGACTTAAGTTATCATACCTTATAACTCTGACAAGTTCATGAAAAGCTTGGTCTACATTCAACCTGATCTTTGCTGAGGCTTCCATGTATGTTACTTTAAGTTGTCGTGCTAGCTGCTGACCTTCCTCTTGTGTCACCTGTAAGAGAAATCAATTGTTAAGTGAAACATTGAGCTGGCACAATTGTGTCAGTAGGTACTGCAAATACAGCTTAAGGGTCTACTTCACTCAAACAATAACTCTCATCTGGAAAACAGATTCTGATAATACATCTTTTCACATTCTAGTAAAAACAAAAAAAAAAGAGAAGATCAAAACTTTAAGGAATTTCCTCCACTGCAGCTGCCTCCCATTCACTTCATTTCTGCATAACAGGACCGAGTTTCCCTCCCTAAACAGACAGGAACCCCTCAAAGCAACTGCCTGAGTCAAGATTTCTGGGGTTACTTCAAGAGTTCAGAACGCTACTGCTGAACTCAGCTCTCCCCAACCCAGACAAATCTAGAGAAAAAAATAAGTTTACAACTTAGAAAACCACTTGGTTTAGCTTCTGAATCTTTATAAATCTATTTATGTCCCATCAAAATATTAAGACAGCTAGTTCTAAGCATACCTTAAATCACAGGAGCTCTAGAAATCCATGAAGTCTCCCCTCTTAAGAGATATTAATGAAACTCTATCTGCCTCTTGCCTCCTTGGGAGGAGGAAAGGGAGATCAAGAGGAAACAGTGACTGTCATAAAGAGCTGGAATAACATTTGAAATGGTAAAGCAGAAGGCAGTAAGCTAGGAGATTTCCAATACAGGAAGGAATAAGTTGGTCATGGTGCAAAACCAAAGGCTGCGTGTTTTTGGATGAAGTCGAAAGCAGTGAGGACAGATGGCAAAGGCCACCTCGAGCAATGCAAGACATGAAAAAGGCTTCAACAGGAAGTCGCCCCCAGAGCAGGGAGGAAAGGGCAGCTTTCAAAGATAAAAGGAAGCGCAGCAGATCTCACCAAGGCAGCAGCTAGTGGCAGAAGTGTCAAAGATTACACTGCTTTCACAGAAATACGTTAAACCAGCACTCACAGAACTGATATAATGAGCACAAGGACCCTGAGGGCTTATTTTTAGTTTGTTTCTGAAAAAGCAGTCAGATGCATGCTGAGATATAGAAACGGCACAGAAGTAGAAATAGATGGCAATAGAAGAACATCATTAGGAGCATCCAGCACAGGGCAAGATGCAGAAGTGCTTTGTAACTTGCAGAATACTTTTTCCTACACCTACATGCAAGGCCTAAGAGTCTTCTCTCACAGCATCTCAGCACATCTGGCTCCCCTGTCACTGGCACCCCACTTGCTCTGCATTCATCTGAACTGAGGCCTGCTCCCCACCACGTGCTCCTGAAATGCTCCAAGAAGTCCCTGCAGCACCTTGTGCCACTTGGAGCTGGAACAGCTCAGAATGCTTCCGCTAATCTCACTCACTGAAGTGACTTTTCTATCAATATTACCTCCAAGCAAAAAATAAACCAGAAAACAACAAAACAACACAACAACAACAGCATCTGTACTTCTAACAGCATCTGACAAACAGTGAATGACTGGGATCCTTCCATTCTCCATTACTGTCTGAAAAACAAACAATACTCGAGATTTTTGCTTCACTTCCACCTCCCTCCCCAGCCCCAAATTGTTGAAATGTCCTTATTCCAAAGCTGCATTGAGAAACACTTGCAGCTATTTTCTGGCATGCCACTGACACTGCAGAATTCCCCAAAGTTTGTATGGAGACCTTCAGAAACTTGAATGCTGCTTTTTCTCATTCATCAGACAAAAAAAAAAAAAAGCTAAAGTATCAACATGACAGTTGCAAAAACAATCTCCTCTACTTTTCTTCACCCCTACAGTAGCCCCCAAAAGATTAAAAGTCAAATAAAACTCAATAACTATAAAACAAAGCATGGCCCTGAGGAGAAACCGAACGTGGTCTTAAACCAATGTGATTGTTCTTTCTTCACTACTGTACTGAAAGCATCTTAGAGATACTGAATAAATACAGCTGTAGGAAACTAATGTTGTAATAAAGTGAAGCTACACTTACCCAAAAATCTGTATTTACAATATTAAAGATGCAACATTGCAGCCCTTATTGTTTTTGCTGGAACATCTGTAACTGCTTAATTTCAAAATAATCTTATTGTCATTTTATCTAATTTTACCAGTATACTGTGAAGCAGCTTGCAGTCAATGTTAGTGACCTCAACAAAATCAATTTAAATTTTTATTTGTTTGGGGCACACTATGGAAGCATTTGCAGCACGCAAGCAGTAAATTAGAGGCCAGAGCATACAAGATCTGCTTTCAAAGCTGAGGGAATTATTGGAAAAGCAAACACAAATAGCAGAAATCAAAAATATGAGCTTAAACTCACATTCTTTGTATTCCCTACTTAGATACGACAACCACAACAGACTTTTCAGCAGTAAAGAGAGATTAAAGGACACTAGCAAAATCAAAATTACATACTTTTTTCTTCAAGGACCACACAAATTTATGTTTACAGAACATATGGACTGGTGTCAGAAGGTGATAGTGGTTCCTCTCCCACCCAAGGGAGCACTTTGCTCCTACTCCTTCCAGTCCCACTCCTGCTGCATGGAGATCTCCACATCATTTGCAAAGAGCAGATCTGTCAACTGCCTCACCAGCACCTCCAGTGTTGCTGGCTCCGGCTTAAAGCAGGCAACCTTAATGCTTCTCTATAGGGGCAGTCCACTACTCATGCACTGCATTCTGTCCACATTCTCACTGTAAGGGTTCCTTTGGTACACACAATCTGGTTATGAAACAATGACATTTAATCAAAGACCAGCTTGCTGTATTCAGCTTCTGCATCAGATAGCTGATTGCTTGTTATTCATAGAGGTCAAAATCAAGCAAGCCATGACATAACCTGAAGGCATGATCTTTCTGTGAGATCACAGACATCACTATCTGGCCATTTCAAGACACTTCGTGCCAAGCCACCCATGAAACAGCAAAAGCAAGCTATGAACTACTGTTAGCTAGCATCCAGGCTCATGCAGAGAAAGGTCCAACCACAGGACTGCCTGCCAGGCATCATTTGCTGTGCTGATCATCTGTCTAGGCATAAAAGTCAAGGACCTCTCCTTAAAATCTTGTTATAAATGCATTCAGCAATACAGATATGTTAACACCAGCTCATTCAGTTCAGTAACAATGCATAATCTGAAACGAGCGTTGAATGAGACTCAAGCACTTTCCTGTTGCAACTTGGATTTTCCTTGAAACCCTGCCATCTGGGGAATGAGCAGACTTGACCCAATTTAAGCCAACAGTTATCTACAAAAAGTCACACATGCTGCGCTGACAAGCCTGCTCCCCTGTTAGCAGTGCTTACTGTCACACAGTCAGTTCTGCTGTAGGAGCACCCAATGTTGTCCATGGTATGCAGAATTAACCCATGGCATTGACTTCAAGGGAAGAGCAGAGACATGTCACTAACCCATGACTGATGAGGGAATCTGGAACTATTGGTAGTTTTATTCTTATACAAAGAAATTTTAAAGATTAACACTTGCTCTTCCTCTAATAAATCAGTTTTCTTCATCAGCCAAACTGGTATATATTCAGGACTTCACCTCCTGTACTATATGAGAGACAAAATTACAAGTCTCTTAATTCCATCTAGTTACAGCTATTATTGTGGTAAACTATTGTTTCAAACTTCCTACTTCATTTGTTTTCTTACAAGAAACACCTGAGTTGACCTACTTTATTATAGCTGCTACTTTAAGCTACACCTTCAGCATGTCACTAGGGTTTCATCAAGATCATACTAAAGCCTGTGCATTTCTGCAGTATCACGCAGCTCACATATTTCCTGAGCAGCAGTCAGCACTGCATTGGGATTGTTAGTTATTTGCTCCCAAATTTATGGTATCATGATGACAGCACTTTGCACTACGTTCAACTACAAAATTCAGCTCCTTGCACAAAGGTGTGGTCGGACCCTTGAGACGCCCTAAACACTTTCATACATATTTAACTCTTTCCAGATGCAGAAATATCTGTGTTAATTGTAATAAATATCACCAGTTGATCAAAACATAAGCTAAATGACTTTGTTTTACATTCTCAGAGCACACTTTATGTGTGATAGCTCTCTGGTTTCCCTTCTGTCCTCATGAAAAAGGTAGATGATGATCACAAGCAGTCTGGTTCTAAAAATTCAGCTTTCTGAATCTCTGAGGGCCAGCACTTCTCTGTGTGCCCACAAGCTACAGTCCAGAACCGCCTCCCACATCACAGGGCTTGGGAGGGAAAGCCCTGCCTTTGCTCCTGCCTCTCCCTCATGCTGCCTGTGCAGCAGGCTGGAGTTCTCCATACTTGGGAAGATGCAGTGGCAGGACTCGCTTTCAGCCAGGTCAGCAAGCTGAGCCAGTGCTCTGAACAGATGCCAGCAGCCTGAGCTCACGTGATGGAGCAGAGTCTCTGGCTGCTGTTTAACATCCAGCTGATAACATCTCACTGCTCACTGCTGCCAAAAGGCGAGGTCTCACTTTCTTTCCCCCACCTCAACTCCTCCCTGCTCTGCTCAGAGCCACGGTCCCACCCCTTCCCATGCTTCAAGCTCTGGCACTCACTCCATCTCTCCATGAGCTGATTTCACTTACACACGTATCAGAGCCCTTCCAGCTTGTCTGTTTTTCTCCCTGTCTAAAGAGATGATTCAGCTCACTGAGTGCCTTGGGTGAGCGCTAGCACCAAGACGGAAAGATCACAAATGTGAAGTCAAGGAGGGAAGCCTCTCCCTTCTGGGGAACTATTATGTCACTTCCACATCCCCAAATCATTCCTCTAGATTGACATAAGGCCAGAGCCCCATCACATGACAGAGAAAGGAGCAGAGAAGAGTTAAAAAAACCCCACAACTAGCTGTTTCAGCAAACCTACAAGTGCTATTACAGCTACAGATTAATGAAGTCCTGACCTAGGATAGAAGTGACAAACCCATCAATTTGCATGCAAATCACACGCACAGCAGTACCAGAAGTTATGCTGCCAGCATCTAAGATCAATTAATGAAGCTATGAAAACAACAATAAAAATGTTTCTGGTGACATGTCCTTCTGTGTTCAGGTGTAGGCAGAGAACTGCAAAGCTGGACATTGTGGAAGCAGCTGCTTTCAACTGCTTTCTGAAGAAGAAACTAGTAATCGAGCATTGGAGGGACTAGCAGGAGAAAAGTGAGGGCATCTCTTTTAAAGGAGAAACTGATAAGTTACAGGCTGCATAGTAACATTAAGAGAGAGGGGAGATCAAAAAGTTATTTCTAGGAATGATCTCCAGGATTACTATTTACATTTGCAGGTATCCTCTGAAAATGTAAGTTGACAGATGATGTTATTTTCCTCCCAGAGTATTTAGAAATGTGTCCTTCAGCTGTTATGGTTTTCAGAACAGCTTAGTTTTACCTACACAGTTTAATGCACAGCTGTTGCCATGAGAAATGCCTCATGCTCCAGGACATGCAAGGTTAAATCCAGGAATTCTGATGGGGGTACGATGGTAACTGAAGCGGGAACATATTTCACTTCTGTCTCAGGGACAGGGGCTACATAGCTCTGTGCATGTGTGAGCACATGAAGTTACTTCCAATGAGTCTGTGCAAAGCCCCTGTTAAAGATTCTTTCACAACAGAACATCCTATGTTGGAAGGGACCTACAAGGATCAGAGTCCAGTTCCTGAAAAAGTATCTTCCAGCGAGTCTTTGTTTTGTAATGATCTTTCAATACTCAAGTTCTGGATAGAGAGGTTGTGACAATCAACAGAGGGTATTTAACAGGAACTTTTTTTTTTTTTTAAACTGAATGGCTTCAAGTGCTCTTCCAGAAAATCTTTCAACAATTGTGTACTAAACCACAACATGAACATTGTTTCACATCAAATGTTTTCATGCTCAGGCCACTGGCTCCTGATACAAGCAATCTTTTGTTTAGTGAAGAGTAATATTTATGTAGACACTCACAGACAGACTCAAGTCAGGTAAACAAAACTGAGAATCTTAAGTTGTTCTCTCCTTGTTAATCTTCTAAAATAGGGAAATCTCAGTAGCTTTCAGTTTACTTTCAGGTAAAGAAAATCAATCGTGTGCTATCAAAGCTGGAAGAGTCATCTCACTGTCTCATGAGAAAACAACTTATTTCAGAAATTGAACTACAGAAGTTTGACACCTGCTCCTTTCCTGCAGGTTTAGGACAATTTCAGTTCAAACCATCAATTTGATTTATGAAAACCAAAAGAGTAAATAAATAAAACCCATTTAAGTTCTTCCTTTAAATCAAATAAAATCTTTTAAGCTCTCCTGCAACTAGAAGTGAGGTTGAAATCTACTGATTCCAAAATTTTAAGGCACTCAAATAAGAAAACACTGTATTGCTACACTTCCAGCTTCCAAAGCTTTAAGTCAGTTATGCAGAAGACAAGTGTTCAAATGGAAAGAGACAAATGGCTACTCATTCATATGTAACACAACAGCCAGCAGTAACGGCAGTGCTGGAATGTGCTCTGCTTGGCACAGTGCACAGTGGTGAGTAACAGATAGGAAGAATGACACACATCCATGCCTGAGCCATGACAAAGCTCTCAACCTCTGTATGTGAATAGATTTGGTCTAACATCACCCGTGAGTCAGACAGATCTGCTGCATGTGGAATGCCATCATAGTTCAAAAATTCTTCAAGCACAGATCCTGAGTACAGTTGTTTCTTGCATTACAGTTAGCTAACACGTTATCATTTTTTTCCCTTTTGTTTCTTGTTCCCACTCTATGATTGTGAGAAAAATAATGAATCTTCCATGAGAGCTAGCAGTACCTAGTAACAAATTAATTACCTGTCTTTGGTGGTCCAGATCTGCTTTATTACCAACTAGAATCATAGGAAACTCATCACGATCTTTCACTCTAAGAATCTGTCGTTGAAACTTATAGATTTCTTCAAAACTGAAAAAGAAAAATAGAGCATCAGTGTACTAATTCATAGATTCTCAGGTTCCGCACAAGTTCAGGAATGATGAATCACCTATTGGGACTTGCCCTGCCATGCCACACAAGCACAGACAGCTGCACACGCTCCATCAAAGAGTCCACTGTCACAGCATGACCAGAGAATTATGTAGTACTGACTCAAGCTTGCAGTGGAGAGGACCTGACTTCGTCTAGGCCATGGGTTAAGCAAAACACTGTTTCATTTTAGAGGGACCAGGACGCCAACCAGTTGAAGAGAATCAGGCCAAGAACAGTTCATTCCATAAATGCTGATTTTTGAGTTTAACTCTAGCTAGAGTATTCAAAATGCAGCCTAGAGACAGCGGTGATCAATATTTCAGCTAGCAACCCCCAGAGCTATAACCAGGAATGTGGTAGGGAGATGGGGAGGGAAGGAAAAAAATATATCTTGAAGAGAAAAACAGGAGGGCTAAATGAGCAGAAAGCTTCAAAATCACCAACTACATCTTATTGGGTAGTGTTGCTGTTTAGACAGTCAGAAGTATTCCAGTAATGCAATATATTAGAGCAGCTAATTCTGGCCTAAACATTGACTTTTGGAGAGAAAAAAAAATAAACCACACCATTTTCAGTAAAAACAGTTAAAGCTTCATCACTGCATACAGAGCTTCAGCACTGATGCTGGTAAGCAATCAAGTTTACTTTGACTCAGAGACATCCCAAGCACTATAATTAACTCCAGGTATATTGTCTGAAGCCATTTACAATTGCATTTCATTAGAAAATGCACATAGGCAGACATGACAATAAGAACACCTCAGCCTTCTAAAGCAATAATCAGAGGAAACAAAGAAAGAATGCCACTTGGTCCTCCATTGTTAATTCTCCACTTAGATGTCTGTAGCAGTTGGAGGAAAAGGTGAAAGTTACTGACTAATTCACACAGATCTCATGGTTCAGAATGCCTCAGCCACACTAGACACACTTCTAGAAGATGCTTCACCGACAGGTAAGGCAAGTCTTGAGTGAAATGGATAGCAGAAAAACAACAAGAACTCTGCTCCTCATTAGTCTCTTAAGGATTTTAGAGGGGGAAGTGATATGCAGGTTTAATATGACAAGATCTGCTTAAGATCAAGGCACATCCTTAGCCAAAAGAGCAAACAACAACTTAAGATTTCCAGACAAGCCAAGGAATTCACATGGTGATTTTAGAAGTGCACAATCCCCTGAAACAAAAATATTTACGTTAATACAAGTGTTCAGACTGTCTTAAAACCAGACACAGATCTCTGACAGAAGCATAAAGTTTCTAATGACAGTACATCAAGATGAATCTGTATTTTTATATGCACCTTCATAAGTGAATGGTACACATCCAATTGAAGTGTGTATACTCCACAAACAGCTTATTTTAATCCTCATTACTGAGAGATAATTTAATAAAATCAGAAGTCTGTAGGGTCCATACTGAATCTGTAAGGAAAATAATACTGCAAAGAATTTTTTTCCCTCGTTGTATTAGTCTTTCTGTTTTCCTCAAAGCAAATGTGATAGCTCTCTGCCCACTTCTCCTTTACCTCCATGTATCTACCTAGCTCCATGGATGATGATCATAGTGAGAACAGTGACTACTTATACACAGCAGTTTCCTGCTCTTACAATGATCAGAAGCTACCTGACCAAGCTCTCAGCTGAAAGAAAATCTTGTATTTCAATTCAGCTCCGTAGTCATGCAGGTTCCAGTCAATTCATGGAAGTAGGCAGTGAGCATCTGCCCGCAGAAGAGCAGAGACAGCCTGAGCTGGATGTCCCTGCCCAGAAATCCACAGAACCAGGTGCTGGATGCTGATGAGCACATGGCAAGGGGATATTTCCTAAGGACTGGGACATGATAGCATATTTCCCTTACTTGAAGTCTGTCACCTGCAAGGAACTAGTACACTAGGCTGTAATGCAGCATTTGAACAGAGTTGACTCTGTTTATGCTCAAGTCAGCTACTCTAAGGGACAGACCCTTACAGTTCATTGATTGCTTCGAAGGGTTTTCAGTGCTGAAAGCACGTTACACTGCAGAACATCAGAGGTTTGTCTGTTTATTTTTCCCCAATGAAGGATGAGCAGCAATTTAAGATTAGTCACAGATATAAAGATGGATTTTTTAAAATCAAATTAACTTGACTGACATCAGACTTACCTTCCTCTATCAGTGACTGAGAAAACGAGCAGAAAACCCTCCCCTGTCCTCATGTACTGTTCACGCATGGCTCCAAATTCTTCTTGTCCCGCTGTATCCAGAACTGAACATAAGCAAAACATTAATTACTACAGTTCAAGTTCAAAGAATATAAACCCAAAATAAAAATTCTCCTTGATAGGATACTACAAGAGACTCTTGTGAACAGCCAAGCAGAAATCTCTTTTACAGAGATGCTACGTGGATTTTTGCTAATATTCACAACACATCCTGGGACTGATTGAACAATTCAAGACCAATCAAACTAAAAGACAGTTCAATAAACATCCACTAATTTGGGTCCAGCTGATGGAGCTGTAAAACACATAGAGATGGGGGGTGGTGTTGGGAGGGGTGCTGTTTTGTCCTTGAAGAAATCACTGACAAGGAAGAACTGAAACTTTTAGAACAAAACAAATAGATGGCACGGGGGAGAGATAGCACGTGACAGCCAAATGAAGCAGTTTTTATTCTACTTACTGTCCAAGCGCGCAGCTCTTTCATCTATCACACACTGTTTGGTGTAGGAGTCTTCAATTGTAGGGTCATAATCCGTAACAAAATAGGACTGAGGGGAGGAAAAAAACGTGTAAGAAACATAAGCAGGACACTAAGGTTTTAAAGCTCCAAAGCTTAGTGAAGGAGAGAGGTTAATATGTGCACACAATAGTTTGTACTCAAAAATATAACCTTTCTTTTCCTCATAAATGCTCATAAATCATAGAAATTACTAGCAGGTTACTGAATTTGCTGGATTACTACAGGAATTCTGGCTTCTGGTAATAATGCCTTGCATTTCCCAGCAGGAATTCCTAGAAGCCAGAAGTCTCTCGGGGCTCTTTGAGCCAGGAACTGCTGCGTCTCTCTGAACGTGTGACAGGGTTCAGACATTTCTGGCACCTCTTGTACATTTCCAGGATTTTGCTTCTCCACTCTCTAAGTAACTTCTAGGAAGCACTAGGATTTTCCCAGCAATTTCTCAAATTCTTTACTGGTTTTGTAACTATTTCTACCATGCAGAACAAGTGGCTCAGCACCACCAAATTCCTCCCCCTCGATGCTGCCACTGGTGATGAGCACTGTCCTGACTGCTCAGACACCTGGATGAGTATTACAGCAACTGGAGGAGCACAACCTACATATGTTTCTCAGTTTTGTAAGCCCAGAGGGAAACTGGATAGCTTTAAAGCCACACATTGGTTACCATGAATTAGGGAAAAAAAGGCTGTCCTTGCATTAATAGGGTATCACAAAAGATAAGGTATATGGCCTTGTTTATTTTAACACCAGAAATTCACAGGACCACCTTCCCCATCACATACATTTAACGATACCAACAAGACACCACCACTCATTATCCATGCCCTAAACGTACTAAAGTTAACAGATGACACAGTAGGAAAATAGGAAGAAAAAGACCCAACTAAAATAACTGAACTTACAGCACCAGCCCACTGACCTTCTCCAGACACATCTGTCAGTACAGAACATGGTTAAATACCTCCTGTAACACTGAGCTGCTGCTCACCTGCTGTGATGCATGTTCCCAGCTGTGTATATTCTATGCACATACACTGCAGCCTGGCCATCTTGCACTTGGCTACAGGAAAGGTGAATACATGTTGCTGCAGAGCAGTTCATTTAGCTCTGACACCACACTGAAAACCGTTGACCCCCCAGATCAGAGACATGAAACAGCTTCACATATCTCCTTCTCATTTGATCAGGCATATCAGGCATTAGTAACCTGTCCTTCACTTCTGCATCTTTTCCCTTCTCCTCCTTTCCAACTTCTTTCTTTTTTAAAATAAGCAAACCATGAAGTGCAAGTGTCAGACTAACCACACATACATGGAACTCTATTCCTCCCTCAGATGAGGGATAAACTGTCTGAATCCAACATCAGCCTCATTTTGAATTCAGACTGAGCACACGTCAGAGCTCCCCCATTTAGCAAGTCTCATATGGGTAATTTCTTCCCTCCCTTAGAGATACGCTGCTAAGTCTGCTGTCACAGCCACTTTAGGAGAGTCTGGCAAAGCAATTAGTGCTGTGGTTTACCTGCAGGCAGAGAACAAAGCTAACGTGCCTGAAATAGCTCCTGGTTTTGAAGGAGTCTTCCTGAATTGCACTGGGACTAGTTGCTGCAGGGAGCATTATCCACAGCTCACAGCCTTATTCAGTCAGGACTGATTTACAAACGTCAGATGTAGCAGGTAGAGCATGCATCAACCTGAGCAGAAATGGACCTTACTGTTGCCACTCGGCCAGTGTTTGAAGAGCTGAGATGATGCAGTAAAGCCTGAAGTACTCCAAGAGGTGGCACCCTTACCTCTGAAGGCTGTCCTGCCAGCAAAACGGCACCCATACATCCAGAGGGCCCAAGATTGGAGTGCTTTTGTAGAGATAGTCAAAGAGCTTGCTACAGAATTGTTTAAAGGACTAACAGCTGCACCAACAGATGTAAACCACTGCCAGCTTACAGGTTCCATGCCCATGCTGAGTCCAGGAAGATTTGCTCAGTGATGCTGTGCTATGCCAGGCTCACCTACTGCATGAAAGCTGTACATCTAAGCCCTCATATTCCACAAGTCTCTTTACTAGACCACTGAATGGCAGAGCTAGAGCAAACACCTTGGATGCTGGCTGGTACAAATCATGCAGGATCACTCTCTTGTGGTACTGCAATTGGTCACCCCCTACAGGGACATGCTTGCTGTATCTCCCTTCCCAAAAGCAATAGTTCTCCCACGGTGAATTTGAGAGGCTGAGCCTCATTCAACCAGCTCTGCTGCAGTTGGCCGCTGGCTGCAGTACATAACTAGAAGAAACTTTTGTGAAGATAATAAGCAAATATGGTCTTCTGTTACACCATTCCTTTCATCACTAATGAAATCAAGGCTCCTTCCACCCACTTCCTAGAAGGGAAATGAGAAGCCAAACCCAGCAGTTTCATCAACCATACAGTTTACCCAAAATATCATGCAACAAGTTTTCTAGATTTCCTCTTTCTAAGACTGCTGAGGCAATCCTGTTCCAAGATGAGAAAACCTACCAAAGATGCAAGGCCTTACGGGAAGAGGAAAAAAAAGTAAAAAGGAGAGAGTATTCCCTGTAACAGCTACAGGCTGGATGTTAGGAAATACTTCTCCAAGAGTGGTCAGGTACCCAAGAAGGTGGTGGAACTGCTGTCCCTGGAGGTGTACAAGAAACATTTAGATGTAGTTCTGAAGGACATGGTTTAATGGGAAATATTGGCGATAGGCGGATGGATGATCTTAGCGGTATTTTCCAACCTTGGTGACACCATAATCCCTTGTGACTGGGGAACTCACCCCCTCCTATAAACACACACTATCACCATCCTAAAATGTGTTTGAAACACGGAATTGTAGTTTGGAAGGGACCTTTGGAGATCATCAAGTTCAAGTCCTTGCTAAAGCAGGTTTCCTACAGCATGTTGCACAGGAGAAGATCCTTCCCTGCAGAGCTGCTCTCTAGCAGGTCAGCCCCTAACTTGTACTGATGCATGTGGTTATTCCTCCCCCAGTGTGGGACTTGCTGAACCTCATCAGGTTGCTCTCTGCCCATCTCTCCAGCCTGTCCAGGTCTCAGCACACACCAGCATAGCCACTGTACCATCAGCAAACCTGCTGAAGGTGATCTTTATCATTTCCACCCGCTGATGAAGATGTTGAACAAGGCCGGACCTAGCACCAGCCCCTGGGGAACACCAGTAATTACAGGCCTCCAACTGGACTCTACGCTCCTGATTACAGCCCTGTGATTTCCTGACCTTCCCAGGAGTTTCTTCTTGTAGCACTCCGGAACATTACCACACTGACTGTAACTGTACGTTCCAGAAGTTGTTTTCCACATAAAGATAAGAGTAACTCCTACATCATTGCTTCAATCACCCAAGTTTTCTGGCAAGGAGAATGTGTGAAAATCTGCCTTCAATTTATTATCTCCCCTCGCCCATTTTGCTGCCTTTAGTATACAAAGGGGAACTCCTCCATTAGCTGGATTCACTCAGTCCCAAAACTCCCTCTCCATAAATTAATAATAACGATCAGCAAAGAAAAAACATTTTACGTGTAAAGATGCAGGTCCACTGTCAAGTTACATACTTTTTATGGGGCTTTTTTAATTAGTCCTCGTTGGGTCATCAGTAGCCTGCAAGCTACAAAGTCACTGAATCCTATTCCCCGGCACTACGAGGTAAGCTGCAAGACGTAGGAAGGGCAAAGCACACTGCTGTGACTAAGCTGAAGGAGCGGTACATGCCAAAATACATATTCATCCTCCCTGTCCATAATCTCCATTGTATTTACTAAATATACGCTTAACATTTCTAAAGAGCCACTAGTTGCTTATTTAAATTTTTTCCACATGTTTAAATGTTTAGTTTCAATCCAGTGAAAGCAAGGAAATAGAAGGGTTTCCACCCTCCAGCTGAAGTTACAGACAAACTCTGGATTTAAATAACATCCACAATTTCAGCATTGCGCATAGCCCAAGAATCCTTCCCAGCTGTAATTCCTAAGTCAGGACTGAAAACAAACACGTTGATGCAAGACCTGAGTTTAGGACACACATACTCGGCCAGTCCATAGGAAAGCAGGTGGCCATGATACAGAAGGACAGGTGTGTCCTCTAACTATCCCAGACTCTTACATTGCAAGTTACTTTCTTTCATTTCTAGGAACAGTTAAGAGCAACTGTGCCTTTCTTCAGGAAAATTAACAGTTGACATACAGTCAGTGCTTCAAAGCCATCAGGGATGCTTCCTTCCATCTACAGCACTTCCCACTGTCGTAATGCATCCTGCCAGCACTGTTATGACTACCCAGGGAAACAGAGGCAATTTGTAACTGCAATTACCGCAATTATCAAGTGATGTGAAACACTTGATAATTTTGACAATGAAAACTGAGAGGCAACAACAGAAGAAGGATAAACTGAAGTGACAGTGAAAGAGAGGGCATGAGCCATGCACAAAGCAACCCCTTTGCAGGGGAACTACCGCAGCCGGAGCACCAGCTATGACACTTGCTGTCCCCCACCTGGGTATTCAGCACAAAAAAACAACCAAGGCTGCTTTTATCAAATTGAGAGGTTTTTATCTGTTCCTGAAGAATGAGCATCACATGTACATAAAACAGTGATAATTGTGATTGAAGTCATGCTTGCTCAATTCTCAGAGAACACGAAGTTCTCACATCACCCATGAAGGTCTAAGAGCATTCCCGCTATACCACTTCTACCATGCACTCCACAGACCACAGAGGTACAAGTCTTAAATCCTGAATAAGATTCTATAGGATTCAAAATAAACACCTGGCATAGTTAAGTATAACTCAAATACCACCCTCCAGTATACATAAGGATCTCTCATACATTGTCAAGAGATTGTGCTTCGCTTGGAAACACTGAAGTAAGAATCAATCCTATTTCCCAGCCATACATTCTTAAGCCTCTCCTTTCTCCATTCCACATACAGGGATCACTGAACAAGTACATAAGAAAAAGATATGCCTGTTCTCAGCACACAGACATATTTATTGTACATAACCACATAATACAGTTTTGCAGTAGTCCCTACCCAAAGTACCTAAAAACAAAGCCAAATTCGCTTCTCCCACAGGTGTTGGGAAGCAGAGGCTGGGGGAGCAAGGGGACACAGGGGGAAGCGCCTACATTTTGAAGATAAGTGCATACATCTGAATCCTATCTAACCACCTTTTGTTTCTGCATTTAAGCGACTTGAACTTCCCATCCACAAACACACTCACTTCTGCTCCCATTTTTGCCCTGGGGCAACTAACAGGATGGCCTGGGCTCAGCAGAAGCTGGAGAGCTTCTGACTCCTAAAAAGATAATTACAGGACTCTGGAGAAACAAAAAAAGAAAAACAAAAAAACCACCAACAACAAAAAAAACCCCATACCATGAGGATCCAAGAAGAAGTGGCAGATCCTCTCAGAGAAAAGGCATCTGACACACAACCAAGGCAGTCTGACAACTGTGAGTGCATGCTCCTATCACAAAAGCTCACAGAATAAATATGGCAAACGCTTTATTGAAAAAAGATGGCACGCCTTCTTGCTAACTTCCTGCCAGGCTTAAATAAACTGTCAAGAGAACTCTTGTGAAGTGTTAATGCAGCCTCAGCACTTGACTTATGGACAGAACGGAGAGCGGTTACATGCACGTAACATCAACGCCGAGGAAAGGGCTTTTAATTCATATATTGTGCTGCAGAATGGAGCAGCCTTTGGCTCAGTTAAAAGCTGGATATGAACATCTTTAAAAAAGCTTCAAAAACGTCTATTTTTTTAAACAGGCTTCAGATTTAAATTCAATCCAAGTCTGTGTGTGCTTACATTTCTCCCATTGCTAGCTGACAGCTCCCCACGCCGCACATAGCTCAGCAGTGGTAGCTATGTGCTCTGCAAGCGCTTTGCCTCTGGTTTACAGCCCTCCTACCAAGTGCCAAGTGCCCTCCCGGACATGCTGTATGCTAGATGAACCTTAAACTCTGGCTGCTTATGGCAATGCAGTCCTCAGTGCTCAGGATCAGAGAAAAATTCACGTTCCCTGTCTTTTAAGACTCCTTTATACGGCCTTGAATTAATGCCCTTTAATGGCAGCGAGCGCCAGCAGTGTTCTTTGAAGGAGGCTATGCAACTTCGAGTCTAAACATGTCTGATTATAAAACATGCTCTATCCTGCAAGCACAGATGAGTCTTGATTTCTTTTTTGCTTCACAACAGATATATGCAAGAGCCATTTGCAATTCAAGGAACATTCAAGTATTCTGTGCTTCCTATCTTCTCATCTCTAAGATTTTATTAGGCCTAGTGCAAACCTGCTTTTTAGGAACATCTGAGTTTCCACCTCAAGAAGCTCACACCTTCTTACACTTAAAATCTGGCTTCAGAAAAGGTGGATAACCAAATAATGGGACTACAGCTGTAGATGGAAAAAAGAAAAGTCTCTTAGTAAAGTCCCCCCGACGACAGGGGGCTGGAGCTTACTTGGATCACATATAACATCATTAAAACACCTCCAACCGTGTGACAAGAGGTTCTGATTTATAAATTTAAGTACCGTGATGGGGTAAGGTTTAGAATCAATTAATATAGCTCATCACTTCAGTAACTGAGACCTAATTAAAACAGTCAGCAAGAGACTTCAGATTAGAGGCTACAAAGCTGTGTTCAGGGCATTCACAGTCTTAAGAAGCCACTTTACAGCTCCTTGAAGGATGCACAGGAAGTGTTCAAGTATAGATTGAAAACTTTGACTCCATGGCAAAAATAACACTGGTAGAGGTTCAAATCAAAACTGTTTAAATCCATTCAAGTTGCAACTAGATTTCTCAAATTGCCTGGCCTCAGCTAGGGACACATGGACCCACAGTATTACTTTAGTGCATGCCTTCTAGCCCAAATAAGCGAGTAAAACCTGTCAAATGGGCTGAACCAAAAGAATGAAAGCTTCCAGCAGTATTCACTACATGCCATTTGATTCATTAATAAAAGAAAAATGGCAAAGAAACATTAGCATGCATGTAATTAAAAGCGAAGATGATTTTCAGAGCCCATAACACACCTCACTTACACTATGAGGTCACTACAATCAGAGATAGCAGTGCATTAGGTTCCATCCCATTTTTTTTCCTGTTACCACAGTAAGCCTCATGGAATTCCTGAACACCAGCTTGGACAACAGCCAACGTGAAAACGTTCGGCTTCATTAGCAAGGCACAGAGTACTTTCTTTTTCAGAATTTAGTGGCTGATCGTTTGAGGCTAATTATTTAGGAAGAGCTATAAAATAGTGCTTAAATCTACTAAGAACTATTGTGTCAGACAAGCACGATTCTCATACATTATTTGGGCAAATAAAGCTATTTAACTCCAACCTTTTGGCCTGAGACTAGACTGCCTAGACTCATTTCATAGACTACAGACAATTACTGTAATCTTTAAGTTTTGAAAGTGTCATAATCAGAATTGCCAAGAACACTGAAGTGACAGATGTGTTATATTTAGCCATCCATTTTCATTAGCAAGATCAACAATTACCAGTTTTCCTCCCAAATCCTCATTCAGCTAAAACACACAAAGCAGTTAACTTTGAGTTCTGAAATTCTCAAATGCCAACGACAGACGTGGTTGTATACCTATGAAGTCATCGACTTCTTGGAAGTGTGTTAATCCTTCAGGTGGGCCAACATCCAAAACTGAATGTTGTACATTTTACCACTGTAGTACGTGTAGCAAAAAATCAGTTCAGATGAATACATCCTAGACAGCTTTCCCTTAGAAATGGGTATCTGAATAGCTGGCAGGTGGCAAGCTGGTAGACAAAAAGTCCATACTGAAAAGCTACCATAGTGATAACGTACTAAATGCACACTTCTAACAAGGCACTTTAAGCTTCCTTCACACCACAGCAGACATGGCTTGAAAGCTGCACCAGATGAGACAGAACACCTCAACACATACGAACCCCACACTACAGCACTGCCAACGTCCCCAGAACTGCCATTCCAGCACATCCGTATCAGTCATCGCTCCTCAGTCTCAGATGAATATGTGCTTTTTCTTTTTTTTGCCTCCTCAAAGAGATTCCCTGAAGTTCATGCCTAAGTAAAGCTTCAGAAAGAAGGAAGATTTATCCCGGTCAACAAATATTATCTGGCAGGCTCTCCAGGTGAGCAGGAATGAGAAGAGAGCACAGCACCTACATGCCGATCAATCCCAAGTCCAGAAATAAGCTCCGTAACTTTAACATCCTCTCCTCATCAGATGTTTTTTCAAGGGACTGATGCTACGGTGCTGTTTTTTAAACCTAAATGGAAGAACTAGAAGCATTTATACCCTTGGCTTGTGATTTAGAGCCAAACACCACCACTTAAGAGCATTTTCTGCTGTCCCTAAGGCAAGGTGTCAGGTTAACCTGCCCAATTGTGAAAAGGAGGGGACTTGGCATGGTAGAAGAGGAGCAAAAAGCCTTTTAGCAGCAGCAACAGCATGATTCTGGCTCCCAGCACACAAGTGACCCTTTGTTTGCTTTGTCAACCTGGACACAGCACTCGAGTGATCGATTTCTGACAGAGGGGAAAAGACTGAGCTTGACTATTGTCAGCCAAACACAGCAAAGCAAAGTGATAGCCACTGAACGTGCAACTCTGTACGATGGAGAAATTCTACCTCAGGCTTGGTAGAGAGGTATCTGGCATGCAATTCAGAAAGATTAACCTGAAATCACAATGAGGCACAACAGCCTGTGGAAAAGCACAGGTCCATTAAACAGAGGCAATTCCCACAGATGTCGACACTGCTGCTTCACAAGAAGTGGCTCCAACTAACACCAGGTTTCCATAAAACAAAAGACTGTAAAACTAATACACAGCATTAAAGGAACTCACAGCTTGGACTCCTGCAACTGCGACAAAACTTCAGCTGGACAAATGGCTTTGAAAAATAGCAAGCACTTTCCAGACATCAGTGCAGTGCAGTGCTTTTCTTTCCAGCCTCACCAGTGCTTGCACTGAAGTTAAATCTCTTAATGTCCCTGGAATAAATCTTTGCAGCCATTACGGGACTTTTTCCTCTTACTACCATCAGTAGCAGACTTCTGGATCAAAGGCAACTCCTTCACATCTGGCAGTGCCATTCAGACTGCTTTTCTCATTAGTGCTAGGCTGCAGGACAGAGTGCACGGGCTGCCTGTGAAAGGAAATGCAGCATTTCGTTTCTCATCTTTCAGAGTGCATACACTGAAGCTTTTATGTTGCAAACAGTTCAAGTACCCAGAAGGAACGCAAGAGATAACGTGGGAAGTTTTATCCTCAATGCTTAGAAGTAAAAAATAAAAATACAGACGATAGTTGTGAAGTATGGGAAGTTGCTGTTCCGGGTTTGGTGCCAGTCCCACGGGCCCAGCTGAGCACAGCCTCCTGCAATAGCTCCAGCCCCTGCATTTCATTTCTTTTGATGCCTGTGCACTCACACGTGTTACATTTAGGTCCATTCCGCAGTGACACAAGCTTGCCTGGAATCTGTGAATTCACTTTTAACTAGCAAATGTGCAGAGTGACATTTTTAGCTTCCATGCAAGCGTTTTCTGTGCTTTCCCATGGAAGGCACTCACTGCCCACCTGCCCCTGGCTGGGCCACAGCCCCCACCAAACACTACCACTCAGACAGGGAAAGTACAATGTGAACAGCATTGCTTACTTATGGGCAAGTGAGAACATACAACAATTACAGGAGCCAGAGCTATCAAGCACTTTTACAGTCACATCTCCTGTCATATGAGCACGTTTTGGGGTGCAGAACTGGTCAGAGTGCTGCCTTGCTCGGTGATACAGCTTGGTAGCTGGTCTGGAGGGAAAAGGAAGGGATCCCAAAGCTCCACTGAGTACAAACCGAGTGCTCCTACAGAGTGCCAGAGCTTTTGGCTTCAGAAGCTTTAGATTTTTAAGAGTGTTGAATGAAAACATGCTCATGTCCTCAAATTTTATTTTAAAAAAGCTTTTGTCTTCTGTCTTCAGTCTATGTATTTAAGCATGCATTGATTTCCATCTAAAAACAAAGCTATTTATGAGCTAAACATTTGCTTATACTAAAACTAACCACAGTGTCTCTTCCCCTTGGTCTGTGCACCTGCAGGGTAGTGCCACTCTCGGTGCCACCCAAACCACAGTGCAGGCAGAGGCTCAGGGAGAGCTCACTTCTTGCTTGGCATTAATGCAGGCACTGCGTGGAATGGGAACACATAGTGAGTATTTGTGGCACTGACAGCATTTAGAGAAATATTTCACATGACTCTTGAGCTGGAGGGCCTAAGCAGTTGTGTGTTAATACTGTCTTCACTGCCTTTGGAGAATTCGTGATCTCAACAGCAAGGGCTGCTTAACCCAACTGCTTCCCAACCATGTGGTGTTATAACTGAGGCAGAGAAATACCATCTCCTGCAACACACCATGCCAGAGCTGAGTGTTAGCACTCATTCTCATGATCAAGTTTGCTTTACACCACGCAATGTCACAAAGTACAGCTTCGTGTGCAAACATCTACTTTCACATTACAAAAAGCCACATCTATTATGAACCACATCAAGAAGTTGCAAGTAAACATCCAGCTGCAGTGCTACATGTTCTGCCACCACAAGCAGTCAACAAGAGTTTTTACAGCATGGCCATGTATGGCAGTAGTAAAGAAAGCAAATGGATGGTGACAGCAGCCCCACACTTAGCAGCATCACCTCTGTGATGGAGCCAGCTGTACGGAGCCAACATGTGCACTGAGTGCCACATCCACAGGCTGCCCCTCACTGCCAGGAGGCTTGCTTCCCCTGGAGCCAGGGGCACGTGTTGGAGCCACGCAGACCTTAGATCGCTGGGAAGCAGGCGTTGTGTTTTCTCCCCCAGCGTTCAGATACACAGGATGTTAAAGCAGCTCCTAAAATAGTTCTTCACACACGACTTCAGCAGCAGACAAACATCACTAAAAGGAAACAGCACTTTGTTCAGCCATTATTTCTCTGAAGGGCTGGATGCTGGGGCAAAACCCATTCTCCCCAATGAAGAGCCTTTCTCAGGAAACTACAGGTGCAGTATTTTGTTGTTCAAAGCACAGGGCTTCAAATACCAACCTAGCAAGAGATGCTGTGATAGCACAGACCAAGACAGCTGTCCCCTCCGGTTCTACCATCTAAAGCTTTTGCAGATGCAGCTCTGCTTAAGTGGTTAGCAAATTAATACTGCAAAGAGGGCTTTAACATCAAAATGCATCCAATATAGTGGTGGACACCCTGTAAACATACAGAATTTAAGACCACCAAGAGAACTCCAAATCCTACCATCCTCCTTTTTACATCCTTCCCCAGCCTTGGGTTGAAAGAAACCCCAAGGATCATCAAGTTCCAACTCCCTGGCCACAGGCAGGGCCACCAATCTCCAGATCTGGTACTAGACCAGGCTGCCTAGGGCCCTATCCAAGCTGGTCTTGAACACCTCCAAGAATAGAGCATCCACAGCCTCTCCGGGCAGCCAATTCCAGCACCTCACCATTCTCTCTGTAAATAATACCCCCCTAACATCCAATCAGGAAAAATCCCTTAGAGAGAGCCATATAGTATAGGAACAGGTTGCCCTGGGGAGTGATGGAGTCATTGTCCCTGAAGGCATTTGAGAAAAGGGTCAATGTGGTACTTAGGGATACAGGTTAGTGGGCATGATGGGGAAGGGTTGGCAGTTGGACTTAGAAAATCTTAGTGATCTCTTTCAAATTTAACAATTCTATGAACCTCAGGGAGAACATCAGCATGGTGGAGATGTGAAAACCTTCCAAGGAGGGCATTTTTAGTATTGCTTTCACAGATGCCCTAAAGCTCACCACCTACATAATGGCCTTTCTTTTCTGCCGACTGCAATTACTCTCCTACACGCTTCATTTTAGTAACTGCCTCAACCCAGACATAACATGGCAGAGGCACTACTAGTTTACCTAGGACAAACCTCAGATGAATTCAAGCATTGTTAAGTATTTTTCTATTCACACTCCTTTGCAACATCAAAGCTTTGTGTACTTGGACACACCTGAATCCTTTTTCCTAGTGGCTTTCCTCATTAAGAGGCAGACAACAAAAACTACAGTCACACACACACTTGCACCAAACTGCAAGGACAGCTCTTTACAAAGCATCCCTTTAATAGATACAATTATTCTCTCTAGCACAATTCTGAACATAAGCAGGCTAACTAGCTTTCAGGTTCTACAGGGAAATAAAAGATGCACATCATCAAAAAAAGTAAAGCATTTAGCATTCTCACACACATACTGTATCCACATTAACCCACACGTAAGATTGGTGGGCTTTTGGATATTTAGGCTCGTAAAAAGCAGAGAAGCTTAAAAATAAAGGATTCAAATACATACTCAGATACTTCAGTTTTACAACACTACTAGGTTAGTCAAAATTTGTTCTGGGGGTTTCCAGCAAGGTGGTTTCCCTTCTGTCCCCTCACGCTCTCATTCTGACAAAAATTTACATAAGTTCTCAAATAAATCTGTTTTCTAAATTTATGAACTGCTCTCAGCCCAAATGGAGCAGACAGGGCACATGATTCACTCATTTGCATTGGAGGATACATGCCAAGCTCTCTGTATCGCATTCCTTTAGGGGCAGCAGTGAAGGAGAAAAGCATTGCTAAGTGGAAAACACAGGTGTGAGCATTGTGAATACAGGTCACTCAAAGTTTCAGTAAACATATAAGCTAAGCCACAAAGACAGTTCTTCACAACAAGAAAAGCAAGGCAGGACGACAAGGGCTTATTAAAGATAAACTTGATTGTGCTAGTCGTATTTCTTTGCTTAAGACAAATTGGTTCCGCTACCTGCTGTACTGAATCTCCAGTTTAATGCTAACTTGTAATCAAACTTGAATGGAATAAGGTATCTTCTTCAGGATAGATTCTGTGAGCGGATAACACCAAAAAGAAAAGGCAGTGATTTGTTCATAATTGAGGTACTTTTCCTTTAAAAAAAAAAAGTTACTTTAACTGATATACCATAACTCAGTATCAGAGCAGATAACAAGCAAGCTCAGGAAAGAAGATACTGGTATGAATCCAGCACAGAAAGACTTCTACAGGAGTTTCTACAAGTAAGATCCTTTTTGCTCATTATCCTAAGACAATAAATTAAACCTGCACTACTGCACGCTGCAGTCAGCTCCATTACACTGTTTCAGCCTCGTTGTTTGGCAGGTCCCACTAGGTTTTCCAGGAGGGAAGCTCCCACTTTTGAAGCATAACCTCTTCCCAGTTGCTTTTCAGCCCCTTTCAAAGCAATTCATACATTCCCCACCTCACTCTGCACGCTGCAGTCCAAGCAGCAGTTGGTGCTGCAGTGCAGAAAGCACAGCAAGAGAAGAATTTGCTATCTTGAGCAAGGTGCATGACGACAATCCAGGACTTTCTGTAGTGTACAATGGAGCAATCATAAAATCACCAAGCAAAACCATTTGGAACAAAGCAAGTTCAGTTATTCCATCTTGAGCAAGTTCATATTCACAGGAACTGAGCTAAATTACTCCAGCTCTACTCCTACCATGTCCAGAAGGGAGGCACCTGTACCACACTACTCAGGTTTGCAGCATGCTGCAGTCCCCCAATACTGAACCAGTTCAGCAGCACTTGGAGAAGTACTTTTACATGCATCTTCTCAGAAAGGGCTCAGAACACCTCACTCTGAAGAAAAAGTTGTCCCTCATTAAAAAAAAAAAAAACAACAACAAAAACAGCAAATTACTTATACAGAAAACTCCAAATTCAAATAACAACATGCAGTTCTCCTCCTGATCGCATACAGGCATGCACAATCAAATATGGCCTTAAATAAGTAGGAATTGTCATTATTTCATCATCTTCTCAAACAAGAACTCACATAAATGCTCTGATTAAATGCATACAGAGGCAGGAACACAGCAAAGGCAGTCTTGAATGTGTGAGCAGTGTGCTTTAATTTTTTAATTAATTTTTAATTTTTTAATTATTTAAAAAAAATTAAATCTTTAATTTCTCTACTTAGAGAAGGTTTTAGAATGCAGAAGGGTTGATCAGTTGTTTTTGTTGGTTCTCTTTGGTTTTTAGAAGAAAAAAGAAAAACCATACTCTACTGCTATTTCCGCTCCCATATTCTACCGAGCAGTGATCTTGTGGTAAAAGCATTCAGCGAAGAGAAAACAGAGCGTGGAATGCACAAGCAGCCAACCCTCTGCACCCAAACCACAGGAAAGCACATTAGTTTCTCTCGTTTTTGTAGATTAAAAACAGGTTCTTCAACTTCATCATACTTAAGATAATGGACTATTCAGCGTTACTCAGACTTCCAGTAGCCACCAGTGAAGTCTCAGGACAGCCAGTCCATCAGTAGACAGGGAAAGCTTCAGGTCACCTTATCTTCTTGTTGGTTAACTCTTCCTTAGCTCATTTGGATAGAACCTTACCTCTCAGCATAACATTACTGCACAGAGCCCTGCAGCCATCAGCTAATGGCAAAACCAACACTAAGTTGCACACATGGGCAGAACAGATACCATCAATTAAAGGCCTTCTTTCAGCATTAGAAAATATGTCGATCTAAACCCGAAGCAAGACTGTGCTAGTATGATGTTGTTGATGCTGTTCTGAGTTGCAACAAAGTTCTCTCTGAATGTGTTCTGGCCCCAACAGGTCTGAGTGCTTCAGGTTTAGGAAATGATCGTCAGACTCCGAAGGCTGAGGCAAGAGGTAGGAGCTGAAGCCATTCATCTTCTGCAGGCAGGCTGAGCTCTTTCTGTCAGATCACTGCCACTTCTCCTCGCACAGGACATCACTGCATAAGATGCAGCGCTGCTGGTTATTCTCTTAAGAGTATTTGTAAATTGAAAATAAAAACAAGCAAGAAAACCAAAGTGCATTTTTGTCTCAGACTACAAAAGCCCTTAAAGCATGAGCAAAATCCCTGCCTTTGCATGAACTAAGCTGGATTTTAAGATCCTAAGTCACCACTACATTGAATTCATCCTACACATAGCAGATTATTTGCAAACTCTGCTCCAAGCAAATGATTTGATCATCAGTTTCCTTTCCCAGAGAAGGTTCCTGAAGCACAAGTCTAAAAATTCACAGTGCCCCACAACACAAGGCAAAGCAGCTATGGAGGAGGGGAAGCCACTATTAAAAATGTGAGGAATGCAACCTACTTAGAGAAAGGCAGATAATGTCGGGAGAAAGGAGGCGACTGCTAAGGTTTAAGGCTCTTTTCCCACACAATCCCACCAACACAGATAGTGGGTAACATCCCCCTAGCAGAAGCAGAGATGCCTTAAATCACCTCACTGAAGCCCTGCTTTCACATAATGCTTAAAGCCAAAGCAAGCTCAGGACGTGGAAACGAGCAGCCCAGTGCCCTCCCAACAATGCCTTCTGCAGCACGCCTCCAGCTGATCACCCCTCCAATAATCCAGGTACAGAACACAGCTTCAAAGTTTAACTTTTACAGCATAAAGCCACCTAGAGAAACACTTGAACTATATATGAGCTAGTACGAAGGTTCAGCATGTCTCCTCTCTTAGTTTAAGAGGGACATTTCAGGGCTGGGAGAAGCTAGGAGCAGGAGACCTGAGCCAACAGCAAGCACTGCCACTTGGCTGCAGACAGCTAAGATGCAGCACTGGGAGCAGCAAGTTCTGACTGCTGCATCCTTTCACCTGGGTGAGAGAACACTCCACTTGCAGAAACAACAACCACCTGTCCCTGAATAGACAGAAATGAGAAACATTTCCACTGTTTGGAACTTCTCATTTTAGTGCTCTTACACTGCTTACATGCTAAGGATGACTTTGGCTTCACACGGGCTCACCTTCCAACTTGAGGGCCTGGGAGTCATTCATTTCAGCGCAGAGCCTACAGACTCCTCTGCTGGACACAACAGCGCACAAGAAGAGTGCATTTCCAGGGAATTTTGAAGACCAACAGCTAGAAACAATCCTAAGCAGCAATTGAAAATGCAAAACAAGTATGAAAAACACCCTGATAATTGTTTTGCCGTGTCACACAAAGCTGAAATACCTTTAAATACAGCACCACTGTTTATTTTGCTAATGCAAACATACTGGCAGGAACTAGCAGAAGAAAACCTTACACACATTTCTAACAGCATCCGCTCCTTCAGCACAGCACAGACACAAGTCCATTATCAGCAACTACTTCTTCTGCATGATTACGAAGAAACTTCTTAGAAGGAAAGACAAACACCGAAATACTACCAGGAGCACACAATTTAGAAACACCCCACTGCATGCTGCCACAATCCCATTTGTTTCCCTTGCACAGAGTAAGCCTAATAGCAGAAGAAAATTAACAGATCGCTTTTCCATCCACAGATGCCAGATTCTTCACACTGACTTATCACTGGCATCCTACCACTTCCATGGTCCACTTGCCACATAAAAAGCAAATATTCAGATTTGCTTACAGGTTTACAGATATCTGTCTGCTTAAGTTAGGAATACTGAAGATGCTCTGCAGAATGATATGAGGGAGTGTGTTTTGCCAGCAGAACCCTAAAGTAACTACAATTATTTAAAGTTTCACCCTTTTCTGGCAAATACAACTGGTGACAGTTGTTCAATCGCTACAGTCGCAGAACAGCAATAGATAACTTCCCCTTAAGTTTCAGGGAAGATTTTTTGGCTTGAGCTAAGGAAGGTGACAGGCATTACAGTCACAAACACATACACCTAAGGTTCATCTGCTGAGAAAGAAAGCTTTGTATAGACCTTCTGCATAAAAATCTTTTGAACTATAGCACTTGGACATGTCAGAGTGAATACAAAGTTAATGATTAACATACACTAGTGTCAGCAGCTTAATGCTTTCTCTCTCCTATGCTGAAAGGGGCTCTGCTGCATACTCCCTTCCCACTCAGGTGGGAGAGCCCTCCTGCACCCACACCCCCACAGATGACAACACACTGCTCTGATGGAGCCGACAAGACGCTATGGGTCTGGGTACACTCACACAGCTGTCAGACGGAGCTGAATGCAAGCAGAGTAACTGATCTCTGCTAGAAACATCACCCAGTTATTTTTAACTCTGAGGGCTTTGGGAGTTGCAGAGAACTCGGGGAGCTCCTTCTCTTCTTGAATTTTGGCTGCTGCTCCCACCACCCTAGGTATGGCTCCATGTCCCTGCCTCCATCCCTGCTCCATGCACATCACCCAACCAACCCTGGGGGCAGTTGTGCCATACGTCAGCACACTAAGTTACACAAAGTCTAGCAATAACCTGCCCTTATCCAGGATCTCAGCCTGTAACCAGAGCTCACAGCACTACCCCGTGTAATGAGAGAAGAGTGGTACAACCCTCCCAGCACCACCCAGCTCAGCACAAGCCCCACAGCTTTTCCTCCACCTGCGGCAGATCTGAAGCTGTGAGTTCACCTCAATGCCAGGCAGTGCTGCACAATGCTCCATTCGTTGCTAGATAAACACAGGAATACATGACCTTCCCTCACCCAGCCAGGAGAAGCCCTTGTGCCACATTCCACCCCAACCCTCTTGAAGGCAATGCACCTGTACCAACAGTGGTTTCACCCTTATGGCAGCTCCACCTAGAAGCAGCCCCGCTCACCAAGGAGTGCACAGTGACTTTGGCACAGACAGCGGTATGTGACCAGCTCACAGCATACACACAGTGAGTCAACATGAAGAAAAGGCAAAGCGGAGAGCTTAAGTAAATATCCTTTTTGCCTGCTACCTACTTGAAAGTTATAAAGAGAGAAAAGAGACTTCCTCTCATATTACCTGTTCCCCCCCCCCCCCTCCCCCCGAGGGGCTTAGATGCTATTTTGGACACAAGCTGCAACAGCACCAAAGCTGTGAGACATAACGACAACAGCAAAGAACATGAGATAAAAAAGAAAGTGCAGAAAAAAAATTCTTCAAGATCATAGGGCATGTATCACTTCGGAAAGAAAAACACAGCTCAAGGCTAGCAGGGAGGGCCTCACTCACTGCTCATACAGGAACAGCTCACCTACAAGGCAGCTCCCCACACCTGCAGTAACAGGTTACCACTTCTATCCATCATCATTTTAAAACAAAACTCCAGCAACCGTGTACGGGTGTCAACTTTAACTAAGCTACCTGATTGGGATACCCATTCACTCCATCTCCTCCAATAAAGGTTTGTCTAGAGTGATACAAGTTACATCCACACATACTGGGACGAGTCATACACAAAGCATGAGGGGAAGGTCAAGAGGTGAGGAGCAATGACAAATCGGATTTCAGCTGGGGTTGGTTTTATGTACTTCTTGAAACAGGACACATTGGTAAAAAGTGCTCACTTGTGTCCATAACCACTGTTAGAACGTAACAGCCAGGTAGAAGCAGCACAAGACTACTAAAGCAGCTGGATAAGCAGTGCAAGGAGTGAGGACTGACTCACTAGTGTCACACAGGTCTAGACCTGAGAAGACACTAAATTCAGGAAGGTGTGCACAACTCCAGCTTCCTACCAGCTAGTCACTTAAAGCTGACAGTTATCTTACAGCACTTCAAGGAGCAAAGATACAGCATTTCCAGTGCTGGTAACGTTATCAGTAAACACTGCCAAGTTCTGTAAACACAAGGCATCCTGAAGCAGAACATCTCTGCCTTTCAAAATCCTCAGTGCTCACAGCAGCCGCACTGCAGCCTGGAGCACAGTCTGGAGCTCCAGCTGAGGCCGGGACACTCTCACATGGCTGGGGCACAGGGCTCTGTGCCAGGGCTGCTGTTCACCCTGTGAGCACAAAGGGCACCCAGTCAGGGAGCCACGCCAGCACTCCTGGTGCAAGTGGCACTGGAAGGACTCAGATAACCAACAGCACATCAGTACTGACTTACTGTGCAAGTGACTGCTGCAAGGGGCTGCTGCTCGGCAAGGTGCTTTAAGTTACCTCAAAGGAATTTCACTTTGGGAAAGGAGCGTGCCCAACTCTGAATGCAGATCACTTATTAGTGAGTTTCTTTTGTCATGTCCCTTCTAAGTACATCAATGCACAATGTCCCTGTTGGGTAGGTTACAACACACTGTACCACTGCAGAGGCCCAGAGTCACAGCGAGTGCCTTGCAGCCACCTCTGTGCTGAGGGACTGCAGCACTCAGCCCCACCAAGAAACAGCACCGGGCTATCACACCAAATTCTCAGCAGCTCTTGGTACACTTTCAACCCTTTTCTGCCTGCTAGTTAGGCCAGCAGTTAACTACTTCAGTTGCCAGGCTGCGGATCTACAACTGAGCAATACAAACCTTTTTTTGGTGGCAGCACTCTGGAAAGCGCAGAGCGAGAGTTCAGGTTTCACAAGAAGAGAAACAACCGGCCCTTATTTTTCCAGGTGACTGCATCACGAGAGCTTTGTTTGCATTAGGATTTTCATTTCCCACCTTCTCCCAACACACACACACGCCACCTTTAACCTCAGTAGATGCCAACACGAAGTCGCTCATTGCCCTGAACCGCATTTTGCCACCTAGCATTACACCACACTGCTCACTGCAAAACAACCCTGCTGTTTACCACAATGTGAGCATGCAGTTGCAACATAGCCCTGTGTGAATCCACAGCCTGGAATCCCTGGCATTTTATTCCTTGGATTTTTTTATAGGCTCACTCGAGGAACATTTTTTGTCCGTCAGCAGCAGTTCATCCTAATACCCAGGAACAAAAGGGGCCTATACCCTCAAGCACAGCACATACAGGTGGCACAGGATGGTTAGACACTAGGACCTGTCCAAGCCCCACTGTGGACACTAGCTGCATTTCAGTTGTTGCTTTTCCTTCTGCTTTACTATACTGTTCCAGACCCTCACCGTAAAATTGAGAACAATGCCATTTTTCCACCCAACAACTCCATCAGAAAAGAGATACACTGAGTTAACCCACCTCCAGTTGTATTTCTAATAGTGAAAGTTAATGTTCTGCTGAAAACTGCAGTTTGGAAGAGGAAAAGCGTATCTGGACAGCTGCTCACCCCCCAGTGTGTGAGCCCTATATGCTTGCTTTCAGAGCAATGCCTGGTATTAGCTATCTACCTCCAATTTGCTCTGCTTTCTTGTTCAGCAAAGCGGCCAGCTCAGCTCCAATCAGAACTGGTTACTGACAGCTGGAAGAGCAGTAGGAAATTTATTGTTATTATTGCAAATTTTCACTTGTAAATACAGCACGAAGACAGTATGCACACACACAAAGAAACAATCACTGGATCCCCACATACAATTTTATATTGCACAAGTTGTTCCAGCAGCCTAAAACACATTCACGCATCACCACATTTAGCATGAAGCTGACTGACAAGCTGAGCTCAGCCACACCGAAGGAACTGCATCCAGTCAACACCACCTCAAGCTTTTCAAACCAACACATTCTCAGGAGATATTCACCCTTAGGTATTCATCCTCAGGAGCCACTGGAGGCTGCTCAGCATGCAAATGCAAAAAAGCCCTTCAGTATTACTATAAGGAAGAACAATACGACAAACAATTCTAACAATTCTGACCAAAGGCACCCACAGCTTTGCAGAGCAGATATTCGGGTGCACAGAATGTCAGTGGTGTTCCTGCTGAGTGCTGCTGAAACTAGCAGCACAGCATTCTGTCTAACCAAAAAAAGCATGAAGTAAATGGCAACTGCAGGCTAAGAAGTATGCAGAGGGTGATTAAGTATTTGCGAGGCTGCACTCCCTTTGAGCGAGGAAACCTGAATATTACAAAGGGCTGAGTTAGAAGGGAATGTGGGGTATTTTGTGACAGACCTCTGCAAGACAGCTGGAGAGGAGCTATTGCAGCAACAGCTGTGTGCCTCGTACGGCTTGCGCTCCCAAATGCCTCAGCTGCCTGCAAAAAAGGCTTCTGCCTCTTTTGAGATCTCAGCATGATGGATTATTTGTTTATTTTTTAACTAAGAGTAGAAATGCTTAGCTCCAGCGCTTAGTTTTAAAAGACTGAGGCATGAAGTTGAACTACCATTGACCGGGGCTTTCCTAAGGTTTATGGCTGTGGCAATCACAACTTGTCCGCTTCCTGTCCTAACAGCGCACAGACTGGACAGCAGAAAGTTCATATATCACATCCTGATTTAGAGGAAATGATTGTGAATTTCCAGGATGAAATCCCGTCCCACCAGCACTAATACCAAGCTCTGTTTATCTCCCCAGAGGAAGGGCCAAGAGGCACATGCCAGTCACCGCTCACCAACAGCCTTCACCCCACAGCTTCTCCAAGAGCAAGAGGAACTTCTGAACAGCTCACATGCAGTGGAAGAGCTTTGGCTGTGGGACCAAAGCAGCATTGTTTCGGCAGCATTGTTTCAGATTTGAGCATAACCACTATGAGGAACCGACAGTCTCATGCAGGATGCTGCACTCAGACCAGGAGGCTCTGGTACCACTACAAGGCCCAGCCCCACCACGTCACCACCACAGGCACTGAGCGAGGCAGGAGGGATGTGCTGGGCAGGCAGACCCCAGGGTTGGCGACAGTGAGCCACCCAACTGGTTCTGCCTGCAGCCTTGGTTCCTCTTCATTCATTTCACCGCACACGAGGAAACCGTTTCCTCTTTTCAGATACAGATCCTCCTTTACACCTCCAAAAGAGGCAGTGCACTTGGGGGCACATGCTTTCCCACAGCAGATGAGCACAACAGCCCTGTTCACCTGGAAGCCACCAGCAGCCCTGAAGCATGAGTAACTGTCTGAAGCACTGACTGGAAGTTAAGCACAGCGCTACAAGCAAACAAGTCCAAGGGAGAACTACTCACTAATAAGAAGAAACATTCCTCCTTAAGAACTTGGGAACTGAGAGGGTGACAACCACACTTTATCACAAGCAATAGAGAAGCAAAACAGAGCTGAAATCCCTCACTGACATCAAGTCCTGACGCACGGCCAAAGCTAGCGCTGAGCCATGTTGTAGTGAGGCAATGACAAGTCTGCCACTTAATCCTGAGAAATTCCAGCAATGAAGCATGTGACTCGCTTGTAATCAATTTTAAAACAATCTAGAGAAGTTTCTACACAGTCCTAAAAGGAAAACAACATGTTTGGCAATACACTCACCATGCAGAAAGGACAGTGGTGGCTGCATGGCATCAGGCACACTTGATAACACCACAAGGACTAAGAGCTTGAGAGAATACTGTAGCCAAAAAACAACACATCAAGGTTTATTTTCTATTGTCCATAGCAATGTCGTAAGTATAGAACACACACAACACCAGTCCCTAAGGCACCTGAGGCTCTGCACAGAGGGTCTTTATTCCCCAGTTACTTCTTGAGTAATTCAGAGGCCAAGTTTTCTGCTGAAGATCCCTTAGCAGTGGCAAGATTTCACATCGAGATAAAGCAGCTGAGAGGGCAAAACAATGCAGATAGTGTAATTCAAGCCGACAATAAGTTGCTTTGGAAAAATCACCCTCAACAAATCAGCTCAGCCCCACAGTGATGTTCTGACACCGCTCTTTTAAAGGAAAACACTTCTTTTTCATCTAATAACGTGAAGAGATCTTCACACACGACAAAGCAGATGCGGTTCCTCGCACAGCCAAAACTTTTACACCCGTATGGGTGCAGCTTGAGCTTAAAGTTTCCATAGGAGCGCCTGCAGGAATCAGCACAGCGCTCCGCAGAACCCTTCCCGCCTTTAACACAAGCGGCAGCGCCAGACCCGACGCCACAGCCGCACTGAGCGGCGCTTCCCAGGACGGCAGCAGCGGAGAGCCGTCCTCCAGCCCAGCAGCAGGTAAGCCACGCGGGTACGGAGCTTTCTACGAGCCGCAGAGCGGCACCGAGGCAGCCGTGCCGCGCTGCCCGGAGGGACGCGCTTCGCACGCCGGCGCCGCCCTACCCGAGCGCCGCGGGCAGCGCCAGGCCGGAGGCGGCCGCCCGTTCCCTCCCGCAGCGCTTTCCCGGGGGGGCCCTCAAGGTCACGCCGCCGCCTCCCGCCGACAGTACCGGGCGCCTCCGGGCCTTTCTCCCCCCCCCTCAGGCCCCGGCGCCGCGGCCGGGCGGAGCGGAACCACCCAGGCGCCGCCAGAGGGGCCGCCCCGGCGCCGCGCCTCACCTGGATGAACTGGATGGTGAGCGCCGACTTGCCCACGCCGCCGCCGCCCACCACCACCAGCCGGTACTTCTCCTGCCCCGGGCCGTCCCTGCAGCCCGCGGCCATGGGGGAGCCGGGGCCAGCCGAGCGCGGCAGCGCCGCCAGGTCCGGCGCCTCCCCGCCCGCCGCCGCCGCCTTCCTTCCCTTCCCTGTCCTCCGCTGCCCGGCCCCGGGCCCCCGCCGCTCACGAAGCGCTCCGCCGGCACAGCGCGGCTAACGGAGAGGAGAGCGGCACAAGCGAGCGGAGCGAACGGAGCACCGCCCGCCCCCACAGCTACAATGGCCGCCGGGGGGCGGGGCCGCGTCATCAGCCATGCTAATGAGCGCGAATATATGCATGAGGAGGGCGTGGTCTCGGCACGGCGGGACAGCTCCGCTCTCCTCTGTCCGGAGTTTGGTTTTGTCTGGGGTCTGTTTGTCTGCTTTTAATAACAATTGCAGCGACGAGCTGTCAGCACAGCGACCAGAGCGTCGCTGAGCTCCAAGAACCCAGCAATCCCTCTGTGCGAACTGCTGCGGCGGGGTGTCGGGTTCCCTCGGTCTGAGGACACGCAGCAGTGAACGTTTTATTCTTCCCTTATCTTTTAAGCTTTCGATTTCAGCATACGTTGTTTCAAAGAGTTGCTAGAGCCGCTGAGGCCATCCAGTCTGTGAATTCCACTTCAGAGGAAGGTTTTCCGAGTGGGTAGATACATTAAAGGCTTAAAACAAATAGCACCAGCATCCATTACTTTAACAAAGACTCCACTGTGAAAACCTGTTAAATTCTTTTTGCTTGTTATCGTGGGGAACTAAACCTAGTCTGACAAACAAAGCTGTAGATGACAGGAGAGATGGGCAGCAGCAGGTGAGCAGTTTGTGCGACTGATAGCTGTATCCAAACGGTCCCTGGGAGGGACTCAGCAGCCCTTGCTGCGAGGCCCAGGTTTGGGGAACCATAGAAGCACTGCATGGATTGGATCAGAAAAGACTTTAAACCCACCCGGTTCAAATCCACTGCCACGGGCAGGGCTGCCCCCCACCAGCTCAGGCTGCACAGGGCCCCATACAGCCTGGGGCTGAGTACCTCCAGGGATGGGGCATCCACAGCTTTTCTGGACAGCTGTGTCACTGCCTCACTGCTCTCTGTGATAGAGAGGGGCAACTCAAAACATCAAGACACGAGAGAGAGAAGAAATGGACAAAGCTGTGATTGAAGAAGTACAACTTTTAGAGCCACAACACGGCGAGAGGCTGCAGCGTTTCAGATCCAGCCTGAATATACATGTTTAAAGACAGACAAAATCAAGAGCGGCATCCAGATGGCAAGCTTAAAAGATGGAAAGATGGAGCACCCCAGAGCTTTATGTAATGATAGAAAAAAGGTTTCAGGAAGCGCTGGAGGGGGGGGAAGATCCAGAACTTCATTTTGCACTGGCAGCCCGGGAAAGATGTCAGTGTGGAGCACTCTGTGAGAACAAAATTGCTTAATTAGAAAGGAGCCTGATCGCAGGCTTATCACCGCAACAAGTTACAAAATCTCTGGAACATGAGTCAGCATGGTAGGTTTCTGCAGGAACATTAAGTTTTCCCATGAATGTAGCATTATGCACATTCCCAAAGGCAGCACTTGCGTACTGACCTTGCATGAATGCACCGAGCATCACTGTACACATGCTGTGACCTCTGGGAACTCGCATCTTGCGGTTCCCACTGAGAACCCCACCCTGAGTGCACGATCGGAGGAGATGGGCTTCTCACAGTTGTGAAAGAAGAAGCTGGGGAAAAAAGTATTACAATTTGCTTTTCCTTGGTATGAGAATGGAAGACCTAATCCAGAAGGCGGAGGACTTCAGTTGAGAGTGGACCCCAAACTCCTGCTTATCTCTGGCATCATGGCCACCAGTGTCCAATGTCCTGGGATAGCAGGTGATTGCATGTCAAGGACAGGAAAACTGAAACCACAAGAAGCCACATCTTGATTTTCTTGACTAGAAAATGAGCTGTCAATGCACATAGACACATCACACCATCATACAACTGGAGCCTCTTCCCTGCATATGAGACAAGACAGTTTTGTTGTTTGTTGTTTTGGTTTTTTTTTTTTGCCACCAAAGAACAAAACACTGCCCATTTCCTTTGAACAAGATATATGAAACTTCTCACATCCCCACAAATGCTCAAAAGCCTATTGGATTCACTGTATTTATGATGTTTCCACACAGCAGCAAGAGGCAGGATAACAAAAAAGATAGTTCTGGTGTAGGAAATACCTGGATATTCAAAACAGCATCTGAATCTCAGGCTTGGGAACAGCCAGATTTCACATGACTTTTGGTCACACTACCCATGGTTCAAGTTTCAGCTGATAGGAACCCACCACCATCACCAAGTCCATGAAGATCCAGAAGAATTGTGGATCAACCACCTTCATCTCATTTTCTGGTAAAAGCCCTAAAATAAGCAATTAAATTATTTGTAAACACCTGGTAGAAAAGGAGATAACTGACAACCAACACGTTCTTCATTAAGAACAAAATGTATCAAATCAAAATGTTTTTCTTCCATATCTCAGTAGCTGGCCTTTGAGTAGGGAGAAGCAGCAATTGTTTTATACCGTGATTTTAGCAAAGCTTTATGTACTGTCCTCCCTGATGTTCTGATAAACAGGTTGGCCATTAGTCAGCAGCATAAAGGGGGGGGTGGGGGGGGGGGGGTGGGGGAGAGCAGGTGGGAACAACAGACAGCGATTTTCAGAGTAAGCCAAGGATATAACTGAACAACTATCCAGAAGACCTGATGTGATCTAGTAGTATTACATATTTCAGTAAGAACTTGGATGCTGAAGCAAGAAAGTACTTCCTTATTTTCAGAGGCTGCAAGCTGAGGGACAAAACAAAAATTCTGCATAGCCACAAACACACACATACAAACAAACAAACAACAAAAAAAGATAAATTCTAGGAGGAGAAAACGTAATTCAGTATGAGCTCATGCATTGCTCCAGAGGTAGACAATTTGTTACTTCACTGCAGTTAAGTATATTAGAAAAGAATGAAGCAAAAAGAGCAACAAAAATTATTTCCCCCTCCCTTGTGCTGACAACTGCTTTTTCTCTCTTCTTGGTGTTGCACAACATCTGAGCTTGAACTCCCTCTCCATTTACTAATATACCTTCAGAGTTACCCTCTCTTGCATTTTTTTCTTTCTAGCTTACAGTGTAATTTACACCAAAAATGCTTATGTTATCATTTTTGTACAAATTCTTAGTATGATGACCTACATTTCATTTTCTGTGTGTTTCCTTCTTATGCGGAGATCAAAGAAGAGCTAGTGATTGAGGCTTTCTGCTCTTTCTAAAATTCCTCTCCTTACTTTTGCACTAAGGTGCTGCATGCTTATAGCATTTCTTATGTAAACTGCCAACTTGGCTTTTTCCTATAAACTCACTTTTCTTAAGGCTGCTCACTTGCAGCCTCAATTTGCTATTTTCTTTTACCCTTTCACGACCCGTGCCTGGATTAATTTTCTGATATGATTTTTCTAGAATTATCGTTACAGTATTTCAGTCCCTGGTTAATGCTAAGAACTCCACATCCGCATAGGAACAAAACGCACTAGGAATCATTTACTGAAATGCATGACCTTGAAATAGCACAGTTCCGTAGCGCAGATGGAGTTTGCCAGATGTCTGAGGCTATGAAATGATGAGATTGAAAAGATTCAGTGCTTTGCAGTAGTTTAAATAACTGAGATTGCGGTACGGAGTAGAGACATCAAAGTAAATCTAAATGAGCATTTACACCAGGATGCACACTTCCAGTGCCCAAACTAACTTATCCACCATTTCTATACAGTGTGCTTACCTCCAACAAGGTATGTATGTCCTGAGGGGAGCAGGTTTGCCCTAGGCTTAAATGAGACACAGATTTCTTTCCTGGACCTCCACAACTGGTCTGTTGGCAATAATCCACCTTGGTTCATGCTGTTCTGTGCTTGGTTCCTTAGCAGAGAAACACAGAACGATTTAGGTTGGAGGGGACTTGATAGCCCACCCAGTTCCTGGTGGGGCTGCCCCCCACCAGTTCAGTCTGCCCAGGACCCCATCCAACCCGACCTTGAGCATCTCCAGGGATGGGGCATTGCCAGCTTCTCTGGGCAACCTGCATGTTTTGTTCCTCTTGGTGGACTGAAATAACCAAAAGTCCTTATTTTATATATGGGCTGACCATCTATCCTATTGGGCCAAAAGAGCTGTCCTTAAAAACACTCAAGTCATTTTTGCAATTGCCAGTGCTAAAAATAGGGTAGTAAAAGGATTTTCCACCTAGTTGGTGCCTTAAAAGAGCACTGTTCTTAGCAAGGGAGTTTTGTACAGTGAGATCCCATTCATACTGTGTTTCACAAATAGAAAAACATTTCTGTTTCTCTGGCTGAAAACTGCTCAGGGACATGAATTTCTCCTAAGGAGACATTTTTCCAGTCCCCAGCTTTTTCCTACACATGCTATCACCAAAACACGATGTTTCTTCATACTTCCAAGATCTATGATGACAGTTTCCCAAACCATTGAAGCGTTCCCTACTATTTTTGTTGACTCTGACTATCAGCCATTGTTTCTTGTTAGGCATAGGAGGGCATCTCCCTGCTAGTAAATAAAGGACAGGCTAGTCTGTCTGTGCTTTCAAATGTCACAGGTTGCTGAAATCGCTGCTATTGCTCAGTGAAACTGTTTTCTCAGCCTAAAACAATTTGCCTCAGCGTTGTCATTTTGTCATGTAAAGGTTAGTGGCGGGTGAAGAAGAGAGAGTTCAGCAGTTCATTTTCTTTTGACATGAGGTGCCAGTGTAAAAATCACTTGAAATATGTCCTTGTCTCCTGTCTACCATTCTTGCTGTTGTAATTCCCACTCCGTAGGCAGCTCCTTATTGTTAACCTCCCTATCTACTGATTTGCCCTGCAGATCTTGTCCTCAGATTCTCCCAGTAAGTCCTGCAGCTCTGCAGTCTCATCACAGCCTGTTCACATCAACACATGATGGACAACGCAGTCACCTCCCCTTGCATCCTCCTCCCATCACTGACAGGCCAAGGAGCCCCTCTTGGGTACAGGCTATACTGAGGTACTGCTGAACACCAGCTCAAAGACCCAGAGAGGTGTTCTTACAAAAATCAGTACAGACATAACCCCCATGAACTGATCCTCTCCCATTTCAAATGTTAGGAAAGAGGAGTGCAGGAATTGCTGGAGGTGAGAAAAGAGGCTGTTTCAGCAATTTCTTCAGCAATTCCTCTTCCACTTCTCTTCCCCCTCCCCTGATCTGCATACCTCGAGGAAATGCTGTATGCATCGCAGAATATTCTATATTCAGAATGTCTTAGGCTTGGCTCCGCAGGCACTTGAAACACTTCTGGTTCAAAGGTGATGTTGGCAGACTTCTCCAAATCCATCACATTTTGACCAGCGAGGCCTACTGCCAAGAAGAAGAAAAGCACTTGTTCAAATATGCAACACTACTTCATGCTGAGATTTCAGCTGAGGAATTAACATTCAATTTTTTTTTATATTTGCTACGTTGCCCACGGACTAGATGGTCTTGGTGGTCTTTTCCAACCTCAATGATTCGATGAATCTATGCAAACACCATAAGATCCAGTTGTTGTCACACGGAAGTTATAGACTAAATAGATAGGAGAAGAATTATTATCCCATTCACAGACAAAGCGTTCATGCACAGACATGCTGAGGAAAATGCCTGAGGATACACAGAATCCCTCTATCAGTCAAGTGAGCCGTACTGGGGAATAAACAACACAAACCCTCTACTTTTTCTGCAGACGTATCTTCCTTCAAAATCAGCCCATTAATTCTTTAATTCTTAATTCTTCAGCAGCACTGTAGCTGAGGAAGTTTTTCTTGTTGCCATTTTTATGCACATGAAAACAAGGGCCTGAACTCAATACGAATCAATGAGATCGATATATCTGCTGTAGGAAGGTATTCATTCAAACATGTTATGATTTTAAAACAAACTTTAAAAATTAAAACATTGTAATACGCTCGTTTCTGTTTTTAAATCACTGAAAATCAGAATCTTTCCAAAAAGGGAAAGTGAACCTAGCAACTGAAGTACAGGGAAATTAAGGTAAAAACAAACAGGACAGCTTGATAACAAGTGCATGATAAACAGACATTTCACTAAAAAGGAGACTTTTCAGATATTTCCATGACATGTTGTTGCCACTTGAGATGTGGTGCCTTCTGGTGCTGTCTCAGAATATCTGGCAGAACATGTTGTATGTAATCAGATGCTATTTTTTCAGTGTATGATTTTTTTTTAAGCCCTGTCTTCTTTGATAAGCATAGTGCAAGACGAATGTTCTACTTGCTAAATAATTTCCTTCAGAAAAATTGAAGAAACCCATCCCATGGATTTTCCAGCAGCTCCAACTCCCAGTTTTGAAAGTTCACAGAAACAATATGGCAAATTTTTTAAGACGCCTTGGTTCACTATCAAGTTCTCTATTAAGGGAAAGTATATTAAAAGAATCACAGAAAATAATGAAGGAACAAATGATAACACTCAATCATTAAACCTACTCTTAAATATTTATTTGTCTTGTTGCTAGTTACATGATATGAACAGCCACACTGAGGTGAAAATGAAGCATTCACCAACCACTGACTTTACTGTGGTGGAATTACTCTTGTGCTTGAAATGGCACTTTCCTTTGAGACCTTGTTGAATTGGGATGCTACTCAACAATATTTCAGCAAACTCTTACCCAGCTAAGTAGGTTTTTTGGTGCCCTGGGTAGAATGTGGGTGTGGATATTTTCCAAAAGCATTCGCAAGATGATGGCCTGATTTTAATCTGCAATATTTTCAAAAAGAAAGGATGAAAAAGGATGGAACAGCTTCCCTATGAAGACAAGCTGACAGAGCTGGAGTTGTTCAAGCTGGAGAAGAGAAAGCTCTGAGGAGTCCTGAGAGCAGCCTTTCAGCATCTAAAGGGGGGCAGCAAGAGGGAAAGGGACAGGCTCTCCAGCAGGGCCTGTTGTGGCAGGAAAAGGGGAAATGGTTTCAAACTAAAAGATGGGAGATTTAGGTTGGGTATAAGGCTGGAGTTTTTTTTCAATGTGTGATGAGGCACTGGCACAGGTTGCCCAGGGAGGTGATGGATGCCCCATCCCTGCAGACATTCAAAGGCATGTTGGATGGGCTCTGATCACCTCATCTAGCTGCAGGTGTCCCTGCTATGAGCAGTATGAAGTTGAAGTAATGGCTTTTAAGGGTTCCTTCCAACTCAAATAATTCTATTATTCTCTGATTCTACAAAAAGGAAACTGGTGAAAAAAGAAATCAGCAGAGACAGTGCTAAATAACACATTAGGTTTTGACATAAGCATTTTTAAGACATCTCTCCAGCACATCTCCTCTGTCCACAGAACAGCTCGCATAGGAAACCAGAAGCTTTTCTCACATTACTGTGTTGGCAGGGAGCTGTGCAAAGAAATAGAGCAAATGACCTACACGTTGGCTGGGTGCTCAGAGCGTCAGATTTGCACTTTTCAAAACAGCTTATAAGACACAAGTAAATATCTGCATGCTTGGCTCCCTGCAAATGAAAACACTGAAGTTCTCACTTGAAAACTGCCAGCTAACAAGGAACACACTGAAATAGGGGGTGATTAGGAGATTAAATTGATTAGGAGACACCAAGGTCTCTACAACTGCAGCATGCGCTGCTGTATCATTCTGGGCAAGATGAAGCCTGGTTCCCTGGACTGACCATCCACGGATGGGGTCCGAAGCTCTGCCTTCCTCATTGCAGGCAACAGAGAAGCTGCAAGTTGTCTCCCCACCTGCAGCTTTGCAGCCATCCTCCCCAATACAAGGTTTCCCACAGACAGGATTTTCACTTTTGACTGTATTCCTGATTATGAATCAGTGCAATGGACTTTCCTTTTTTACTGCAGTGTGGCAGGCTCTGATTGACAGACTAGAAATGAAAGTTCCCCACACAGACCTGATATCTCTTGTGTCCTACACAGCTTCTACAAGGAATTAGATGAGCCTGTCCATCTGGATCAGGAGAGCAAAGACTAGTTTCTCCAGTAGTTCTATGCCCATTTTCGGGGGTGCGTGAGTAGCTGGAGCGTCTAGATAAGCCATGGTGCCTTCATTAATGGTGCGGACTGAGCAAGTTAAGGTGGAGGGAGGAGCTCAATTAACCACAAATGGCTTCTCTATCTCCCTCTGTTTCCTAGAATAAGGGTTTTGGTTTGCCTGCTTTATGCACACGCTTCTCAGGGGACCTCAATCCACATCACTTCTGGGCAAGCATTGTTACTCAGACTATGTCTGCCCTGGCCAGCCCTCTGTCTTTTTTGACCTTTTGAGTATTCCGGCATGTGGCTGTGACTGCTGCCTTCACAACCCTCAGGAAACATCACAGGCTGAGGACTACATGTTTTGCTGGAGAAAAACACAGCTGACAACTGGCTGTGCCATGCAGCTCGGGGAAGTGGGAAGGTGAAGAGGGCATTTGCTTGCTGCCTGTTTCTTAGGAGACAGAGGAGGGAGCAGGAGACTGAAGATGGAACGAGGTCATGTATGTAGCTCATTTGGATGGGTAGTGAGACCTGGAAAAGGCTAGGAAGGAAAGGGGTAGACAAGTTGGTTAGATCCTTTAGGGCAAAAAGACACACTTTCACCAAAAAACAAACAAACAAAAAAAAAATCCCTTTCTCTGTCTACAGAAAAAGACATTCTGATCTGTCCTCTTCGTTATCCTGTGAGAAGTTGGCCATCTACACAGTAGGCTTCTTCCTAAACCACAATATTTATTGAGCCATGATGCTTTTGAACCTCACAAAAGGCCATCTGCACTTCATTAACTGGCCTACCTGGCACTTCTTGGGAGCATAACTCAGTGGCTCCAGAGGGGCACAGAAAAAATTCTGCTAGATGACGCTATTCCCCTCTGCCAATTGCCTCTGAAAAACAGAAAAACAATTCACCTTCTTGTGCTGGAGTGAAAAGAACTGGCCCCAGGAGATCACTGATGGAGGCTAGGGGTCAGTGTGGTCTAGAAGCAAGACCCAAAGGACACCTTATCCTGGTGACTCTTCTGCATGATCCAGGGTACAGGTGTCCAATTGAGTGCCTGATCCAGCGGTGTACTCCAACTTGAAGATCTTTCATAATGTCTGCCCTACATACAGCATTACATGGAGAACACATCTCTCTCCTTCATGGTTATTTCCCTGGGTCATCAGGAACACACAGACACTTTGAATTTCATGTGGCCGTTTTCATTACCAGCTTGCAACCTCTTGACAGAGCTGTAATGCCATTTCCTTTGAACTCTAAGGTGCACTCTGCAACTTAGGTATTTACAAACCAAGAAGAAGCCCTGAGATTAGACAGAAAAAAGGAAATTCCGGATTACACCTTGGCGCCTTAAAAGTATGAACAAATCAAGCATTGCCAGGTGTATTTGCCATCACCAATGGGACTACAAAAAAGCAGTGAAAGTTCTGGGACAGCAGTTGGCACAAGGCAGGAGGCATCAAGACCAGCTTGCTCCTCAGGAGGGACATGACAACAGCATCATCACAAGTTAGTAGATGATGCAGCCAAAACACGTGGCTTGCTCCTTTTATTTCGATGTACCTGATGTTTGCAAGATGATAGATATTCAAGCTGGTACTGGCATCAAACTATTTACACCTTGGCTCAAAGTGATAAAGAGACTTTGGCTTCCAAGTGCTTTCATCAAGACAGGCCTCCAAATTTGCTGAAAATGCTTCTCAGTTTGTTGCAAGCAGATTTCATGCTACATATTTGACCAAACTTCTCTATAAATTCCTACTCTCAGAAAAATAAGTCATTTCTCTTTCCCAACCGCAGGAAGTCATAAAACCAAGCCTATCATTCATTCATGCCCTACAGGCTTCATAGACTTTTTTGCTGGGGGAGGAGGGGGGGGGTTGGTGGTACTTGCCTTATTATCAGAGAACATTTTTCTAGATAATTGGGCAATGCAGTAATCATGTTTTCCAGGGCAGGAGCTGAGAGACAGACATTTTTTCCGGAAAGAAACTGAACTATGTCTAATGAAGACCCTAATTTTATTTCTGTTCTTCATTGTTCTTTGAACGCAGTCTGCATATGAGCAAGGGTGCATCCTCTCCACTTCTTTCTTTCATGTCAGTCAGAATTTAATAACACAAGAGCAAAGACCATAAATTCTCAGTATTTGGGAGTGGATCAGGCACAGTTGTAGCAGCTACATCAACAAGCAGCATGAAGGTATTATTCTTGTGTCTCAGTGTGTTAAAAAGGTGCTTCAGAGATAGCAAGCAGTTCTAAATAATGTATACATAACATAAGTGCTGCCTATTTCAATCACTTCTGAACAGCTGGAATGAAGATCTACGGCTTTCATTGTTCAAGAGATAACGAGACAGAGTGCAGTGACCACCTGGAGCCTTCCTGAAGTCTGACTTTCTCTGAGCAAGCACAGCAGTTCGGGTGAGAATTCCTAAATCTGAACAACTTATAAGAGAGCTTAAAGTGCAGCATGTCTAGAAACAGGCATTATCTATTGCAGCAGATGAAGCTGGAGCCAACACTTGTCTCTGATTTCATTCTGTGATAAAGGGCTGTGCTTTCATTAGGGGCATGGACAAGAACTACCAACAGCAGCTCATAGCTATGCAAAGAGGTAATCTCCGGTGGAAAAAAACCCAACCGTCACCAAATAATTAATCTTGCATTCCATTGGAGATCTCTCCCACACAAATGGGGGAAGGTGTGTCATGATTCAGTTCATTGCCAAAAAAGCACAGCGTGGCATGGCATTTCTGGATTTAATTGTTTCAACAGATCGTTTATTTTTTCTGTAAGAAAGAGTCTGATTTGAGCTCTCATGCTTGAAATACCACGGTGAACTTCATTCAGTTTACCTTCAGCAAATGACTAACGAGATCCCAGTGCTTCAGGAAGTGCAGCAGATGACTGTGAGGTAGCTAAGCCAACACATCACCAACCATAGCTGTACTCTCACATGAAATATAAGACAGCAGTGATCATTGGCACATGGGAAAAAGATAGGCAGTGAGACCCCAGAGAAAGACAGACTACGTGGAAAAAGGCTCAGGGGAAATGGGGTGACCTCAGTACTGGGAATCTTAATTAGACTTCTACCTTTTAATCAAGAGTGTAAAGAGGCTCTCTGGGAGTCTCCTGAGAATATCCACATGAGGCTTTGAGTAAAACCCTTACGTTCTGTCACACACCTTACTCACATGTATAATTTAATAATTTTTTTTGTTCAATAATATTTTTCCCCTAGAAACATCAGAAGTGGTTCTCTTTATTAGTAACTGCCACTTAGCACTAATATATCAAAGATGTAGGAAGCATTTTAAAACAGGTTCATAAAGCCTTTGTAAAAATCTTAATGCATTCAGCATATGCTCATCTTTCACCTGTCAGCCTAGCTTTCTCAACAATAAAAATGAAGACAATGAATCCTTAGCTGGACAATTACCTGCTTGAATATACTGGCTACACACACGACACTGAAATGCCTTTTAGAGAAATATACAAGGGCACGTGTGATTACTAACAGGCTATTGAGCATTCTATCATGCAATTGCCACGTTAAAAGGATAATGTATGGTAATACAAAGTTGGTTGCAGAAACAAATCAGAGTAATGGGATAAAATTTCCCAGAATTTTTCCTATTTAACAATAACCATCTGCTAGTATCGCTTACTGAGACAATACATTGAGATTTAGATGAACTGGGATTAATCTCAACACTAGTTTCCTGAGCACAGCTAACTCAGAAGTTGAATCAGTGCAAGGTATGCAACGTACTCAGCAAATCACCCCTGGAGTGCCATTTTATCTGCTCCTCGTTAAAGGAATTAATGCAGCAGTGATTGAAATTTTTGAGGATGTCACTGCAGATCTAATAAGAAATGTGAGCTATAAATCATGACAGAAAAAAAAAAAAAGGCTCCTGCAGTCTCTATGAAGTGCACATGAAGAAAAAGAACATAGACTTACTTCATAAATGACGCAGTGTTTACCTGGAAGCCATCTGTAAGGTCAGCAAAGTTCATTACTTCTTCCCTGTTACTGATAAACAGAGGTAATTTACTTCCACCTTTACACCAAACAGCCTTCCCTTACACGGCAGCAGGGTGAGCCATGGGTCACATGCGAAAGATTTCCCAAGGCAAAACAGTGCCACTCACCTTAACATCAAAATGGAACTTGTGCTGCTGGAGATTCCCCAGGACCTTCCTTTGAAACCACCATAGAGGCTGGGTGAATTTTCTTCACTGCTGTAATGAAATACTTGATTTTATTTCCAATCATTACATTTAAAATTATTCGCTGATAATAATAACAATGAATGTAAGTACCCAAGACAGAGGAGGTGCTCTGTGATTCAGCAACCAATATCTACATTCATTAAACATTTCTGAAGGACAAGCCTAAGAGAACTGAAGTGTAAGGACTGATGTTGAATCCATACATCCTTCTAGGGCAAAGCCACCTGAGTCCTTCAATTCCAGACAGCACTTGCCCAGAAGGGACTGTTTGCAGTGGTTACTATCCATCTTGGACTTCGCCCTTCCTCAGATAGCTTGTATAAACATCAACAATACAAACAATAACACCCAGCAGCAGTAGAGCAGAAATCAGTAGAATGAGGAAAGCAAAGAATAAGTCCACACGTGTATGATGGCACTACACAAGTAGAAAAGCAGTTTTTGATCAGCAATAGCACTTCGTATCTACTTGGAGCTCAAAGAGCAGCTCATCTGTTCGCATTTCCTTGGAGTCCACTTCTCACAAAAAATTATTTCCTGGTCTCTTGTCTTTGTGTCCATGTTTCCCAGAATCAGTCACCTCAATTCCATCATTGCTGTCATTTCTCCCTTTTGTTCCTTAAAGCTTTCCTAATCACCTCTTCTCACTGAATCCACATCTTCAGCATCATCTCCCATCTCCAGTTACAGCATGCTAGAAATGAAACTCTGTTCCACTGTGTTGGAGACAGAATAACATTTAATGGAAGCTTTTAGTTATTTTTGTTTGTTTTTGTATATGTGATATCATGGTTGTCTAAGATCAGCGACCACATAACAGTCCAATACAGCCTCTACTAAAATGTGTCCTTAAGCTAAGTTTCGTGCAGCTGTAAAACTAGAAATAACAATAACAGTGAGAAAAGGGTAATCGTTGAGCATTTCCAAGAACTGTAGCACATGCCAAGGGTAAAAGATGAAGTGGAGATGACAGTAATCAAGGTTAGACTGAGTACTCATTTTCCTGCCCATCAATGAAGTTTTGTGTTGAGCTCTCCTGATGCTCACCACCAGGAACTGCCATCATCCTGCGTGTTAAGGTGAATAGCTAGTAGCTTGATGGGAACAGCTTTCAAGATTTGTAGTAGCTCATTTTCTCTAAATAAAGGGAAGAAAAAGAAATATAGTGCATCAGGAAAGTTTGAGAATGTTCTAGAAAACCTCTCTGCTATTCAAGCACAATCTGTAGCCTACAGTCTTTCCTCATGCACTGTTAAACATAGGGAGAACAAGATTTAAGTTCAGGATGCCTGTATGAGCATGGATAAGGGCCCAGTGCAAAAGGGCCAAATATATAATGGAGTTGTTTTTATTTAGGAAGAGACAATCAAAAGTTAATTAGCAGAAAGCAATATTAAAGATTAAGAAAAAAGTACGATAGAGTTAAATCTTTAAATAGCTCTGAAAATGAGCCTTGCCCTTACCTCTCTACTTGAAGAGAAAGGTGGAAACTTGTGTAATAGCCAGACACTGAATATAGTAAGACATAATAAGACCTACACTAAATAAACACTGAAGTTAATCACATTTTAAAAGTTCACTGGGATTTTCTACTTTTCTATTGAAGAGTTTTCTATCTAAATCCTGTAGCTCATTCAGTATGAGGTTCTACAGATCTACAGGCAATATATAATCTTCCCTAATTACTATCAACCATTACTGCTTTATTGTTCATCTTTTTTTTTAATACTCCAGTAGATTGCTTGTCCTCATTTTAATCAGTTAACGCATCCCATGAGTCAGAATCCATATAAATGTCAAGTCAATAGTTAATTCTGTTAAGACTGAAATTGAAAACCTTACCTCATAAACCAAACTGCATTTTGCAGTCTGAGCACTGAGTTGAAATCAGGTGACATGAGGGAAAGCTCAGAGAATGGGAAGAAATTCCTGGAACATTTTGTGAGGGACTGACAATAAATTGCATGTTCCACCAAATCCCACCTTAGTTAGATCTCAGCCATCCTATACTACAGTGTACTGTCAAAGGCTTACTGCTTCCAGTAAATACTATCGTATTTTAGTAGGGATTTAAATGATATCCTGCATCCATTATTGTCCTGTTCGGTGCTGGAAGGCTTAATGAATTGTTTGAGGTATCTAGAATAGTATATTACCACTCACTTATTGGAAAGACACCGGGCAGATTATCAAATGATTCTCTCTTCTTTATTTATTTTTTTAATTAGTAAAAGAAAGTGACATTGCTTTTAAGTGCAGGAGGTTTCAATAACCATTAAACACAGATCACAAGCCACAGAGACATTAAAAGGGAACACATAAAGCTGCCTTCAGACAACAGTCGGATCTGAATCTGCAATGACTTTCTGACTTCAAAGCTTTGAGAGGACACCATTTTTGTGATCGGACATGAAAAGAGGAGTGGAGACTGAAATCTTGTTGAGATGTTTGCTGGGAATTCATTCTCCCAGCACGGTGACTTTTTTTCTTGGTGGTTTAGATAGACGTAAGATTGAATTTACAGCTAAATTATCTTCATAATAGCAGTAAATGAGACTGCACTGCTCTATATATAGTCTTCTTGGAAATATGAGATTCATCTGCCCTTTCCAAGACAGACATCAATGAACAGACTCTGAACTCCAAGCCATACTTTTTTCCAGATTTGGGTGTTTTTTTTTTTTTAGGTTCACAGAATTTATTTTACTTATTTTAGACATAATTAACTGGAGGCAGTAAAAACATGTTTTTCTGAACTGCTGAGCACACTGCTTTTTCTCTGAAGGATGTGCTTAAATAAATAATGTAGGCAGCAACTGTGGATGGGACCTGTTATGCCCTCAAGAAATAAAAAACATTCTGATTTCTCACTACCCCTCCAGGACTGCTTCACACGCACTGGTAAGAAAAATACATATAAAATGCAGAGAAGCTGTGGATGCCCCATCCCCAGAGGCACTCAAGGTCAGGTTAGATGGTGCCCTGAGCAGCCAGAGCTGCTGAGGAGAGCCCTTGCCACAGCAGGGGGGTTGGAACAGGGTGGGCTTCAAGTTCTTTCCGATCCAAGTGATGCTGTGATTCTATGATAAAAGCTTAACAAACGAATGAACAAACAAAAAAGCTGACATGGGGAGCATAGTAACTTCTTACTTGACCAGATCCTGCAGCAGAGCAAGTGCAACGTTTAGAAGTATTACTGGGTAGAGGTGGTTGTTCGCTTTCCTGGAAACCATCGCCTCTTCCTTTCCGTGACTGATGAGTCCTGCAACTACTGACTTGGGTCACCAATATCTGGGGTAAGATTGCAGTTTCAGAAAATGTCTTGTTCTAAAACAAGATCTGAAATTTAAAGATGGATAAACAAACTTTTAAAAGTGTTTCTAGGATTTTTCTCATATAGATTTTAGTTTTTGACATGGACATTGACAATTGAATTCCCAAGCAGGCATGACGGGAATGACTTTGACATGATCTCCTCTCCTGAATGATGAGAAACTAATTTTTTACTCCTTCAAACAGTAAAAAGTACTACTGATGAAATACAAAACCAACCCCTCCCTCACTTTTACACATCACTAACTCAGAGAAAAAGGGTGGGGCTAAAGCATTCTCACAGATAGGGAAGAGGAATGAGAAGCTGCAATAGAAAAGGTACAAAAATCGTTATTCTGCTGTAATCACAGAATCACTAAGGTTGGAAAAGACCTCTAAGTCTATCTAGTCCTACTGCACACACACCACCAATATTACCCACTAAACCATGTCCCTAAGTACCACATCCAATTCCTGAACACCTCCAGGGGCAATGACTTCACCACCTCCCTGGGCAGCCCGTTCCAGTGCCCAACCACTCATTATGAGAATAAATTCTTCCTAACAACCAACCTGAACCTCCCCCGGTGCAACTTGAGGCCATCAGCTCTCATCCTGTCACTGTTACCTGGGAGAACAGGCTGATCCCCACCTCTCTGCAGCTTCCTTTCAGGTCTCCCCTGAGCCTCCTCCTCTCCAGAGGACACTGACAAACAGACCCCAGTTGCCCACTGCTCCGTTTTCAAACCCACATTCAACAAGGCTGCTGCAGAAAGCACCAGCACTAGCCCAAAGTAACAACTACTGCTTGGGGAACTACAAGCACTCCCCTGCAGCAGTGCCATAGAATCTTGACAGTTGGAAGAGACCTCTGAGATCATCTAGTCCAACAGCCAACCCATCTCCACCACTAGGTGCCATTGGGCAATTTTTGTGTTTGGGAGAGGGTACAGACTGTTTGAAATCAGAGCTCATCCTCCTCCTCTGCCCTGCTATGCATCACACAGCCTCTGCTCTGGTAGTTCTGAGTGCTGGGAGGGACAACTATTTCCAAATAAACAAGGCACGTTCCTTGCAATTCCTCTTTCACCAGTTTCCCCTAAGTGAAACAACTAGCAAGATACTGTTGGTTTTGTTTGTTGTTTTTATTTTTTTACTATATATGCTCAGAAGCATCGGTATCAGCAATGCTTATTAATGGAGCAGGAAAAGAACACAGCGAGCCTGGAAAGACACACGTGCTGTATTCGTCACAGCAAAGAGCAAGTGCTGCAAACCCTAAAATCCCGCTGGTCAGAAAGATTTTCTCCTTCATCTGCTGTGCTGTGACTTTTACTCCACTTCTGCTGCATCCACTCACTCACACACGAGCAGTCAGAAAGAAACAATACTGATTCTGAATAAATAAGCACCAAAAACTCTCCCCATTCACAAAGGAATGAAGGACAGGTCCACACTGCAATCCAGACCTGCAGAGAAACAGTGTAAGCACTTCCTTTTCTTCCTCTGTGCAGAAGAAGAGTTACATCCCAAAATGAGCACCCACCATCGGTGTGCTGAGTGTCCAATGAAGCTTTCTCATCTCCAGCACAGATTGCAGACCTGTGCCTTGCAGCACTGAGCTGAACAAGCAGCGATGGGCCAAGGCCACATTTCCACCATGCCCAGTGCTGTGCTGCAAGCACGTAGTGGGAACACAATCCATGAGGCTGCATGCCAGCCTGATCTTTGGGCTAAAGCTTGAGTGGACAGCAACTGGAAAAGAACTGCAAACTTGGTATGGTGCAGGTAGGCAGGGGATCTGATTCACATCACAGACATTTGCAACACCTCACGGGCGTGAGGCCAAATACTTTCATCTCTTCTCACAAGCTGAGCAGCACTAGCTGGATCAATATTTGCTGTGGAAGGTCTCCAAGAGGCAGAAGCACGGCTGGATACAATTCAGGCTAAGGCTGCTGAGGTCTGAGATTTCAGAGCAAGCTATTTCAACAAAAACTAAGGACACCTTAAAGAATGTGTTGGTTTTCTTGAGCAGTAATCTCTAGTTAAAAATAACGCACTGACAGATAACACTAGGTCTGAAATAAGGATCCTTGCATATGCATTCTGTCTGTCTTTGGAAGGGCCAAAAAGTTCAAGACTCAAAAATAAATACAAGCAAAACACAGTTGTCCCCTTGTCACTGAAACAAATCCTAACTCATATATTGTCATTGACATAAAAAAGACTTCATCGGGACAAAGAGACTCAATGCTACAGCCTGCAGCAAAGATACCATTAATGAAATAAATCACATCATTCACAACCACAAGTGCTTCCATTTAAATGCAAAAAGTGGGGAGAATGAGACTGTGTGTACTTGGATGAAACAGTACAATCTGTATCAGTGCACTGCACATGTCAACACAGCTCACACAATGAATAAAGAGGAAACGCAGCACAGCCCAATAATTTTACCAATCTTTTGTACAATTAACTTTTTCTAAACTCAATATAAAGTCCACGTGCCTTCTATTCTACTAGATTGATCCCCCTGTGAATAAATAAAATTCCACAGGAAAAGTAAGAATGGGAGCTCATCTGCTACAATCTCTGAAGGCTACTAGGCAAATATTTTACTAAATATTTGATGATCTGGGGCTATATAAGAGTACTGTGATATTTTTCAGCATAACAAACTTGTTTCACTGGCTCATATTAATTTTCAACCTTTTTTTTTTTTTAACATCCAAGGCAGATGTTTTGAACAGGAGAAGTTCTGACTTGGAGAGATACAATACTCTCTCTTCGGTAGTCCTGAGGTAGCTGTGGACTGGGACTCACTCAACGTGAACTTGGCTATTTATGCATTCATGCTGTGACATGGGATATGTCTGCAAATAACAAAATCTTGAATATCTAAGTGAAAGCTGAGGGCATAACACACACTCAGGAAAAGATGCCATCGAAGAAATTCCTGAGGTAGGAAGGCCCCTAACGTGTTTCAGATGAGCCCTGCCAGGAGAGAAAATAGGACAAGCACAACCAATTCTCACTGCCTTACACTAGGAAGGGCTCTGTTTTTCACTTGATCACATTGTCCCAGTAGACATCCTCCATGAGCATGATAAGTGCGCCCCCCCCCCAGAGTAACAGAGCAGGGAGGAGCATCTGCGTGATGCAGAAACAAACTGCCACCCCTCCTGCTGTCTCCTAGGCAAAAGTACCATTTTAGCTGCTTTGTCTCTGGATGACCTAGAAAAATAAGTAGTAATAAAACTTCATTTAAAATAAATAAAGATCTATAATTAAATGAATATATATGGACAAGAGGCCTGCTGCAAAAGCAGATGATTCAAAGCCTGTAAGAAACCACGTTTCAAATTGGCACGCTATCACAACAGGCTACACAGGGATGTGGTGGAGTCACCATGCCTGCTAATGTTCAAGAAAAGGTTGAATGTCACACTGAGGGACATGGTCTAGAGCAGCCACAGACACTGGCTGATAGTTGGACTGGATGAGCTCAGTGTCTCTCCAACCTTAACGAGTCTACAGTTCTGTGAAATAGTCATTCTTTACATCAGTCCCCTTTTATAGCACAGAAGAGATGCACAGCTGTATAGGATATCCAAGCAGAAAGCCCAGAAGCGAGTAAGAACCAAAGTTTTCGTGTGAATGGAAAGTATACTTCCTTCTCCTCCCCTTTCTTCTCCTTTGCACAAACACATTATGCAGTGCAAAAAAAAATAAATAATAATAATAAATAAAATAAAATTAAAAAAGAAGAAAAAGAAAAGAAAATGGATCAGTTGAAGCCTCCAGGAAAGATAACCTTCAAAGGAAATTTAGCGGAAAATTGAAGAAAATAGGAGCTGAGATTTCACTCATACCTCATGGCTACAGAAATAGATAAGTAGGAGAAAGGGCTGCAAGCAGCGTTGTTCCTTTTTGTGACGAGAGAGAGAGCCCCAGATACATGCAATCAATTCCCAAGGGAGGAAGACAATGAGAAATTAGAAATGCCCATGAATAGGTTTGAAGTCTGCTGCTTCTGGACACATCCCTAGTGCAGGAAAAGCCTGCTGGAGGGGAAGAAGGCATAGAACAAAACACAAGATTGCCTTCTTCAGAGGGAGGGAGGAGCAGGAGGCAGGCACTGCTGGCTGTGCAGGCACTGTGCATCCTCCCTCTGCCTGAGACCGCAGCTTCCCACCTCTGGGGACCCCCTGCTACTTGTGGAATTAACGCTGATCCCAGCAGCAGGGATCTTCACTATGGGTAGCCATGGAAACACGGCACTCCTACCAAAATAAAAATAAGGTTTTCTAAGCACGTTTCCGCAACATTCTGCAGTGCCGAGGGACGTGCTGGCTGCACATCATTCTTCTCTCCCGTTCGCTTCCATTGCAAACGAGAAAAATGAAGCATTTGCAGTGCTAAGAGATGACATTTGAGGGTGACCTGAATCTTTCCAAGCGGGCTCGTGGCAGAAGAGGTGCCCACCGGGAGGAGTGGACACACTTGCCATTTCCCAGCTTCCTTCTGCAGATGCCAGCCTGCGACCAATGCAGGCAGCAGCCTCACGAAACAAATGAATCTTTAAACAATCAGCTATAGATTAAAAGCCTGCGAGGCTCCCCAGTGACCCCGACAGAAATAAGGCCATTACATAGTGGGCTGCAGACTGGAAAGCTGGGCCACTGGAGACACCCGCTCATATTTGATGCATGGGTAGAGGTGAAATGGGCTCACGACCCTCCAGCTCTTCAGGGATTTGCTCCTGCTGTAGCACTTACACAGCCACGATGTGCTGATGACCAGAGTGTAAGGACCGGAATAATGGATGTGCAGCAGGCAGAAGGCACTGAGGTTGAGTAGCAGTGCTAGGCAGAAAACTGTGCTCAGTGCTTGTTCTGCCTGCTCTCAGATGCACTGCAGAGCACCTCATCACTGGGTTCAGACACCAGTGCCACCAGTAAGACAAGGGCACACACCCTCAGCTCTTCAGAGAAGGGCAACAAAACTGGTGAGGGGTCTGGAGCACAAGTCTTATGAGGAGCGGCTGAGGGAGCTGGGATTGTTCAGTCTAGAGAAGAGGAGGCTCAGAGGAGACCTTATTGCACTCTACCACTTCCTGAAGGGGGGTTGTGGTGAGGAGGGGGTGGGCCTCTTCTCCCTGATAAATAATGACAGGACGAGAGGGAATGGCCACAAGTTGCACCGGGGAAGATTTAGATTAGACCTGAGGAAACATTTTTTCTCTGAAAGAGTGGTCAGGCACTGGAATGGCCTGCCTAGGGAGGTGGTTGAGGCACCATCCCTAGCACTGTTCAAGAAGCGTTTCGATGAGGTGCTAAGGGATTTGATTTAGTAGTTCAGTGGGTAGGGATAGTGATAGGAGGATGGTTGGGCTAGATGATCTTGTAGGTCCTTTCCAACCTAATGTACCTATGAACCACCCTCAAGGGAACCACCATCACTTCCCTGCCTCCAGGGAGCTGTCGCTGCTCAGGACCTCTGGTGCATTTTTCTGTTGAAGGAAGAATAGCACTTAAAACGTGACAATATCTCAAAGCCAACTGTCTGAGAAGAACTATGCCACAGGACTTCTACCTTGCATGAGCAACAGCAAAGATCAGGTCCTCTTTTTATTAAAAACAAAGCAAAATCATAAAACCAACAATGTGGGTACGTAAATGGATTTTCCCCTACAGCTGACGCTGAATCTAAATTAAATTGTTTTCATAATTTGCAACCTCTGGTTTCTCCACAATTACCACGTTGTGAAATGAGCAGGAACGGCAAGTATATACCCATGGGGAAGAATTACATTTAGTGACCCTGTAATGAACTAGGAGGAAGAAGATGCAATAAAGAAACCGTAGTATTCGTTAATGAATAAAATCAGTAAGAAAGGAAGAAGTTAGAGATAATGAGTGGATATAAAATTCAGATGTAGTAGCTGCAGGCAGAAGTAGCCAGTGGTTTTATTCCAGCAATGGTCTCAGCTATAAAACACTTCATTACAGGCAATTGCCTTCTGAAAAAGTCCCCAAATTCTCCATTTGCACAGTGTTAGACAAAAACGCTTCGCCTTTGAACTACTATGTAAATATATGTTATTAGCCATTACAAATGAAGCACATTCTGCTAAGTACTCATCTCAACCTCATCTGATTTTAGAGCTGCTACTTCCATCTGTTTTTCCCTTGCGCCGCTGAACTCTTTCTGTTGACCATCAAAACAAAAATCACCTCTCAGAAATACTGCATTCTCCTTTTTCCATCTGCTATTCATCCGGGCCTGCTGAGTGCTTACAGAAGAGAAATGAAAGCCAGCCACTGAGAGGACAAGTGACTACAGGGCACTACAGAACATTAGAGGAGCACCTGGAAGCCACCTCAAACCCAACTCCCGCCCCCAGCAGAGGTGATGTCAGCGTGATCAGGGCGTTGAAGGTTGTGTCTAGCTGAGGTTCGACCATCTCCAAAGATGATGACTTCAGAGCCTCTGAGAACAACTTGTTGTAGTGCTTAACCACTTTTCCTTACAGTAGGAATTTCCCTTCCAACACCCAGCCCTCCATTGTTTCTTTCTTAAAACCATTGCTTCTCAGAGAATGAGACAATATGTAATACTGGGTAAAGAGAAGACAAAAATCACTTGAAGCTCATATTATCACTCAGATATCCAAGCCCTAACTGATGGCACAGAGCACCACGGTCCAAGCATGCCTAGAACATGTTTATATATGCATACCACTCCTACCTCCATAAAGCTCACCTAAGATTCAAAACACAATTTTAAGGTGGGGACAGCCCATCTAGCTAAAGCATTCTGGCTGAAATACAGTTTAAGGGGTACTGTTTGGGAAAGGCATGCTTCCTTCAAGGACACAGCTTGCAACAATTGAATTGTGGTTGCATATTTCTACCTGTGACTGATCTGCACCAACAAAGACTTCGAGTTGTGTTCACACTTTGACAAGCAGATACAAAACCCGGGAATGAGCTTCAGCCTGCTCCAGCATCATTAAAGAATGCACTATTCCTTATGTGTGAACTCTATCCTGCCTACTTCACACTCCTACCTTTCAAGATTAAATATACACTTGCTTCTAGGGAATAATTACATCTGGCATCAAGACCCAATTGTTTTCTTAAATGATCAGATAAAACAGGAAATAAGGATGAGCATCACAGTGGCTGTTTTCTTCAGTGTCCTTCCAACTGCAAAAGGAACACTTCTCTGTCCTCTTAAGGACTAAGAAAACATCCATTCGTGTTGCAAACTGTTAGAAAAGTACAACTTAGTCCAAAACAGTAAGTAAAAATGTTTGTATTTGAGAGAATTTGAAAGAGTTCTTATCTGAATTCTTTGTTAAAAATAGCCCGGTAGTTATCAGCAGTATTACAAGCACAAACACCTGAATGATTAACATCATCATCGTGCCTTAAAAACTCCTCACTGCTAATTAAAGAGCACAGCCCTTCGTTTAGCTAAATTTAAAGCACGTCTCTTTCTTACATTCAGAGCTACTGACAGCAGTTAATAAATATCTCAGCGATCCATTTAATCTCTCAGCAAACTGCTGGATGAAGGACTGCTAAGACATTCTTCAAAATCCCATTAGAATCTGATAAACTCTTTCAGATGAATGGTAATTTCGAATGATTCACCTGAGCAAAACAACCAACCTGCACTTCTAAAATGCCATTGGGATGAGGTCAGGCAGAGAATGAATCTGCCCATGGAAATGAGTGCATTTGTCTCCTTGTCAGTCCCTGACTTAGAACACAAAAACTATTCCCATAAGATTACTGGAGAAAATGGATGGATTTTTAATTTTGAAGTTTTTAAGGATTTCAGAAGAATAGATCCTTTTAAAATGCTTTGAGAGCATTGCAAACCTGAACGTGCATGGGATACTACACCTCCTTGTGCATTTTCCTGGTGTAGGAGAATCCAGGACCACCATTCCCTGATGCGTTATCACATCACATGCAACTGCCACCATTTGAAGAAGGAAACATACAGTAACTTGGGTCTTAGAATAAACCACAGCCTTCTGCACAGGCCTTGGATGAGGGCTGCACTGCTTCTGTGCAGAAACAGCCTTTCCAGACCAAATCAACTGCAGTGCCGTCTGGGCACACACTCCTGAAACAAATCAAATAAGTTCATTTAAAATTTGACCCTGCATTAATCCTCTCCAGCAAGTTTGGTACTGAAGGTTGGTTTCAAAGACATTGGCTGAGGCCCTGGCAACAATACAGCCAACAGTAAATGCCTACTTACAAGCGAGGAAATTGATATTATCAAGAATGCATTAGGGGAGAAATTGTTTTCAGCAGTCTTGACTGGCTGCTGCTGCAGTCACCTATGAGAAAAAGCAAAGTGAGCTGTTTGGCATGATGGCTACTTTCAGGGTTTGGCAGTAACTATCATCTTCCCCACCTTGCCTGCACCCCTCAAAGCAGATCATTCTACTCTAGGCCCCTCTGCTAGCTCTCAGATCCAATCAGCTTTCTCTTGTGGAGATCACTAGCCCATTCCCAGTCAGAGGTCTCACATCCTCCAGGCTTGAGGATCCAATGCTGCTTTTACTTCTAGGAAGATTTGAGCTGCCCCTGACTTACAAGTTTCTACGCCCCTTCAGAACCAATCTCCAGCAAACAACAACCTTCCCTGCCTGCTGTATCAACAACCTGATGGACGAGTCTCCTATCTAGCACAGAATAAGCTTGAATTAACACTGTGTTATGGCACCACCGATGTTACAGCACAGCTGCGCATGAAGTCATACCTCCTTGGATCCAATCTGCACAGCAGAGATGATCATCAGGCAGTTACTCTCAAACTTAGGTCCTGTTTTCATCCGTACTTAAATTCTGCATACAAAGAACTGATACAAGGGCCCCTCTCTCTACGCATTTAATTTCTGAAAGCTGGGTTTTACTGGAACTTCAAAGAGATGGCTATCTTTTGCTCTGCCTGCCATAAACACCGAAATGGCTTTTAGCCACAAGGACGTAACTCACACAGCAGTTGAACACTGCCATCGGGTAATGTAGGCAATTCAGCTGGGTTTTAAAATGGTTCCATGGAGATGGCCTACACGAATGGCACCAATTCAACATACTTTTTAGGTGACAAAGCTTTAGACAATAGTGTCACAGACACACTGTGTTTAAGGCTGCCATCAAAGGACATGAAAAGACAAGAAGCCACAATACCCACAGCACTTACATGACGCTGGGAAACTCGTGTTTTATCATGTGATACACAACATTACTACGTCTCAATCGCAGTCATTCTCATTTTCTGTGTATTAGTGTTTCAGACAAGTTGTCTCTGAAAACAAGTTCTACCACAGCTTCAAAAGTCCTAGTTCCATGCTCCTGATTAATTTAATACAATTTCAGGTTGCCTTAAAAGCTGTCATTCACCACAAAACACTAAGTTAAAAAGTCATATGTAGAACCCAAATAACTGCAATCTTCTAAGCTGGCTGAGTACCTATTCCCTTATTTTAGTATGATTTGGGAGCTTCAAGAACAGAGGACCCCAAAGGATTCCTGAACAGCTGAGGGATATAATCGTTGTGTATTTTAAACAAAGGTACCTACAGGTTAGTACCTCTCAAAGCTAAAGGAGTCAGTTTCCTACCAGAGTTTTTAGCATCTAATCAATTCAGACCAACTAAACCATTTAAGGGGCATTTAAAAGTTCTCTGGAAAAGACTGCTTTACCATTCTTCCCTTTTTCAATGGTTACGGAGCTCTTCTGCCTTTTATTGGGCAAAGTATATATCAGTCTGCAGATGGCTCTCAAAACAGCAGGACACGGTCCTCCAGAATTCTCTAAATCATCTTGGGCTGTACAGCTACAAGCAAACATACAGCAACATACACAGCATATACAGAAGTATACTCTTTCTTCAGATTGAGAGCATTCAGTTGCTTACAGCCCTTTTTTTTTTGTAGGCTGAGAAAATTACAATAGCATCAGTCAAGTAATCATTTCAACCACATTTCAGAGCAGTACCTGTGGTTATTAGAAATTTTAGTGGAAAACACAATTTTAATTGAAGCAAAGATCTTTTGAATTGCTTATACCCATGGGAGAGCCAAGCAATGCTCGGGAAGCCTTCCTTGCATTCTTGTGTTACTCATGCATTCACACAACTCTCAACATCTGTCACCTGTAATTAAAAATAATGCTATTATCCAATCTCCACGTGAAAAATTTGACATGTTGGAATGCTGGAGGGTGTCTGGTTTTTCTTAACATTACTCACAAATGTTCTATAGCATTTCAGTGCATAAAAGAATGGACAAGGAGGATAGGAAGTTCTCGAGTACATAGAAGAAATTCAGCCTTCAAGAGTTGAAAGTTATTTTGAATCAGTGGGTCTGACCAAATTTGTAATTCCCAAGATCTTTGTAAGGCAATGTTTCTCAATTGTAGTCAACAGGCTGGGTCCTATGTTCCCTCCCACACTTACACAGATTTCTTTTACTACCAATACTACTTTTTTTTTCCTTCTGTGGCTTTGCATTCATCATTGCTTAAGCAATCTTCAGCAAACATCTGAAAGCTTTATGATTTACACCAGAGCTCTTGTCATCTTACAGCTGACAGACAATCTGACCAATGGGATGCAGAAGCGTGTTTTGTTCTATTATTATTCCTTTTAAATATTACTAGGTAGAATGAATATTCCCATCTGACATGGACATATCCCTGTGTAGAGTTGTATCCCAACATCTAATCATGCAGGAAAAAAAAGCAATGAAAAACACTTTCTTCACCCCAAAGACCAGGAGCACTTCAAGGAGTGCACTGAAGGAAAAGAGCAGCAGTTAGAATCATACAGATAAGCCACAGATTTGGACTGCATCCATTAGCATCAAATCTTTGAAATACTTTGTCTTGAGAAACAGATATCCTGCCAACTCTATATACAGGCATGGGCCCTTACGTAAAGGATACGTGGTACACAGTGGAAGAGGAGAACTGGTTCAGCTGTCACGAGGGAAGTGACAGCCACACATTCATGAGCTTCATCACTGTTAGAAACATTCTTAAACAACGTTAGAAAAGTTCAACATAGTGCTCCACAAAGTGAATGCTAATGAAGTCTGAAAGTTATAGAATCATAGATCCACTTGAGTTGCAAGTGACTCTTCAAGGCCATCTCTCTGCAGTGAACACAGGGACCCTAACAGCTCCATCAGTTTGCTCAGGTACGAGCCTTTCAAAACATCACTGCCCCGATTACAAACCATGCTAATTTCCAGGAAAATTGGTAATGCTGAAATATGTTTGTAACACAAAAAGCGGAAGATTTGCAGCTTTAGTATTTATGTACTTGAACAAATAGAACTTGTGAAACTTTATGCTTCCAGAAGAATAAGTAGGTATTTGTTAGGGCCTGTATCTCCAAGCTGTACAATAACAGAGGAGGAATTAGCTGGAACAAACACAATTCCTGATCTTTCAGTTAATTAGCAAACACATTCCAGAGTGTCACGTGATCCACGTTTTCCATAAATAATACGCTGAACTGATTAGCTGATAAACGTCTTCATCTGCTGTCAGCATCTGCATGCTGGGAGAACAGGTTTCTCTGGCATCCCATACCTCTCTCTGAGTGACAGTGTTTCTACAGCAACGTTCACATTTATTGAGGCTGCCTATAGGATCACTGCTGAACTCGTATGCCTGTAGTGTAAGTGAGAACAGGCGTAGGAAAAAACACCTGTTCTGACTTATGGAGTAGGCAGACAGACCCTGCAGTAATTATATCCCCTGTTAAAGATGGATTAGCATAGCATCACACACTTCAAAATACAAGCATGGAAGCACTGACAGGCCAAAGACTTCAAGGTCTGGCTAGCTCATTTTATTGCATCTTTTCTTACTGGTCTTCCACACCAGTATCAGATCTCTGCTTAACACTGCACAAATGAAGTATGCTGCTGCAAGTGGCAGTTTTCAGACACCAGAACACCATAAGGAAGTGAAGATGTTGCCTGAGATCTAACAGATCATCGCGTCCAGCATAATTTCCATCTGGCACAAGGATCAGCTGCCTTACGCTGAACAGCAGTGAACACCAACACCATGAAATCAATAGATATTGGAAAGAATGACAGAATTAAACCAGAAAACAATTACAAGCAGGGATGTGGATGCCTATGCAAGACATGTTGGTTTCAGACAGTGCATGAGAGCTGCAGATGTTGCTAACATTAAATATTTAAATTGAAAAGAGAAAACCACAAAGGTCATGGGGAATCTCACTTAAGAGTGAAGCTTCTGTACATTATTAAAATATTTATGCATTCTCCTGTAATAAGTGTATGGCTTAAGGACAAAGTCTGCAGCCATCACTTTTTACTCTTGTGCCTGAAGATGAGTGACAGTGAAGTTATTCTGAAAGATGGGAATAAGAATTCACTAATGCATTCTGAAATTCAAATTTCCACGTAACAGAATGGACCTCTAACCTTACTGAATACACAAAGCAGATAGCATTTCCAAACCTCAGAAACAAATTAACAAACAGAAGTACTCTTACAATCCTTGCACGGTATTACAAGCAGAGATTTTTAAATGGAAAAATGCCAGTACAGCCAAGTGGAGTAAAGCACCAGACCTCATACCAGACACTATGGAGAGGACCTGAAACTTCAAACCCGAAGCAGAGTGTGAATAAGACATGGGAGCAGCGAGACCCATCAGCTCTGCTACTGCCCTGGGATCAGGACAGCAACAGACTGACTTTGCTGTGCTTTACCCTAAGTGAAATTCCAGCAAAGGAAAGAGCAAAACAGGGACATGCAAGACAAGGATGGGCAGGGTGGAGCAGGTTGAAATGATAAGCTGTAAAATATGCCGGGAGAAATGAAAACAGAGTAGTATGAGAAATACTTCCTGAACTACACTGAACATCTGTGATCTCAAACAAAAAAATTGCCTAGGTCAGTATTACAAATATACAGGCAAAGGCATGGCTAGAATTCTTTGTGTTTTTGTCAGTATCCCTCTCCTGATGAACTCATCGTGCTGACTTTCAGACAGGAGACCCTCCCTAGGCCAGCTGTACGCAGCCAGTTCATCCCGATGTGCTTCAGTAAAGCACAACCTCTAGAGACAAGCCAGCAGTGAAACAGATGCAGCGTGTTAGTAAGACGAGCTGCCAACATCAGAGCACATCGGTTATGCATCGCTAGGCAACCCAGAAACACACACACAAGCCCACCCCACTGGAAGAAAACACGAGGGTGGGCCAAAGCTACGCAGCATCTTTTTTTTATGGCAAAACTTACGCATCTCCCTTACTTCCCAGGTCCCTACTCATGGTTTTCAACCAACGCTTTCTTATCACTTGTCAGACAGCGCCCTCTGCTGTAGGAATACATGAAGACCTGATGAACTGTATAAATGAATCCTTTACCTGGCGGCTGGCTGCAGCTAGCTGACAGAGTCACACCGGGGACTGCCCAAGCTGCATACTGACTGTGTCAACTCAGTGGAGCAAACGTGTTTAACTACGTGAGGGCTCACATTTATACTACAGAACCCGTTCAACAGCCATAATAATGTATACTCTCCTATGGTCTGCCCAAAAGCAGCTGAAGACCAGCGGATCACCTCCCCATACTTCTGCCTCTGTACTAAGACAAAATCTGTCAGTCTGTCTCTCTTTAGGGTACAAAAGCTATCCTAAAAAGAGATGCTCTGAACCAAAACCAATCTCAGTGGAGTAACTGAGCAAAATCCCAGCCCATACATAACTGGATGTATCTAAAAAGGAGTTTCATTCTAAAGTATAGATAAGAAACAAGCGTCTAACTTTTAAAAGTGTTCAAGCTACTGAAAAAAATGCACACTACCCTGTATGAGACCCATTCTGCAAAAGAGCCACTGAAATATGTGACAGATGGAAAAGGATTCCTGAAGTCTTTGCAGTTTATGCTGAACAGGCATTTCTTCATCCTTGTGTGAAGCCCTGATAGAAAAATACACCCTAATCCATGTTAAAACTACCAATAGGGTCAAATAATACACAAGTCATGTGCAAATAAGGTTTTCTGCTGTCCTAACAGGACTAAAGATTATGAAGCAGGACTTAGATAACAGATACTGGAAATCATCCTCCATCTTCAAAAACATCCTTCCTTGGCTGTGGTCAGCAACCCTATCTCATCATGCCAGGCTAAGTGCAGCTGTTACTACCATCTCTGCTAGTGCACTGCTAATTGCAGCCTTTTGCAGAGATTAAACCATCCACTGCAGTCCCAGGATTTTCTTCTGTCTTGGTTTGGCTTTAAACAGCTGGTAAAAAAAAACCCTGCCTTTTCCCTGCCCATGAAGAGCAGCTTACCCACACACACAATTTCCCAGGATAGCGCACACAACATATTGCTGTACTTCTCTTCCCCCCAGCCCTCCCAAATTCTGAAGTACTAAGCAAGTAAGATCATATTCAGATTATCCCCACTATGTCCTTGTGATTCTGGCATAGCTTCACAGGAAGTAACACAACCACTCTGAGTTCCTACTGCTGGGGCATCACACAGACACAACCTCATTAGCGAGGCAGATCTGCATGTTCAGAGCTTCAGCTCTTGCTGGTAGCACGCGATGCATGAGTTGGAGCTTTCATTAAAAAACGTAACATCAGAACCAAAAAGGCATCTCAAAACAGGCAAAGCTCACTCAGGTCTCTCAATAAAGCCATACTGCATTACCCTGACTTACTTTCTCTAACGTTTGCTGGAGCTGGATAGTGCCTGCTAGGGCAGATAAAGTTCTTAGAAGTCAAATCGCCACAGAACTCAATGGCAATGTATCTACTACTCCTATCTAAGGCACACGTTACTGTGGTTGTACATTTTGTGATGAGCATATTCAGTGCTCACAGAGCTGCACCAGGAAGCTGGAGCCTTCTGAAGGGGCTTTCAGTGTTTTCTTTGTTCAGGGATTAAGTGGCAACAGTCTCTCATCTATAAAGACCTTTATCTTACTGCATATAATAAGTGCAGGTATCTGTAAGAAAACAGTAAAATAAGCCATACCTTCTGGAAGCCACATATTTCAAATTCAGCCTTAAAAGGTATACAAACATGTCTATATTGTTAATACATACACAGTGCTACACTAATGTAAACTTTAGTACTGGCTACAGGACCCAAAACGATTTCCATGGCTTGAAAATAACCACTGGCAGCTGACTTCCATAACTTTGTGACTTTAGTGGACAAGGAAACCAGAACTGAGCAGCTGCATCTGTGTTTATACATACAGATCAAAACTAGGTGACAAAAAGTACTGAAAAGAGCAGACAAATAGTTCTGTGAGCGTTACTTATTAGCATTTTTGCACTGTACAACAGCACTGAGAATGCTATGTTCCTTGTGATAATGATGTTTCAAAGTTCTACCACAAGCTGGAAATAGCTGAATTCTTACAGTGTCTTTTTCTGATGTTATAAGCTTGTCTGTGCCAAGCGATCACATGTTATTAAACTAGCTATCCAGAAAACACAGATGTAGCTTCAGTTGTCAAATGTGTATTCTCACAGATACAAAGTATTAACTGTCAAACACATTCACAAAATTCAGGCCTGGTCATTCTTTTAAATACCTGCAAGAAACAAGAAGCACTTCCTTACAGCATTAAAAAATATCCCTGCCAGAAATTAAGTACTAAGCAAAGAGCAAATATACCACTGAGAGATAAAACACTAGAGGCATAATTTGTTTATTGTACTGTGAGCATCAGTATATATTAGAGACAAAGAAAAACATGACTTCCAGGACAAGGAAAAAAACCTGGAGATATAAAGTTTTGCTCAGTAACAATCACGGAGAACATGTAAGTTATCTGCTGGAATGCTTTCAGCTCAAAAGCTTGGCTTCTACAATTACAGAACACTGAAGAATATACGATGTTCTGGATCCCAAAAGCCACATATCTAAAGTTAAACTCTGAAAGACCAGAAAAGATACTATGTAAAATTTATACACTTGTTTTCTTCTGGGACAGATTGATCTTATCTCCAAGACTCAGGGCCATTCCCTGTAAGGAAAAAGAAAGAAGATGTTCATGACGCCGACACTTGAATAAAATCACTTAATCCACACTAAAAGGAAGATCCATATACAGGATTCAGTGGCAGAGGAATCAAAGTATATTTAACTGTTCATCTACTTATGTCAATTCTAGTGTGCTCTGTCTTAACTCCAGGTAAAGGCCACATCAATATGTATTTACTGAAGTGGTGTAACTTCAATGAGCTAGCAGCTAGTAAACCTGTCTTCAAAATAAGAAGAAAAACTAACGTTAAGCTTTTTGACCTTCCACCCATTGGAAGTATGCACCCACTGGAGAAACTACACCTATCAATCCAGTTACTGAAATTCAGCTGTCGAATGCCTCAGTGCTGACAGTATCACTCAATACATGGTGGCTATAGAAAACAGCTTCATCACAGAACCATGACATATTAACACGAACAACGATTTACTTCAACACAAATGAAATATAACATTCTACTAGCAGTGCTAAGGGTAAAAATCAAGAAATCTTGTCCCAGACACTTATTTTATGGTAATGTACTGCAAGAGAAGATATTTTAGTGCATCTTACCCAAAATATTTCTCAAAATTTTACCTAACTGAACTAACATCCCCACAAAGTTGCAAGTTTTTAAAGAGCACGTGTCACACTGTCCTACAAACAAGAAGAAACGGTGCTCCCAATGAAAGCTGCATTACCTGGCTCTTGGCACGGATCCGTATGTGACCAGTGACGGGGGCTTCTGGTCCAAGATGAATTGGCTTTTCAATGCTCACATTTGCAAGCGCATCTTCTCCAAATATGGAGCGTGCATAGAGATTGGCTGCCATAAAGCCACAATAACCAGAAAGCGCCTACAGAGAAGACATAAACTTCATGAGAAGGGCCAAAGCCCTACATACACACACTCATTCACCTTGGGTATACTCTTATACTCAAGTTCTACTATTGGTGTTAACAATTATCTTTTTACTCATTTCAAAGGATTAAGAACTTTGGTTACATATTACTTTTAAGAACCGTTTCTAGTAATACACAAAACAGACACTGAACAAATAAAACAAACAGAGCACATGAACAAAAAAGGGTATTAGAGTCTACAGGCAGAGAGCTCACCTTCTCTGGAGTGAGGCATTTCATATTAGTTGACTTCAGTATGTGCTGCAAGTACTCATTTAGATCAATTATATTTGTATTCACTGTTACCTGTACAAAAAGAACAATTATTTCAATTAGCAAATCAGGCACTTCCAAAACCAGCCCTTCTGCAGTGCTCTGTAAAATGCATTGCCACATCTCTCTCTGAGGAGCAACAGAGATAGCTGCACGCCACATTATACAATGGAATAATATACAAACTACCTCCTGCCACCCACTTCCCTCAGGGGTAGAAACCCCCATTTTATTACTACAGTCTCTAAAACATATTAGGTGCATATGGTACTCACAAAAGCACACAGACAGGGCCAACATCCAATGCATTCTACTGACATACAGATTCTTTAAGGAACACAAGGCACTAGCTATGTTTGAAGATAACCAGTGGCACTTATGTCTACACAGACAATAAATAAAGCTAGTGTTATCTGGTCTTAAACACAACGTAAGGAGGAATCACTTGCGTTACAGAAGCATCTGAGCAAGGTTTACATCACACCAAATAATGCTGATATAAATTAGCGTAGAACAGAAAAGAGAATGACAAGTCATCCAACAAGATCCCAAAATAACATACAGAAATTAAAACTAACTTTGTTTTCCCACTCAAATTCCGCCCACATCTGCCTGAACTCTGCATCCGTACATGAGGCCGGCTGGATATAATCCATAATGTCAATGTGAATATCACTGAGAACCACACAGTTTCTGTCGCTGGCAGCTCCGGAGACATCATACACTGCAATATGAAATACAAACCACGTTAATGCTTAGAAAAGTGACTGTGCAATGATTAAGAGTATCCGATTACCATTTGTCAGTTAACAGCTCAGCCCTGCGCTGACCTCTACCCTTTTCAAGTGCCTCCCCCATGTTGCCACAGAACTCTGTGATAGGTGCGTTGGTGCTCCAGGCAATATTGCCTAAGGTCATTTTCAATACAGAGACTGAGGATCAATTATCATGCTGACAATCGTTCTGAAGGTAGCGTGCCCCACCAAGATTCATACATTGCAAATCATTTCATTTCCTCTTGTTATGGTTTTATGATTTTTGTTATATTATTGATAGTCCAGATCATAACATCATGTGGTGTATTGGGAGTTAAAGAGTTAATGCTCCAGCTCTGTGGATCATCGATAGTTCTGGGTGTACCTGTCTCAGAAGAGAAGAACTCCATTCCCCAGAGGGATGTGCGATGCATTTTTACCTGTTTCCACTCAGAGGGAAAGATAAAAACTGTCTGTGGTCACGGGACTCTCTCTTCCCCTCAGGATGGAGCTCAGCAGTGGGTATTTGTTGCAGCCATCCACCTTCAGCGTTAGCGTAAGGCCTTCGGTTTATCGGACACTCTCTCTCTTGCTCATTTTATTTGATTAATTAGCCTCGATTCCAATTATATTGTATTATAGTGTGTTATTTTGCTTTCTGATATCTTATTTAGTAAGTTAGCTTTCCTCCTCAGATCATTGCCACTGTTTTATATCTAGGCCCATCTCCCTTTTCCCCTTCCCTTTCCCGGGGCGTGGGTCTGCGGGTCCCCCGTACCAACTGTCACAGAACCGGGCCAAACCTGCCCATAAACCACTGACACATCATTTTACTCAGTATTTGTATTTATAATATTTTGAGAAAGCCTTCCCCAGAGCCAAAGAATAGTGACTGGCAGGGAGTTTGGAGGGACTTAGGAGAGACTTCAGAAAAACGGGCATCACCAGTGCCATAGAACTTTTCTCCTAAACACCTGCAAGATCCTGAGAACTTAAGCAGATATTTGAGACAGGGATGTTGCGGCTCAGACAGATCTGAGGAGGCACAAATTATTTGGGGTCTGGCTTATGCTTACCAGGCCTCATTCAATACTATCCCAGAGAGGCATAGAGTTTCTGAAATAGAGCGAGAGTCTCAGAGCCAAAAGGGACAGTTTACAGATCCAGAGTCTTTTAGCTGACAGTCAGACTCTCCTGTCCGAGAGAGATGCCCTCTGGTCCCAACAAGACACCCTCCAGTCCAGCATGGACACCCTCCAATCTGAGAGACACACCCTCCAGACCAAGAGAAATGCCCTCTAGTCTTAACAGGATGCCCTCCAGTCCAACATGGATGCACTCCAGATCAAGCGAGATGCCCTCCAATCCAAACTCAATAGCCCTCAGTTTCAACAAGACATCCTCCAATCTGAATTAAGTGTCCTACAATCTGAGCAAGACTACCTCAAAACTGAGTAAGATGCCTATCAATTTACATTACTCCATTTCCAAAATAAACTAATCCATATTCGAGCTCAACAAGTTAGGCTCCAAGGTGAACTAAATTGCATCATAGCTGAGCAAGATGGACTTTGAGTCGAGCTAGAGAGAATGATCATTAAAACTAACCAATCTGATCAACCACAGGTGACACCAGAATTGATGTCAGTTGCCCCTGTAAGAGGACAGAAAAAGAGTCTTGATTCCCTTAGAAGAAAGAGGAGGAGCAGAAAGTAGAGGAATCAGACACATCAGACAGAGGAGAGAAGAGGTCCAGGAGTGGTTCAAAACTCTAGAGTTTCCAGTAGGAGGGCTGAGACACCCAACAACGTCACCAACGCCTAGGAGGGCAATGAGTCCTGATAGAGTAGATGATGAAAGAGAAATATTACCAATGTTACTTGACCTCATTCGTTTCAATTACTCATTGAAAATGAATGAAATTCCAAGTTTGAGAACAGACTTGCCACGCAAATGAACCTCTTGTCACCTGGTTACTACGCTGTTGGGACAGTGGGGCCAACAGTGTGTGGCTAGATGGTAACGAAGCTTGCCAATTGGGTAGGATTGCCAGGGACTCTGCCATTGACGGAGGCATTAGTACATGCCACAATAGACCCTTCACTCTCTGGAAGTGAATGTCGATAGCCATGAAAAAAATACCCCTTCAGAGATGGTCTGTTGCCTGAGAAAAAGAAATGGTCTGATATGGAAAAGGGCATACATTATTTGAGAGACTATGCTGTGGTGGAAATGTTACATGACCCTGCATTCACTCATGATGAACCAAACCAAGAGCATGACCCTGAGAGAATCAGGTGTACACCAACTATGTGGCGTATATTCACGAGGACTGCACCAGACAGGTACGCCAGTACATTAGCAGCAATGTATGGCAGAAGACAAAGACAACCCCTTATAAATGACCTGATTAACAAACTACAAGATATTGAGTTACATTTAATCCCTCTACCAGCTTATGTTTCAGCCTTGGTAAAAGTAACTGAAAGAATGGACAGACTAGAGAGCAATCAAGAAGACTGAATGGACAAACTGACTACTGTGCTTGATTCTGATGAAACTGATGGATCTGATGGGAACCAGGATTCCCAGAACAACGTCTCAGCTATCAAGAGGATGTTCTCCTGCTCAAGGAAGTGACAACAGTAAGACTATGCCACATATTGCCTTGCAGCATTACCTATGTGACCATGGGGAAGATATGAAGAAGTGGCATAAAAAACCCACTCCTGCACTTCTTGTAAAAGGGTTATGAAATAGATCAGCCATTAGGGTGAACTTCTCCAGGAAGGTGACTGCTCCAGTGACTGCCGGACACGGCAGTAGCCGTAAAGACAGCAGAGGTAACAAATAGAGGGGTCCTGCCCCCAGCCAGGCAGGGGGGAAAGGATAACAGAGTGTACTGGACCGTGTGGACTCGATAGTCTGGCACATCAGAATCACAAAAATATAAGGCATTGGTGGACACTGGTGCACAGTGCACCCTAATACTCTCAAGTCACCAACGAACAGAATCTGCACTTCTGGGGTGACTGGGGGGTCCCAAGAGTTGACCATGTTGGAGGATGAAATAAGTCTCACTAATATAGACATGCAAAAACATCCTATTGTGACTGGCCCAGGGGCTCCATGTACACTCAGCATTGATTACCTCAAAAGGGGATATTTTAAGAATCAAGGGAGTGTACCCACAGTAATTCTGTGTAAGTTGCATGTGTGTGACATGAATGATTAACAAACATTACATGCAACACATGCATGTCACTCATGTGTCAGTGGTTCCCCTGCACCAACTGTCACAGAACTCCTTTTTGAGCCCATCGAGCAGTTAAGCAATATCCCACACCAAATTTTGCACATGACTGTTCACTTACCAATATTACCAAAAATGATTCCATTCTCTGTTGAAGCAACTTTGACATTAGCTTTTATGTTTGCAAAGTCATGTGGAGCAAGTGTCAAAGGAGATGGTTTTTCTACAAGTTTCAAGTCACCTGTTTAAAGACATTTGGGGGAGGGCATCAGAGAAGGTTACCAGTACACAACAGTTGCACTTTCAGAACGCTGACTTTCTCATGACTCAATTACAACGTCTACAGAGCTACACTGCATTACTTCATTATTTTTACATTAAAAACTTCAGTTAAAATACTAGTGTACTCACCCAAAGGATGCTGAAAACAAATGGAAACACTGAGTTAAGTGGGCCTTGGTTTGAGCCTGCTATTACTTTTATAAAGCAGAACGCTGTCACTCCTACCTTGCATTCTGATCCCTGCAAAAATCACAATGCCTAACACTACTGTCTAGCGCTTTAACAGCAAAGTTCAACATTCAGTATTGCATGTACTGGACTATCTAAGAACAGGCCAAAATTTCATCTTGATCTTGAATATAACTGTTACTTTTCCTGATGCACTAGCAAGAAATAGTGGAGAATTCCCTAGCTCTAGCAAACAGTGCCAGTACCCAGCAGTGCTCCTCACCCAGTGTGGCAAGCTCCAGTGTGCAGTTCTGCAGAGTATCACTGGTCTGGTTTACCACGAGCACATCCAGCACGATGTCGTATTGGTTGACGTGGACGTAAGCTTCTGCATAAACAGGGTCTGAGAAACCTGTCAGTTGTGTAACCTGTAAAGGAAAAGAATCTAAGGTATTTTTCTCATAAACCATTTCTAAGAGGAAATCATGACAAACAATGCCAAAACAATCAACTGAGTCCGCTGCTCTTTAATATGAGCCTCCAAATCAAACAGAAAAAGCCTGTAAGGAAGTTCAAATTTCACATAACTGAACGAGGAAAAAAAATGAACAGCACTTCAGCCAAATATCACAAACTTAGTCTAGAAAATACCTAAAAGTGACACTCTGGAAAACTGAAATCCATATTTCTCGCATAAGCTTTCCAAAATTAAACTATTCTGGTGACTTATAACTAAATAACAGTTATTTTCTGTACTATTTACACAAATGCATTTTTAAATGCACCCTTTGCTCAGCTGTCCCTTTGCATACATAATACAATTTATAAAACCTTTCCAGATGGAACACATTCTGAACTGAATTCATCTAAGATCCCAAAACATTAACTACAATGCTATACTATTCTTAAAAAGATGAGAACATAAAATAGTGACATCAAATTGAAAGGTAACTTCAAAAGTTTAAAAGAATTTACACAGACTCTGAGACTCAAGTCTGTTCTCCTAACTGGAATTCAATAAGCATTTGGACAACGCTCTCAGAGACAGGGTTTGTTTTTCATGTGGTCCTTTGCAGAGTCAGAGGTTCAGCGTGATGATTTTCGTGGGCCCGTTCCAACCTAGGATATTCTGTGATTTTATTTTTTCTCTTTGGACCATCTCTGCCACTTATAAAAACCAGCAGCAACAAAAAAAAAATCAAACAAGATGCACTACACTTAATAGGATATGGCAGAAAAAGAAATAAAGGTCTTAAACTTATGAGATCTCTGCTCTTCTCAGTGAACCTTATTGGGCTCTTCAAAGCACCACACAGTTTCAATTTCTTTTTCGCATGTCACCAGCTTAGCACTCTAGAGTCTCCTTGTTACTCTTCTCATGATAAGAGAATAATAAAGTACAATGAAGTTTTCTTCCCCTTTTTCTTCCCCCCCCTTGAGCACAAATACATGGGTCTTTCCAATCAACCAACACAGCCTGATTCATTAGTTCCAGTACATGTCTCCCACTGCACATGAGCAGCACAAAGAGCATATCATTACATGACTGACTAGCAGATAACCTTATTAAGTTTGGATGCAAGAGGATCAGCAGCCTCCTTCCTCTGTGTGTTTCCCATGGCTGCGAGAAGGCTGAGCTGGAACTGGTCTTCTTTTGAGCTCATTTCATTTTTAGCTGTAAGCTGCATGAAGGAAATGGGATCATCTGGCTGAACCATCACGTTCCTCTTCTCTGATTCTTTCTGCAGGAAAAAAAACACATCATTAATTCCCTCGCTTAGCACAGAATATATAATGACTGAAACGGACATAGTCAAATGGACACATTTCTAGGACCTGCTTGGGTATGAAAAGCATTTAAAAAATTCCAAGTGTTTATGATTACAAATTTCTAATATCTCACCTTCTGGGAAAGTTTCTCTTCTTCTAGCTTGGCTGACAGCATATGAGAGAGGGACTGTCTGCATTCTTTGTTGAAAATATCATTCATGAGTGGAGAACATTCTGACAAAACTTTCAGACACAAGGAAATACGATCCACATCGTCATCTGTAATTGGCTTCTTGGGAAGAGAAGACTTGCCCAGATGGAGAATAGTGGCCATCAGCAGCATAGCTTCAGCAACAAAGGACTGCAAAGGAAGACAAAGGAAACAGAATGGAAGGGGATTCTTTTTAAAATCCATTTAACAAAAGGAAAAAAGCAAATCCCACTAGCAAACAAAACTCAACCTGGTCTAGGGTGCTGCTTTGGCACTGAGGTCGGACTAGATGATCTCTAGAGGTCCCTTCCAACCCCTACAATTCAGCAACTCAACCCGCCAACCAGCTCTTCTTTGCAATACAGTGGAAGCACAGAGACTACTTACATTTTGCTTCTTCTTTTCCTGAACTAAGGACACGTATCGTAAAGCAATCTTAGTTAAAGTGGTAGCAAGGGAAGCCGCAACAAAGAAATCTCCATCAAGCAGGAATCCTCGCAATGGAGGTCTGCAAGGACAGAGTCATCAGAAAACAACTTCAGAACATGCTTTCCAAAATACTTTCTCTTTATACATCAGTGTCCATGCTGTAGAGAAAACAAGGGTGAAAAGTCTCAACTTTCCACCTCCTCCCCACATTTTTTTGCAGATACACAAACAATGCATACAGCCAATTCCATACAGAGTGGAGTGAAAGATGTAATTGATAATTTCTACCCTGAACATGGTTTGTTGTAGCACTGAGGTGATAACAACCAGCCAAGATAAAATAGCCCATCTGCTGTAACTAAGAAAATACAGCAACTGTGTCAGCTAACAGTGAAACTAAATACAGCAGAGGTCAAAGAGAGCAAGGTGACATTAATAAAGAAATCAAACTCTTGCACTAAAGACATCTCCATATCCAATGAGAACTGTAACAAAACTTCAGGCACGCAGTACAGAACAATTACCTAGAATTCAGAATACCACAATTAATGCATGTCAAATGAGACATTGTAAGTTTTGATTACAGACCTTTACCAATTAGGCAACTTCTCGTCAGATACTACCTAATTGAGATAATACTTTACAAATGGTATATAACAGCAACTCTCCACAAGAGAGAGCATCACTCACAAAAAAGCGATTTAAAACAATCCTAGGTCTGGTAAGAAACGTTCAATACCTGTCCTCTTCCTTTTTGGTGGGCCGGGAACTACTGAGAGCACTCTGGGTTGCATAAGTACCCATCTCTGTCACTAGTTTCTGGACTGGGCCCACTGTCACTTCTTCTTCAGGTTTCAGCTCACCAGCTTCCTTCTTGATTTCAGATTCCACAATTGGGATCTAAACACAAGCATGTAGATGTTCACATGGATACAGAAGCCTCCTACAGCCGTGCAATAAAGCTCATGACACTTCATACAGTGACTCAGAGCCCCCCAGACTTTACTCTTTATTTATTAGTGGATATAGCTACATTGCTTTTATGTTCAAGAAGCCATAACTTTATGAAACAAGGAATTTTTCACCCACCCTCCTAAACCCTAAACATTCATATGTTTGTTCTCAGTATACGCCAGCTGCTACTTAAAAATAATTCAACGTTGAATGCAAAAATCTAGTTTTTTCTTTTGGCTTCTTGCACACACAACGCTATATTACAATTGTTCAAAGCCATGATGCGTTTAAATTGTTTTAAATCCTTTTCTTATCACAATGCACGTAGCATGTTAAACTCCAAAAAGCTTCAATAACAAAATAAACACACCTCTCCAAGTGATCTGCGAACTTCTGTCATTACACTTTGTATATCCTCCTTTGTGCTGCAATACTCTCCAAGGATCCACAAAGCTCCACGATAAATCCTAAAATAAGAGGAGTAATTTAATTGTGCTTTAATGATAAGGTAATACCAAGGGTAGCTATTCACAGCCACGCTTGTGAAATTCAAAGAAATGTGGTGGGCAGGAAGCAAGTCTGATCTAGATTATTCATGCTTTCAGCCTCAATAAACCAATTAAAAAGAATATAAAATAAGATTTCTTCCCTGCTACTGTTTTATTCTATCTATGCTAAACCTGATATTTATAAAACTATTTCCTTACAATCACAAACAACTCAGTCAGCTGTAATTTCCCCAACTACTTGAGACAAACTAACTTCTTCGTATAGGAGAAATGAGAAAGCAGAAGGTTGAATGAAGATTAAAGGAAAAAAGAATAGCAGTGTTTTTCAGGGTTGGGCTTATTTGTCACTTAATGACATAATGACAGAGGCAAGCACTTGGGATATATGATGTATTAGAAGAATGGAAAGAGGTGTCTGATACCAGAAAGTCCCCTTCGAATGAGCGATCCATCAGAATATGATGCTTTCAGTGCTTTGCAAGTACTAAAGATGCTTTGCAGATTTGTATCTTAGGACCTTGTTTTCTGAAGTATGTACAAGCTCTTCCAGTTTCCTGGAAGTGCAGTACTCATTCTGTTTTAACATATGTATCAATTTAGTGTTGGCCTTCAACAACATCATCCTCTAACAAACAGAAACACCTTTAACAACTGCATCATAAAAACAAATTTGAACCTCGTTCCAAGTAACAAGCACCCAATCTATCCTGCACAAAGAAGCAATATGGAAACCATTTCCCTATGGTCATCTACCTCCTGCACCTCCTGTGTGCACAGGCTGCAAGGCTTTTGGTGCATACTTAATGAGAATACACATGCAATGCAAGTGGGCCACGAAGCACTACAGTTCTGGTTTATATTATATCTGACACTCACTTGACAGATTTAATTGCGTGGAAGACTTCAAGCATCTTCTCAACAATAAGAGGTCTGAGGTTATCAAAGCGTTGGATCGCTTCCCGCACAAACTCCAGCACATCAGCAGCTGCAGCTTCGTTGTTATCACTGAGGAACTCCATCAGCTAGCACAACGTGAGAACACCAACACAAAGAACACAGAAGTTATGTTTGTATCACTGTGCTTCTACACTAAGATGCAGATATTCCTTTAGCAACGAAAACCACTCTGACCTGGTGTCAATCCACTTTTAGCTTCACTTATCCTTTCATGCAGGTGGGCAGTAAGGATATAGGTACAGCTAGGACATAATTCACTGACAATATAATTAAACATTTCCATACCACTGGAATAACATTTGCAGCCATATCTGGAAACCGAACACTACAGGAATGCAAAGTACGGACAAGCAGCTGTCTGTACTTGTCAGTGTCTTCATGCTCCGTCACATTATTAGTCTTAATCACTTCTTTCTTCAGAACAATTACAAGCTGCAGAAAATAAAATGGAGCAAAGTCACGTATTTTTCTGGAGAATATAAACATATGTTAAGAGACACGTGTAATCTATCTTTTACCTCCTCCACATTTCTTGAAGAAACCAGATCCAGAGCCAGCTGAAGGGTTTTTTTGCGCACTTCTAGATCTGGGGTACTCAATACTCTGAGGATGTCCATAACTAGATCCTGAAACAATTGAAAAATAATTAACTGCTCTGCTGCTTCAAATTACTCCATCCTCAGTTCTAATTTTCAGTCCCAAGTGATTTCTGAAGATCTTGTGGACACAGAACATATAATGACAAACACGCAACATATCCTAGCGATTATGAAATGCAGTTTTCATGTCATCTGTTCTACACTTGCCAAGCAAGCTACTATGCCTTACAATCACAGCAACATTTACCACTGTTACTGCAGACAACAGAAGCAGTAAGCCTAAACATAAAAGACCACTCCGCTGTTTTCAACAGATGTGTCAACAGACAGCTCAGATTTCAGAAGGGCATTTTTCACCACAACTCCTGAAAAATTATAGGGAAGGAAAACCATGCAGACAGGCTGCCAAAAAGAGAGCTTACATACCTGCAACACTCGCTCATGGGAAGGGTGCTCCTTCAATTCAACCAACCGATCCAAAACGATCAATTTCACATTATTATCGCTTTCTTTAATGATCAAATCTATGTAGCATTGGGCAGCTGCCTACATTAAAAAGGATCAAAAGCATTTACCTAAGTTACAAAGAAGGGAACCGGGCAAATGCTGAAGAGAACTTCAGGAAAAGACTGCAGCTACTTGAACATTAAAGTGACAATTCATTAACTGGAGAACAGTTTAAACTTTCTGAGCCATAAAGATGATTCCATCAGTTTGTTACAAGAACCACACAGGAAGATGCACAGCTTACAGTTGAAATTCAAGCAAAACTGTAAGTTTCCTTACGTGCCTTGAGTCAAATCTTAGGTACATGATACTTAGGAACATGACAGGACAGAAATTAACTTTAAATAGCTGACAGCGTTAGCACATCTCGATAAGGTTTTAGTGGAAGTGTCTCCATACAGTATTTGTATTCAAGGAAAATGACTACACTAGAGCAGGAGTATAAGAATTAATACAGCTAATCTTTTGAATCAACTACTTTCAATGCTTTTACTCTTATTCTAGGCCGGTATCTCTGCAAACCTTCAATATTTGTTGACTTCGCTAAGAACGTCAAGAAAACTGCAGGTCAATACCAACTACTGTAATATATTCAATCCTGTCCATCATCAAGTGGCATGAAGCCCACTAGCCACAAACCTGCAGAAAATAGCCTTATTCTCTTTCACACTATTTTAAGAGGTTTTAAGAGTTTGACACGTGAAGTGTCAATAAAACCATGTTTTGCTGAAGCCTTCAGACTTCAGAAGTACAAAAGTATAACATACAGTACTGTGGCACATCAATGGGTACTGGAATGTCTGGAAATATCACTTCTGTACCTTGATTGCAGTCGGAGCACTGGAGAGCGTAACTAGTGTTCCTGCTGCTTCATATTTCACTGCAGGGCTCGATGACTGCAGGAGGTTGTAGATGCAGCGAATAAAGCGAGCTCTCTCTGATGGATTTGCATGACATACCTAGATACAAGGAAGAACTCATATGTGGCTTATAAAGAAAAAACAGCAACAGAAACCAGTATAGCTCCTCATCCATCCTACTGCGGGGAGAAATTTAAGCAAAAGGTAACATCCTTCTCTGGGTGTAAGAAATGTCATTCACAGTTGCAAAGATCTACTAAAAAAACTATTAAAATACTTGAATTGTATGCCATACTAGAAGGTCTTTACATGTACAAGTGGTTAAAATGCCTTTCCCAGCTGTGTTCTAACCATTCTACAAAGGAGACGAATACAATCTAAACTCCATATCTATTTTTCCTTCGTATCAACATTTTCCTTTTACCTTATAAATCAGTTCAACAATAACCAACTGCAGAATGTCACCAAATGTCTGGACTTGGTCAATACAGGTACTCAAATAATCCAATGCTCGATCCTAAACAAATAAAAGGTAAATCATTCTAAGTTACAGTAGAGTTCTCAACTACATTTTAATGCAAAGTATATTTTAAAAATCATAAAATCACCAAGGTTGGAAAAGATCTCTAAAGAACATCCAGTCCACATCTCACCAATATCACCAATCAGAACAAAACTACACGTAGTCAGCTTTTCAACTTAAAGCTTAAAAGAATTTATGATAAAAATATTAAACCTGAAGAGGAAATTAATAAATTCTGTCTATACACAGCAAAAATGAGACAAGCCTGATGATAATCAGGCACAAAATTCAACTGCCAGTAAGCAAATTAACACAATTTGCCATTTCCTTCTCATAAAACTACTAAAACTATAAAACAATAGGTAATGGAGGAGTTGTCAGTCCAATAAGGCTCATGTGATAAGAACTGATTATAGTTTGATTATAGTTCTCAGCAACAACACGCCTTCTTCAAATGCAGCAACTGTTCTTTAAAATGAAAACAGCACTGAAGACCTACTTTAATTTACTGCAGCTAATGAATATTCCACAAATGATGAACAGCAGACACACAGGCTTTTTTCATGCATATGTTTACACTACTAACAAAATAACTGGTAGTTACCTAAGATATTTTCAAATATTTACTTCAAATCAGTTTGGGGCAAGTATCCTTACCTGATCTGCATGAATTAACATCATAAATGCATTTCTTTTGCAGCTTGCATCCTTCTCATTTACCAGGAAATCGTGGATCAACTCAGGAGCATCAGGTATAAGATGTTCAAAATTTCTTTAAAAAAAAATAATAATTAAAAAACTACTGATATGGAGGAGAACATACAGCTTAATCACATATTCCACACAAATATTACTCCAATAATAATTTCAGTATGATAAGAACACTTGGTTATAGCGCTGAGGTTAAAACAAAAATGCAATAGTGTTCAGTAAGTAAGAGGAATCGAGGAAGAATGTCTTGCTGCAAACAACTGTTAATGAAGTTGAGATAACTAAGAAAGGCATTTGTCCTTACAAATTAACCTGCCATATAAGGATTCTCAGTGACAGCTGTAGAAGCAAGAGCAGTACCTTCCACTTCTCCAAAGAAGTTCTTCAGAGGAGGAAAAAGCAAACAAAATAAACCACCCCACACCAACCTTCTCTTTCTCCCTGCTCCCAGAAATTAAAAGCGATTGATCCTTATTGATGAGGTTTCCAAAGTTGCCCAGGCCATCTAACACAGCCTTGGTTTTCTGCCTCCGCTTTAAACAGCTCCAAACATTTACCTATAGATGGTGTAAATGGCAAGAACTGCATTTCTGCGCACGTAGCTGTGACGATGCTCCAGGCATGCACGGATGGCCGGCATCAAAGGCTCCAGCAGTTCTGCTTCTTTCAGCTTACAAAGAAAACGAAGAGTAGAGCCCCGGATAAACTCATTTGGATGCTGAAGATCCTACAATCAACAAGAAGCACGTGTGAAACGTCAGGTGCTACAGTTTAACTGCTAAGCTCAGGTGAATGCTCTTACTAGGCTCTTCTCAAGCTAAGTTGTTCGATGGAGCAAGCTCCAAAAGCCTACGAGGATGCTTCATTATCTTCTCATAAAATTAATCTTCTCAAAGCGCTGAAGTCCTATGAAATTAAAAATGAGCACTTCTCTGTAAATCTTTACTGCTGCACTGCATGTGTTGCATGTGACTACTAAGACTGTGAAAGCTCACCCTGCAGGCATTCGAGCACAGCAGCTTCTAACTTCTACTGCAAGTCAGTTCAGCTGCTTGTGGCCTACTCCTACAGAAATTCAAGGATTATCTTTGTCAAGGAGGGTCCTAAATACACTGCAAAATATGCCAAATACAGCACCTACTCTTATTGACCCAGTCCTTGGCCAAGGACCCTATGGAGATGGAAATGAGCTCACCCCTTATCTTTGAGGCTCTCTGACATGTAAAGATTGAGCACTAAATGTTTAATTGTAACAAGAAATGGGAAGATCCCTTAGCAGTTGGTTTGCTGGTTACCTACGATCAAGCCAGCTATGAAGCATTAAGACAAAACAGTTTGCAAGGAAATGCAGAGCTTAAGATGCTTCCATATATTTTATACAACAGAGAAACGATGCACTTTCTGGAAAATATACAGTATGGGAATGCAGGCAATAAAATAAGCAAGAAGCTACCTTTCTGTATGCATCACAGACAAGGATCATCTCCTGCAGAAGCCTGCCATCTGGAGTGGTCTTCGGCACTATCTCCCAGAAGACAAGCAGCAGCTTTTTGATGGTGTGATCTTGGAGAGGCAGCACAAAACGTATAATGGTCATCAGAAGCCCAGGCAGTTTTTCACCATTCAGAATCATGATGATCACTTTCTTCAGGACCTCTGTCTTCAACTTGACATCTCCTTTTTCTAGAGTGGATAGAAAATTCAAGAAAGCAAATCACGGTAATTGTGTAACTAGGAAGGCTAACATGCCACAGTTTAATAGGCTGTTTTCTGGTCAAAAGATACAACCCCCCCCCCTTGAAAGACTGAAACGTACCATCTCAAAATCCACACCCTCACTTCTAAGAGCATAAGGAGGAAGTAAGAGATATTTAAAAAATAAGCTTGGAGTTTAGACCTATTTCTAGGATCAATGTACTGGAATTAAATGGATTCAACATATTGCAACACTGCTTCAATGCCTTCAAACAGCATCTCAAATCAGAAGAGTTCAATGCACCATGATGCTAACATTCATCTCATTGCTGTATCACCACTTTTAAACCATCTTATTCACCAGGATACCATGATGCACTGTGGTGTTATACTAAATACTGACAACACCATTTCTGCAAAGAAGATAAAGCTGAGCACAGAGCAGTGAGTAAGAAGCCTTTCATTAACTAAGTCTGCCCAGATCTCAACACGTATTGCTTTGCACAAAGACTGAAACACACAAAGTTCTGCTCAGAATTGGGACCAAAAGCCACTTAAGATAAATATCACAAAGCTTCTCAAACAGAGCAAGCAGAAAAACTTACACATTTCAGAAATCAACAGAACAAAATAAACAGTGATTTGCCTGAGTTTGTAAAATGCAAACGAAATTCCAGTGGAAGTTAAGAAGACTATGCAGGAACAACGGATGACGCTTCAAATCAGGGCCCGTTACTTGCCTAGATCATTCTTCAAGCTGATTTCAGAAGGTGGCTCTGAATCCATTGGGACATTGATTAATGTGTAGCACACGTTCTCAGCAGCAGTCATGGTTCCTGGTTACAACTGTTTTCTCAGTAGAAGACTTATTTTGAACACAAGTATCAGACAACCTAAAAAAAGAAGCAAACAAAGCCATCCTGGAGTTAACAGATTTTACTAACAAACAACACAGGAATTATTCTGCAATTGACTTAATGATTTATAGAGACTTGGATTTTTGAGAAATCACATGCGAAAGACCTTCCAGTTCTACAACAAAGAGCATGAAATTTACCAAAGAACAAACCAAATGAAAAACCTTTCAGATGCTTCAGGGTACAGCCACAGATGTGGAAGTACACAGATATTTGGCTGCCATCGAACAGATAAAGCAGCTTTTCCCTTACCTACTCCTCCCTCTGACCCCTGCTATATTCTCACTACCTTCCTTGTGCTCTTATGGCTTTCCAGGAAAACTGACCCAAACTGCAAAGCCAAGTGAAACCATCTCTGCAAAAGATAAAGGGGAGAGCTCTCTTCCAGTTTAACAAACTGATTCGGTCTATGTGGAAACTATGACAATGAGTACAAGATCTAGGAGCGGAAACTGAGGGTGGCAGAACAAAAGAAAGTGGGATGGAGAGGAAAGCAGGATCACCTTCTACCTACCGAACACAACCAAACCACCCAACTCTACTCTTTAACTGCTCCTACAGGTTGATAAAGAACATGAGTATTCTCAGAGGAAAAACCACCTTACTGAGGGTTACAGATCCGAAGTTGAAATTCAGATTAAACAAAAAAAAATACTTAATCCTCATGTTGCTGTTTGCTCAGTTGATGCTACAATACCATACTGACGAGCACGGGAAACTGTCACTTCCTGTTACACATCCCAAACTGTATTTGCTAAACATGTGCCCCAGTGGAATTAATTTTCTTGAAGTTTTATGCTGAGCTTAACAAACCTTTGAAAGACAATGTTTTTATTAAACATGGTACTATGCATCAGTCTGTTAATACAGTGTAAAAGCACACACTTGTTTCATATTTCACGACGATACCCCCAAGGACAGAGCTGTCAGCAACACGGTAAGTAAAAAAGTTACTGTCCGAGCACACCAGTTCTAACCCTGCCTCACCTCCTGGGCTGTGCTGACATGCAAACTCTGCAAATCCTCCACTCCCACCTTATTTCTGAAGCAAGAATTTGAGCAAACAACATTCAAAAACTAAACATTTGTTCCCAGCTCGGCGAGCCTGGGAAGAAGCACTGCCTCACAAACAGCTCTGGCAGACAACAAGAGGGACATGGAGCTGAGGCATTTGAGTAAGTGAAACTGTCTGAGGATCCAAAGTCCCTTTTCTTCAATCAAATGGGCACCTAAAGAACCGCAGGCTGAGCAGGAAGTTGCACTGTTTTGGGCTGTGTCCTTCTACATAAGAAAACAACAGAACATAAGCAGTACTAGAAAACACAATTGAAAGAAAAGATACAATCCAATACAAGCTACTTTCTGTTCTGAAATTTCTGTTGTTTTTATGGCTGTGATTCTTAACGTTGATCATTCTCAGGAAAAAAAAAACGACCCGTTTTCTTGCCTTTGCAAAAGCTTCTGGGCAAGAAGGCGGTGGGCACGGCAGACCTCAACACTGTGCATCCAGTCCAGGAGAAAGCGAGGCGGGCCCGTACAAAAGCAAGCACGCACAAACACCTAAACCGCAGAAACTCTCAGACCCACAGCAGAACAACTCCGTAACACGGCCACGCGGCCCGAGCCGCCGCTCCCCGACCAGGTACCGCAGAACCGAGAGCCCTAGGCCCCGTTTTGCCTCGCAGCTCCCGGCTGACCGCAGTCAGGCCCGCTAGCAGCCGGCACAGAGCTTTCTCTCACCCGACGCCCCACTCCCCGCACACGGCCTGGAGGAGGCCGGCGGCCCCACAGTGCCCCCCCCTCCCCACCATTCCGGTTCCCCGCCTCAGGCACGGCGGGGTTCCCGGGGAGCGTAACGGCGCGGAGTGGCGCACCGTGACGAAGCGGTGCTGCGAGCGGCGTCCCGCTCGGCTCGGACGCAGTGGGTCGGAGCAGGGCCCGCTGCGCTCGGCCCGCGGCGGTCCCGCTCCGGCGATGGCTGACGTGGAGCCGCTCCCTCCCGGACACCTCGGTGCTACGGCGGCCGCCGTGGGACGCGCCTCCTCCGCGCAGACGAACGCGAAAGGGGCGGAGCCGCTGGCGGCGCTGCCGCGTGGCCGCCAGGGGCGGGGCGAGGGGGCGCCACGAGGACGGCATCACGTGAGCTGCGGGGCGGGGCTTCCGGCTCTGACGTCACCGCCACGGCAACGGGAGGCTCCAAGAAGGTGATTCATGTCCACTTGTCCCAGCGCGCTATAGACAGCAGGCATCCCATAAAAAAACAGTATCCTGTGCTGCTTAGAAAGTGACAACACCTCCCCTGACAGAAAAAAAACACAGTGCTGCTGACCTCCTTAAGAATAGGAGAGTTGGTTTATTTCTTTTTAAAGAGCAATCCGTCAGAACGCATCAGTGTACAAGGCATACAGCTCAGGATAAAGTTACCACCGGTGAATAAACGCTCCTGTACAGCAACACGTGTCGTGGCACAGAGGAACCCCTCCACCAACTAGTGCTCCATGGGCTCCTCTGCCTTCTCTGCAGGCTCATCAGCAGGCAAAGCAGGCTTAAAGAGAGGAAAAACGTCTTATGCAAAGTAAAACAAAGGACAAAGCTGTTAATTACAAGACTGAGGATGCACTTTGCCACGTGCATGAGAAACACAGTCACTGCTGTTTCAAGACAGTGCAAAACACCAATTCACCCCAACCTGACATAAGCAAGCACATTAGTTTCCAGCTAAGAGTACGTGGTGTATCCAGTCTTCATGTAGCAACTTTTAGCTTTAAAAATCACATTCCTAAAATTGCAGTCTACTAGCAGAGTTAAAAGTCAAACTGCAAAGCAATACATCACACAGTGCTGTCTTTCAATAAAGCTTACCTCTATTTAGCACATACCTTTCTCTGTGGTCTCTCCTCAAGACCTTCTAGGAAGGGTGCTACGTCATCATCATCATAGATAGTAAACTCCATGTCTTTGCCAACAATCCCAATGGAAACATTCTGTTAAGCAAAGTTTGGACAGGAGAAGCATTTTTCTGCAAAATCACTTTCACTTGTGAAACAGACAAAAGCTTCCCACTGTAACAGGGAGGGTCATTGTGCTATTTGTGTCTGCTTAAGGAAGAAATGCAATTTTGATAAACCCTCCCTTTGGCAGATTGTTCTCAAAAAGGAAAGGGAGGGACATTTATTCCCTACACAAGGCAGCATGTTTCAAAAATCTTAACAGGAAAACCACCATTCAAGGCCTTGTAATTCCTCCCCCCCCTTTTTACCCACCTTTTTCTTTTTAATAAAAAAGAAAAATACCCGACTTGTCAAAACTAATTTTTCATCTCACTGTGCACTGTCATTATTGTTACAGTTCTAGAAAACAGCGAGGCAAACTAAGAACAAAATATTTCAGATTAAGCATAGATAAGGAGAAGACCAGCCACAGAAAAAACACCAGATTATGTTAACAGAGCCTCTCAGAAGCTTCTTGTTCAACAGTCACTTGTTTCCTGTGTAAGGTTTCTGCAGCTCTGTGATGATGGATACTCAACAACAGTTAGTGCATTACATTCCCCTGTCAGTTAGTGACTGTGCTTACAATGTCTAGCTGATAATTCCAGTGGTATACAATGCACCTTAAACACCAACTCCAGTTTGAAACATAATGAAGTAGATGGGGAAACAATGTCTTATCAAAATTAAGTATCACTCCCGTAAAGAAAAATCAATCTCAGATAATGAAGTGATAAGTAAACCGGCGACATGTGAAATGAAAATGATACTACCTAGCAAGTTTCTGGCTTCCAAATTTCCATGCCAGCCATCATCTACATCATCTCTGTCACTGTCATTACTGAAAACAACAGCAGTGAAACTTCTCATAAAGAAAACCTCACATTTACCTTGGTGGTCAGATCCTGTTCGGCAGGAAGAGTCTCTCTCAGGGCACGCAGTCCATGTTTAACTAGCTCGTTTAGATTACCTTAAAAATGAAGCCAGAAAGGTATTTACGAAATATGGTATTTGTCTCCAGAGTCATTTTCCCTTCTTCCTATTCTCAGCTGACAACTAGAAAATCAGCTTGCCCAGCTCAGCTTTCAGAAGTCTCCTCCGTAGGAATTTGATACTGAAGACACAGTTGTTAAAAATGTACACCATCAGGAACCAGCTCTTCCCTACATTTGTGGTCAAAAGCATCTAGTTTTGGCACTTCTGCTGTTGCCGGTGCAGCAATAATCAAGCTATTTTCCCCCTTCACACTATTGCTTCATATAAATTCACCACCTAACTATCTGCCATGACATACTGTAACTGCTCTGATATGCAAACAATTCTTCCCATTCCTTAAATGGAGAAGATGTTTATTACTTTTTACACAGCTTCTCTTGTTATTAGCTCTAATAAGCATCCAAATGTTAGATCTGCAATATTTTCTTCAGTTTTTCTCTTCATGCAGATTTACACTTAAACCAAACTCATCCCTCAACATTTATTTTCTTGTCTTACTCAATGCAGAATTTAAAGTGGCAGAAAATAAGCGGCGTAACAGAAAAATATCATTAGATAGCCAGGTTCACTACTCACAGTCAGTAAATTCAGTCATGTGCCTTTCCAAGTAAGTTCGTGCTGACTGCGAACGAGCACCAATGGACATTGCTTTACAGTCAAAATAGTTCGCTGAGGGACAAGTCTGGAAGATGTGAGGGCCCATATCCTACAAGGATGAAAAGGCAGAACAAATGTATAAACTCATACCAAGTTTGCTGTAGTAACACAGGATGTTTTCTAAAACACAGTTCTGCTCACTATGTTACATAGTTTATATGCATGCACAGAAGTATCCTATATTGTTTATATAGGATCATTCTTAACAAGTTCTTCCACAGCTACTGTAAAAGAAAGTAAAGAAAATGCAGCGTTTGTAGTACAAAAAGCTTTTCTTTACATTTTCCATACAAGGAATACAACTGGCACCAAAACATTTCCTCCAGTGTTCCATGAACTGTATTGTGCTTATTATGCATGCTTCTGACTTCTCTTTAACATGTACTTGTACTTGCATTTAAGCACGTTCTCTTCTAGACCAATTGCAGCTAGCACAGCTTACTTACATCATAACCTGCAATGAGCAGTCCTACACCATATGGTCTTCTGCCATAGCGCTGCGTTGGTATCTGCGTTTCTAAAGTAAGCTAAGGAAACGACCTCAAAGGCACACGGCTAATCACACTGCAAACGTTTTCCTGAGCAAAGCACAGATGCTCCAAAATGGTTGTGTAGTCTTTGCAAAGACTTTTGTAGTATCAAGGGCTACGTTTGAAGAACTATTTCTCAGGACTTATTTGGAATACCAGCACTGAGTCTTTTGGTTTTTTTTGTTTGTTTTAACCAAAACAACACTTAGGAGCTAGCTTTCCCAGAAGATCTGAGCTGTGCATTCAACCAAGCAATACAAACAGTTCGGTTAATGCTGCACAGCCTCATTTAATTTCTTAGCCCTTTAGCTTTACCTATGCACCTGATAACAGAACAAGGCCTCCACTGTGCTCCTAGCACAGAGAACATTACCACAGAGGGAAAAAAAAGTAAGCAAGCAGCTACAGTCCAGCAAATGATCATATTTTGTGCAGTACAGTCACATTTCCACCCCCACCTCCAAAAGCATGGTGCTATGTAACAAAAAGCCAGCAGTAAGTGAAACAGTGCATAGCACTTCACTGCTTTTCTACCAATTCAGACATCTGAGATATTCTCTGAAAGAACAAACAAACAATGTGAATAAAGGAAAAACAACTTGAAATTAACTCTTTCAATTTAGCATTACTTTTAAATTATGACTATATGTACATGTGTATTTTTAAAGAAGGATACTGCTTCCAATTAGCGACACCAAACGAGAAACTGGAAGAGGTCTATCAAACACAAATCTAGAATCCAGACACTCCTGACGCATAAAATTGCTAGAAGAAGAAGAAGAAAGATAAGTCACATAAATGCACATAAAACACATAAGTCACACTGAGTTTTCCTCAGTATTTGTCTGTTAAGGTTTAAGTGTATCCTTTATTCAGCTCTGCTTGGTGAGAAAAACAGCCAAGGGCATTATACAATTTCCCTTTATTATGACTTATAACTGTTATTTAGGAAATTGACCACAGGCTTGAGAGAGTCTCAGAGCATTTCATCCATACAGATCAAGGGAAGGTAGAAGGTCAACAGACCACAAATGGGTGACTGGGAAAAAAAAGCACAGTTAAACAGTAACGTAACTTTGTAACCTTGCAGCAATTAAATTTAATTTTAGAAATTCTTCCTATACCTTCTTGGTGTTTTCCTACAAACTGGGGAAATCATCCTCTTTTAGTGTATTGATTTGATTATTTAATTTGAGCAACATGGGTAGCAGGTAAAAAGCAAATCCATCTGAAGTCAACATGTTCAGCAGCTTGTTTTTAATAACTGAAGTAGCTACTAGAGGAAAATAGGTACCGTACTTTCTCAGACTGCTTGGAAACCACACAGTTATAATCTTACAAGTAACAAAACCAAAGATCAAATTTTGGGGCAAGACAAAGGAGTTCTCTGGAACAACTTCAAATCCTTCCAGAATTTCACAACGAGGTCTTTGCCAAAGCACAACAGACCAAGTCCTTAGATGAACATAAAATTTTGTTTGCAATCGTCTACAAATTAACTTTCACTTATTACTGCAGAACTGTGTATGCCAACAGCTGAGATACTCACCACAAGAGTCTTGCATCAGCTGTAAGTCCAGCAATTGAGATACCGATGTGGTTGTCAACGTACAGGATTTTTTTCTGATGAGCTGCCAGCTCAGACTGCGCTCGCTGCACGATAAAGGAGACAGCTATGTGACTGACTGACCACTCTGCCAAGCACTGTGGAGTAATCTGCTAACACTTATTGCAAGAAGTGAACGTGATCACGAAACAGGCAAAACAACAACAAAAGGCAACAAAGAGCAACCTATAAACTTGCAACAGAAGACAAAAAAAGAATTCTCCTTCAGTGGGAGACTGTTAAGAGGAAAACACAGATGCTCAAGTTTTGGAAAAGGAAATGAATAGCTTTACAGTATAGTAACAAAAAAAAAATAACACTTTTAAAATGAAAATCTTTCACTCATTTCCTTCACCATCTTGTGAAAATCTGCTTAGTAAAGGTACCATAACTGTTTACAGTTCTCTACTGACACTAGTGGAAAAGCAAATTGATACTGCATTCATTTTATGTATCGTAAATGCTCAGACTGTGCTAAACTAATATGCCAAACCCAAACTCGTCCAGTAACATCACTGTTTGCAGAACAGAGTTTTAACCTTACCTTCAGAGCAACCAGAACAGCATGCGTTTTCGACTTCAGCCCCACAGTGGCTGAGCCTTGTTTCACAGCTTCCATGGCATATTCTATCTGATGAATTCGCCCCTACAGAATAAATCAAAGATAACCATGCTAAAATTAATCACCTATACAATTTTTCAACAGTTTTTCTTTTACAGACCTCTGATTTCCCCTTACCCTGACAGGCACACTGACGACCTAACAGCAATAGACTTCTATTACCATTTGCAAATCATCTTTGATTCAAAGATGGAACTTCCAGCCAAAGTTGGAACGTGTAACTTCTAATCAAATTTCCTAAAGAAATTAATCTTATGCAATTGTTGTGTCTCATCATCCACCCCCCAACAACTTCTGAACATGTTATTAGTCAACTGCCTTAAAGTCTTGAAAAGGAGTAGAGGTCTTAAAAGACAAGCAAGCCCATACAAGTTCTGAAAAGCAAGCCAGCAGCATTGCAGGAAAATAAGGCAACATCCTTTCATTGCTCCAGCTGAGGTAAAGTAGCTAGTTTTCTGCTCTCTAGCTGACAGACCCATATCAAATAATCAGCACATTCACTGCTACTAAGCAAAAGCTGGAATTACTTACTGTAGCACAGCTGTCTCCTACCAGTTGCAACAAGTTTAAAATATGACATACTGCTAGTTACTACAGTGGGAACGTTCTGGAGATATCCTACAGGAAACCATGTTGTCTTAGTTCCATATATCAGTTCCAAAATACATACACTCTACATGAAAAGCTTTTGATTTCATTTATCTAGAGCAACAAAAAGTCCACTAGATGCTTACCATGCCTTACACACAGCTATTTCCTGCCTGAGGGCAGCACAGAATCACATATTTATCAACTGCCAAGAACAAGCTGAGGCTCTATAGCCATGAAGTCCCTTCAAGCCTTTAATCTTCAATCTCATTATATCTAAAGACTATACTTGAAAACATATTCCCCAATAAAAAAAATGCTCCTGCATTAGGATACTCAGACCTATTACGGTATCATATCATTGCCACTGTGACCCACCTGCCTGTAAGAATGCATGCAGCAGAGACTGCAGCAAATCAGCCATTACATGTCTTTCATGAGTCATCAATGATATTCAGGTTTTCAAGACAACTTATGAAAATCAAATAGCAATCACTGTTGCTGATGATTTCATGATAGCTACTAAAAAATCACAAAAATCTGACAACTGATAAAGACTGAGTGTGCATGACTGGAATGAAAAGGAATACCAAACATAAGTTCTCCAAGGCCTCTTAGGAAGCTTAAAAGCTCTGTGATTTGTAAGGCACCAGTACAGCAACGATAATCCACAGGATATGCTTAATGCAGAACCGAAGATTAAAGGCACCAGGTTGGCACGGGCTGCCGAGGGACATGGTGGTGTCACCATCCCCAGAGGTTTACTAGAAACACATAGATGTGGCACCGAGGGATGTGATCAGCGGGCACTGTGATGGTGGTGTTGGGCTGACGACTGGATTCGGCGATCTCAGAAGTCCTTTCTGACCGTGAAGACTGCAATTAGCCCGCGTCCCAGGTAAGAGATGCGCCGGTGGCCGCGGAGACATGCGCAGCACCAGAAGAAAAAGGTAAGGGCGGAGGGACGGGGCTTACCTGGGGGCTCCACACCGTCACGTCGTTATCGTACTGATTGCGGAACTGGAAGGCAAGGAGCAACACCCGTAAGCGCGGCCGCAGTTAAGAACAGGTCCTGGGCTCCCCCACCCCACCCCACCTCCAGCAGCGCGGGGCCGCGGCTGCTGGGCCCGGTAGTGCTGGTGGAGCTCCCGCCACGGGCCCCGCCAAGTGCTTACTCACGGTCCCGCTCCTTCCTTTCTTCCCCTCGTCCCTTCTAATCCTCCCTTCCTCCCCTGCCCACCGCCGCGGGGCTGCGTGGCCCGGCAGCCCGCTCACCATGCTTCCTGCCGGCAGCGACGCGGGATGAGGGGCAACGAGGGGGCCACGCTCCGGCAGCGCTCGCTCCGGCCTGGAGCGATCAGGCAGTAGCAGCCGCAGCCCGACACATCGAGCGGGCGCGCCCCCGGGAGCCGCGCATGCGCGGACGGGACGGGCCCCGCGCACTGCTCCTCCTTTCCTTCCTTCGTTGCTCATGTTTATGAACGCGTCTTTTTGCTCTCAGAAGCAGAAAACTCAAGTGCTCAGCATAAATGACGTGCTCACCAGAGCTCTTGCTTGGGATCATTAAAAACATTCGTACGAAGTTGTATCTGAAAAGCGAGTAAAAAATTGCAGTGACACTAAAGTGCTGTTGGGGCACATGACTCGAGCACAAGGGCAGAAGAGAATCAGATAATACTGCATCCGTGTGTTTTATTTTTAAACCAGGATTCAGCTGCTGGAATCAGCCATTCAAATCAGAGCTGTGCTCCGTCACCCTTTGGTCACCATAGGTCCAATTACATTTCTCTTACCATTGAGGAATGTTCTCTTGTACATCTTTTGTCATTGGAACAGACTATGCTATTGCCTAGAAAAAAAATACAAACAACTTAGAAAGATTAAGTCTAATAATTAAAATCAGTGATAAAAAAAATCACTTGAGCTGAAATAACTTCCTTTAACTGTGCACTTGATGTGCACTGCAACAGGATACATAAACTCTTTATTAAGTGAGCCTGAAGCCGAGCAGCTTTCCAGTTTCAGCTAACTCAGTAAATATTCCTGCAGCCCCTGCTATGAGGCCCTTCTGTAATAACTTCCTACAGCAATAAGCGACTCCCTCAAAATCCGTTTACTCCACCTACAGTAAGAGAACAATAGACAGATATTTCCTCTATTTTGGCAAAAGGGTATTAGGTTTCATAGAACGTTAAACCACACCAAGACTCTATTGTTCTGCATCTATACTGATAAGCTCAGGAAGTGATGTTAGGAGCCACAGTTTTGGCAATAAAGGAGGATTTTTTTTTTAAACTTCGCCCAAGAAAATTAGATGAAATCTATACATACAAAGAACTTCCGGAAGTTAAATGAATTATTATGTAGGCACATTGAATGACAAGTAATCTTTTTTTCTTTCTAGGTGGGTATTAAAATACAATCAAAACCAAATTAACTTCAAGTACTGAAATTTTTTTCCTAAACCAAACGGATTAAAGTAATGTGTTCAGGGTTGCACAGAAGCCTCTCTCTCACCTTTATAGATAAGCCAGAGAAAGCAGCAAGGCAGAGTTACATCTGCCGTCCAAGTGCTTCAGACAATGTAATTGCTACCATATTCCCAAGGCAGAAGCATAGCAGGCATTAGAGATAAGAATGATCTCTACAAACAAAGAAAAAACTTACAATGGAAGGAAGTAATTCACTTCCTTCTGAATACTCCTGTATGCTGCCCCTTAAGCTCATTCTGAGCCCTTTACAGGTGGGGGGGTTAACGTCAACAGTTTCACAATGCATTTCTTTTCAGATCTTATTGCGTTGGTCTTTTAAAGGACCTAACATCAATGTAGTTGAATGTAAAACAATAGTTAAATACAAAATGTCAGAAAGGAAATGACAAAAAGATCGCAAAGATCCCATAGCTCTTTTTTCAAAGAAAAAAACTTAATTCTCATTTGATGACTTATGCTGTTTTTTTCCCCAAGTACAGCAAGTAATTACTGAAATGGATGAAGTCTGTGGTTTTTCAGTCATCTAAACATACTAACAACATTTGAAGAAAAGCCTTAAGTTATGGTGTCTAAAATTCAAGCAATGCGTAAGTGCTGTGTTGACCTCTGCACCTGGGAAGAGTCGCCTTTGATTTAATGGTTTACAGTGGTTTCCATGAAATGATCTGACAGCTTTAGACAGTTCCATTGGAGATATATAAACCCACACAACAAACAACTAGAATGACACAGCAGAAAATAACCGTGCTGAATGACCACGAAGTTCAAACTGCTGCTTTCGCTAAGCTGTGTTATGAGACAGATTGATGAGGCAACAAGGGCCAGAGCTTTACACTAATTTTGTGATTACTATAAGTCCTTAAAACTGCCACAATGGTCCAAATCAAATATGTTAACTTTATAATAATAAAAACTCCAGGAAATAGCATTTAACAGTTTATTTGGTAAAAGTTGTAAAAGCAGTTATTATATACTTCTATAGCTCTCTAGAATACTTACATCATTAGAAAAGGAGGATTAGAAAGTACAATCTTAAATTAAGAGGAAAAAAGTGAATATCAATCAACATATCACATGAAACCACAATATAAAACACCACAGAACTGCAAAGTAAAACTACACCTATCATCACATGTAAAATACTCAAAATATCTATTTCAGAAAAACATGACATTTTCTCATTGGTAGTTTAATGATTAGCATATTTTTCTGGATCACTTCAGAGAAATGGACAATTGTCAGTTCTATAAAAACATATGGTAGTTTCTCAGTAATGGTCAAAACAGGTATATGGAGTTATTAGGAATGAGAACAAAAGATAAGGCATTATTATGTCAGCGTATAAATCTACACTCTGCAGCCATGTATACTTGAATAGCGGGTGCAATTCTTTCTTCCCACCTAAAAACTATCTGATATACTGAAGAAGGTACCGGAGAAAGGGAAAATGATTCAAATTATAGAATAGCTTCATATAAGGAGTGGCAGTTAAGAACAGGAGTCCTCACTTTAAATAACACAAATAAGGAAAGGTGATGAACACTTCTCAAACCACAGATGGCATTTGGTCATGGATTCAGAGAAACACTGAACAAATTCATAGACAAAAGCAACTTTTCAAGTCACCTTATAAACTGCTGACAATGCTTGAATTAAGCACAGCAGTGATACAGCAGATAACCCAAAATATGCATGTAAAGTCTCAAGAGAAATTAATGATACTATTTTGTTCTGCTTCCAGCATAGTTATAAACAGCATCTGACATCTGAGCTGTGGCAAGCTTGCTCTGAAGAGATTAACATACAGCAACTAAAAGGGTAGGGCATTAAGCTTTCCCTCCTCCTGACTCACTAAAGGTAAAGCACCTTCCCCCAAGCCCACTTTTGGGATACCACTCATCACTAAACTACCTGAAACCATTGTGTTCTTGTATACTATAATCCAACAGCTTTACAGAGGTTTTTCGGCAAGAGATCAGCTTTACTGTGGTGAGAGATATCACTCCCAGTGACTGCATAGTCCATGCTACTTAGGCACAGCATACCACTAAAGAAGAAAGAAAACTTTTGTCCTAGAAAAACAGACTGAATTAAGGCAGCATCTCCATCCCCTTGGAAAAGCAGGACAGGTCCCACGGAGATGTCCCTATCGTGAGATGGTTAAGTGACTACTTGCACACAGCAGTACTGCCACTGTTGAGCAAGTAGGAATTGGTATACCATTATAACATTCAACTATGTTATGTTAATTTCCTTAGCCTGCATATAATGCATATAATGACTCACGCAGTATAGTTTTCTCCAGTAAGTATGCTTTGTATAGGAATTAAAGCGTTATAAATAGCCTTGGAAAAGGTTCAGGTCCCTCTGGGTTTGGAAGATACAAAAGCCAAGTAAGATGTTAAAAATAATGACAATCACATTCAGGGAACCTCATGATGTGGTTATTGTCCAGGCAGTCCAAAAACATCCATGGAAATGGAGAGAGAGGTAATAAAAAACGAAGAGTCTTCCATCCCGTAGAATTACAGCCACTCTCTGGAATGTCACCTATCATGCTCAAATTAGACCACATTGCCTCCAGGTACCACCCAGACACATTTGTCAGCAAGCTTAACATTCACGCAAACCCCAAACCACCATCATGACTACCTTAAAAAGGAACCAGCAGAAAGAAGTGCTCAGTATTAGCCTCAAGAGACTTGAAAAGTCACGAGCCACCCAAGTTGTAGGCTGCTCCTAGGACGGGTGGCATAGCCAAGAACATGTAACAAAAAGTGAGCTGAATTGGGCTATGAAATAATACCATTATTATATTGCATCAGTGTTATCTTGCATATCAATACAAGCTACAAAATACCAGTATTCAAAACACTACCTTGCAGTTTTGCCATTGCAAAATTTAAAGCCTATAAAGTAACCAGCAAACATCAAAAACAAACACCACCCACACCTCCTGAGATTATCAGTAAAAACAAAGTTTGTGACTTTACAAGTGTTATCTCTATTGAAATGAAACTAAGAATAGCAAAACACTGAAAAAACCATAACTCATACAGTTATCTCTTTTTGGTAAACTAAGGTGAAAGTTCCTTTGATGATCAATCATTTAGGTCAGTGTGAGAAAAGGAGGATATATTGTTCTGAAAAAGAACTCAAGATTCTCCTAGAAATGATAAGCAAGAGAACAAACTACAGAAGACAGGCCTTCTGTGAAAGAATTTAGCTTATTTGTCAGCAAGGGTTGGAAGTCACAGACCCAGTGGTAAAGAGACGAGAAAAAGCCTTTGCCATCCATGAGACCATTGATGGATCCTAATTCCTTAGGAAAGACAACACTGCCATGTTAAATTATTGGATAGACAAAGTATTATGTTCTCAGTTTTGTATTTATAGCCCATATTTTACATTGAGTACTTACACATTGGGCAAAACAATTCTGCAAACCTTTTGTGTGATCTATCTAGTATTGCCAAATTTTCTTCCTGAAAAATGGAAATATATTCACATGCACGAATTTGCCAGAGTCCATTAAACTAAGGCTCTTGCTTTGCTTTGTTTGAAAGAGAAGAGCCTAATAATTATTTCACATTCCTAGCATGACGTTCAGAATTTGTGTGACACTTGTTTTTACAGGCATTTTTAAGTGCTACGTGAGTACTGAACCTACTGTACTAGTAAGTTACTATTTAGGCAACAACTCTGGTATTTCTGCACCACATTATTCAAAAATGATCCAACCTATTGACAGCATACATTCAGTTTTTGATTAGGAAAGACTACAATACCAGATTACTTTTAGGTAAAAAAAAAGTTTGATTATGCTGTAGCCTGACAGCCTTGCTGATATCAGCTTTTTTTTTTCCTGAGCATCTGACAAGTTCCTAATTTTGCTACATGGATTTTAACAGCTTTGCTGTCACTCATATCCCTGTTTGCATGGTACAAGTTTTATTTGGCACTGCCATCTTTATTGCACATATTCCAAAATTAACAACAATGGAAGCAGAAACTGAGGCCTGTCCTGACAAATGTAAGAAAGCTTCTGTATGAAGTCCATTGTCTGCAATTGGTCTGACACATGACTGAACTCAGACAGTGCATCATACATACACGCTTAAATTGTGAACAAATCCCATTGATGTAAGGCTTTTTCTAAATCTCAAGTATTGGGTTCAACCCTTGGCTTCTAAGCCCAGTTTATGGAAGGACTCAGCGAAAAGCCTGAAGGGCTCTAAATTAGTTCCTAAATGAGTTCCAGATGGGCTTGTTATAACCCTGCCTCAAACCAGCCAGTGAGTAACTAAAAAATCTCTACAATAGTTATTAGCATTTTGCTACAAGGTCAACACATCTTCACTGCTGTATGAAATATCTAACAAATAAGTGTGTCACTAAGCATGCCTCATTCACAACAGATCCCTTAGCACCAAAACATTTTCAAGATGCGTTAATCGCATCATTATATCACCAGGAACAATTCTGCAGATAAATACATGATTGTGCACTTGGAATAAAGAAAATAACTAGAAAAAAATAGAGAGGAATCATAAGATCTTTGAATTTGTATAGACCCTTTCAACTATGTTATTGTAATTAATAACATCAGAAAGATACAATTTCAGCTTAGAAATTTAACATACACCTTAACAATTTGAAAAAGTGACCTGTGATTGGCATGATTACTTTCTGGTTATGCAACTTGAAATGCATTAAAGCAGTACAGTCTCCAGAAAGTCCTGGGTACCTGGCTGTTTCACAGTCTGCAGTGAATATGAAGGGATTTATGTTTCTTTTTAATATTGCACTAAGTTACCTAAGAGATTACAAAATAAGTTACTCTCAAACTGAATCCTTCTCTTGTCAAGTCACATTATCTCTATTAACTTCACACAATACTCAGTACGCATTATTTGGATTAGTTTCAGATAACATTCCTATCACTAAAGCAAAAAAAAGTTTGTGTCGGATCACATTAAAAAGATGCTTATACAATGCCATTTGAATGATGCCCTGATACTGCTTTCTTACCAATAATAACCAGTCCTCATTCAGATATATAGAAGCTTCCCAAAACAGAGCTTTTATCTGTATTCCCACAAATTTTACATTATAAGCAATCACACTGGGAATTTAAAGGATTAAACTTCATCCTGGCAACAAGCCTGCAGCAACAGATCTGCAAACGGTCTCATGGATTTTGGCCTAAATCTGATAAGCCACAAAGGAAGGAAACTAAAACAAAATTACAATCATTTGAATACTAACTTAGTTATGCACATTTGCATTTGTACAAAAACTTTGAATAATATAGCACTGTGCAATAGAAGCATACAGCTAAAATTATTAAAGCGCTTCATTATTTGGGAGTGATTTATCTGTCCTGTAACAGGCTTTTGAGCACTGGTATCAAATTGACCAGCTTCCTCTGGTTACTTGCCTGGGATGAACAAAATATACTATCACTTCACCAAATCCAGCAGATGTGAATTTTATAAAATGTTTCTCAGATCAGAAAATGACATTTTTAAGTTGCACTGAAGCATGACCATACCTCCATTTATCAGTATTTTCTATAAAAAGTTAATAACTTCTAATATGTATATCTAGCTTTGTGTATATTCTTCTTCCATACTTATACTTTCTTAATGCATACCTCTTTCCAAGATCTCAATAGCATAAATTGTGAAGGACCTGCAACAAACATTCAACGAGCACATGGAAGCTTAAGTACCATTTCTGACCCTCAAGAAGTATTTTGAAACAGAGGAGACGACCATGACATTCAGGTCATATTTGAAAACTACTTGATGAAAGAAATATATTAAGCACCTCAACAGACAATTACTATAGTGTCAACAAAAACAAAGAATCTGTGCAGTGCTGAAACAGCTGTCAAATAGATTGAGCTGCCAGAAGAACCCAGCTCCATCCAGGAAACAGAGCAGAATTCCAGACAGTGAGGCCAAGGAAAGGGAAATTAACATTTCTGTTTATCATTTAGTAAATGCAGCCTATCTAGACAAATAAATTTGCCTCTTTTTGCTCTATTAATTAAGGTACTTCTCTAAGGGATAAATAAACATTCTCCGGGCATTAAAAAGAAGTAGGATTTGAATGATGAGTTTGAATGTAAAATACAATACAGAAGTTGAAATCTTGATGTGAAAGTCAGCCTTACATTCATACTTAAGAGATCTTGATGTAAAAACAATGGTTTGAGGCACTGCACAGAAAGACCCAGCAAATTTTGGCATTAATGTGGTCTCTGAAGTAAGTCTTGCTTGAACCAGCCAGCTTTAGCTATTGAAATGATCCTGGTTTACCTTCCAAACAATTCTCAAGATTGGAAAACACATGTATGGTTAAAACATCTCTTTTAATAACTGATGAAAAAACAGGCCTGGAAGACACTCTGGAATTAAAAGCATGGCATGTTGTATTCCCAACCAAAGGAAGAGTCAGTATGGTTAACTACATTCTTGAAGAATCTAGAGTACAGTTTTGGAGTTCCTGCATGTGATAGGGATGCTTCAAAACACCAAATACATTATCCAGCCATTAAGGAACCTAGCCAGTCTGCTAACAGAGACGTGATATATGATGATTTACTGCTCAGGAGGACATTATAGCTCCCCTAATCTAAAGTCACCCAAAGGACAACTTCTGGCCAAGAAATGTAGCATCTGTTACAAAGAGCATAAAAAGTGGGTTATTAGAAGAGCATTTCAGTAACGATACTGCTCACACTCAGTCACGAGCCTGTAGTCTATAACCAGTAGAATAGGTAGTCCTGCCAGTTCACTTGATACAGGTAAGATGTTCCAGCTCATACCCTTTGCAGTATGCCCCTTTGGAATAGATGCTAAACAACCATTCCTCGTAATTATTTTATTCTCCCTGGAAATGCAGAAGCCAAGAAAATTGCCTAAGAAATAAAGAGTAGGTAGAAAGCACAGATATCTGTCCCTGCTCTGTTAATTGAAGCTTGCAGGATTGTTCTAGATTACGTATTACTCTCAATAATGTGAGTGTCAAACTTCTGTCAAAAAATCTTCAGCCAATAATCTGATGAAGGTCAACAGATGGTCAAAGATCTTACAAAAATAGTTTGGAAAGAAGACAAGGTAGCTCCAATTGTGGAACTGAAGAGAGGCTGAAGCCTTCTATAAAGCACAAGTAACTCAGGAATCCGCAGAAAAGTAGCTTTGCATGGTACTTAAGCAGCAAGGGGTTGTAGATTTAGATTACAGGGGGATCTCTTCCTTAAGGAAGACATAATATGCCTATATTAGTGGTCAGTCTGGAAAATGGGTGGCATGATGCTGCAGGTCTGACAAGCTTCTCCAATTGCCCCAGTTGTCACATAGCCACCCGGTACTAAGATCTTGATTAGGAATTGGAGGGAGAAAAGGAAAAACAGGCACTACATTTTCTCATCTGAAAAAATAGGCTTTCTACTCTTGGAACATATTGTTTGCATCTCATGTCTAAATAATTCACGTTTCTATTTATGAACTACATCTAAGGACTGAGTATTTCTAGTAAACAGAGCATACCTGATTCTATGTTGACATTACAATTGCATTAAATTTCCATAAGTCATTTTGTCATTTAGCACTAACTTCACAAGTAAACAGTGAAGCACAGCCTGAATTCAAAAATGTCTTGAAAAGACACCTTAAATAAGTCATGTCCATTTATAAAAATAGTTTATAATCATTCACATAAAAATACAAAATAAATTTATTTAGGCAAACAAGTCTGGCAACTGGAGTCTTGTTACCTTACATAGGTAAAATAAATTATTACATACTCATTTTATTTATGCCACACACTAATATATTTCCATACATCTATTAAATAAAAACTTCTTGCTAGACCCCTCAGAAGCACAATTTCACTTGTAGCATTGGAATAGAACACATCTATTAAAGCAGCATTTCTGCCCATCTCTGAGGCTCTTCTACTTTGTTGAGTAGTATGAAAAAGTGGGCTTCACCTCACAATCTGAATGTCTTAGTTACTTTAAGTTGCATGCAAAATTAATATATTCCACACCAATCTGAAGTTGTTGTATTCAGAAATACATTATTTGCACCATTAGATCTGGCAAAGATCTACTTACGTAGGAGGCCTGGCTGGGGAGGTAATTGAAGTGAGTAAACTAAGCCAAATTTTAAAAAACAAACAAAAGATGTAGCTCAAATTCAATCTTTAATGCTGTTGACATTTGGTCTTGACTTTTAAACATGAAACTCCTCTTACATAAGCAATCACAGCAGAAATAATTATGGAATGGTATAGATGATAACGCAATAGGTTTACATCATTAACTGATTTCTTAAGTGTTTGAGCTTGGTATATTAAGCATCTATCACAGCTAACTAGTTACTACTAATTGAACATTAGTGCAAAGCTATCGTAATGTAAACTTCCGGGTTTCATTGATCAAGTCTAGTAAGACTACTGTTGTGTCCAACTCACTCTCTTTCAACATCTTTTCCTCTCAGGCTGTTATTAATTCAAACAGAAAACCTCCAAGCAACAGAAGAACCATTCTAAACGTGATGGTTTTGTGTTTGATCTTTAGTGCAATGAAAGAATAATAATTGCCCTGCAAACAGGTGCACATGACTGATTGCTTCTACATCATTATTTTGTACCCAAGTATGCCAGATACATTTTTGCTATAAACAAGCACAAAGTTTAATGCACTGGAAGTTAATACACATGCATTACCAAGTCTCTGTAGCATACCTTCATTTGTTTTCTTATCTAGTGAATTCAGATATGTTTTTACAAGTAGGGGAGAGTCTATTTTTTTATAATAGATCTAATCTTCATTGTTTGGGTAAACCCCTTAGGGATTTGCAGTGTTTTCTTACAGTTTCTATTTAATCTTTTAAAGAATTTCACCTGAGAAAAATTAGCATCTTGGAAACAATTAAGTAGCTTTGCTGAAAAAGGAGTGGGAGCTTTATTTAAGATGTTAAGAACAGGGTGATAAGTGATTGTAATTGTACACAGCATTGATATGAATGTTAAAACAATCCTATTGGATTATATGAAGAAGAAAAGCTACTTTTATCTAAATATGGAAGCGTAAAAGTACATAGGCAAGATTACTGAGACAAGCTGTTGGAAGTAAGAGCACTTACACTGACTGTCATCACTTCCTGGACAACACGTCAGTCTCAGGTTATGTTTGACAAATAACTTGGTCTTCACAATTAATCAAAATAAAACTAACCTAAGAACTGCTGGCAGCACGCTTACCTTTTCAAGAACAGACAAATCACAAATTCATTATTTTAAAACCAAACAATTTGCTATTTTACACAGCTGAATTCCTTCTGTAGCTAGAAGGACAAAATACTTTTGCACTAATGAGCTAGTGATCTTAATTACATCATCTTCCTTTTTTATTTTATTTTTTTGATCTCACATTCAATCTCCAAAATAATTTTACAGCCACCATTACAGAAATCTGCCACCTTTCTCTTTGTTTTGTAGAAAAAATAACATCTACGTAATTTGTTCTGCAGATTCATTAACATAAGACTTGCTTAACAACCTATCATTACTTCAAGTACTAAAAGCAAATTAATCTCTAAACGTTTTAGAAGACTAATGAAATATAACAGTTTGTGATAAGTTCTGAATACTTAATGTTCTGTTTAATATCACTTTTTGCATTCTGGAAGTAAGACCTAGTACATAATTTTAAACTGTTTTCTGGCAGGTCGCTACTATACAGACATCACTCTTCAAGGCAAAGGTTACAATTTTGTTTATTCACAAACAAAATAAAGAGTGAACATTAATAACATTTTATTCTAGGTCCAAGCTTGTACAATGTATCTACCATAAGACAGCGTTAAGATGAACTTCTGAGTACATTAATGCCTATGAAGGCTTCACATGCTAAACTAAAGGGCAAAACATCACCTAATAGTTATGACTCAAATGTGCTGAAACACAGGCCAGACCCTCAACAGGTGTAAGTCAACACAATCTTCTTACTGAGCTGTATCAAGCCTGCTGACAGTATAATGTAATTATAGCAGTTCAGTAGAACTCAAGAGAACGTTAATTAACAAGGACCTATCTCAATGATTTAGGGTCAATAAAGTGGGTGCCCAAAAAACAAGGCAATAAGACAAACTGAGTAATTCAGCTCTCTAACTGCCACCTCCCCCCTTCCCAACCTTCTCACCAATAAATGATCATTTTAAAACCAATTTTGATCTCTTTGAGAACATATTTATACATCTGTTGCTCCTAAACTAAAATATACGTCTCTGAAAAACAAAACCAGATGCCTAGTTAAGTTTAATCTTTAGCAGTATTAACAAGTCCTAGGATTTTATTATATAGGTGATATGTGGATGATTAGACTGGATGATCTCAGAGATCTTTTCCAACCTTCTATGACTCTACACTGACAGACGAGAAAGCACAAGATGGTTTCTTGAAGTAATGACCTGGACAAGCATATCCAACGCCATTAAACAGATGCAAAAACTGATCAGAGTCACAGAAATAGATAAGAAAATCTGTATTTGATATATCTGAAAAATCTGAAAAAGAGCGGACAATAAAGATACCTACAGGTTAAAACAAACAAATCAACCAACCAACCGTAGCTGTAGGGTGAATAACCCAAAAGAACAATATCAACAGAAAATAATGAAGGTAGATAGCATATTTTGTATGACTTACCTAGATAGTATAAAAACAACGAGTAAATAAGGAAAGGGGTACCTGTCACTGACAACTGAGACTTACCCAGAACTCCACAACAAAGGAACCTCCAACAAGAGAGCCTTCGCCAGTGGTGGTCAGCCCTTAAATGGGGGCTGGGAGCAGTGGAGCCAGATTCCACCCCTTCCGGTCACACAGTGCATTGCCTTCATCTGTGCTCCTGCAGCTGACTCAGTGCTCAACTCAGGTGATCCATCAGTGGGTTCAGGCCATGATTCAGCAGTTCCCATACAAGAGCAAATTTGAACACCACAGGAATTTTCCATATTCCAACGTTATTTGGCACAAAGCAGCCAGAATACAGGTAAAAATATTGGGCAGTGGAAACAGAAGGTAATTATTACAATTCATAAATATTCCAGAGGATATAAAAACGCTTACAGATGGTTCTGGACACATAGGTCAGAGAAGCAGATCAAAAAAGATGCCAAGATGACAGCCTTAGTGAAGACAACTGTGGTTATACTCTCTGCTCTTCCTAGTTACAACGCTTTGGAATACAGAACAGAAAATAATAACTTCATATTTTGAAATATCTGACCATTTCTCATTTAGACGCTTTCCAAATAGCAAATAAAGGCATTTGTTTGTGTATACATGCTCTAGAATCAATATCCACTGTTGCACTGATGAAGGCATTATACCATACAATACCTTAAGAATAAACCAGAATAAACCTATTTTCTTTCATTAGCAAAACTAGGAAACGACAAAATAAATAAATAAATAAACCCCTCTGAAATTACTACCTTCATTAAAACTTCAATTAAATACTTTATTTTACTGTAACGTTTTCTGCATTAAATGGATATTGACATAGCAGTGGTAAATGAAAAGGTACTACTACTTTACTCCTAAAATTAATCTGCCATATTTTTCATGATTAGCTTGTAAACTACTCACTATTCATAGTTTTACATCCTTTTTACAAGAGAATACAGTAGGAAGTGTACCTTTAGGCAACAGAGAAGCTGCTGAAGACCTGCACTCAAGTGGAATGAGCTGTGAATACATTTCTTCAGGGTGTATGTCTCCGCACAGACATACCACTGAATTAAAAGCTAATTACTGCATGATAAGTGATCTGAAAACAAACAAATAGTAAGGTGGTGAAGTGGCTGCTGATATTAAGTTACTGATGGTAGAAAAAACAAACTCAGCTGAGCAAATCTGCCTACAACCTCACAACCCTGAGGTCGTATGCAGGTTGTATTTATTGTAAATAACCATAAAATATGCATGGAAAAAATTCCATCCTTACCTGTAAAGCTATCTAGTGGATTTAGATGTTAACGTTCATAAAAGATATCCTGTGATCTACCAAGTTAATGTTATGAAAACAACGTTCAGTATTTCTTGAAGTTCAGGACAAGATTCAACTGCTCAGTTTTTTTTTGCTTTCTTTCTTTTAAAACAAACAAACAATAAAAAGCCAACAGAAGATAGGAGCTGTAAGGGAGGAACTAGTCTGGGACATGGAAACTGATATTTTTGGCCCAGCTTAAATCCATCTGCTCCTGCATCTTGTATATTGTGTGTAACTCCCCATCTCCTCATCAGCAAAACCATATAGTAGATCAGGAAGTAAAAAAGAAAGCAAAACACAAAACAGTACCACGTGAAAAAATGTCAAATGCACTACAACAGCTCAGCTCAGAAAAGACAAAGCTGACAAGACTGAGGAAAGATATAAAATTGTGAATTGAGGAAAAAAAGGTGACTTGCACAACAAGTTGCTCTAAGTTAAGGCTAAGTACCTCCTTCCTTGTAGTAAACTTCAGATGCCAAAAGCCTACGTGGACTTTAAGGAAAAAAAAAAAAGGCAGATGTGTGGAATAAAAATATACTGAGGGCTGTACTGAGGCAACACTTCTGATTCAGACAGCACTAATGCCACAGTGAGCAGCACTCAGGATACTAAGGGATCATATGATGTCCTATCTTTGTGCTTCTTTAGGCACTTTCCAATGTCCGCTGCTACAGTTGTATATGCTTACATATGGTATTTCTATGAAGATTACAATATCTAGTTATTTCTAAAACACGTTTATTTATAGCTGAATTCGATAGAACAGAAGAACAAAGGAACTGTGCATAATAACAAGATACGTCTCAGCAAGGAAAACGTTTACATCTACTTGGTCGTGATCAGACTGATGTCAATGACATGGAATAAAAACAAAGGCAGGACTGTTCTGCCAAAAGGAAATCCACATTCTGTCTTTGGGAACACCAGTACTCTCCTTCAGCCTCCGCCCTGGGGGAGTTTTTCGCATCCTCAGCTCTTAGGCCCCATCCCGCACCACCACTTGGCAGCACACCTTCCCAAGGCAGCGATCCTGAGAGCCGGCCTTTGCCACAGCACCTCCGTTCAGTACGCAAGCACCAAGCATCGCCTGCGGTGAACCTGATCTGATACCTAAGGCAACCTGAAGCGCTACAGCAGGAACACCCCTCAAAGGGCACCGCAGGCCACGAAGTGCCTAAAGATACAGTTGCAATACAAATATCACAAGTCCTGAGCGGTTACATGTTGCAGAACAAAAAACATACAACAAACAGAGCGGGACGACGGAGTAACGCATCGCTCTGGATCCCCTCCGTTCTCACTCACTGCAGCCTGGGCACTGCCCACAGTCCGCCCAGTTCCCCCCCCCCCCCCTCCCCGCTTCCCGCGTGGCAGTTCGCGCGCAGCCGCTCGCGCGGCGCGTGCCGCCGCAGAGCTTCCGCGCGCACAGCGTGTGAAGGGAGGCGGGCGGGGGCCTCTCCTCGCCGCCCTCCCACCCCCCCGCAGGCGGCGGCGGCGGCTCCGCCGGTGAGCGCTGGGAGGCGACAGCGAGCCCCTCCTGCCGGATCCGCTCGGGGGAGAGAGAACGAACGAGCGAGCGAGCGAGACTTTTACCTTTTCTCCTTTTTCCCGTCGCTCCCCACCATGCTCCGGACGCCGCTGCCCGCGGGGCAGAAGCCGCGGCTCTGCCCGGCGCCCCTCTCCTGAAGCGATGCCGGAGGGACGGAGCTAGCGAGACCCCCGAGCACCATGCGGGAAGAGAGAGAAGCGGCCGCCTCCGCCTCCCGCCGCGGCCCCGGCAAGCCGCCGCAGTGCCCGCAGCCGGACGGCGCGGGGCCGCAGCTCCCCTCGGCGCTGCCCGAGAGCCTCCGGAACGGCTGCGCGAGGGGCTGCGCGACCCCGCCGCGGCGGGACACCGGGGACAGCTTCCTGTCCTTGCCGCTCTGCCCCAGCGCCGCCGCCTCCTCCCGCCGGGCGCTGCTCAGTCTGGGCGCCCTGGCCGCCGTGGCCCTCTCGCTGCTGGCCTTTCCCTGTCGGGGCATTGCCGGCCCGCAGGACGGAGGCGGCTGGCGGAGCCCCCGGGCGCCGCACGCCTTGCTGAGCCTCTCCCGCTGCCTCAGCCCGCTCTTCAGCATCGCCTGTGCCTTCTTCTTCCTCACCTGCCGCCTGGCCCGCGGGGAGCGCGGCGGCGCGACGCGCTGGTGGCTGCTGGCGCTGCCCGTCTGCTGCTACTCGGGGGACTTCGTGGCTCTGCAGTGGCTGCCGCCGGCCGAGGGGCGCCCGGAGGAGCCCCTTACCCCCGGCGAGGCGCGGCTGGCGGCGGGCAGGCTGCTGGCCGTGCTGGGCTCGGTGGCGGCTCTCACCCTGTTGCAGAGCTCCGCGGGGCTCCGCCGCAGCCTGCTCGTCCTGCTCTTCTCCGGCGCGGTGTGGCTGGTGTCGCTGACCGGCCTCCATCCGCTGCCCCCGGCCCTCCGGCCGCTGCTTGCGGGCTCGGTGGGGTTGGCGGGCTGCCTGCTGGCTCTGTGCGGCGCCGAGCGCGGCATCTTCCCGGCGCGGGGCCGAGCGGCGCCTCAGCAGCAGCACCACCCGCAGCCCCGGCTGCCCGGCGCGGAGGACAAAGTGCCTGTGATCAGACCCCGGCGGAGGTCGAGCTGCGTGTCCCTGGGGGAAGCTTCGGGCAGCTACTACGGCAGCAGCAAGATGTTCAGGAGACCCTCGTTGCCTTGCATCTCCAGAGAGCAGGTATGTGGCCCCGGGACCGCGGGGAGAAACTTGGTGAGCGGCGAGCGCCGGTCTCTCTCCCAGCTCTTGGAAGCGTACCTGCGGGTTGTCTGCTGTCAAATTCCCCTTAGGGACAGAGGAAGATACTCGCTCCTTAGCGTGAATTGATTCCTCGCCCCCGTTTTGCGTGGTCTGTACAATCAATCCTTGCAGGCTGCACGGAAGCTAAACCGTACCGGTGCCTGCAACAGGACAGGAGGCTCGCTCGCTTTTCGTACTAATCAAATGCTAACGTCTAATCCTTTTTGCTATCAGCCACCCTGTTTCTTTCCCAAAGCCCACCTCCTTTGCTCCTGGTAAACTTCATGAGACAAAGCCAGCACAGCTTGCTGGCTGCTTCCACCTCCGCTTCCACTCGCTTTCCGTCGACGAGAAGACTGCCAAGTGCTAAAGGAGAGCTCGGATTTGGAGGGATATTATTTACCAGTTTGGGGCAGTGTTTGAGAGACGGGGCTCCTTCTACCTCGCAGATTACCGTCTCTATTTCTCTTGTCTCCTCTTCAACCATCTCTCCCCCGCTCCAAATAAATTACCATTAGGTTTGAGCTGATTGAACTTAAGAAACTTCTTTTTTTTTAACCAAAGAGAGAGCTGTTCAGTAGAGTCTGGAATGATGCCCGAAACGTTCAGTTTTCTTGAATGGAACTCTGTTGCTTTCTGCCTCCTGGAAAACTTGTCAGTGAGTCCTGTTTTTGTTTTTGCAGGGCAACCCCTGTGTGGGGCAGTTGGTTTATATTTGGTGGGTGGCACGTGAGCGACGGGAGCAGTGACTGTGCTGGGTGCAAGCGGCCCAGCTCTGCTGGGGCGGACAATTGACCCCGTACTGGAGGAGTGTGGGGGGGCATTGGGAATGAATGGCAAGTGCCTGGCTTCTGTGAAAGGATTGTTGCCGCAGAACCCCCCCCATCTGTTGCTCTGGTGGCTGAAATTCATGAATGCCAAATGAAACGTTCTAACTTTGCTTTGTCGTGAGTTCCATAATGCGCTTCTTGTGATCGTCTGTGAAATAGGTCGGAGGAAATACGAGGCGAATCTGAAACACTGCAGTGGCCTGCGAGCATTTCTTTCTCTGCATTTACGCAATAGAATAATACAGCAGTAATTGTTCTGTGCGTGAAAGGTTAAAATGCCAGTCTGCTGGAACAGGCGTCAGAAGGTTTAAATGATCAAATGCAGACAATGGGACAAACGTTAAAATATTGTAATAGCAGTTAAAATACGTGGGGAATATTGTACAATAGTTTCCTTTTGCTGCTCCGTTCCCTTCTAGATAGTAAATGCTCTCTGTTTACACCGTGTTTGTCTACAGAGTAAGAAGCACAGAAAATGCAGTAACAGCTTTCATTAACTTTTCTAGAAGATAAAAGACATTTGTTTTCATTCAACTGATTTGGTATTCTTTAAGTAGCATTATAAACGTCAACCTAACTGAATACATGGAATTTATTGACAGTACTTAAGTCATGTGTGTACATAGTAAAATGCAACTGGTTGGTAGACTTGCAGAATTTAATATCCTCATTATCACTAGAAGTGAACAGAAACAACAGTGATCAGAAGTCCTTTATTTTCCTTGTAAAATCTATTGCACTTTACAATAAATGTTTATGCTTTACTAGCCATGATTGAAATTGCATTCATAGATACATGTTTTGGGCGGTGTTTCATGAGTGATTTTTATGAGGACAGTGTAGGTTAAATACTCTGCTCTCCTGTTTGACTTGGAGAGATATCAGACATTGCAGAACTGACAAAACGTCAGCTGCTGGGGCTGGGGGTGACTTGGGGAAGGAAGCCTCTCGTCTGTGACTTGACTTGTCCAAGCATCACGAGAGCTGTATATTGCTTTCTTGAAACAGAAGGAATATATGCACTCAATGCTTTTCAGAGGAGCATTTATCATGAGAACTTTGTCACCAGGTCGATTGCATGTTTTGTAGATGTTTAGACAATATTGAAAGACTTCTTTTTCCATATTAATATTTTAAGATAGTGAATTTAATAAGTACTTCTGGGAAGGTCAGTGGAGTATGAGGAGTTTGCTGGAAGTTTGCTGTATCGGGAATACTTATAATGACAGTATTAGTTTAGCTGTCATTCGGTTTGATGCATTTTGTATTCTATTAATGCATTGAACCCCTACAAGCAGGTATGTGTAAGAACAAGGAAAGGCAGATGTAGATTTTGTTTACTTTTTGGGGGAAAAAAGGGATTGCTGGTACTGATGTTTTCAGTTACTTGTTGAATTGAAATTATGCCTGACTATGTCTAAATAATGTGAGGAAAAAAGTATAGAGGGATGGCTTTTTCTTTTCCTTATATTTATATTTTTTCTTTTTCCACAAATAAGCTTAAACCAGTAATCCTAAGGGTTCTTTCTGCATGGAGAGTAGAGGGAGAGGGGACAATGCCAGGTGTGCACAACCAGTAGCGCACACACAACTGGAGTCAAGTGGAGCTGTCACTGTCCTCTGAGGGTTGAGGTAGGAAGAGGCCCTGTGAGCATGATCCTACACACATGCTTTCTACTTTCTAATTTAAGGGATATGTTTGTCAAATTCTGATTTCTGATTTTTGTGTGCGAACAGATAGCAACTGTAATACTGTTGATTATTATCTTTCTTACCTTTTCTGTGAACATCCATGCTAATTCATGCCATGCATGGTTTTTTTTCTGCAATGTGTGGCTAGTGATGTAGATTGGTGGGTGGAGGAAAAGAGTCTTGAATAGGTTATGTTCTTAAAATTTTATGTGGTACTATACTTAAATGCCATTATCTATTATATAGATAGAAATACTTGTAGAACAGAAGAAAGGAAATTAAGGCTAAAAATCATGCAAGCACGATGTATTTTAGAGCTCTACTATCTTAACAGAAAAAGCTAATGGAAATACATAAGATCTTAGCATTAAGCAGGCTTTTTTTGTTTCTTTATTTCAGTATTCATCTTGGGCCTATTGCTGAATTGTTTAGCAGTACAACTGCGGTATTGATTGGTATTACAAATGTTGTGCAGACAATGTTTTGATTATGTGGTTTAATTAAATGCTAACTTTAGCTGTACATAGCAAAGCGATTACCTTTGCTGGCTGCTGAATACTTACTACACCATTTCTTAATGCTCTTTTTTTTGCTGTTGTTTCTAGAATGCCGGATCAGTATTGGGACTCTAAAGGGTGTTTGTCAGCTCTTATAAGTAATCTTTGTCTTGAAATATGTTGTAGTGTAAAACATTATTTTTACATGCCTTTTAACACGTATATGAGAGCATGTAACTGTGTAGGATATGTGATTCTAAAATGGCTAGTTTTCTTTACTATAAGAATAGGCCTTTCTGATTATGTACATGGGATGTACATCCAAAGTAACCTGCAAATAGAGCTAGGATTTTTGTTTTTGTCATTTATTTATTTATTTTTCCTAGCTATCTTACTAGGTTCAAACAAGTAGTAAAGCTGGGATGTTTAATGGATACAAACATCCATCTTCCTCTCTGGTAATTGAAGGAAGAGTTGTCTCAAGTTGAGGCTGGTAGATTGACCACCACATCTTGCCAGTTTCAATTTGTAGCTGTCTTATGCTTTTTATCTTGTACCCTCTGAAGAGCAAGAGTCTTATCTTGTACCCTTGGAAGATCAAGATGTGATTTAGAGAGTCTAAAATGTAGAATTAACAGTTTACTTAGATGTATAAAAATTTTGTTTCCTGTTTTTAAAACAAATCATATTTTGTCCTTAACTGCTGAGGCAATTAGTTTCCTAGGGCAGAAGATACCTGTTAATAGGTTGTATGGGAACTGTTGATTCATGGCCTGAACCACTGATGGATCACCTGAGGTGAGCACTGAGTCAGCCACAGGAGCACAGGTGAAGGCAATGCACCTGTGTGACTGGAAGGGGTGGAGTCTGGCTCCACCTCTCCCAGCCCCCATTTAAGGTCTGACCACCACTGGGGAAAGGATTTCTTGTTGGAGGTCCTTTCTGTGTGGAGTTCCAGTTGAGCCTTGAACTTCAGTGACTGGTGAGTTCTTCCTAATTTATCATGTGTCTTTATACCATCTGGATAAGCTATCAAAAAATATACTGTCCCTTTTCATTATATTGTTTAGGTACTGTTTATTTAGGGTAATCACCCTATGTAGGTATTTTACATTGCCCTCAAGTTTTTAAGTTTTGATACTGTTTTCTAGGTTTGAAGCCTAGAAAGGTGAAATGTATCTCTTCTTCTATGCTTCTGAGATGAGTGCTTCATAATGTTTTGCTTTTCCTGTAGTGGTGGTTGTGGTGATCCTTACCGCAAGGGTATCTGTAGGTAAAAGTTAGTTTCCATTGTTACAGAATCTTTGCATCTTTTGAGTTTTTAGTGGTCATCTTTTGGGGATGGAGGTGTGGGGAGTAGAAATCAAGGTAGGAATACATCTGTGTGGAGCTGTGAATGCAATCAACTTCAATGGGATGCAACTGAGTGTTGGTAATGTACAGTAAAAGTGAGTACACAATGGAAGTAACAGTCGTGGGAAATTATTTTTGTAACTCTTATTTTGGATAAGATTATTTTTGTCTGGTTCTGTCTGGGCTTGGCAAAATGTTCTCATTCTGCCTGTCACGAAAGACTTGGTAAGAGTCACATCCTTTTTTTTTTTTTTCCCTTCTCCATTTTCAAGTTTCATGGAGTGTCTTCAAGTTTTTTAAAGTATCGTATCAGAAAGAAAGGATGATTTGAGCACGGTCTGCTTGTAGAGACCTGTACAGAGATTTGTGCTTAAGATGTCATCCCTGTGGCAGTGATCACCAGAAACATAATGCGGAGTGTAGTTAAGAAGACTGATGGCTGTTAAGAGCACTGTTAGCTGATTGGAGCATAAGCTGGTTTTTAGGCATCCGAAATTGGATGGCACTTTGTTTTGGACAGAAGTAGCACACTAAAAGCAGGGGAATGTGTTTGTAACTTGTCAGTGTAACAAATTAGCTCGATTGTTCCTGCAGCTGCGGCTTCCTGCCTAGAAGAGGTAAAGAGAGAAGCAAATGAAAGTGAAGATATCTGCTGAGGAAACGTTGGGGAAACATGGGGGAAGTGTTGCAGGTGGTGCATTACAGGAATGGCCAAAATGCCAGTGAGAAAGAAGCTGAAGAAACTGGGAGAGAAGTATGTAAGAACTGAGTGATCGACTGTGTGAGAGAGAACCAACAGGATATATTGACAAAACACTGGCTTTCAGCTTTGACTAGGAAGATGATGTAAATGTATGAAAGAAAACGGTAGAGATATGGAATAACAAGTTCTCAGAACAACCTCTAGAATGGGAAAAGAGGACAGTTTCCACACTGTATGTCATAGACAGCATGTTCTGTGAGGTTAAGTATGAAAGGAGTAAGAATTACAAGGTGTCAGGTGTATTTTACTGAGGAAAAGACTCAACTCCTTATATACTACACACTAGTCTGTGTGTACGTACCTAGCAGTACTGTCCTAATGAAGGATTTTGATCAATCAAACCAATTGAATGTTATAGATTTCAAAGATATGAAATTTTACCAAGCTTTATGAAAAAAGGGTTAGTGGGATGACCCTATTGTATATGCTGTGACATACAGCAAGTCTGCAGGGTGAGCTGGTGCTCCATGTTAGTGCCTCCCATGTCGTGAGTGAATCTCAATTCTGTTGGGAAACATTCTGTTAAATCCTGATTCTTGATAGGAAAATAGAGGAAAATAGTACCTTCCCCCCCCCCCCCAACTCATCTTGTTTTTCTGATACCTTAAAAAACAAAAACTTTACAATCAATCACGGAAAAAATTTAACTGTAACTATCAGGTCTGGTACTTGCAAACTATTTGCTCAAGATGGAAAGGAGTGAATCTTTGTTCCTTTACAAAGATAAGAATTAAAGACAGGCAAATTGAAAGATGTAATCTGTTCCATCTGGAAAAACTTGTGGAGGAAAACATGAGAATCTTTTAACAGGCAACTGAGATCTGAGAGCAGACCATGGCAGACTACACCGATAGAGTATTTTGATAGGATCTCACCTGCTTTTCTGGAATAAAACTGTGGAAAGAGAACTGAAAGAACTTGTGGAGGTGAGAATCAGGGGAATGAAAGGATTTTTTCAGTGGGCAAAACCACAACAGAAAAAAAGTATAATGGGGGAAAAAAATAATGGGACTTTTATTTTTGCAACTCAGTAGGAGGAATGAAAGCGTGAAGAGTAAGTGAGGTGTTGGAGTGGATAAGGAAGACTTCTCAATAAATGAGTGAATTATAATGGATGATTAAATGCATTGATTCCTTTAAGGATGTGTTAGATGTTAAGGAATATTAGTCTTCCATACAGATAGGAATAAAAAATACTAATAAGTTAGAAGTGATAGTGATACTATGATGCATCAACTTGTTATTTAGCAAGAGAAAGCACAACTAAAACAGGTCAGAGAGATCCTTCCTTAAGCATGACTGAGTTGAATGAGTGGTCTTTGAGTGAGGGCAAAAAAATGCAAGTGCTCTAGGAAACAGATACTCTATGAAAAGAGGAACTGCTGATACAAAATTGTAGCTTACAGGTCAGGCTAATATTTGAAAGTAGATCAGTTGTTTTGTGAAAGGATATACATAAATTGATCCAGAAGTAATGCCTCCTGCTTATTTTCATGGAAACTCCAAGAGCTAAAAAGAGCACAATAACACAACATGGTAGAGAAAATTCTCCGCAAAGCACTGTTTGAACATAGTCATCACCCTTAGCTATGCTTTTTCATCAGTGAAGAACAACAGCCTGCATGCTGTGCTCGTAAAAATCTGTACCAGTGGAAGTGACCCACTGTCATCACTACTGAAATGCATCATCCACCACTTCACTGTGCTCACATTCATTATTTGGTCTCCGTAAACTTTCAGCAAATCTCAGTGGATGCAGTTTTTTTTTCTGGATGGAGGGATTCACTGGTACACCATTACTTCCTTTGCATTTCCGTGTCAGGTTCCATTTTGTCAGGCTGTCCTGCTGCTGCACAAGAGCGATATGTAATGGAATGTTGGTGGGAAGGTTCAGCTCCTGCTGCTGTACCACCAGCATCTGCCTCTGACAACATGGGCCAACGTAATAAAATAGGATTAAAATAGGATGCATTACTTTTAGAGCAGCCCTCATAATTCATGGAAATAGCTGCTGTCAAGGAATTAGCTTTGATTTGTCTGGTTTTCTTATTAACTATCCCTGCTGTTTGTAGCTTTTATTTGTAGTCTCTTCCTTTGAAATGGGCAAGTTTACAGGTGGAGGATCGGAAGAGGGCACGGCTGGCTAAGTGCTTTTTGTACGTGCCTTCATTTATTTGAGATCTCAGCATTTATGAGATGCAGTGTTGCTATGCAGAGCATTTTTTGTGTGTCAATGCTGGCCTCATTTTGTACAAAAGGTGTGGAGAAAGATGACAGATTTCTAATTAAACAGCCTTGAATGTTAATCTTGTCAAGTGTAGTTACCCAGTTCTGGTTTGCCAGCCTTATTGTTCCTTTCTTCAAATCTATATAACATTATTAAGTTAAGGGCACACTTGCAGCAAATGTTTATTTGTTGTTCACTTGATAAATGTTGTTTAATTAAGTGTTAAAATATTCTTACGTATCTTCCTTGAAGATATTTTAGATACAATAGAATATACACCACATGAAGCTGTATTTGGGTGCTTTGGATTTGTTTTTGAGAGATTATCCCTGCTTTATGAGGAACAGTACAAATTAGTGAAATAGATAATCTGTTTTTTTCTATATCCTTGTTGGTGATACTAATTGGAAAAATATGCAGGTGGTTTAATTTGGATTGAGTATATCAGTATGCTCAGACCACACAGTGCTGCTCCCACCCCAGTGGAACTGTACCACAGTCCTGTGGCACACCTGCCTGTGTATGTCTATTGTCGATAAAGCTTTGTCTGCAGAAGGGTGTAATATCAGGTCCTCCAAAAGTGAGTGAAATGCCAATTTGTGGAGAGATTTTTTACTGGTGAAATAACAGTTTGACAGTGAAAACTTGCATAGGCATCATGGTATTAGAGCATCTTTTTTAACCCTTCCTTGGTCATATCACGTTTTCTTTTGGGTTAAACTTTTTTAACATGATGGCAGGTAAAATAAAGGCTTTAAAAAGGCATTTTACACTAGACTCACTATCTGCATCTTTAGGGTGACTTTTGTTCCAGTGTGGCCTAACATGAAAGGCTTATATTCATGTTTGGGATCTTTATTTGGGCTTTTTATTTTCCTTAGTTTATTATTATAGCTTAAATTACAAATTATTTTCATTTTTATAAAAACTTTTTTCTAAGTACTGTTGGGTGACACCTGTTTACCACATCAGGAACATAGCTTTTCTCTATCTGGTGGATTCTTCTAAAGGAATTCTAAATTTCTGAGTACTCTAGTACTAAGGTCTCTAATTTCTGAGTTCTAGTACTCTTGGTTCTTTGGACAAGTTTATATGCTTTCTTGTGCATTGCTGCTATGGATAAGGTTTCTCAACGTTTGGTGATAAACGCTTACCTCATTTCAGAGAGGAAATAAGCTGTGTGGTGACCATGGAACCTTACAGTGGGCATGCTTTCCAGAACTGGATGGCTGTTTACTGGGTTTGTAGCTCAGAGGGGATATGAACTAACTTCCTGTGAGCTTTCTCTGCGGCAGGTACTAATCTCTGTATTTACAGGACATCATTAATCCCTAACAGAATTCAGTGTCATGCATCTAGTTTATGGATTCTAATGTTGTAAGAAAAAATATATTTGAGAAATCTTAAGCAATTTTCTTGAGTAATGGCCGCCATGTTTCAGTATTTCATTTGGTTTGCCATCTGAACAGTGCAGTCTGCTCACAGTCTTTTTGATATCCATCCTTGTAGTTCTGTAGTCCTACATATTGTCAGTCCGAAAGAACTATTCTCATCGTGTAGTCTGAACTTCAATTTCAGTTCATTTAGGCTGCTTTTTCTTAGATGCAAGCAGTTAACGTCCCGTGTGTAAGAGCAGGAAATTTGTGTTAGAACCTGAAGGTGTGATTAGCACGCTGAAAAAGTTAAAATCCTGCTGTGCTTGTGAAATACTGTCTGCTCTGTGTTTCCCTGAATGAATTGGCTTGGACTGGAAGAAGTGAAGGCACATGAACACAGCTTTGCCCTTGATTAGTTGAATGTGTGAGAAGCAGTCTTTACTTTGCACAGGGAAAGAAGAGTGTTGATGTGGGTTATATTGCTCCCATTGAGTTTGTCCATGAAATAATGGTGTGAAACAGCAATATATCCACTGAATGTTGTTTGTAGCCTGTGGTAAACAAATCTACCTTAACCGGTTGAGGGCCTTTGCTCTTTCTAACATATTAAATAAGGTGCTCTATACTATATTGATATCCTAACTAGTAAACACAATCTGCTCGTTATGTGCTTTCAGTCTGTCCTTGTATCATCTAGCCACATAGCATCAATTTGGGAACTACTGAGGTGTGCTTTGGAAGAAAATCTCAAATGAAGGAGTGGAATTGCAATGAGAGAATTTCATTTGATTAAACTTATAGGTGTTTGTCTAGGCATCTTCTTTTTCTTGGGTGTTTTTGTAACAAAAAAGCTAGGCATTGTTTCTTAGGATCTTTCCAATGATTGAAAAAAATTGCAGTATGAATGTCTATATGATGTTAGAATGAGTGCTGTGATATGATAATAAATATCTTTATGATGCTATGGCAAAAAAAAAAAAAACAGTTGAAAATATGTTGACAGTTGTCTGTGAACTTACTTTATGTAGCTGTAGGAAAGTATTCACTAGATTCTATCTACAGTTTCTTGCTATTTTTTTTAATTCACCATAGAAGAAAATTTCCATGCAATGGTAATACCGAAAATCTAATTTTTCTTTCTATTTGGAGCTTATGGCTGGACAAATTTGGTTAAGAAAGTAGATTTTCTAACAGCTGTTCTGGTAACAACTAGTTGTTTTTGATTTCATTTATTGTAATTGAGAACACTTTTGCTAGAGGTCAAATAACTTCTTAAAAAGCTTGAAAACAAGAGGTTTGTATGAAACTTTATGATGGTCACGATGGAAATAAAAAGGCAGATGCTGGCTATTGCTTTTGAGGGTAGCCTAGGTTTTCAGACCCTCTGAGATTAAAGTTTTTGTATCAAAGACATCTGTAGAGTGGTCTGAGGGGAAAAAACAGTACTTCTGTCTCTGTGAAAGATAAACATTCTTGTGTAGAGTAAAAATCAAAGCTGAGATACTAAGGTTCAAAAGCTGTTTTGTTAAAACCAAATAAAACTATTTATATATGAAATTTGTTCATGGATTGTGCCTGTTACTAAGGTCATTAAGGGTAAAAATTCAGGACAAATTCATAGAATCATAGGAGTTGGAAGGGACCTCAAGAGATCTAGTCCAACCCCCCTGCCAAAGCAGGTTCCCTACACCAGGTAAGATTCATTTGGAATTTGGACATTCATTTGGAAACCCGTATTGTATCTGGAAACATGAAATTGGTCTACAGTTTTAGTGTTCAGGGAAGTGTTACAGATTTGGAAAAGATTCAAGATGTGTTTCTTATAATAAAGTGGTGCAACTTCAGAATTAACTCTGAGTGGGTAAAACTTCAGTGATTCACCTGTAACACTTTTCCATTGAGTAATAAGGGATATAATATAAATGATAAATAAAAATGTGATGTAATAGTTAGCTTTGTCATTTTTCTTGTACAAGGCTAGCTGCTGTTAACATTTCATTTCTAAAGGTTTCTAAGACTTCTATACTTGCCTTAACATTCACTCTGTTAGGAAGCTCCCTGCTTTCGTGGAGCACTTTAGCTTTCAAGTGGAAAAGAACTTGTTTTACTGTGTGTATGTGTATAGATATATATATACACGTGTACACACATATGCTTTAGTCATTAAAAATTCACAGGCTTTTAATATAATTTATAACTTTGACTCTCTAGTGGTAGGTGTTGGCAATCTCAAATGAATGAATTCTTGGACTTATGTTTCTTCCACCTGTTTGACACCGGACAGGGTTGGTGTGACTTCAGATGGTACATCTGTATTTTAATTCATTTTGTTTCAAAATAAAAGAAAAGAATTTCCTAGGAAATAGGTGATCAATAGGAAATGGCCCACTTCCTTGTCTCTTTCTCTAAATGCTATTTTTCTTTCTCTTTCCCTATAACTGTTTCTAATTTTACAATAATTTTAACACCTCTTCTTACCAGTTTCACAGCTGAAAATAATCCTCCATTTATTTTGTGGATAGAGGGAACAAAGGTTCCGTAAGTTTCTTTTGGGAGAAGCATTAGCATTTAGCTATCTTGCTAATGTTTTGCCTAACGCTATTGTGAGTGAGGAAAGCAAAGTCGGAGTAGCTTTGACCCAAGTGCTGTCGCTGTGGCAAGAATAGCTGGCTGATTAGTGACAATAGGGAATGAACTGTGCCTCAAAAAAAAAAAAAAAAAAAAAAAATTACTTAACAACCTTTTGTTTTTCCTCTATTCAAAAACGAAGGGAAAGAATTAGAGTATTTTTGTCCTTCTAAGTATCTTCCTGGCTTGTTGGAGTGCTTTGCCTGATCTAATACTGAAGTTTGTGTATGAATTTGAGCTGTTTATTCAGATTACCACTTGAGTTGTAGCAGGATCGGTAGAAGTAGAGGGATATTCTGTCTTGCTACCTAGAACTCTATTTGCTGTTTAAAGAAGTCTGTGGCAACTAAATTAAACTAGACTTTAGCTGAATTTCTTTTTAAATGGAAATTCTGAACTTCATTTCTACTTTCTGAGTAATACTTTGGCTCAGCACGTCTTCTAGCCTCTCGGCTGTGTCTCAGGTCTGTCTTTTAGTTCCCATCAGCTCTGCTTCATTCTTTGAGATGTTCTGCAGTAGTACCCCTGCAGATTTCAGGAAAAGGGGTAAGCCAAGAAAAGCTGGAGTCAATATCTGTCACTTCCTATATATTTGCCTCCTCTCAAGCGTCATTTGGAAGGTTATTCAGCTTGGTGGACAGAGCTATATTTTCTCCTTCCGTCTCCCAGGCAAAGCATAGCAGGAGACAGAGCTGGAGTGTATCTCACGCTGGTACATTCTATAGCTGGGAGCGTGCTATAGAGCATGTAACGGTTCTGACTTGCACAAGTGCGCTTGATGTTTGGTATTTGGATGAACTCCCAAACCTATCAAAAGGCTTTCAGGGACTAACCTTCCATGCAGGATGGCCTTGTTATTATATATCAGTTAAATGAAAGAAATGATTGTTGTTACTCATACCTAAATTGGCACCAAATTTTTATGCTAAGAAAGCTTCTGTGGATGTTTCTTCGCAATCCAACTCAGATAGCTATAAAATCATCCCTAAAACTATCGTGTGGCCACCACAAAAACTGTTTCTTAAAGTGCTAAGGAAAGGAAATTGCCATCAACGGTTCTCAGTCTGGAGTTGAGATTTTTCCTGGGTCCCTGATCCCTCTTTGAATAGAGTTGGAATCTTTTGGATCCCAGGGTAATGTTGTTCTTGCTGGTACCTGCTGGCTTGCATCCTTCTTCAGCTGTTTTTCCTTTCAGTTGGAAAAACATATCAAAAGAAGAGATGCAGTGGAAAACTATATAAGTAGAGTAGAAAATCCTGCTGACTAAGACATCTCAATTTAAAGAAAAACATTGCTGAAAGGCTAGAGAATAATTAATTGCCAACTGAGCTAGAGCACTGATTTTTATCATGTAAACATGGTAGCCCTTTTTTGTTTCTTGTTCACTAGAGAAGTACTGCTACTGGTGCACACCTATATACTATTTTCTTGGAGTTTTGTGTTAGTGTACACATTTGCCTGTACATCTGGATTTTTTTGTCCCAATGCTTTTGTTTTCTTTCGTGATAAGACTAAGTTGTGACACTACCTTTGAGCAAGGCCTTCTAAGAAGCTGGAAAAGCCATGTTGCATGTGTTAAGGTTTAGACTATTGCCTTTCATTGGAAAAGCAGGACTAGTGTTTATTATTATTATTTTTATTTTTATAGCAGTTGGCAGTTCTAACTTGATACAAACCTGGCCTTTTTTTGGGGTGGGGAAAGAAGAGAAAGGAGAGAAATAGTCACTAGCATTGTGTTCTTCCTGCACCTTCTCTTTTTGGATACCTTCCTGAACACAACTAGGGTGACAACTAGGTGCTGTAATAGGTTATTTTGTTGGTTGTCTGTTTCAGAATGCTTTGGGGGGATTTCACACTTAAAATTGCACTGCATGGATGTATTGTGAAGGTGGGAGACCTTTCTTGTTATCAGTGAACTTCATGCGTGTTTTGCCTTTGTGAAGCTTCCCCCACTCCTTTTTTTTTTTTTTTAAACAAAAATAATGACCTTTATCTTATTTGTTCTTTGTGCCCTGTGATTATTCCATAATGCAGAAAATATGATTAAGTTTTGCACCAGATGATCACCGGTATGTAAAAGAGCAATGCTGGAAATAGTTTGTTGTGAGTTTAATCGTGTTGTGAAATGGCCAAATTCACATCTGAAAGTAAATCCTGAAATTATCCAGAGTTTTATGCAGCGTATTGTCAGACAGGCTTATGTGTGTGCTTTTTGGTTATAATTTGGTTTCTTAAATCAAATGATTAATTTGCTCTAGAATCTGCAGTTCCTCTGGAAGAGAGCTCAATGAACAAGAGAATTCTGGAGCTATAAAATTAATATCGGCGGTATCGATAATTTGACATTTTAGGTAAAATCTGCAGCTTTATGCAAAGCATGTTGTTACATGTAGAATCTGGTGTTTAACCTTTTTACATTTGATTTGTAGCAGAGGCTCTCCGTCATGTTCCTTAATTTTTGTTTTAAATGCAAATGAGAAGATATATTACGGATTTTTATTTTAGATTTTTTCATGTTTTTTTTTCCTCAATTCAGAAGAGAATGCAGCTGAGGCAGCTACTGCAAAAGTGTGAGAAAGTTAAAACTGCGTGTTTAAAACGTTTCTGTACCAGTTGATTTCTAGATACGATAGGTTAACCATAAGGCTGTTAACAAAGGGTTAAGCTCAGTATGTTTCGCTGGCTGCCGAGTGAAACAGGATGCAGTGACTACATTGTCAGACTGCTGGTGTGAGTGCAAACAGATGAGGAAATGCTGGATCAGGCACTTCAGCAACTTGGGCTGTTACCGAGGAAACCGTTTGCGTCATACTTGCCAGCAATTAGCTTACAGTTCTTTTATTTTTGATAGTGTTGCAAGCTGAACTTGACTGTTACAAAGGAAAAAGCTGCCTTCATCTCCAACTGTTAGCTTGTGGCTGAGCTGTGGCCCGCGCTCATGAGAATTCACAAGTGTAACTTGGGATAAATTGCGCTTAGTTGCAGAAGCAGGCTGGAAAGTTTAAATAAGGTTGAATTGTGCTTAGTTCTGGAGGATGTACAATCTCATTTTTCTTGTCTGAGAGACTGATCATTCCTTGTTAATGAAATTAAACAGTTTTCATCAGTGCTTCAGGTTTCCCCACCTTTTCTAGCAGTTAAATCTAAGTATTTTTGTATGTGCAGAAATGTTACGTATCCATTTTGAAAACTGTTGTTTTAATATTGCTTGAGGCTTAACCTCTGAAGTAAGAGATTCTCTTCCCACTTTTTACTGTATTCATTAAACTTCAGCAAATTTCAGTGGTTACCTAATCACTAATTTATACCAGTAAGTGTTGAAAAGAGTATGTGTTTTGCCTCAGAAAATCGTAATTTCTTCCGCGTTTCACTTAAACTGTGAACAAAGTCACAGTGACTGATTTAATATTAATGTATGTTGTTAATATGGGTATTGCCTTATGGCTGCCTACAGGAAGTTAGTTTTTAGAGGAAAATCATGCAGTGAAAAGCAGGTTAAACCAGGAATGCTGCTGTCTTTACCTTTCTGATCTTACATGAATAAATGAACTGCTGTTAATAGTACGTAGTTGCAGGCTAAACCTGTTAAAATGTCTAGTACACAGTACACACATTCCTGTGTTTGTATTAAGCTTAAGAAGTTATTATCTTTTACATCTTTGGCTACTAGGATTTTCAATTTACTTTGGAAGAAACTGTCCAAGTTGGTTGTTTCTTTCCTAAATAATACTGACAGATGATCACATAGAGCAGAATCTGAAGTCTATAGGCTACTTTAAAAAGAAACAAGTAAAAGAAAAGAGGCATGGAAAGATTGCCACGGATACCTGTAGTTCTGCACATCTGTGGTAGATTAACTTGTCCAAAAAGTCTAGCAGCTCATATTTTGGAGGGAGTTTTTTACACTGTATACAAGTGTTGTCTTTACTTAGCCTGCCATTTGGATAGCATTCCAAACTGGTATCATTGTCTGCCTGGACTGAGATCTTTCTACAGAGTTACCTTTGTTGTTATTAATATTATAAAAAATATTTGGGGTAGGTGGAGCTGGCTAGAGCACTGAGATGCCTTTCCAAAGGAAGAATAACTCCTTTTGCTACCAGTTCAAAATTGTTTGGTTTGTTTATCCAGACCCACTAGCATGCATCATTGTGTGTGGCCATCGCTTGATATGTGCTTTATTTGGTGTGCATTCATCATTGGTCAACTTCAAGTTAGTCAGTTTTAACCACTCAGGTCACCAGTGAGTGCTGGGATTTAAATCTTTGGCTAATGAATGGTTAATAGAAGTGTTAATAAAACAGGATGGTATCTTGAAGCTTATGTGGATTTTGTTAATTTTATTTATTGCTGACAGTAAAGTGGAAGTTATGGGTACTGACTGATCACAGTTGATTTCTGTGAGTGTATGTCGAGGAAGTTTGCCATTTGTTTAGGCAAATGCCTGCAAGTTATGCAATACATCAAACATATTGAATATTTTGTTTTGCCCTCATTTAGTCATTTTGCCCTCTTAGCCTTGTCATCATCTTCAGTGAAGGTGGTGCGTGTTATATGACCACATTCTTATTTTTCATGTTGCTTAATTATCTTCATTTATTCTTCATTCTGGCATTTGCTATTTTCAAAGTGCTTTTGTAAGCTAACAATGTTCAGTTGTTTTCTTACCCAAATTTTATATTCTCAACCTGATTGTTAAGTATAAGTGCATGTTTCAAAAGACCAGTCAGTAATAACTGATAACGGCAGTAGGACTATCTGGTATAAAATCTTGCAGGCAGTATGGTAAGAGACTTTTTTTTCATCAAAGTTTGTGAATTTCCACATGATTTCTGGAAAAATATTTGTTTTATGTACTCAAGAGACTACAACATACATAACTATATAAGTCAACTTATCTCACTCTGCTATAACTTTTAAACCTGTCGTACAGGAGAGCACCACTGAAAGAGAAAATGATCTCTTTCATCTTCCTGTGACTGAGATTCTTACTGAGTTTAGCAAATCTGTAAATTGTTCTTTGCAACTCTTACATTTTGTGGTATTATATAGAAAATTCCACTGAAAGCAATGAGGAGCTGACCGATAGTCCATTTTCTTTACATATATAATGAAAGTATCCAGCAGTAGTAAGATCACCTAATGTAGGAAGTTCTGTGTGTCAGGAATATTTCCATATTCTTCTGAGCAGCGCAAAGACTATTTCTCATCTAGGCTTTCTTTTCTGATATGGTTATGAGCTTAAATGATCATTAGAGTCTCCTATGATGGTTTTTTTAAATTGTTTTTTTTCCTACTGTCTCATTTGAATAACGTTATTCCTGACCTTTTTATTTTAAAGCCATCTTTGCTAGTTAATCTGTTTTGTTTCAATTCAGTCACTAAGAGCAATAGAAGTAGTGAATTTACTTCTGTTCACCAGCCCTTTTCTCCTGATGTTAAAAATCTTTGTTTACTCTAAGTAGGAAGATTAGGAAGCTTCTCTAAAGCTCCACTCCGAGGGAATCCCAAGTTTAGGCCGTAGTAAACCTGATGTAATTCTTTCCTAGTCTTTTCAGTGTAAATTTTCATCTCAGTCAGTTTGGTGTCCACATAAAAGACTCAGATTCTATTCAGTATAATCTAACAAATTACTTAAATTTTGGGGTATGGAGAGCTCTTTTCTCATTCTCACTGCCTTAAGTGTCATTTGCAGCTGATCTTTCTGGGTCACCATATTACACTGTAATTTTCTCTAGGGATGCTAATTTTATTTAAATAAATCTGATTTAAAATGTCCACTGTGTACAGCATCTGTTTAGGGGAAATGTTTACTAAGATGGGCTCTGGAGGCAGGGACTTAAATGGTTTTTAACATCAAGTGGTATTAGTAACCCTTCCATACTTCCCTCTAATTCTGGGGTGCTGAACCCTTTTGTATATGTCTTTGGTAACTTCTGTGTGAGGTTTCCCTTTCCTCTCCCCATACTTTTCTTCATCCTCATCCTTCTTTCACACTTCAATTTTTTTTTTATTTTGTGTTTATCTGATTGATTCATCTCTCCTTTGCTTTCTTTTTTTAATGATAACATCGCCAGCAGAATTAACTTAAAATTATGGTGCAGCTTTTCTTGGCTGGGAGATGTGGTACAATTTCAGTGTAAATTGTAATTGAAATGTTAAGTTCTGGGGTCAAAGCATACTTGGTGATAATTCTTTTGATGCGAAAATCTATGTTCATTTTTCAATTTAGATCAATCTTTATGTAGTCACTACGAATTTGTAATAAGTACTTTTTTGAACTTTAGGCGTATTCTTTCTAATCTGATTATCTCTGCTCCAATATTCCAGTTCCCTGAGTACTCACGGTGATGGAAGTCCTTTCCAGCGCTGTCTGCTCAGTCCTGCTCTGTCTCTGTCCTCCTTTGTGCTGACACAAGCTTTCATGAGACTACACAGTGAACTAAATTGGAGAACTAAACCATGTTAAGACTGATCAGTTGTTTTTTGCAGTTCCTTGCCGTGTGTCTGCATGAGTGCTTTCCCTGCATAAGGGAGGGAGTGACACAGGGATGGGAATCAGCAGCAGAACCCCTCCTTTATTGTGGCAATGCTAACTCCTGCTGTTCTAAGAGAAATAATGACAGTGCAGTGTAAAGTATAGATGTGTTAGAACAACTCACCAAATCATCTGGAGTATCATTCCCTCACCTCCCAAGCCCATGTGTTATCTATTTCTTGTGTGTACTGCATGTTCTGCATTTATCTCCTTGAAATAAAGAGTAGTGTATGCACTTAGCGTTGTGCACTAAGTGCATTATTTTCTTCTTAAAATCAAATTAGGATTTTGTGGTAATAAATGGTATCATAACTACATTCATATGTAAGAGCAGAGCGATCTAATAAAGGGACACAGGTGGAATCAAATTCTTTATTATACCTGGGTATTTAGCTCTTCTTTAAAACAATGCTTTAATGCTATCATGATCATGTGAGAAGCCTTCACTATTTCAGGATAGATTAAATTGAAAATATGAAACTGGAACAACACTATTTTGGGTCATCTTTTGAATCTTATATTCTACAGTCTGTCATGCTCCCATCTACAGTTCTAAATATTTAACTTGAGCTAATGTTGGGGCGGGGGGGGAATGAACTTAAAAAGTGAATGTCTGGAGTCAGGTTATATGGCTTTCCTCCTTTGATACTGCTAGATGTTTTGATGATGTTTCTGCCTGTTTTTTGAGTACTTGAAGAATTCAAAGTATACTTTGAATACTTGATGCAGTAAGAGTGCTTCAACCCAGTTCTCTACAGTAACTTGCCTGCAAAGCTGGTTTGAACTTCATGGGACAAATAAGTCTCGTGATTTCATTCCTGCCAGCTTCAGAGTTCTGATAGGCTTGTAATCTTCTGTAATATGGAATTGTGCAATCTAATAATGTGTCACTTAGTTCTTTCATAATTACTATTAATCTGTGTTATGCTCACCGTAAAGAGATGTTTGCCTATTTGTTCTTTCTACCATCACAGTGAAATCTCTTCTGCTGTTAACATTCTTTGGCTGGAGTGGAGAAATGCAAATAGGTACACAACACTTCTGACTTCAGCTTTTGAATGATTCATCTGTTAATTAATATATGTAAATGACTCCTTCTAGAGTACTGCATGCAGGCCGTGGGTCCCTAGCACAGTAAAGGTACGGAGCTGTTGATTGTATCCAGAGGAGGGCCACAAGGATGACTGGAGAGCTGGAGCACCTCTGCTGTGAAGACAGATTGAGGGAGTTGGGCTTGTTCAGCCTAGAGAAGAGAAGGATCTGGAAGAGACCTCATTGTGGCATTTCAGTACTTGAAGGGAGCTTACAAACATGAGGAGGACTAACCTTTTATATCGTTTTGTAGTGACAGGACAAGGGTTAATGGCTTCAAACTAAAAGAGGGAAGATTTAGGTTAGATGTTAGGGAGAAAGTCTTTATTCAGAAGGTGGTGAGGCACTGGCACAGCTGCCCTGAGAAGCTGCAGATGCCACATCCTTAGAGGTGTTTAAGGCCAGGTTGGATGGGGCTATAGGCAGCCTGATCTAGTGTGCTGTGCCCATGGCAGGTGGATTGGAACTAGATTATCTTCAAGGTCCCTTCCAAAACCTTACTGTGATCTGCATCTGCTGTGAACTTCTTGAGGTAATTTTTCTCCCTTATGCTTAAGGTTTGCACTCACAGAGTAACTTGTGAAAGCAAGGTTCACTTGCCACTTAGAAATGTTATGTATATGCATCTTTATCAAATCTGAAATATTATATCTTGTACTGTGCAACTAATAATGGTTTTCTAACACAAGGACAGTTTCTGACCACCTTATATTAAGGTGGGGTGGTTTTCTTGTTTGCATTTTTTTAATTATGCTAGAGAAGATATAGCGGAAATCCGCACTTAAGTTGACTTTTTAAAAGAAACAAAATATCAACAAAAATGTTGATTATATCATTGATTATCAAAGATTGAAGTCAAGTTTAAGAGAGGTGAGAGGAAAAAATGAAAGGAACAATCAACTGGAAAGCAAATGATAATCACATAAAGAAGAAATGATTACATCTAAAATAAATTACTTACTACTGTTGTTTTGTTTAATCGATCTTTTGTTTAGTTTAAGCTAAAATAGCATCTAAAGCCTGATCAGCTTGATAATTCTGGATAGTTTATCTTCTATGCCACTTCTTCCTAGCTGGAAGATGGAGTTAGAATTCTCTTTGAAATATTACATAAAACTAAGGATTTAGCAGTACTTAAGCTTTTATCTATTTTGTTTCTGTGCAAGACAATCTGTTCTACGCAATGCCATGTGAAGTAAGAAGAGAGTGCAAGGTCCACTATCGCTGCTTTGTAAGATTTTAAAGTAAATATGCCCAGATGGCAGAAATATACTGGACATTATGAAGGATTTTAAACTGAGAATATTGTTAGAAATGTATTGCAATAAATAGTTGAGAGCAGTTATGAACTGACCAAGACTTAGGCAACCACTTTTGAAGAGTGCAGAAGTGTTCCTTATCATCATCCATTATGATGATTCCAAAAATGATACTGCACCATCTTAAGTACACTAACTATCGTTTGTGATATCTGTATCTAATGCTGCTCACAGTACAACTGAGGTAGTTTGCAGCATGCTCTGAAACCTTCTGAGGAAACTGAGTGAATGTAGGTGGATGTTTTGTGTTGAATTCTGTTCTGCCATTACTCTTTTTGACAACTGAACATTTGGAAATGTCTTATAATGCTTAAATATTTTGTCAACACTCATTTTGAGGTTGATGAACTGTCAAAAACCTGATATTTCATGAAAATTAGCTAGTGTTTTTTTGTAAGTGGTTGGTGCTGATAGGGATCCAAAACAAGGCCAGAATAGACAATTCTAATCTGATTTCCCTTATTTTCTGTACTGTGTGTAGTCTTCAGTCAAAAATTTATCTTCCTTGTGTGGTATAATCTTTGTTCTACATGCAAATATACTGCATGTTGATTGAATCAATTAATTAATTAGCCAAGTTTGAGTCCTGTGTCATTTGAGGAAAAGTCTTTCATCTTTTAGTCAGAAATACCCCTTGAACAAATGTTTTCCGAGTGTTTTGTTGTACTGGTGCTCAGTTAAAACTAAGGTTATACATGGAGGGTTATATATATTTATTTATTTATTTATTTATTTATTTATAGCTAAACTAAGATGCTAGGAAAAACAGAGACAAAAAAAAAAAAAAAAAGAAAAGACACCCGTAATAGATTCATATTTATTAGCTTTTAAACAAAGTGAAGCTTGATTCCTTTTTTTTTTTTTTTTTTTGGGACACATATATATGATGAAGGATTCTTATTTTGGTGAAACACTTCAAGATAATGTTCTTGGAAGATATTTCATCAGAAAGGTTCTTAAATATTTCAAAACATTTCACATTTTCAATAGAAAGAATAGGAATATTGAAATTATAATGAATATTGTGTATTGATTGGATATATATATTTTTTTTACTAAATAACTTTTAAAAGTGGTTTTATGTAGCATTTTGGTTTTATTTGATTGAAAGATTGCTGCATTCTGCTGCCCTGGTTACTCAGTACTGACTTAAAACGTACATTAATGTACCCCTGAATTCTAAAATTTATTGGAAGTGAAGTGCCTAACATAGATAAAACACTTGTGTTCTTCCCACTCCATTTTTGGATCGATGTATTTAATAACTGACTTGTTATAGCATGCCTAAAATGTCCTTTCAGTTTACACTGAAGTCTTCTAAATTTATAAAAATAGGTTGTGCAGGTGTTTTTTTAATGAGCCTATTTTCAGTGTCAAAAATATTGTCCAAAACCTTGAAATGAGCAGTTTAAACTATTGAATTGCACTTTCGTTTTTTAAGTTTTGAATTATATACTTAGTTTTCTGACTGGTTTTGAAACCTACATAAACTTTACAATAAGCTTCTTTTGTTTTACCAGTTGTAGTTCTTCTTAATAACCATTTTTATCCACTGAGCAGCTCATTTTTCTAGTTTTCAAATTAGTAGCTCATTTTCCATTTCCTGAGGCAATTAATTAAAGCTGTTTGTGTGATAGTGCGAGTTAACATTGTTTAAGTGCAATAGCATGAGTCAGCCTTAAGGTGTTTGTAATAACAAGTTTCCCCATCACTTTTTTTAGAGCATTGATACTTTTTTTTCATGCTGTGCTTCATGATAAGTAGCCAGCAAGCACCCTCAGAGACCTACTAATACCTTAGTTACTAGAGAAACTGAAGATGGAGTATGTACTCTAAATAAGGGAAAACAAGGCATTTAAATCTTGAAACTCCAAGGTGCCAAGTCACCCAGTCATAATGCAACAGTTCTTAGGAGTTGATCATTTCTGCTCACTGTGGTGCTGCTTATCCCTTTTTCTGGAAAGAAAAAAACCAAAAACATGCTTACTCTTGAGTTGTTCTATTCAAGTTCTGGGAAGATGATATTCTGTGTACCACAACACGACAGTGTATTTTTTTGTCACATAAGATTTTTAGTGTTCTTCAGTCTTTGTTGCTGAAACAAGCTGTGTAGTGATGACAGCTTCACAATAAATAAAATACCATCCCATTTATTGGCCAGTTTATTTGTGCTCTGAGCCTTTTTCTCACAGGAGACTACAAATGGTTTGTTTATAACAGTTAGATTGCAGGATGGGAATAATTTAAAATGTTTAAAATATTATCTGAGTATCTTCTGAATGTTTGAGATGCTTACAAGCGAAGTCTTAGACAACAGAGTCTCCTGCTGGTGCTGTCTGTTGAAACACTGTTGAACTGTCTTGTAGTCCCTTGACGTATGGAACAGCTGGCTGCTCCCTTGATTGTTTCTGGACACAGTAACAGAAAAATGATGCTTTGTTTCCTGTGGGTGTTTGAAAGCTGGCAACTCAGTTCTCAGCTGTCCTAGTGGGAGATACCATGGAAAGTGAATTCAGAATCCAGGAACAGTAGACTGTAGGTTCCAGAAAGCAAGTTGAAACAATTTCTGAGCTATCACAGAATAAAGGAGGAGCACTCATGTGACTTTAGTAGAGCTGTTTTTGTTCAGACTTCTTCACTCGTCTTCCTGATAAACTGCTTTTGTGCCGAATGTCTTTGAAGGTCCATTTTGTCTTAACTATTCTATTCTACTTAGGCCTTTGGCTGGTGTCAGAATATTCCAGTTTGGGATCAAATAGCTACTCTTAGTCCATGTTACTTCTGGACATTGTAAATAAATGATACTGCTTAGGGAGGAGTTGAAGTTGCAGGATATAGCTGTCCCAATTTGACAAAAACAAAACAAAATCTGACATGAATGAAACCTTGAATTATCTTCTTCAAATCAAGTCAATACTATTTACTGCTTTTTCTATTTGTTTTAGAGAATTTGGGAGTATTTTGTGTAAGGGACTCTGCGTGTCTTAAAATTAATATTTCAGAAGCTGGAGTTATCCCAGTTTGCAGTACTTTATGTAGTTTTTCCACTTTGTCTATGGGTGGTGGAGTTCTGTTGGTGGGAAATAAGTGGAAAGTATTCCTAATTTTGATTACTTTCATTTGAAGTAGTGTCTCTTATAATCCTTTCCAAATTCATTGTCCTTCTTATGTTAGCTTGAAGGAAAAAGGATGATTGCCTTCATCTGTGCAGTTTTTCAACTGGAGTTGTGTACAGCAAAAACTGACAAATGTATACACAATCTCTTGTGTTTGGGAAACTAATTGTAGGTTAGGACTGAGAGTGAATATCACAGAATGTAAGGTTTCATGTCACCAATGCATCAAAAGATAAGAAAGGAAGCATTTTGATTTTTTTCATTTTTTCTTCTTTGCTGTTGTCTTTTTCTGTCAGTTCCAGATTTAGGTTCTTCTTCAGGCCTTCTTCATGCTTTCTTCAGGCCAGTGGGAGAGATGTTGCAAGCACGTGTGGTACAAACTCTCAGTTAGGATGTCTAGCATTACAGTGCCCTGGGATTCCCTTTAGGTCCAGCTCTAATGAGAGTTCCTTGAATTCCATATCCTAAAACTGGAGAATGCCTGCTATAGGTGTAATACAGGGATGGTATACCACAGAAATGGTACTTTTTAAGCTTGTGCAAACCACATAATATCATTTTTCTTCAGTAGGTTTCAACAAGTGGAACAAAAATACAAGCATGTACGTTATCAGCTTGCAAGATGATGTGTCAAAGCACTTTGCTGAAGTATATATTTTGTATAATATAATTCCTTTTAGAGTGTTTAAAAAAAACAAAACCACTTTCTTTTGTGGGAAGGAAAAATAAACTAAATTGGAGGGGACAGAGTAAAGAGAACAATGAGCACCTTACACTTAAAATGCCCTACAATTTGGACATTTAAAAATTCAGTAATGGCTCATAACTGTTCAGCAATTGTTTCAAACTCTGTAATCTATCATTACAGAATTGGAAGTGCCAGGCTATTCAAAATTGTTCATTCTTTGTAACTTGCAATGGACTGCTAAAAGAAACTGTATATGAACTTTTCACACACATTCTTTCTAAATTAAACTTCTATAACTGTAAAATTAAGTTTGGGCAGCTATCCCAATCTTCTTTTTCAGCTCTATGGTCTTATGGTTTTATTCTTGAAAGTCTTGAAAACAATTTTCCTATGAAGTTATTTAAAGTACAGCACTTCAAAATTCCTTAAATGTTAGGCTTTGTAAACATTTCTGAAATAGTAGTAGGATATTTCTATTGCTGCAGGTTGTTTTGTGAGACCTTCTGTTTTTGTGCTGTGGGAACAACGGGTCTTTGTCCCTGTAAACAGTTACCCAATGAAGTAGCTACTGGATTTGGATTTTTTTTGTTTACAGATTAAACAGAAGTGAAAGAAGCTGGAAGCTTGCATTCCAAAACTGATGACTTCTGGGGAAGGGGCAAATTATACCATTTAAAATATGAAAAAATAAATCTATTACTCTCAGTGGAGTTATAATCACTGCAAAGTATTTATGCAGATCAAAATTCTTTGGAAATGCAATGAAGCTTTTAGAAGTTTTTACATTCTTCAAAATGATTTGTTAGCCTTTTCCTGAAACTATGGCGAGTCCTGCATACTGTCATTCTCTTTTCAATTGTAAACATAGTTTCAGTACTACCACTTTTGCACCAAACGCTGTTCCTAAGCGACTGCTGACGTCAGTTGGTGCTGCACAAGAAGGTTTGTGTGTTTATCTGCTGTGGGCAGACTCTTAGAAAAGACGAAAGTATGTAACTAGATTAGGCCAAAGAGGTCGCTACTTTAAATAAGCCTACATACTGTTTGCAGTGTCATACTTTGTTTTTTTCTGTATTTTATTTTGATTAGGTATTTTATCTTCTTTTGCATATGCCATGGTATCTAGTTTGCAGGAAACGATCAGGAGGGGTATATGTTCCCTCTGCAGCTGCTTTATGGGGTAGCCTTTTAAAATATTTTCCTATAGTATAGCTAGAATAATTTAAAAGGATCATGAAGCTGTTGCGTATTTGACTGCAAGGTTAGAAGTAGTGTTGGAAGTGAAAGCAGGCATACAATTTCCAGTTCAAGTGAAACATATTTACTTAGAGATTTTTGGCTAGTGCCTATAGATTTGGAATGATACTCTTGGAGAATTTTGCTGCATACTTTAGTATAAAACAAAATCTGAGTGTAGCTGGTTTAGTAACTTCCACAAATTTTTATTTCTTCTTGGCTATACTTGCAATGCACCCATGCTAAATAAAAGTTACCTGTAGGAAGAAGTCCTCATCTTTGTATGAAAATAAAGGACATACTAGTGAGACTGCAATTATGACAGTACAAAGAAGTGTTTATAGGAAGGGGTATTACCAGATTGATTTATTATGGTGGTAACAAAAATGACAAGGTCAGAAAGCTTCAGGTTGAAGATCAGAAGCAGTGATTTTTCAGAACTAGGTAGATGTTGCTCCAAATTAACTGAAATTAGATGCCAAATTAACCCGAATTAGAGGAAAATTTAAGAAAATGCCCATAGGACACAGGCGAACGTTAGCAAGCATAGAAGTGAAAAGCTAAGTAAGGTTCAAACTGAACGTAGCTGTTACTGTGGCCTCACTGTCTTGAAGTCTGTTTCAGTGTTCTAACATTTCCAGTACTGGCATTGTTGGCTCTCGTCTTCCTGCTATACACGGATGGATGCCATCACTTTTCCAGGTGAATATACCCTTATTCCCCAACCTTTCCTCACAGGGAAGGACTCCAGTCCCCTGGTCATCTCAGTAGATGTCTGCTGAAATTGCTTCGTGGCAGTGATTACTTTTTGTATTGGAGAGTGTGAAACTGGATCTAGCCCTCTAGGTATTGTCACGCGGGACTTAAGAAGAGGAGTGTCATCTCTTCACCTGATAGCTGTGCTCCTGGTAATACAGTACAGGCTACTGCTGGCTGCCTTTGTTTCTAGGGTGTGCTGCTGGGTTATGCTGAGTCACTAGCTCCCTTGCCTTTATCATTCCAGGTGCAGATCTTCATGTCTGTCTCTGCTGAATTTCATGACTGCTGTTGATTCATTCCTCCAGCATGCCTAGGTCCCTCTGGATGGCAGCCTTCCCCTTCTACATATAGGCCAATCCTCCTGGTCTGTTATCATTTGTAAGAATATTTTGTAAATTTCTACAGAAGATCTTAGTAATTCTTTCACGTTTAAGGAAACTTGGATTAACAGCTGCCAAGTGCTATTACTCATTTACCTGTAGAGGTGTTTTTCCTAGATCTTCATTAAGTGTTCATCTTTCTTAGCCATATTTCCTTATTTAAAAATCTTTTCTCCAGCTTTTAATAGCAAAGGGTGAGTTTTGAAATTGACATCTAATTCAGTAAATTATTCTCAAAACAATACTGAAATTGTGAGGGTAGTTTTTTTCACTATCAAAGTGTAAAAAATTGCTCAGATCAAGAGTCTGTTTAGCTTAACATTCTTTTTTGTCTGAGATAAAATTTGGTATGCTCTTATTAGTTAAGCTTTGTTTATTTGAAGACTTATACTCAACAGTTTTTTAGGACTGAAGCATGGTTAGCATGTTTTCCAGTCATTCCATGCATCTGTTTGTTGCGGTGTTTCCAGGAGCAGCACACCAATGGAAAATCAATATGAACAGTAATCATAAGTAGCTGCTTATCGTCTTCCCACATATTACAAGAGCTAATGTGCAATTAAGTACATTAAAGATCATGGAGGAAAAAAAAAGCCACAATCAGAGGCTGATAGGAGATTAAAAATATGAAACGTGGTACTCTTTTTCTCATGTACAACCTTATGCTTTCACCTCTTCTCAGTTCAGAGAACTTGCTGGTTTCAGTTAGTTAGTGACAAGTCCCTCCCTTTCAACTTATGAGAACTTCCAGTTTTGCCCTGTCTCCCCTGTTTTGTACATGGCTCATGGTAGCCCTTTCTGATAGTTTTTGGTTCTTGTGCTGTGAATAAGCAGTCGTTTTGTTTAACTTCCTACTGACCAGTTCCTTGGACAGAGCTTGTGGCAATCATGATTTCAGCAGAGCAATAAGCTTGACATATAGCAGTGAAAATAACTGCTTGGATTACGAGATGTCAGTTAAAGAGCAGTTTATATCAAAGTTTATGACCTTTGTATGCTTTGTGAGTGAATGTACTGCAGTAATATATAGCTATCCTGCTTTCTGGCAATAACTGTCTGTTAGGAATTTTTGCAGCAGGATGTGCCACTGAAATTTCTGCCCAGTGATGTCAGACGGCCTTATGCAAAACACCTGGAGATGAATGAATAGCAGAAAAACATGCTCACTGAGAGATTACAACATTCTATTACATTGATTTCCTTTTGCAGGAAGGAAATATCTTGGTTCTGTGTTGTATGAGATCAGCTGGAATGAACATAAGTCTTTGCATGGTTATGGAGAAATGGCTGCATCTTGAACTTAAGATCTGGTCTTTATTTCACAAATATTTGTACTGCAGGTTCTGCTCTTGTTCAGAGAGCAAACTTGGTGCATTTTTGTAAATAAATAAATTATGCCAAAAGTTATCCATTCATTGTCACTGACTTCAAAAGGCAGCCACAGCAGAGATCCCAAAATATAACTTTAAAAACAGAGAAAAGGTCACTCTTTCCTCGTTAGGTCATATGTTAAGAGTGGAAACAAGCAAGCAAAGAATAAAACGAAACAAAAACAGTAAAGAAAGTCCTTGTTTATGATGCATAATCTTACAACTATCTTATTTCAATTTTTAGGAACGCTTAGTTTGCAATACCATTAAAAGTATATCTAATGTCTATAACTTCTTAAAGTAAATTTTTTTAACTTGCTAGTCACTTTAAAGTTATAGTAATTCCTCCTTGAATTAAGTCAAGAAAATATTGAAATTATTTTTACTTTTAAGAATATGGGTGGTTTTAACTATAATTAATGTAAATGGAGACAAATCAGAAGGTTTTTATTGTATTTCCTAATTGCAGTATGACCTATAGTAACCATTCTGGTGTCAGGTTTCTTAGTTACCATCCTGTATGTTCTGTTAGTTTGTGGAACTAACTGGGCTTAAATCCAAAACCCTATCTGGAAATGTATAGGAGTCCAAGTAGAACACATTTCTCTATAGACTTACAAAGATCCAGCTTTGATTTTTTTTATAACTTCAGAAAAGGTAATGTTTTATTATTGTTTTTAGCAGTCCTCAGTTAATTTTCAAAAAGTAATGTTTCCAATGCAGTACAGATTCTGATTTTTCTTAGCTAGGTGTTTTTCATTGGTTTTCAATACATCTTAAGCTGGCCGCTGCAGTTCTGAAACTTTGATTCATGGTGTAGAGTTAAGAGAACCATTTTGCTTAATTACATATGAACAGTTTTAATCGTGAATGGAACAAACTGAGATGTGTTAAACTAATATAAGGTGTAAGGGAAATAGAGTAGTCCTTCCCTGATGACTAACTGACAATGGACTTCTGTTGTTCTTCCCATTATTTATACAAAGCTTGTGAGAATACAAGTTTGACTTGATTTTGGACCTGTAAATTTCTTCTTCCTACTTTTCCCTTTGATTTTTGCTTATATTCTAGATACACAGTTAAAAAAGAATAAAGCCTGTTTCTTCAGAGAAGTCCAGAAAAAACAGAATTATTCAACAGATATAGCTTAATTTTGTTTAACGTGTTACAACAATTGATAGGACAGTTGGCTGATCAGATGTGTTTACAAAGTTGTAAGTGAAGTATACTTGGATGCAAGTGGTGTGGATGCTTTTTGTCTTTGTAGGCCAGAGTAGACTATTCTGTGAGGTAATGTTCATTTATGGCTGTCAAAAAAAAAAGACATAAAAAATATGTAAATTAGACATGACATCTGTCAATTCATTTTAGCTCAAATATAATAGTTCTTAATGTAGTCTTTTGTGGATTTAATTTGAACACACTGCCTTTATTTTCTGATTTGCTCGGTTGTTTTTTTTACTGGAGGCAGCTGCTTTGGCATTTGGTACCTAGGTTGGATTGATAGCATTTTTTTGCACAGGCATCCTGGTCGCTCTCATTTTCCTTTAGGAGTGTTGTCTCATTGCCTTTTTTTAGAAACTTGCCATTCTTTTCGGACAAAACCTAACTGCTTGTTAGCATCTGGTGTTCTCACTCTGGCAAGTTTGAAATTAGAATTATCACAACATGGGAAATAAAATTGGCAACTACTACTTTTAGTATAAAGGTAAAGTGGAGGCACAAGATATTTATTCTTCTGTAGAAAACATTTACTGACCTCTTGAGGTTCTTTTCAAATTGAATTATCTTAGACTATGTACCAGTTATTGTAAATTTTGTAGGCATACCTAACTAGTTTAGGCACTGATGAGGGCATGTTTGCAGAAGCACGTAATTCTTCACAGGCTGTGAATTGTGGGAAAGGAGTTGAGCAAATATTTGAGTCGATGTTGAACTCCAGCCATTGCGGCTACTGAGCTGGTACTACCTAAGCTAGCTAGTTGTAGTTTCCTAGTTTTCTAATGTAATTCTTGTTCGTTTGTATGAATTAATTAGAAGCATCTCAGTACCTTTAGCTACTATTCATAGTTCTTCTGTCTTAGTCAAACTGGACCATACAACTTTACATGTTCCATCCTTTTCTTGGGTTTTAAACTTGGAAAAATGCACTTAAAGATCTACCTGATTGAATTTATCTAGTACTTCAAACAATCTGTTAGCTTTCTGAGTTAATTTAAGCTTATCAGTGTGTATTAAATCTACATTTCAAAAGTGGTGGTAGTAGACAAAATATTTAGTGTTCTGAAATATGCATTTTAGATTACCTGTAATATGCTCAGTATATAGCACAGGAGTCAGAACTGTGTGAAGTGTCATTGAAATTCTGCTAACATGTTATACATCTCAACTTATGGAGATGTTTTAAGTAGTGCTTTGGTTAAATTTTAAGAATTTAGGGGGATAACGTTCACAAACTTTAACAATATCTTGCAACACTCTGACTGCAGCTTTATGACCTTTAATGTCAGTGACCCACCGTTTTATTAATAGCATTTATTTACTTCTCTCGTCCTCACACCGCATGAAAACTTTTGCTGACTTTTGGATGCTGTTCTTTAATACCACTAAAGTAATTTGTGATAGAATTAATTTTCAAACGTATTTGCTTAAAAGCATAAACCTATATCATCCTTCAAGTAAGCGTGTTCTATACAGGAGAATTATCAGGAATTGTTGCCTCTTAAATTGGGAAAAAAAGTGGCATAATACAGTTCTGGCCTGTAGTAGATCACATCACTGAAGTATAAAGCAAGAATATGTAAAATATATGTATAATTAAAGTTGTAAATAATACATTATTTTACTCTGTAAACACAGTCTAATTCTCAGCTTCTGAATCTTATCTTTGTGTTTGTTTTCCATAAGCAGATTAGAGGTAGATTGAACCCATTTTTTAGTACCGTTGCTAGTACTTGAGCTTAAAGTAGTAATCCTGATGTTCCTATGCAGACCTGTTCTGGAAGAAAAACCTGATGCATTTTTTACCCAGTTATTACTGAAACTTCATCAGTTTGGAGTTTTTCTTAATTGCTTTTTTGTTGGTTTCTTTCATGAGTGAAGAACCACGCAGCACCTGGTATAAGAAAAGTGCTGGATCACACCACAGGCTGAGCTTTCAGTGCTTAATCAGGTTGGCATCCTACAGGGCCTTGTTCGATTATCACTTTCCTCTATTGGATTAAGATGTTTCTTTTGTGGGTTTTTTTTGTTTGTTTGTTTTGTTTGTTTTTAACCTTGCTAGTAGTTTCAGTAACTATTAAAAACGTTAAATCTGTGGTTTGATAGGTTGGACATCTACAAGTCCTTACTAAATAAGGTAAATTGCAGTATCGCCCATTAATAGGGAATTCATAGTGGAGCAATGTGAATGAGATCCACTGCAACTGTGCTAAGATCACAACTGTATCAGACAGAAAAAAATGTTCTGAGTTTTTTTTCTAAACAGTTGAAAGTAAATAAAGTAAAATCCCTGTAGGCAGCATAGGAAATATTCAAAAGAATATATTCATACTGAAAACTGAAAGCAAACGCATATCATTTATCAATGAAGAGATAAAGATGGGAAGAAACATGCCATGATAAAACTAGATTGTAAAAAAGTTATAGGGGAAAAAACAAGCGTTCTTCAGAAAATTTTGTAGAGCTTGTGCCTAGACAAGACAGATAAATGTAGTAGTCTAAGACATGTGAAAAAGAACTTGGAGAGTAAAATGTAGAAAATACAAAAATTGGTGGTAATATTTCTTCAAATTCATCAAAAGCTTCAAGTCTCCAAGAGTAGAGTATCTGTTGAACTGGTGGGTTCTCAGAAAGAGAAGGAGAGTCTTTAATAAATGAGGTTGTAGCAGGAGAAGAAAAGATTTTTCATACATTCACTGTTGGAGAGCCTGCAGAAAATTCTTGTGCTGGAAGGTTTTTGGCAATTTTTCAGAGGTTATTAATAAAAACAGTAAAATGTCAGGACCAGATAGTGCATGCCCAAGGAACTCAAGGCACTTGAGAATGATTTTACCCAATTGCTGATGGCAATGTGTGTTTTTTTTTTTAATCTAACTTAGCTAATTTTAAATAAAAGGTTAATACTTTACCAAGTGTAAGATGTCTGAAGTCAGGGTAAAGGATTTTTGCTCGACCTTCATTCATAGAATGTCATCTCTCCATGGAAAGCAATTGGGCTTGATGGGTACTGTTTAATATTGCAAATTCTTCCTAGTCACTGTCTTTGTCTTTCATGTGTCTGGAAATTTATTCCAGGCAGACTTGCTCCTAAGTTGTCCCAGAGTCTGAACATCATCCGATAGCCTGTAGTTCCCTATTACTTGACTTATAAAAGTTAGTAATGATCTTCTGCCTGCTCTGAGCTTTTAAAGACACCAGCCATCCCTTGGAGATGTCCCACCTAGTCAAGTCCAGCTTGATCTATCTCTGCTCTGAATTGTATTATGGGTTGCACCCAAAGCTCTGTAAGCAGATGGTACTTAAGAGCTTGCTTTCCTGGTAAAAGCCGATGGAGAGAAAACACTGAGCACGTTGGCCTTCTCTGTTATCGCTTTGTCATCCTCCCTATTCAGTGGTACTCTTCTGTAGGACGGGACTGGAAGTTGATGAGAAATGGCCTTTATGTGAAGGATGTTAATATTATTGTGAAAATCTGATCTTTCAGCTGTGTTTTTAAAGTAGTGTATGCTCTGTAGAACTTTTGTCTACATCTGTTGCGTTTTTTGTTTGTCTATTGCACAGCACCTGAAAATTCCAGCATATTGTGTGCAATCCCATCTGAAGTAGACTTGACCTATATTTTCAGGTTGAGCTTGGGCTGTGTCCTAGCACTGAACAGGAGGATAATTTCTTCTGTACTTTCTCTCCCTTGTCTTGCCTGACACAGTTGCAGTAGGGAAAGAACTGGGGAGAAAATAAGATAACAATGTTTTGGTAAGCTGAAGGAGAGTTTCTGAAGGAGAGAAGGGCTGAAGGAGAGGAGTTTCAAGTGGTGGTTTGAACTCGAATGAAGATGGGAGTAGCTAGACATGCTAGACAAGGAGGCTATGATGGGAAGTTTGAAAAGTAAGGATAGTTGGAGAAAGCTGAAGAATGAATCTGGAATAAGGAGGTAAGAGAGTTGGGTCTGCTTTAATGTTAGGTGAGGCTGTACATCTTGCGTTCAAGAGAACAAATAGATGAGAATGTTTGTAAATATTCATCTGTTATCATGGTAAGCAGTATACAAAAGCCAGAGGAAGTAAATCTGTTGAGTGGTTTTGAACCCCATTCAGCATGGACAGGGCTGTATGCTGAATAATGAAGATGTACTGTACTCATTCTGTGGACCTGCAGATTTTTCTTCATTGTCACAACTCGCACTTTGCTATATTCCTAGTTGGCGGACAGAATTCCTATTTCACTAACTTGTCTGTAAATCCCTCCTTACTAAATCTTCCTAGTGTTTTGCAATACCTTGCTAATGTCTATGAAACATAATTATTGTGTCAGGTAAGGCTGACTTATGAGTCTGAGGATTTCTCAGGTGTTTCCTATAGTGAATTTTTAAAAATGTATTCCATTTGTTTGATTCAGTAATTATGAACACATCACCAGAAAGTATTGTGACAGCTAATTAAACGATCTTCATTCTGCAGTTGGACAAGTTCTGTCATTCAATAACTGAAATTATTGCTTAAAATACTTTGGCATGTGGCAGTAGTACTGTGATCTTAAAACACTAACCACAATGTTCTTAATGTCTAGAACAATGTGAGTGCTGTTGTACATTATACACCCCATTACAAATATGTAGCTATATTATGCCATACATTATTGTACATAATTTTCATATATTTCAGTTTAAATACCTGGATGTTATGTGTACCACAGTACTGCAATGCTTTCAAAAAAGCTGAATTTATGCTTTACAGTTCCACTAGAACAGTTGCTGTACTAATGACTGTAAAGTGACTAAGTGTGCATGCTGCTGAGGGTGGTGGTGGGGTTGGGGTCCCTGTTGGTGTTCAAGAAACATTTCGATGGACTGAGGGACATGGTTTAGTGGGAACTGTTGGTGATAGGTGGGCAGTTGGAATGGATGGTCTTAAAAGTTTTTTCCAATCTTGGTGATGCTATGATTATGTTGAAGCCTTTCTTTTTCCAGCAGCTTTATTTTTTCCAGTTGCAGGCTGGATGTATTTGAAAAAATGAATCAGTGCAGATGATAGAAAACATATATTCTTTAATATTAATATTATAATATAGATAAGTAGTATAAAATAAAAATAAAATATATTAAGTGTTAAATTATGATATTAAATTTATATTACTAAAATATAGTATTGTAATAAATTCTGTAGTTAATAAGGCTTTAAGAGCAATATTTTATCACTGGGTTGATAGAATGATGAGAGAGGATAATTTTTGTTGTAAAACCTGAGTGACCAAGCATCTTTGTCTGATACTGTGCTGTTATGCTGATTACTAGTCCATTTCAATTATTTCTCTCCCTTGATGTCTCTTTGAAATATTTAGCATGAAGCTTTCACCTCTTCTGGAGGTGAAGTGGATTTTTTTTCTTGTTTCTTTTTACAAATAATTAAGAGTTTTCTACGAAGTTATGAATGGAATAAAGATTTGGAAGTCGTATGCTGAAGAACACACGAGTTCACATACGGACGTGTTCCAAACATATGGAATCGAAATATTGAATCATTTTTATGCCATAATCATTTAGACATGTAGGTATACTGTTATGCCATGGCTAGCTTATGATACATCAGCTATTCTGCAATAATTGCTGATGGGTTTTCTTTTATTCCCTGTCTAATAATTCATTTCCATTGTTTTTCTCTGAGGGATGGTAACTTGAAGTATTTTGCTTTTTAAAAGCAGTGGCTTCACATAGAGCAGCTGAGGAGCAGCAGTTTGCACCGCATTGATTTACTAATGCATGCTCTGAGGGGGTCTAATGGTAACAGAAGCATCTCGCTTTGCTGGAATAGATTGAGCTCTATGTGAAACTACAGCAATTCTCATATCTTGAGTCACGGTTATCAGCTGATTTCTACCAGCTGAGAAAACAGGTAATGGACATTTCCTGGAGTTAAGAGGCATCTATGTTGAGAGTTTAGGATTTATCAGGTTTTCAAAAGGTGATAATTGTAGTGCTTTCGTTGCTTTATTTCTTACTTCTAGAAGGTTTCACTGTAGCATTTTAAAGAAAGTACAAAGTAATTTGGGCTGCTGCTTGCACAGAAGATAAAAGAATGTTGAATGAGTTATTTATTACAAAAATTAGGTATCTCAGCATTTATTGTTGGTTTGAGTGAGTTTAGTTAACATAATTTTGTTTTCTCAATTTGACTCTATAGTTCAACAGGATGACCTATGGTTTTAAACTCGTGATGAAAATCTATCTCTCCAACTGTTATTCCAACCAATTGCTTATTGCAATCTTATATCGGCTGCAGTGGCAGGCAACTTCTGTCCTAAATTCTAAATTGAGTGTGAAAACAAGTATCCCAGACCTTCATTGTCTATGCTGTTATAAATATGCTGCTCAGAATGACAGATTTGTATTATGTAGTATACTGATTTCTCAGCAGTCTTAACTTTTTTCTTTCCCATCAGCCTCTAACAACGGAGTTCAAGCATTTGCATGTTAATAGTATAAAAAGTCAAATCTGCATCTTTTACCTCCAGTAGTCTTTATACAGATTGATGTTGCAGTAATGAACAAGTTATGAGGGCAACTCATGAATATAAATAGTTCCATTTAACAAGTATTTTGCCAAGGTCAGTGGGAGAGAGGAGGGAGGTCAGAAGCAGCTCCTTAGTCACAGTCACCTTTGGAGCTGAAACAAGCTCCTTCTTTGTCTGGGGAAATTTGGCAGCATTATAGGGTTGCCAGAGTTTAGATGCTAAAATCTGGGACAATGGCAGAGAACTAAACTGTGCGTACAAAGATTAACTGTGTATGGGAACTACAGTTAATCTGCATAATAACTTTTCCTGATGCCCATAGCCTTGATTTCTGCATATCTGTGAAGAAAGCTGGTACCACAGAAATAGCGGAAGAGCTGTATTCTGTATGCTGTACATAAAATATCAGATTTGACCTTTAGATCACACCATCTTGATTATGCAGGATATGTGGCAATCCTCTGAGGCTCAGGCTGTTATTTTCCCCTGATCACAGAAGGAATATTAATGCATTAGCAGAAGCATTTTTTGGATACAGTGATTATTGTTCAAGATGACACTACTGGCACTTGGTTTTGACCTCTCAACTTGTTTCTGCCTGGCAGTGGCTTTCAGTATTGTTCTAGCACAGACTGGTGTCTTCTCAAAATAAAAATGTTTTTTTCTCTTATCTGTCAATCTGTCCACTTAAGCAGCCTCTGTCATCATAATATTACAAAATAAACCTCAGAAATTGCTTTTGAGTGGGGGAAAATCTATGTTCCAGAAAGGATAGTGCTTACATGATTATTTTCAGTTTAATATTAGATTTTAAGTGAGTTATGATTTTCAGGGATAAGATGACATGATATTATAAAATTAATTACATAAAATAGTAACTCAAGGGCAAAATGTTTGTATTATTGCCACAAGGAACACAAAAGCCAAGGAAGCATGGTGCTTTCTAGAAGTATTTTCCAACTGAAGTAGTCTCATCCTTCATTTGTGTACAGCAGTTTTTTTCTCCATATCAGTTGTGATAAACTGATGGGGTACATGAACCTTTCCTATAGCTATTGACCACAGTTGTGGTTTCACTGAACAAATACTATCTGCCTGACAATCATTATGCTTCTTCAGTCTAGAACAAAACTGTAAATGCAAATCACTGCTTCTGCAGTGAGATCATAGACCCTTAGTTGTCAGCTCATGATAAACCAAGTCTTGTATCCTTGTCCCCCCAGGAACGTCCCTGGAGGTTCAAAACACTGTTGGAAGATGACTCTTAAATGAACTGTAACCTATAAGGCTTTCAAGTCTGTGTTGCCATATAGATTTAGGAATCTTGAAAAAGTACTTTTAAATTGCATTTTGTTTCAAAATGTAATAAGGTTTGCAAAGCTAAATTCAGGATGGTAGAAGCAATTGAAGGGTACTGTAGTTGAGGTCAAAGGTAGCTATCATCCTTGTCTGAATCTGAGGGTAACTGTGCCCTTCTGTGTGACGAGCAGCATGCAGTGACAAAAGAGAAACTGCAACTCCTTCACTCCCATAGGTTTCCTGCTGAGGTGCCTAATGCTTAGTTGTGTCATTCACAATTTGATGCTTTTAGCTCATGGGATGAGTTTATATTTTTGTGTTTCTGCTTCTAGAATTGCGTAGCACAGAAAGAACAATTCCTGTAGAAGCATGTTCACTCAGTAAAGAGTGTTAGAGGGTGTAATGTGTATTGTAGCTAGGTTTCCAGAGGAATTGAAGCTTACAGGATTCTGCCTTGCAGGTAGAAAGGTTCAGGAGAGTGTGCCGTCTTTATCTACCTTTATGTCTGTCCCCTCTTGCCTGCTACCTTTTGAACTTGTTGCATCTCTTTAAAACAAACAAACAAAAAACCCCCAAACAACTAAAAACAACAAAATCACAACATTTGATAGAGAAGTTATTTTACTTACAATCCAGTTCCTTAAAGTTTTGTGATTGTAGGTACGAAAGACTTAATTGTAAGCTTCTGTATGAACTGTGCTACTTGACAGAGATTACCTGTGGGAGAGATCTCACAGTTGTAAGTACATGGCAATTCCTTTAAATTTAAAATGTTTGTGGGTTGTTTTTTTATTTAATTTATTTGGTTTGTGGGTTGTTTTTTTTTTTTTTACTATTACCTTCTGCACATTTTCTTTTTTTTTTTGTAATGCAATATTTTATTAAGTGAGGTTTTAGGGCATTTACAGGTTTTTTGTTTTTTTTTTGCTTTTCATTTAACAGCCAAATCCTTTCCAAAAGATTTATTGTTAATTGCTAAAATTGTTCGGTGCAGAGTTCCTTTCTGGCCACGTAGTTAAGGATTTACAGAAACAACTAATCAAGCAGGAGTTTCCCTTCTGTCTTGTTATCCTGAGTCTTGTTATCCTGAGGTTTCCTAAGATACATACTTCTTCATGATTCTGTCTTACTCCAGCTGCTCTTTCTCTGATTCAGAGCTTGTCTTGTTGAGCCATACAGCTTGTCTAAATAGGTGTATGACAGTTAGACACTTCTCCAAAATTATTCAAATTTTTAAAAATAAAAATTTGTCAAGATAATATTGTTCTTATGATTTCTAATGTGCCACTATGTAATGTACCAGTTTATTAAATTATATTATCTTTTTATTCACTGTAACTGACAACAAATTAGAATTTTGTCGGTGGAGGGAGAAAGGAAAGATGACTGAGTTAGGAATCTCCTTAGTTTTATTAGCTTTGAAGCCTATGTTATTGTCAACTTAATGTCTTCTATTTATTTCCATGGAAACTACAATAGGTACAAAGAGCACAGAAATGCTCTTTGATGGAGCAAATTGTCAACTACAGAATGCTATCTTTCAAAGTAGTTACCAGTATCAGCCAATTTACATGTATGAGCTGATTGTGAAGCTGTTCATTTTGTGGTGTGACTGCTGTGCGCGGCCATCCAATACATGGCTTGTCTTCCGCGTCACGTTGCCACTGCTGAAACACACCACACACCATCTCCCTATGCTCACATCCACTGTTTGGACATCAGAAATGTTCAGCAAGCATCAATCAGTGTCAATGGGTGGCATTTATTTCTGCAGGGAGGAATTTAGTGACACACCTTTGCTTCATCTGCATTTCCATATCAGGCACCATTTGTCAGACTGATGCTCTGCTGCCATCTGTCCCACGACAGCAAAATGGATCAGGATAGTGGCAGGAAGGTTCAGCTTGTACTGCTCTGCCACCAACATCCACCTCTGATGTCATGGGCCAACAAAATAAAATAGGAGGCATTAGTTTCAGAGTAACCCTCATACTTGAGGCGATAGTGCTGGATTAGGGATTGTAACAGAGGTCTTCTACTGGACTAGACGTTGCTGGGAGGTGATAACGTTTTGGCAAAGAAATTGTCGTCTTATTTTATAAATCAAGGCAAAATTTCCTGCTGAAAGGCTTACTCATATGTTTAATGGTTATTCTGATTTGTTTTTTTTCACCATTCATGTGGATTACCATTTTTTCTCTTTATAAAGCTACAGATGGCCTCTTAAAATTCAGATCTTGTTAATATGTCAGAATAAAAAATGCAGGCTAATATTTTGTGTGTACTAGTATTTTAAGTTCTAGCATAACCTGCCTTCCATGGAGGTAGATACACATGCAAACCTTAGTTTTCATGTATTTTGACAATCAGTGAAAAACTTGCAGTGAACAAAAGTATTGGAAACAACCAGTTTGATATGATGCAGCTGTCAGAACTTACTGAGATGCGCTCAGCTTGAATGTTGCTACCTGCCATAAAACTATCCTTAGCTGCTATTCATTTCCTGATTGTTTCCTTATTACCCTTATTTTAAACAAATTGTATGAAGTAAAGTATATGAAACCTAGATGGTAATACTTGGAAAAAGGTAGTAGAAATAATGTTTGTTTTAATTTTCTTAAATAAGTAGGGCAAGATAATGCCACAAGTGTATATTTAATATTTACCTTTTTGTTTTTTATGTGATTCAAGTACACCGTGCGTTTTGAATGAAAAGTGGCACTGTGAGAGTCTTGGGACTTTATTTAAGCTATCTTCCTACTATTTAAATAATTGGTTTAATTTTTTTAATAAATCTACTTCTTAGTTGAAAGCTGATTGCCCAGTTGATCTTCTGTGAAAGCTGCTACTCTGTAACTGAGTGCTGAGAGTTTCTTCAGGCTGTCTTACTCTCTCAGCCCTGTTCCGAGCCCCAAGATTCAAAAATGCTTGCATAATTGGGTACTGTTTTGTGACTTATTAATTGCTCTCTTGGGTATATAGTTGCATGTGAGCCAGCTTGGCTACTTTCCCAGCTTGCATCACTGGCAGCTGTTTTGCTGGAGGCAGATGGCTTGTAAGAGAAGCACCCATAAATTAGGGCATTGCTGCTTTTCTTAAACCATTCTGTGAGGGCAAACCTAGTAAGATGTGTTTTCTTGTGTAGCCTACTAAACTTTGTCTGAACATTGTTTTACAGTAATTGTTACTTTTTAATAATTTTAGAGAAATACTGATGCTCTATTTGGGGTCAACATGAAAATGCTAAGTTGAGAGCCACTGATGATGTTCTCTATGTAAAGGAAGATTCTGAAAAGAGAAATAAATGAGTTAAAGATTTCTCTCTTTCTAATACTACACTGAAAGCAAGAATGTTTTTAAGGGCAGTAGCTAGAGAAGAAATGGAACCGTGTGTTAGGAAAACTTTATATAAATACATTTAAAACACTTGAGTAGGGCGTTATTTTTCTGATACTACTGCTGACATTTCTAATGTTCTTAACATACCCATGTTCGTACATCCCATGTACAGTAATAGCTTTACTTCTACAGAACTGTTCCTAAAGAGTGGTATGTAACTTGAGTATTTTCCACTAGTCAAGCCTTAAAATGCTTCTCCATCGAATGTTCATTCTGTAGTTGCACACATATCCCTGCTCTGGAGACTGGAAAACGTTATGTGAGTATTGTACATGGACATGCACATAAACCTTGTCTTTCTGTGCACCTCCACATCAGCATAAATAAAAAGTCTTATTCTATGTTCTTCATTTCTTAAAATTACATAGCATTTTAATCCGGAGAATTTTTTTGTCTCTTTTTGTTTTCTGACTCTGTAAGGGGACTGCTGTTGTTCTCTGTGCTTTGTTGCCTTCCTGCCTTAGCTGAAAGTACTTAGAACTGCCTCTGCTCACAAACTGTCTGTGTGATCAAACTCTGTCTTTATCATGTTTTTGTTTATAAATCACTGTTTAATCACAGAACCATTGGACAGCTTAGGTTGCTAAGGGACCTTAAAGATTGCCTAATTCCAACCCCCTGTCATGGGCAGGGTTGCCAGTCACTAGACCATGCTGCCCAGAGCCCCATCCAACCTGGCCTTGAATGCATCCAGGGATGGGTCATCCACAGCTTCTCTGGCAGCTATGCCAGCGCCTCATCTTTCTCTGAGTAAAGAACTCCTACCTGACATCCAACCTACATCTCCCCTCTTTTAGTTTAAAGCCATTCCCCCTTGTCCTGTTGCTATCAGACTGCCTATAAAGCCAGAGGGAACTTGTAAACAGAAGGGAGACTAGGACTGCAATATCTTCCTGAAGCATTCTTTTCTGTAGGCTGAAAATACCCAGCTCCCTCAACCTTTCCTCATAGGAGAGGTGCTTCAGCCTTCTGGTTATCTTAATGGTCTCCTCTGGACTTTCTCCAACAGCTCCATGCCTTTCTTGTACTGGGGGCCCAAGACCTGGATCTTGTACTCCAGCTGTATCCTCACAAGAGCGGAGCAGAGGTGGATTGTTCTTGCTGCTGGCCACCCCATGTTCATCAATGCAGGCTGCAAGTGCACACTGTTGCCTCACATGAACCAGCTTTTCGTCTACTAGAACTCCCAGCTTTTTCTCTACAGGGCTGCTCTCAATGAATTCTTCCAGTCTGTTCACATATTTTAGTTGTTTAAATATATAAGTGGTTTAAATTTTTGTGGTCATGACAAGTGCTTGATTGTTTTTTGTATTTTTAATTTTCACTAGATGCCAGATTTTCTCATTTCACTTTTCAGGAAATTCTGAAACGTAACGGTGGTCTTTCTGCTCTGTTGATCTTGTTAAATAAGTCCTCTCTGTATGTATAAAAGGCATTGTAGATGTGTATATGTTCTTTTGAAAGTGAGAAGGAAGTTGGAATCTGGAGATAGATCTACATTATCTCTTGCTTTAAGTGTTCAAATCATTTGTATATACATATATTTATATATATTTCAAAACGCAGTAATTTCAGGAGGCTGGGTTTCTATGCTTCTGCATATTATATAGAGGTGCATGATTTACAGCCCTCAAGTTAGGCTGTGTATGACATAATGTAGAGGAAATATTTCAAACATTCATTCACGCATACTCTCTTTCAACTGGAATTAGCTTCTGTGGAAAGACTCTGTCTAAAAAATAGACTCTAAATTAAACCTGTCAACTGGGTCACAAATTACTATGATCTGTTCTATGCCTTATGTAAGGAAGGAATAAAAGTAGTCCCTTTGGGCCTAATACTTCATAGTTTCAAGTGTCTCTCCTCTTTTTTATTTTATGCTCTTAAAACTTGACTACTTTTGTTTCTTCAGTGTTAAAAGATACTTTTCAGCATTTGCTGGAATAATTGAAACACAGGCAACTGTGATTGTACAGGTCAAAGCAGGAGTATTCCTCATATTTATATTAAGCTGGAGTCAGTAACAGGTCTTTAAGGAGTGTCATTTCTGATACCTACATACCTGTCGTCACTAACCAGGAAAGCACCACTGTGCAGTATAGACTAAGGAAGGCTCAAAACATAACTCTGAAGGAAAGATGGCTTTGAAATAGAGGCAAGCTTTTTTGTTTGTTTTCTCCCTCGTTAAAATGTGCCAGCAGGAAAGAAGGAAGCTAACAGCAAAGGCTATTATCACTTCTCGAGGTCTTTTTTTTTAAATCTTTCTCCCTCAAAATTTGAGAGATTTATGGCCTGTTTATTTGTTTTTCCTGCCATCTACTTCCTACTGACTGATCTCTAGGTCAGAATCTCTTGTAATACTTATGGTAATTAGCCTATGTGTTTTTCTGATCTAATTGCCTTTATAGGCCAGCTGACTGTCCTTGGCAGAAACAAGCAAAATGAAGTTAGACAGTATGACAGACTGGGAAGTGAGTGAGAAGAAAAGAAAAAAATAAAGTTATGAAAAGCAAGATAAGAGCAGTATTATCTTATCTTGCTTTGCATAAATGTTCATTTTTTTTCTCATCCTTCTTTCCATGTATTTCAGACATGGATCTGTCAACCTGTTTTGGTAATTCAGAATTTATGGCTTACTTTAATCTCATGCTTTTGTTGGAAATATTTGGTCCGTAAAGTATCTTCATGTTCAGAAATCTTTATTTTCAATAACAGTTATATATAAGGATATTTCAGCAATTTCCAGTTCCATAGGCGAATCTACTCAGCAACAGTGGGAGTTTTTATATGAAGTTCATTTTCTTTTGTCTTAAATGCAGTTTCTTTGCTCCAAATTGATAACAGGAAATAGAGAATTACTTTGTGTCTAATCAGCACTACTTTTTACGCAAATATGATATTGATTGTTTTTGTTATCCTTACTTCAAAACGTTGCTGTTTAATTGTGAGTGCTGAAGTGCTTATTTTTGTCCACTGCAAATAGAATAGTTTAAATTCCTGGAAATATAATCATTAAGGTTGGAAAGACCACCAAGATCATCTAGCCCAACCAACAACATGTGCTGTGACTGATCTAGACCACGTCACTTAGTCCAGCTGTTCTCTCAGGCTATATGATCCAGGACATTGGAATGTGCTAGCATGATCGTTAGCCAACATCAAATTATAAAGTAATTAGTTTTGTAGATAGGGAAGATCACATAACTTTGTATGTAGCTTCTGAAGGACACTAACTACTTATAAGTAAAATGCTGATTTTCTCTTGAATTCCTCTTACACATCTTTCTGAAGCTGTGTTGTCAGGTAAGAGACATTCCTTAGTCCTTTTAGGACAGGTAGAATTACAATTGTGCTAGTGCCCATCTTGTGTCATTTTAGGTTTACAGTGTGCTTTGAACTTCACAAAATATGCTCTAGTAGGATACACTACTAATAAAATCATTGAAGTGTTTGTTTGCTTAGTATGATAGGAAGCAACTACTTGGCTTTATTGGCTTGCAATCTGCAGCTTGATTCAGGTTTGTGTTTATTTAATGTTTCACGTTGCATTCTAGTATTTGGTGATCAGTGCTGCTGGAAATGCTGCTTTTCTTGTTTGTTACTATTGAACCATCTTGATTATTTTTAGTTAGAAGCGCAAGAGGCAGAATTTGAAATTTTTAAAGAGAAAAAAGTTGGGATATATAAGTAAAAGAGAAATTCTTGTAGCTTTTTTTTTTTTCCAGTGGTTTTTCTGAGCGTTATGTAAAGTAATTTTTTCTCCACTTATTCTGTTGTTACTGAATTTGCTGATTCTCTACTGTGATGAAGGTGAGAGAATTATTAGTACAATCATTTTAAGAACAATCATTTGAAGAAGCTTGAATAGCTTCTTAAAAATTATTGTACTAATAATATAGTAAACATTTTATACATCTCTTCTTGTATGTATTCATGTGTGTATTTATGCATGCATATTAATAATATGCATGATAATATAGCATGAGTAATACTATATGTAAAAAAATACGAAAAGCCTGAAAAGGAAACACCATAGGGCATTTTCAAGCTTTTTGATCATCTTTGTCTCTTGGAGATTTGTAAGGAGGTTTTGGTGGAGGAAAGCTAGGTCATTACTTGTCACTTACTCTGCCCGAGGACTAAATGGATTAAGTACTGTGTTTGAGCCATAACAAACAAATCTGGTTGATAGATTCAAATTCATGAATACTTTTGTCTTATATGAATGGAATCACTTGGTCACGTAAACGCTCTGAAGGGTGGGGGACACCGTTGTGCCTGTGTGAGCATATTTGCAAGTTTGGTTTGGTTATTTGAGTGGGGGGAGGAAGGGGAGAAGCTCCCAGACTTAAAGGAGTGGAGGAGGAATGACATTTATAGAAATACATATATTTATAGAGCTAGTGAGCTGTAGTTCAGAGATGGAGATGGAGAAGAGCAGCAAGTACATGACCAATCTTGGTTGGAAGCTTCCCAAGGGTACAAATGATGCTACAGTTTGCTCCACCTGTAATAACTCTTCAGATGGATTCACTTTTTTAATTGCTTTTTTTTTTTTGCATTAACTAAAGATTGAAGTGATCCATCCAGCTCAGACTTTTATTCCTGAATAATAATCAGAAGTAGTATTTGTTGCAGAAGTGGTTTTTTTTTAATTTTTAATTTTTTATTTTCTCCCCTCTGGATTCTCTATCTGATTCTGTCCAACTATGGCTTGATCCATCTTCAGCTAGAGGATATGTTCAGACTGCTTGATAGCCATGCATTGACTGGTCTCTGAGCATGTCTTTGTTTACACAATGAGTGCAGTAATTAAATTATACAATGAGAGAGATGTGGCATGTTTTAAGCCTCCAGTTGATGTAGTAGCATGGCTTTCATTTATGTGCTTATGAAAGACACTGAAAATCTGTTACTTGTTTATGTTCACTCTAACTTTGGTAATGATATAGCTTTGCTATATCCCTGTTTTCTTCATACTGAAGGGATCCTAGTTTGTGTAGCTCCTCACAGCAGAAGTTTCTCAATATCTTTGATTTTTCTTATTACTGTGTTTTTTCTTTCACATTTCTATGACTACACCAACTCACACTGTGGGTATTGCATGAACTTATAGTGATGATGATGATGATCACTTATAGTGATATAGTGATGATGGCTTTTCTGTATCATTTGATGTTTCTTTTCAAATATTTGACCACAGTGATGATGTAAATTATTTCAAGATCTCCTTCCTGGCTGATATTCTTTATTTTTATTTATTTATTTTCCTGGCAGTAAGAACCTAGTTTTCTGTATAAGTAGTTAAAATTTGGTTTTGGTCTCAGTGCTTGTTCATTGGTTGTCACTGAGTTTCATCAGTGTTTTTATCTCCTGTTTACTTATGTGACCTTCTTTTGATGCTTTTTCACGATCTTTTTCTGTCTGTCCTCAGAGATCTTACATCATAAGAATGTTGATGCTTTAGTCCTTTATTGCATTTCCAGATCATTTTACGGGTGAGTTGATCAGTATTAATGACAGCTTGAATCTTTGAGGAACTGTCTTTTTGAAATTTTTTTCTTCTATATGAAATTCCTGCAGTTGTTCTTTGTTTGCTCTGTTTTAACAAACTGCCAGTCTAGAAGAGAGCCACCCTTTTCTTTCCACGTAAATGTGACTTCTACTGTAGCATTAAAGGGAAACCATATCATAGTTTTGCTCCTGCTTTTTTGTTTGTTTTTTTTCTTTTGTTTGGGAATTCACGTACATTGACTGATTTGTTTTTAATCAGTGTGCACTGTTTCAGGGTACAGCAGGCTTCTTGGACATGATATCCATGTGAGAAAGCTCTTTGGATTTTTTTGGCGGTGTTTCATTTACATTTTTAAATGATTTCATCTCTAAATTCATTTTGTAGTTAATCTTTTTTCTTCCTATTTTTGTCCTTCTCTGAAATCTTCCCCACATTTTGTCCATCTCTTTGAAAGGTGGTACAATTGCAGGTTTCTCATCCTTTGATAAGGCACAATGTGTGGTATACTGCACTGTGCAGGTTTTACTCATTTGAAGGTTACTATAACTAAATCTTAGCTTTCACGTGTTAGACCAAGTATGAATAAATATTTGATTATTTATTTTGGCTCGTCTTTATCCTAGTTTAATATGCATGTGTTTCACAAGGGTATTTGATTAATGTATGCATTTTGAATATTGTAAATTATCTGATACATTTGAAATATTCAAAGAAAGAATAAATTCTAATATTAATATTTGTAATATGTGATGGATTTGAGTATGCAGGTGCTGCAAGTTTGTTGTAAATGGTTCTTGTCTCAAACGACAAGTGTTATTCTGTGAAGTCTGTACTTCATAGATTCTTACGTAATTTTCACAGTTCTGGTGACTTTCCTAAGTGTCTTGAAGTTTAAAAGTACTTCCTAATACTTTCCTGTTTGCGTAGAGTAGGATAACTTTTTATTGTACGATCACTGGAAAATACTTGACCTATCTTGACCTCCTTCTTTTTTATTAGTTTCTCCATCTGAGTCACACTATCAACATGACAAATAAGCTTTTTTTTTTAACTGAGTGTTTTTAAGATAACTCAACTTGATACATTTCAAGTCTTTCTTTTTTCTTTCCAGGAAAGGAGCAGGCTTATCAATTTCATAAAAATCATTATAGGTTTATCATGAGTCACAATGGGATTAGGTGTATTGTTCTCCCATTGCACTGACATTTCTTTATTAGTTTTGCACTTGCAAAATGAGTGTTGCATAAAGTTATCTATGCAAAGCTCAGTGTTTGGAGGATAAAGTGGATCTTGCAAGGTAGTTTTGAGTAGTCTTTTTCTAATGTTTTACAATAACAATGTCTTCCTCCAACCTCTTGGGGAGAAGTCAACTCAAGTACTACTTAGTATAAATTCAGTACAGAAAAATAAACTGTCACTTTCTATAGAATGTTGAGATTTGCATTTCCTCATCTTTCTGTTTCTCTCAGTGATTTGTATTACCTTGTTCAGAATTTCAGTATTTTTTGAGATCTCATATTTCCCGGCATTGCAACCAGAAACTTGTCCATTAAAGTATTTTTAATGCTGATTTAACTTCTACTGTCCCAACTACATTTGTAATCAGACTGATAATTAGTCTCTCATATGTTTTAAAATTGTTTAGTTATTACTTTTAATTCTTTAGCTTGAGCAACAGAGAATCCTGTTGATTCGATCTTCTTGCATAGCTTCCAACCTTAGCACTGCACCAGTATTTATTCTAATAGTATCTTCTCTAGCTTCTTGACTGTTTTCTTCTGACTTATTTTCCTAATTTCAGTACCTGTAATGTTACTTATTACATCAACATTCTCCTTGATTGGGTGACACTGAAACATGTCACTGATTTGCGTAAGGCTTGTAATTTATGGCAGTTCTGTATAAAATAAAAAGAATCTTGTGTATATATACCAATATATCCTAATAGCACTAAATGTTGTATATACATATGTGCAACATTGTAGATAGGTATACACATTCCTCTTTGCTTTCTATACACCTGTGTCTCTGTAGAAGCTTGGGAGTTGTGAAATTACTGCCTCATATCCCAAAAACATACTGTCTTGTACCCAAAGTTAGTTGGATAAGAACTGTAATATTTCACAGAAACAAATCCTTCAGTGAATAGATTGCCTGAATGCAGTGCTGACTGTTTGCTTCCTTACTATAGGAATTTGGGGGTGTTAAATGAAGCAGGTTGACAGATTCAGAATGAAAGGGAACTTTGCATTATCTATAATTAGATATCACAACTGGTTGCCCAAGGAAGTTGTGTATAAGAACTGTACAGCATGATTTTATGCTGCTTGTTCGTGAGGGGGAGTTGGGGAGAGTAGAGAAATGTAAGTAGTTATATGAGATATTTAAAGATAAAGTATTGATAAAACAGCTTTGAGAAAAATTGAGGAACTCTGCACTGAGTGCTTAAGAAATACCACCCGAGTCATCAAGTAGTGGCCATATGAAATAATTTCTTGCTGTTTTCTGCCAAGAAACAGATCAGAGTTCCTTTTGTATATCCCCAGGGTAATAGGTGGAAAAACACCTTTTCAAAGAAAAAAAAAAAGAGGAGGTAATAGAGGAAATCAGTTCATCTCTAGTAACGGTTTTTAGTTACTGTATTAAGAATATATCAGCATACAGTAAAAATGCTTCAGTGTTAGTTTGGTGCACATTCATCTACTGCAGAAAGATGAAATTTCAAGCTGGTGTCTTTATCTTTTCCAGCACGCATAGCAGTGTGTTACTATACCAGTAAAGGCTTTAAATTTTACTACACATCATTTTAATGTAATGTCAATAGGCAGACATGGAAAGGATGTTTTGGGAGCAGTTTCTAGATTTTGTTTTTCATACAATAAAATCAACTTTAAAAGTGGCTTTAGGTTTTGCATGACAGTGAGCGGGGTACAGAATGCCGGCACACCGGAGCACTACTGGATCAGAGCAGTAATCCACCTAGCACTATTTCTTTTTGATGGTGATTAGAACCACATGCTCCAAAGGAAAATGCTTGTAACTGGCAATTAAAGGATCTGCACATAGCAGGCTTTTTTTCCTTTGCCCTCCCTCCCCCTGTTGCCATAAATTACTGGTTGGCCTTTACTCTGACGTGTGAGTCTGACAAAACCTAGAAGGAACAGGAAATGACATAAGTGTGGTTTTAGCCAGTTGTTTTTTTCTTTAGCTACATAAAGAGGGGGGAAAAAACCAACCACACACACATGAAAACCACTTTCCTCTATTAGGCAAAACATCTTTTAAACCTTTTTGAAATGTTTGAAAATATTGAAAGGAAGACCTGAGCAAATATAAGGGGAAAATAAAATTTAAACTTCCTATAGCAGGCAAAGTAGAGACTGACCTGCTGATTCTCCTGGTTAGAAAAGCAGAAGTACCGTGTCTTGTTTAAAAATAAAAATAAAACAAAAAGAGGAAAAAAAACACCAAACAAAAGTGTTTTTCCACACACCTGCAGGCATTATTATTAACTGTTTGAATAAGCCTACTGAAGATTTATTTGAAACTTTAGCTTTACAGAGGAGCATTTTGTATTGTGGTATCTTGGAGTCTAGTAAAAGCACTGTAGTAGGCAGAAACCTTTATGTTCTCACATTGTTCTTATCTGCCCAGGTAAATCCATTTGCATATAGTATTTATCTATTAAATGGGAATTTAATAAACTGATTTAGTAGGATCAAGACTCTTTGCAATGAAGGTATAATTTCAGATTTCTTACAAAATAGAAAAGAGTTCTTTGGAAGAATTCAGTTTAGTCTAGGATGGAGGCATAACCGTTTACTGTCAGTACATGTATCCAGGCCTCAGAACGAGGAAAGCACATTCAGTTTCTCTTCAAAGACTGAGGCTATCTTCACAACCTATTAGATATTTTACAACCTTGGATAAATAAATTGTATTGAGACAGGAATAGGAAAGTATTAGGAATGCAAAAATATCCTATGTATACAATGTCCTATTTATTGTCATGGGAAGGTTGGTGGGTACTGAAATATCATCATGCTCTAATTATCATTTTTTTTTAATTTTAAGTGACACACATGTTCATTATGATTATCTTCTCAAGTACCTGTTTTGGCCTACAACAGAATGTTGTCTGTTATCTAAATAATGTTACTTTTTGGTTGCATCATTGGTTTGGTTGCATCATTGTTAGTCTTGCACTGAATATAACTTACCTGGTTAACAGCATGTAGTTTCTCAATCTATGTTTTCTACACCAAAACAAACAAACAAAAATAACATAGGCCTTCTAGGTCATATGCTGATTTTATTTTGAAAATCACATGAATTTTAAAAGCTAATTGATTTTGAACTGTCACAAAACTTGTTTAAAAATTAAAACAATTAACCTAGCTTCAATATTGGTTGGAAGTCATAATATTATTATTGGTCATAGAATTAAATGAATGTGTAATATGACTGTTTTTTATATTTTATGAAAGATTAGTTTCTCTTCTGATTGTAACTTTGCTTTTGAATGATTTTTTTATGGAGTTGATTTCTGAATCAAGTTGCTGTGGTTTTGGTTTCATTGCTTAGTTAATTCTATGCTTGGATTGCTATGGAAAAACTTATGGAGCAGATACCTGATGTTATCAGATGCCAGTACCAACTAGGAATCTAATGTGATCAATGAAGGACTTGGTCAGAAGTAATTTTTCTACTTGCTTTGTCTCTATTAATGTTCTTGGAGCATGGAATTTAAACGAGGGTTGTCAAGTTGGACAAGTTTTCTTTTCCTAATGGACATTAAAAAGTGTACCAAGACATCATTGAAACTGAAACTTCCTGGGTAGCTAGTTTAGGCAATCAAACAGCAATGTTACTATTGCTAATGCTATATATGGACTTGTATGCGTTGTACAGTTCAGCTTGGGGTATGGAGCATATTTGTTAGTTATCTCCTAGTCTGAAAAGTGCTTTTTAGTTTTATAAGGCTAAAACTTTTTTTTTGTAGTCTCTGCATGAGCATGAATGTTGTCCTTGGTATACCTGCAGAAATTTTGTATTTTTTGTATTATTTTGTATATTTGAAATTTTTGCAGAAATTTACAAATGCACAAAAGTAGGTGATTCTTGACTAGTTAAGATATTATGGGTTTGTATTTTGTATTAAGCTAAATTATTCTGAATATATTATTTGAGATAGTAAACTGTTAGCTAGCTAAATAGACTTGAACATTAAATTTAGAGAGGAAAGACTGTTTAAAATCAATCATTGAAATTTAATTTCAATGATTTTAACCTGAGAAAAGTAAAATGGGCTTTTATTGTGCTTAAAGTTTTGTAAGTTTAAAATATTCCCCTGATGTGACTTTAGCCAAATGGAGCTGTGGCTCACATGCAAGGAAGATCCAAAGGAGGTCCACCTTCTGTGTATCCTCTGCTTTTCTGAAATGCATGTCTGGTCAGGCACTGCAAATACTTGGCTGCACCCTGATGGGAAAGATAACTTTCAATATAGAAAAAGTATTTAATAAGCAACCCACAAACTGCCATTTTTCATTGTGTTCTCTTTCTTTTCATCTCCCTTTAGTTTATTTAGACTGCAATCCGTTTATATTTTTTCCTTTTTCTTTGAAGAATCACTGTTGCTTGTTCCTGTGGCTGTATATACTATAAATTGTGTTAGGGAAGGCCTTTACTGCTGTTACTTTGTGTATGGTTTTTAACAGATGTGTCTGGTGTTGCTAAAAAGCAGGTGCTTTGCCCAAGTGCTGTAGTTCAGTTTTGGTAATTCTTAGGCTGATATTCAACAGTCAGGGCTTTTTCTGTTCTGCTCACTTATTTCCCATCCCTACTCCTTCCTCTCTAGCCTTAACCATCCCCATAAACTGATGGATTACAAATAGTGTTAGATAAGTTGAATGTAAAATTCTGATGTTCAAGTTGTATGACATTCCACAGGAGTGTAAAGAAAGGGTAATACCTGATGCACAGTGCCCATTTTACTGCCCGTTTCCAGAATGAGATATATATTTAAAGTTTCCTTAGATTCTGTTAGATTCTGAATACAGCCATTAATTCTCTTAAATAGCTCCTCTGTTGTTAAGCTCTAACAAATATTTTTTATCTTTTTAAATTTATTTCCAATGATAAAAATACACTCTGTGGGAGTCTTAGCTTGATTTGAGTGACACTTTTCAGTTTGAGCTAAACCTGTCATCTCAGCTGATGGTGCCCAAAATAGACACTTGTACTTAGTGCTTTTGTATGCTTCATCTCATTTTAACTGCATTGAAATTTATTTTATAGGCTACATAGATTCCATTATTAAGCATAATACAGACCCTGACTGTCAGTGAACATGTAGTACCACTGTACATTTGTACGGACATGTTGTTGTTTGTCTTCTTTTGTTTTGTGGCTGTAGTAACTTTCCTGCAGAACCCTCATCAGCCCGACAAGCAGTTATATGAAGACAGGAAAGTCTGATCATTGTTCTTTGGATGAACTGGAAGTTTCTGGGAGTAGTCAGGCTGAGATGAGAACTCATCCTCCAGGCTGAATGGTAACCTGGTCTACATGCTCATGGGGACTGGAAAGCCACAATTTTATCACCTCACCCAAAGGTCATCAGCATTTCAGAGCCCACAGCAATCTTATTTTTGAAGGAGCTTGCAATTGTGTGGCTTCTGTAGTGCTGGTGCTCCAAGCTGGTGCTCAAGTATGTGATCTGTAACTCAGAACTTCTGTGACTTCCTCCTAGATCAGGTGTTTCTTGTTAGAGGAGATAGAGAAGAATGTTACATGCAAGTGGGTTACAAAATCTTAGGATTTCAGAGTGCAGATCTTTCTGCAACAAGTCCAATGGTTGCAAAATCAGAAATTGCTGAGGCTCTCCCTCAGACTTAGTTGAAGTTCTGTTCACATTAAGTTAAAATTTCCTTTTTTACTCCTGTTCTGCTCAAAGATTAGTGCAACACTTTGTAACTTTTGTTGACAATCTGCAATAATTAAAAATTTGGCCACTGAACTCAAAAATAGTAATTCCAGACACGTTGCCTTTTTACTACCTCAAAATGAGTAGCAATGCACGGCCTATTGAACTAGGTGTGGTATATAGTGAGAAAGTAAGTGTAGCTGGTAGTTTCTGACTAGAATGGTAGATTCTTCCTTCAGCAGAGAAGCTTTTGTGAAGTAGAAGGTTTATAGGCTGTGATAGCCCTTACAGTTGTCCCCCTCCCCTCTTTAACCACTTCAGTTCTGCGGGGGAAAAACGCTGCTAGTTTCTGTTCCTTTCTCTCAAAGTTTGTGGGAGGGGGAGGCTTTCTGGATATGAGTGCCACCTTGTGGCTTATTTTCGGCATCTAAGTAAAGGTGATAATCCCCTTTCCCGTTATTGACTTGTAAGGATTTGGGTAAAACAGAATTCTATCTAGTATTTACCATGAAAAAAACATTAATTGTGCAGTGATCTGCAGTTTTTCTCTGTGCTTAGTTGGAAGAGACTGGGTCTACAGTTTTTATCAGGTTATTTTAATTACTTCAAGGTGTACCAGGTGGAAGTTTTTCAGTTCACATACACGATGGTAGCCGTGGTAAAACAGTATACCTGTCTTCTCTCAGGAGACTTGGCTTTTAATTAATGATAATGTATAGTGAATAAAAGCAGATAATAACCTGTTGGTAACACGCAGATGAACCTGTGTTCTGTTACTTCGGTACTGTTTTAGCTCCTTTGCTGTGAAAGTTGAAATCAGTGGCAAAGCTTGAATCTTCTGGCTTAAGTGAAAATAGAAAATTTTCAGTGATGAATCCAAGCTGTGAAGTTTTTCTTTTCAATAAAATAGTGTATGAAATGTTGCCCTCCCATTTAAAATATCAAACTATTATTTGCATTGGAAATAGGCTTTGAATGAACAGTGCTCATTGTTGTTCCTTGTGTACACTGTGTGGATATAGGACAGATGTTTTAGTGGTAGCAGTGAATAGTTTATGCCTCTCAGACTTCGAACTTGTTTCTCTACTAAGACGTTGCTAAAGCAAAAAGGAAGTCTTTGAACTTTTAGTCCTATAGATCTGTCCTCCAAAACTTAACAGATCAGCGTATACAAATGTGTATGTGTGTATGCATTTGTATATACACACAGAAGAAAGCTGTTGTCAGTAAAAATATCTGCAGTTAAAGGTTTGGTACAGAAATATTCTGGAGTTAATAAAGTGCATGGGTATGGCAAGGCAGTGTTTGTCACTACTGTAATGCTCATCACTGGCAGGCTATCAGTCACCTTATATGTTTAGGTTTTCTAAAAAGGTTTGATTAATAAGGCCATGGTAGCTAGATTAATCATTTAAAAAAAAACCAAACCTCAAATCCTTAAACTCTTAATTTTTGGATTAACCTGACTTCATGTAATATGGCTGTTCTTAGTCTATGCACATGCTTAAGCAGTTAGCCATTTTCAGTTATCATAGCAAGTGGATATTATTAGTTATAACTTTAAATGTTGTGCTTAATGGGGTTTGTATGAAGATAGCAAAAGAGAAGAGGAGCCTGTAGTTGTTGCCCTTGCCTGGGTACTGCTGCCACGCAGCCTGCATTTCTTCATTGACACTTTCTACACTTTCTGCTGGGCAAGTGCCAGCACAGAAAATTGCGTTTGCCCCAGGAAAGAGCTGTTAATCTCAGAGGGACAAAATCAAACATAGCTCTCACCTATAAAAATAAGCAGAAAATTTTCCAGGACTGTGAAATATGAACTATGAGGCAAGGACACTGATACCTTATTTGTGCTCTGTAACTATAGCTGGAAGAGAGGAAGGGAAAAAAGAGTTGTCTTTATTTGTTGAGTGCATGTTTTGTTGAGCAAACAAATTTATCAGAGAATAATTAGAACCTTGGTCTGCAATGATGATTTTGTGGCTGTGAAGAAGTCAGAAAGATTGAGCACTTTTGAAACATAACAGACATCTGAATTTCATTCCTTGTATGTTGTTTTCTTTTTTTGCTCACTGAAAAATTATGTGAGCGCTGTTGACGTACTTGAAGCTGATAATATCTTCAGATTGTTTTGCTGACGTTCTTTTGTGGTTTTGGTGGGTTTTGTAAAGCTATTTGGCTGGTAGATTTGTAATCATATTCATGCAGAAACTAACAGAACATTCCTCCTGCAAGAGGATGCTTTTTAAAATACAGACATTGTTTTTAACCTGAATTCTGGAGAAGCTTTTTTTTTTTTTAATGAATGATGATAATACAATGCTTTTCTTCTTAGTTTACAAAAGTTTACAAACTTGTTACTGTATGAATGGCTTTGTTGAGAAAAGGAAATTTGAAGTTGGCATCTGTGTCAGATTTTTAAGAGAACGAAAAATAATTACGGCTGGTGTAGATTGCCGTGGGCTGGGAAATCTGTGCAGTTTTGTTAGATAAAACTAAATAGAAAAATAATGGTTTTATTTACATTTCCTAAAGCAACCTAATCAATTAAATGAATTTAACTTTTCTACATTGTCATTACAGATATTATATTTCATTCAGTTTAGAGAGTGGGAATAAACAGTAGTCACAAAACCTGACGGTTTTACATAATAGGTTGCCTGTTGTAATTTAATGTGACTAGTGATGCTGAATGCACGCGATGAACATTTCTTTTCACAGAGCTGCTTCTGACATTCTGAATGGGCAGACAATTGGTGCAACGTATTAGATTTCTACCGAAAGATTAACAATTGTTATTGTGAAAGTAAAACTCGGATCCGTTTAGATAAAGCCGGTGTCATTCAGAATGGTCGTTTGATCAGTTTGCATGCATGTTTGGAAAGTGTACGTAGGGCAGTGCAGGTTGCTGCCAAGACACGTCTGTTGTTTTGATATCAGTGTGTATCAGTGTATTTTTTTCTATTTACTTTAGTATCTTAATGTTGGAGAAAAAGCGTATAAAAATGAGCTAATACTAATTCTCAGTAATGAGATATGGTCCTGGGAGAGCATTTGGACAAGGTGGCAAAGATGGCTTTATTTCTCAGCAATGGGGTGTTTTTTGCCACTTGTCTCTCACAATTTAGTATGGTAGTCAGTGTTACTCCCTAGAGGCTAATAGCAGTGTTATTAGCACATACACTGGTGTACTGTGTGTGTGTTAGCTGTGTTACACAACTTCTGTTTATGGACCTGGTCGTACATATTCATATCCCAGTCAACTATTCTCTCTTTTACTTCTCTTTTTAGGAATTATAAAGTCAAGGGTCTTTTTCCAAGATTGACTTCTTAAAAAAAAATGAATTCTGCAAGAAACACAAATAGCAAATAATGATTTCTAAAGCTTTATGTCCATTTTCGTCCTGCACCTCTGCCACAATAGCTCACATTACCTACCTTCAGGATTCTGTCTGATTCTCTCTTAACCAGAGTGAACAAAATATTCCCAAATAACTGATCTACAGTATTTTGTTATTTTCATCTATGACAGGAATAGTTTATGATCAGAATATGGTTCATAAGTTGGTAGATTCTCCAGGTTGACTCTAATTGGTCCATTGAGCCCAAATTTGTAGGACAAGAAGATAGAGATACTGGAGAGGCTGTTTTGCTGCTAGATTATAATATATACTTAATATATGTGTGTGTTTATGTGTGTGTGTATGTATGTGTGTATATGTATGTGTGTATATATATATATATATATATATATATATATATATATATATAAAATATAGGAAAGCTTGTCTAAATGTGTATTCCACTGCAGGATTCCTAGTTACCATTTATCAGCTCTTACAAAGTACTTGCTCACGTGCATTAACAAACTGCATAATCATTCTAGAATTGAAGTAATAATAAAAGTGAGTAAATGAAAACAGTAGGTTCAGTCCTACCGTGCTTTACCTGAACATTATTCTGTGTATGCAGAACTGCTTGAAATCTTTCAGCAAAATAGAAATATTCTTTTTTGAATATTTCTTTGACAAATTCTTATGTGATTTTTTTTTTCCTGTTCCCCGTGGATCTTTTTTGGTTGTTAATGTGCTAATAAGTCTTAGCTTAAAGAAAACTTATTCCTTTTTTCCTAACTTCTTCACATATGGTCTTAAATATTCTACAGATGATATGAATTTGTAAGTTAGCTAATGTTTCCAGTAACTTTTGTTTTTCAGTTGTGTGCTTATTGCAGCAATTTATCTTATTAGACACAAGTTTTTATGTGTAAATTCACTTTAACATTGATATTTACTCACAGTATTAAAATTTTTACTATATGCTTCCTCCATTCATGTAGGAGGTTCTATTATGAGATTTGCCAAGCCCATATCCTCAAGGATGTATTTTATAGTTTGAGGAAGAAACAATTGTCTGTATATTTTTCTTTTCCTGACTATCATAGCTAGATTCTTGTTTTCTTCATAACTGTGTAAAATATATTGGATTTTAGAATAGACTGGCTTTTACAAGTCTAGATGAATAGACTTGGGTGTTTTATTTAAAATTTAGAAATATTGAAGTAAATCTGTATCATTTTGTCCATTGTCATGAGATACCTGTTGCATAGGAATGAGGAATTTATCACTTCAGGATTTTAGCTTTGTAGCACTGACAGAGGAAAAAAGCCTCAGTTTCGTATGGGAAAAATAATACTATTTTATATTGCATCATAATATTTTACTCTATTTTTGTTTTTAAGCATTAACTCATTGGTTGTTACTCTTTTTCATTACAGATGATACTTTGGGATTGGGATTTGAAGCAATGTTACAAGCCCTACTATCAGGTCAGTGTGTTATGAATTTAATTAATTAATCCCATTAAATTTGACTGAATATGGAAGTTTTAGTTAACTAAGTAGTTCTAGTACAGTCTAGTTTTTTGTATCTGTGTAGAAATGATTTGATATTTAGCAGTCAGACGAAGTTGACTGAGCTCTGAGTTCTGTAGTGTACTTGAGAACAGTATAAAACCCAGCTAAGATGAGAGCAGTTTTGGTGCTTGATTGATTCATAGATTGTACTTTAAATGTTAATTAGCATAAGATTAGGGAGTGATTTCCCCATAGATATCAGAAAACTCAGACCTACTGGGATGTCATCCTTTTTCCTGAATGCTCATTTCTTTTTCTTGTGTCAATGCTGTCATCTAATTAACTATTCTTGTTCAGGGAGTTGTCATTAGTTTTTGTTTGACACTAGTGATGTTTTTGAGAAATTTTTTAGGATTTGTTTCAATATAAATACAAATAAGACTGATAGTGAGGCTGTGGAAATTTTACCTTTGCAAGAGTCTGACAACAGTTTGACCATCAAAGCTTCTGTTGCCATTACTGGAAGATAAAGAGTACTAATTTTGCTTCTAAGACAAAGTAACAAAAAAGTAAAGTAAGAAGAGTTGGGATAGGTTCTTTATTTTTAAAAGAAAAATAACTGGTAGCTAGTGTTGAATTTTGAATTTTTTTTCTTTTTTGCATGAGAAATACTTCTAAAAAGTGCTTTGTTAGTATGTCTATGTATATTTTTTCTTTAAAAGAAAAATACATTGCTGTATATATTTGCAGCAGATAGGCTGCTTACTTAAAGTGTATAATAAAGTTAAATGTTTTGACTTGTTAATAGTTTGCAACAATTCCATCTATTTTAGAATGCTGTCAGTGGAACTGGAGTTGATCTTTCAGTGCTAAATGAGGCTCGGAGCATGCTAACAGACCTACTGACTGACCCAACCCTTCCACCGCAAGTGATTTCTTCCCTTCGAAGCATTAATAGTTTGATTGGTGCTTTCTCAGGCACTTGCAGGCCAAAGGCTAATCCATTCACACCATTTGCTGGTTTCTTCCCCTGCCCCGAAGTAGACGATCCTGCTGAAAAAGGAGATCGAAAGCCACTCAAGGTCAAATTGCTTTTTCATTGTCACTGTGTGTGTTGCCATTTAAATATATGTATCTAGAAAAATGATTTGGAAATAATGTTCCTCTGTGTATAGCAGCTTCTTTACTGAGTAGTAGTGCATAGTGAAGACAAAAGAAAGAAGTTGTGAAAACATTTTGAATGAAATGCAGACATGTACCAGAATTCAAAATCAAGTGGCTGACAGATAGTCAGGTCCGCACGCTGAGCACGTTTTGTCAAAATTGTCATGGGTTTATGGTTTTCGTTATTGGTATTCTAAACCATAGCACCATGTGAAGCACTGGAAGTTAGAGTTAATGCTCTAAATCCAAAATAAACACAGGATTTGGGAAAAAAAAGTAAAAATTAAACATTTTCTCACATTATGGGACAAGCAGGGCTGTTCTTGATCTAGCAATTACTTTTTAGGTGTATGAATTGTATGACTTTGTCGTTGACTTTTTCTCAAAATAAACTCATTTTTTTGTGAACATCAAACTAGCTATCACAAACAAGTTATATAAAGGAAAAGACTACTTCCTGTGCAGCACATCACACTGTAGAACCAGTATGTAAATCTGTTGCCACCTCCCCATTATCTAGGGTAAAGAACTGTAAGCAAGACTGCAATTACTGCACAAGTTGTTAAAGAATGTGGTGGAAAAGCATTCAAAAATTCAAACACAATTGTGGTACACCAGAGCTAATAATTCTGGTGCAGCACAGTGCCAACAGCTTGAAGCTAGTTTCTGCAGAGGCTGGAGTGGGAAGTCCCTGCACTGTGTTGCTTCCATTTCCAGACTGTTGGCAGGTTGTCCCACATTGGTCAGATTGCTGGCTTAGTATTTTGGGGTTGGATAAATTGTATCACAAGCAAGATTCAGTGCATGTGCTCGAGCCTTTTTTCATTATTATGCTGATGTGTTTGTTTTGTGGAGTAGACTTTTCTGCTCTACTGTGGGGGATTTTCAGCTGTGCTCTGCATGTTGCAAGAGAGTCCACTGACATAGAAGTCCATAGAAGCACATAGTTCTCAGTGTTGCACTGTGACCAAAGTGGGCTCAGACAACTTGTCTGCCTTTTCTGGGCTAAATGCCCAACCTTAGAAAAATGCCCAACCTTAGAAATACAGGAATTTCTGAGTCTTGCTTTACAGTTTTAGCTATTTTCTCTGTTTTCCAGGAGGTTGTCTTAAGGCATCAAACCATTCTCTTTTTGTTAGGCAATTTTCAGGTGCTGCATACCTTGCTGCCTACCTAACTGCTTCCAGCATGTAACTTTTCCAGAACATATTTGACTGACTTCAGATCTGCCTTTGATTTTGTTTAACTCCTGTATAGCAAATCACTCTGCAAGAGTGGCTTAAATAACACCTTCATTGCTTGCCCATCTGAGTATTTTATAGCTCTTGTACAGCATTGCTGTAACTAGTCCGTCTCATTTGATGGAATGCATTCCTCTGGTTGTCACTGTAGAAGGGCTGGTTAAGGACTACTGCAGGTTTCTGTGGAGGTAGTGGTCTTGTTCTGCTTGTACAGTTTCACCTTTCTGGCTGTGTCTACTGCTTTTTGCAGCAAAGCAAACAGGGTCAAGGTACATCTTACATAAGGACTCAGAGCAGCCTGATGTTCCAGGGTCAGAAATCTTTTGTTAACACTTTTTCATTATTTGAAATATATGGTAGTGAGTGAAGTAAGATCTTTGACCTCTCAATGAAGCTTAAAGTTGTGAAGTCATAATTTCTGCTAGACCTTTTGAAGTTAGGATTCAGGGATCACTTGTCTATATACGTGATCCTGCAGACCTTACTCAATGCTGCAAATGTTCCTTTTAAATTGTTTGTTAAAATCACTTTTTTTGTCTTTTTTTTTTTCCCTTTTGCAAAGTCTAGTTCCATGCATCTGAGTTATGTGGAACACTACCTTCCCCTCCAGGTTGAATGGATGTATCAAAGGTTGAGTTAACAAGTGGGTTGTAGACTGAAAGGAGTCAGGTTTCTTAGATGTGTTTAGAATGCAATATATAGGTTTTATGGGCAATAAATGTAGATAAGCCAGGGCTAGCTTTGCAGTTTAGGATCAATAATCTTATTATGTCTATTACTTAGGTTCTCTTAGTGCAGTTCAGTTAAGAGAGGGCAGTAAGTCCTGAGTTATTTCCATATAGGACCATTTGAGAATCCCAACAGTGATTCTGTTTTTAGGCTGCAACATGTCTAAAATAATGCAAGGTTGGGGGCAGAGAGGTGTCTGGGAAGCCTTAGTGCTATGGGACTGGTGTGGAAACAGAAAGGGGGGCCTTGATTTTCCAAAGCTGGCCCTGTGTAATCTTTATTTTCCACAACATATGTCAATTTTTATCTGAGTTACTGAAATCTGAGGCTATTCTGGGTTCTGCAAAGCTGATTATGTAGCTGTGTGATTGAATTCAGTAGAGAAAATCATCTACAACCCTACAGCAGTTGTCCACCTCTACAGGATCTCAATTTTTAGAAGGAATCAGGGTAATTGTTGAACCACTTGGATTTCAGAGCACAAGTACCTTCACATACATTAATTACAAACAAACACAAGAAGAAGAAAAACCCACCACCACCACTAACAAAATGTAATTATTTCTAATAAGCTAAATAATTTTTAAATAACTTAAAATTTTCTTGATCAGTAAGAGTGAACATGAAATACTGTTCTTCCTATTTTACTTCAAACAATTAACAATATGTCATATCTTCAGTAAGAAAAAATGAAGTCTTAGTATCTAATTACAATTACATCAATTTCAACTATTCAGCAGGGATTAATTAGCAGGAATAGCCTGCCAACATCACAGCTGAGACGATCTTCAGGAGTTTCTAGTATTCCACCTATAGAGTCGTCATCTTCTAAATGGGAACGGAGTAACAGTAAGAGATCTCATCAGGACCATAATGTGTCAAGGTAAGCACCTAACAGGATTTTAAGGGTAGAATATTAAACACTGCCTTTCAAAAATGTTCGTATCTGTAATGGTGTAAGTATTTAAGGTAGAATCTTGGAGTTAAATTGTCTTCAAATTCTGACAGCATAAATTGGAAAACATATCAAGTTAATAGTATACTATACTTTTATAACTCTGGTCTCAAGTAGAAATTAAGTCATTTTGAGGCTGACTGGCTTGCACCATTGTGGTGAGTGGGATTGAATATTAGTTTTAGTAGGAAACAAAAAAATAGTCAAAATAAATTGCTTTGTTTTGCAATTGTGTAACATAAATAATTACTATTTTTCTCCTTTGAGTTGGAACTTGAAAGTGATATGTATTTTAAACATATTGAAAAAATTCTGTCAAAAATGCTGTAAAAAATAACTGTCAAAATTGAAGCAACTTGCACAACTTTTAAAGTTTTCCTCATAAGTCAGCATTAAATTTCAAAATAAAAAAAATCTGTCTATATTCTATAACTCACTTAATTTTTATCTGTCTATTGGAAAAAAACAACAACAACAGATCAGTTATTTCTGTTTGACTTATCTTTGAAATTTGATAAAGTAAGACTAAAGCTGTTTGGATCAATACCGTTTTCCCATCCTGAAATTAAATAATTAGATTCACCAAAATTATTTTCACTTGAGGTTACATGTGTACATTTGCTTTTAATTGCATGTCACGTGTTTGTTTACTGCAGGAAATGTGTAATTAGAATTTTGGAGAGTAATTGCAGGTCTACAACAGCAGATGGCGTATCATATCAGATTTAATAATACAAATATTGAAGTTGACAGTTACAAGCAGCATTATTTTTAAAATAATAAATAATTAAATACATAAAAATGATTTGAGAAGTAGGCTTTAGCAGCATAAGATGGTATTTGCAACGTAACGTAAACAATATGTTAAAAGCTTTTAATCCTATTTGAAAGTGGCTAGCTTTATTAAAGCATATACTATCGTATCTGATATTATCACTAAAGAATAAATTCACACATCATTGTGAAATATTTAGCAGTGGGATTTTAAAGAATTATGCAAAATCTAGTGATTCAGCAAATTCCAATTACATTCCATAGTATTACTCAAAAAAACAAAAATGTGAAAGCATCGTTCAGTGCTCTGTGGAGAAGCTGATAATCAAATACAATTACTCAGAAGGATATTGGACTCTTTCTAGACAACATTCATAAAATTAAATACCATTTTAAAAAATAAATGATATGGCAAGTTGTCTGAATACACTCACTGTACCATTTTAGTGCTACATAGTATTTTCTGTTGCTTTTGCCCAGTACTTTTATATAATATATATATATTTTTTTTCTATTCTGTATGGCTGAGATATATTGTCTATCTGATATTGAACTTGATTTCTTTCTAGTCTTTTATTTTTTTGAATGGTACTGGAACCATATCAGAGCAGTCTAGACATCTTGCAAGCATTTTATTAGATACTGGTGGAATACAATGTAGGCAGGAAGAAAAATTCTTCCTAGTTGGACTTCTTGTTTTTATGTTCTTGTTTGTTTGTAATTCAGCCAAGGATCTCATTCAAATGGATCTTTTGGTGCAAATGTGCTGGTGATACCGAAACAAAGATCATCATCTTTGACGTTGGCTCACCATATAGGTCCCAGGAGAGCAGGTAAGATTGACATCCTGCCATCAGGCTGTACAAATTGCACAAGATAGTAAGTACATCGTGCAGTGTAATTTTTTGAAATTATTTTTCATGCAAATGTAACACTGATATAACATCAGCATATTCTGTATCTTCTAAAAATATACTTTATATGTATTTTTCATCTCCTTCTAAGAATGCTCAAAATTACAGTTAACATCACCTTTGAATAAAGCTCAAATATTTATCTAATGCTAGGAATCTGCAACATGCTTTATTTGGCCTGGTTGATGATGGTTAAAAATTGTAAAGTTCACGTACCTTAATAAGGAACCCTGTTTTTAAATTACTTTCTCTTTTAGTACTTCTGCTTTTTGAAACAGAACAATGTTATTTATACACTTATATATATAAGTCCATATATATATGGACTTAAAAATTGTCCCTTAGATCAACAAAACTTAATTTCTACTCTTAAGGCTTGTGAGTTGATTCAGGGTGGCCTGTGATAGTGTTCAAAATGTATAACCTACACATTCCTCATTTGAGAGCAATTAGTGCCCACAAGTTTTGTAACTTGCTAATGTGCAGTGTAGTCACTGCAATTATGACTGAATTTTTGTTTTGTAGCTGGCAGGAGAATAAGTAATTCACCTATGGGACGCCCACAGTATACTTAAAGTATTTGTTCTTTGAGCTTTTGGCAAAGGGCATTTTTTTCTCTTTGATAAAAGTTTGTTTACAGTGGCTATAATTCACTTTGTGCACTCACAGATAACCCATCTTTTGTAATTTTTTGCAAAGGAGAGAACTGATATTTTGGCTTAACTTTTAAATTCACTTGAGTTATTATAATAAAAGTGTGATTTTTATGGGCTTTCTTTCCTCAATTTCCTAAAGTGAGCTCTTAGTTTTTTCACAAGAATAGGGAACTCAGTACAAGATTGATTTTTTTTATTTGTTTTTAACTTTATTACCCGTGAAGAAAGTTTAGTGTTGGTTCTTATTTGTTTTGTTGTGTTTGTTTGAATTGCATTGCATTAGGCAGATTTGAACAGGCTGTCATAGCGTTAATGAAAAGACACGTCACTGTTAACAATGGTCAATATCTGCTCACTTTAATAACTAGCTTCAAAGATATGTTTACAACTTTTTTCTTGCTTTGTTTTTAAAAGCATCTCAAGCCGTTTTTTCTTTAATCACAGAACTCTGGAAAAAAAAAGGTTTTCCCAGACCCATTACCAAGAATAAATTGGTTTTGCTCACTTGTTTTGGAAAATTTAACAGTAAAAATCTGGATCAGAAAAGGAAATGGAAAGCTTCAGCAACTGATTAAAGCTTGCCAAAGTTAAAAATGAAATGAAGCCAGATGTTGTACTGCCTTGCAAAGACTACACATTCAGATGTGTGACCTAGATGGTGCAATATATCAGTAGCTCTCAGAACCTGGAATAAATCTTGCTGATCTGTGTGTATTTACTTCCACGTTCTTTACAGTTTTTAAAGGTTCCTGCTTAATTCCAGTCTTTCTGAACAGAAGTGTTTTTATTGTAATCTGATCCCAAGTTTGTTTGTTTTGGAAGGTGCTTCTCCCGGCCTCAGTCCAGTGGGTTCACCTACACATGGATCTGTTTCCAGTGGCAGCTGGTCACCTGTAGAATTTCCTGATACTGCTGATTTTCTCACAAAACCAAGCATTAATATCAACAAGCCTCCAGCACACACATTTAGTTCTTCAGATTTTCAGCAGCCAGTTAAAACACCTGTAGGTTATGTGTGTAGCAGGTACTGTAAACTGTTGCATTTTCGCTAACTCAATGTGTAGGAAATACTAATAATGTTATTTTTCATTCTTTGAAAGTAAGACCTATTTTAGTGTGGAAAAAAGGCATGGCATAATAACTTGTAACTGTTACCCATGGAACTGAAGAATGCTGCTTGTATGCAATTGAAATGGAATGGTAGGAAAAGCAGCAGTTACTACATAGTAACAGTATTTTACAGATTTTAGAGAATTATTTCCTGCTTGGGATCTTAATTCTGTATATCTAAACGCTTTCTAAATAATTAGCCTTACTTTGTTAATTTGTGTAAATGAGTCCAGGGGAGGTGACAGCTGATTATTTTTGAAGTACAGATTAAGTCTGTATTTGTCTAAATAGAGAAAATACTAATGTCATGTGATGGAGGAACCTTGAAAAGCATACTGTTTAAAGGAAAGTAATTTGCAGATATTTTTCAATAGAACACAGCAGTAGCAAAAGAAGAAAAGTACTGAATGTTTTGCATATATTTCATGTATTCTGTAAGCTGTGGACGTCAGATACTCAAGCCTATTCCATCACTAGAGCAAGAATTTGTGGAATATAAAGACAAAAAATCAGGTGGGATTTTGAAAATACATAAATATTTTTATTTTTTTCCAAACACAATTAAATAATTATTTTTCTATTTTTACATTAAATTTTACTATATTTTAAGTAATATCTATCCATGTATTTTATTTTGCTTGGTATTGTTGATATAATCTAAAATATTGTCTACTTGAGAATAAGAATATTAGGCTACCAGCTATACTTCCATAGACCTGTACTCAGTATTTCAAAACATCTCTACCATCTCAGCTAAACTTAACACTGAAACCATTTGTGCAACTTAAAAAGTCATACTACCTTTTCTAAATTTCAAATTTATTTTGTAATAGACTTCCACCTTTACAACTTCTTGTTTTTAAACTCTTAATAGGATTAGAATCAAGATATTTCTTCTGTGAAGAAATGCGTGTAACTAAGAATTATTAGGCAGTAGCGCTTTACGAAGAAATTATTGATGCAGTATTTATTTATTTTCTTTAAGGTGAGGTTGGAAGTGCTGGTCTCTCAAAAGAGTCTTTCCACCATGCAGAGGAGACAAAGGACGAAAAGAAGGAAATAATTACTCAAACACAAAATAGTTCACTTGTAAGCATGCAACTGCAGAAGAACTTGCAGTAACTTATGTCAATAGAGTATTTGTTTATCATTTCAAACGTGCTGTAAAGTGGTTTTTGCATTGCTAATAACTAATGTCTGAAGGGAAATGGTGCAACACTGAAACTAAAGTTCACAGTTAATAATAGGATATTTCTACATTGCATATATTTCACTAGCAAATGACAAGATAGTGGCTTGCACAAATTTTTGTTTATAAAGATTAATTTTTGTAGAGTTAATATAGTAAATATAGATACTACTTGACTGCTATTTTCTCCTGAAAGTTTGTGAAATATGGAAGTTTCAGTGAAACTATTACTGTTCACATAATGCAGTATATTGGAAGTGCAGGAAGACAAAGTATTTAATAAGCTTTACTGATATTTTGGGTCTTCACAATGCTTTTTTGAAGCTAGATCAGCTGTAAAGGTATTCTCAAAGCTCAGTATGTTTTGGTAGCCTATGCAATTTTGCTTTGTTTTATTAACTCAGTTTGCTTTAAAAATGATGGTAATGATAAAATAATTATCCACCATCTCAGGAAGCTCCCCCAGATATGGAAGTCCAGCAATTAACTGTGCTATTTGTACTGTTGTGGTTATTAGGAAATAATAAATCAGGTATAGCACCATTCAATAAATTGATTAGTGGTTTATAATTTTTGTGGGGGTTTTTTGATCAGTATTGCTGACAAATTAGTTTTCTTATATTGAAGGTTATTAAAAATCTTCCCCTCAAGCAGGCGTTGCAGAGTCCTAAATTAGAAACAACGTTAATAGAACATGACTCACTGATGGAGAAAATGAACAATTGGAATTTCCAGATTTTTGACCTTGTGCAAGAAATGGGAGATCAGTCTGGAAGGATCCTTAGCCAGGTTTGTTGTCTTCTATCACATGAGGGAGAAGGGAGGGTGCTTGAAGCTGTTTTGCTTTTATATTTTATTTAAAATACAAAAAGGTTTTGTGTCCAACACATATTTGAAGACTGTTGTAAAACAGAATGTTCATTTTTCACATGCTCCATCTCATTGTAACCCATTAAAAAAGTGATTTGTTTATAGACAATTTGCTCTAAATTGGCTGAATTTTGTTTTCAATGTAAAATTGGTTAGATTTGTGGGTACTGGAATAGGCTTTGTAGTAATGTGCCATTTCCTGTAATTGTCTCCTGCTTTCAGAGTTGCTACCGTGTTTGTCAACCATTTCTATTTTTCTCTATTTCAGTAAAATATTTCTGCTAGAGCTACACCTGTGGGGGAAGGAAAGTGATCTTTTAGGCAGTCTTTTGCCTCTTGATCCTACAAACAATGGGATTTTTTTTTTCCATGCAGCTTTCTGCATGTAGTATCCCTTTTATCTCTTTCTGACTTACTATTAAACTCTCTGGTGTAGTTTAATGTTGTGCTGAAGCCGAAGTAGTGGCTGAGTGCAAAAGAATGAACCTCTATGCCCTTCCCCAGTCTTTCTCCTTCATCAGTGTCATCTGAAACTTCTGTCTCTCTCTTTATACTGGATTTAGAAATTGTGGGGCTGTAATATGAGCTAAATTTGGTTCTGACCTGAAACCTAAGTGCTTTTTTACTTGCTGGTATCTTAATTTTCTAAGTATTCTATCCTGAGTTAGAATGCATGTTTCTCTTGATTCGAAGGTAATGTTATGAACATTCTCCAGGAGGGAAGGAAACAGGTTAGAAGCAGTCAGGCACAGACAATAGACCAGCACCTATGCTGAAGTCAAGAAAAAACAATGGGGATAATTTAATTTTTGTCATTAGGTGCTATCTTTTCTTTCCTAATCACAAGTATTCTGGCTATTTCTTTGAGTCTTCAAATAGATGTTTGTTTTTGTTTTATTTGGTCAAAATTGACAGCACTTTGTCACCTCAGTTACTGACTGCTGTTAATGTGCAGTGTAGAATGCCACAATTCTTTTTTCAGTGGTATTTTCACAGTTGTCTGTCAGTGTTCTTTGATCCATATAATCTGGCATTACATTTGTGTGCAGCCTATAGGATAGTTCAAATCTGTAAGTAATTCAGTTAAGTAATGCGGGTTTCTACTTAACTCTACCAGAATTTGTGCATCAGTGCCTTCTGGTATAATGTGTATGTGTATTACCTCTACTCCTCTCCAGTCCTTTTGTCAGTTATGCTATAAGCATATGTATTTTGGTTAAAATCAAATAAAGGCTGCATTTTTACTGTTATTAGTTGTAAGACTCTCAGATTGGGTATGTATAAAGGAGACAATTAGGACAGCTGGAAGCAAGTCCCCTCATTTGCTCTTGTGTTGCTTGGAGAACCTCCCACCCTTTAGAGCTCATTCTCTCTCATGTGGTTGGGAAAGAGATACCAAAAAATTGGAAAGTTTTGTCTTACTTTGAAAAGCTTTCTCAATGTTTTCAGTCTGAAAGGGCTTTTATGTCTTTGTAGTCACCAAACTTTTACTTGTACACTTGCATATTTTTGTTGTGGATGTTCTGAGGACATTTTGATAGCTTTTTATAGGTTTCTTAAAAAAATACCTGAGATGCGAGTAGAAGAGAGGACTTGTTTGTCAAGGTCTCAAAAATACATACAAAATGCGGTGTGGCTTTATGTCTTTTTGTGTTAATAGATCTGCTACTATGATTAGGTAATCTGAATTTTTGAGTAATAAGTAAGAGTACAGATTTCTTCTGTTTAGGTCATATGAATGGGATAAAGCATGAGTTGTCTAATGTACTAAGAAAAGTTTGGTAAATATTATTAAAACAATCAGTTATGTGTATAATTTAGCAGTAGTAAAGTGGAGGTTTTTTATCCTATGTATTTAAGTGATTTTTTTTAATTTTGAATTAATTATTAAACATCTGACTGTATGACATCAGCTTTCAAGCAAACCTTAATAAGAGATCAGTAATTTTCAGCTCTTATCAATGAGCAAAATTTTAAAGGAGGATTATTTTTAGAATTGAATAAGCTGAGTATGCTTAGCTATTTTGATGTTTACAGGCTTAAATTCATTTTTGTGTATGTTTAGGTAACTTACACCTTGTTTCAAGACACTGGTTTGTTTGAGATTTTCAAAATCCCAGTTAAAGAATTCATGAATTACTTCTGTGCCCTGGAAAATGGCTATCGAGATATTCCCTGTGAGTAATATCCAATTGTATGTTTTTTCTTTTATATTTATGCATTTCCTTGAGGTATATTAATATTCAGTATGGAGGTATACAACGTATTTTTGTGATTATTTGTGTGATATGTCAGTCAGAATTTAGCAAAAAACAAAACAAACAAAAAACACCCAGTAAAGAAAAAACATTCCTAAACTACACTTGTTGATGTATAGGCTGAATATACTCTTAACAATTTGGAATGAATAGCTCAATCAAAAATACTGAAGTCAATAAGAGAACCTCACCTGATTTAATGGCAAATTGGATGAGTGTTGTAATTGAAGACTGGAAAAGAACTTTGACTGAAATCATTCATCAATCTGTTTAGAGCTGCCAACATAAAAAATTAAAAATAATGTCACAGCAGTTTTTACTGGTTCAGATGCCTGTAGGTGTCAAAGCAATATGAACGTTAGTGGCCATCACTGATTTAAAGGTTTCTATTAAGGAATGGATTACCATTCCTGACATTCAGATAGGATGAAGTGTGCTTAGAGGTTGTTTGACTTTTATCTGACTTTTTCTTAACAACATTCAATTATAGTGGCTACTCCCATTAAAATGCAATCTTTTCCTTAATATTTGAGATTTCTTTTATAGTAAATTTGGTCCACTGGATGTTTTGTTATTATTTATCCTTTGTGGGGGATGGATGGACCAGTACTCTGCTCATATTTAATGAATTTTCTTCTGTTTTGAAGGTCTGTTAAGTCACTTTTATATACAAAATTCAAATTTTCCTTTGTAAATCCTTGTTTTCTATGCTTACTGCTTTTTCTGATTTTTCCCTGGAGAAGACACAAAAGTGGCAAAATAAATACTACCAGATTTTCATATAGCACATCTTTTATTAAAGAGTATGCTTCATTTTATTGTCAGTCAGTGATTCTCTGTAGATCCTTTTTGCAGCATACAACAAACATTATTATACTGTAGTCTAGTAGGAGTATAATTTTTACAAAAACAATTAGATAAATAAAATTGATATAATTATTTAGATAGAAAAGTTCAGTTCTGTCTTGGATTCTTATTAATTTGGTTGCTTAGTCCTTTTACTTCCTTTTCTGTGATGCTTTTTTCCCCAGGTCTTTTTTGCAAAAATAGAACACTCAAAGAAGTTAATTACATGTTTAATAGGAGATAACAGAGGTGCTGGTCTTGTATTATATTAAAAATTATTGTCATTTACTATGTCAGCAAGTTTTCTCAGTTCATCTGTCTGTATATGATTCCTTTTTCTGATCTTGTTTCTCCACATTGTAATGTAAGTTAAACACAGTTGTTTTGGTGTTCATGTCTTACTGCATTTTAAGTTAAACTTTTTTGTAAGATACATAGACATTGTCTTATGCAAAGCATAAATACACATAAGCATTAGCTAGCTGATTATTTGTACGCGTTTGTGGAAACTACAGTGAGTTTACAACACAGGTATGAGAAAGAATGAGAGAATGACATTGAATAAAGCATTATGAGAAGTAGAAGGCAAATATAAAGTATTGTATCTGAGTAAAAGAGCATTAGAAATAGTTTTCTGTTGGTTCTTGTTTCTTCTTTATTTCCCCAAGGAAAAAATGTGTTTGCTTTTGGTTTTTTTTTTTAACGTGGATCTGTTTTAAAAGAATTTACACACAAAAACTTCAGTAAAGTGTGTAAAGTAACTCACCTATCTAATGTATTTATTTTTTAATTTTCAGATCACAATCGTATACATGCCACGGATGTTCTTCATGCAGTATGGTATCTGACCACACGACCCATTCCTGGATTTCAACAAATTCATAATGAGCACATACTGGCAACTGATATGGGTATGTATCCACATAGTTTCATAGTTTACTTTTGCTGTAAGAATGTTTCAATGAAATTACAATACATTGTACAAAGCCACTAATTATCATTATCACTCAAATAATATGACAGTACTGTTACATAGCATTCAGAAGTAAAATCCAATTGATTTTAGAATAGTTATTAGAATTGGCTTGTTAGCCAACAGAACTATTTCACTCAAGTTTTCTATGCTAAATAAAACCTTTGTATATTGCTATAGTCAGCACAGATTCCTGAATGATGTTAATATCCCTGTGTGGTATTAGGTAAATAATTAGTTTGAATACAGGAGCTCTAGGACTTTCCATTTTATGGACACTTAAAAAACTTTAGGATGTCCTGCAAAAATTAGTTGCCCTTGAGTAATGTCTTGAAATAGTGAAAGCTTTCCCTGAATTTTTAACATTGCAACTACCCTGTTGGACATGATGAATTTACTTCCTACTGGCCTTTTCAGTTGTGCTTCAAAATTGCTGGTTTATCTAGTAACATGATTTTTTTCTTAGATGAAGCTGATGGTGTTGTTCCTGATCAAGTCAGCTATATTTCTTCAAAAAGCTGTTCTATTACTGATGACAGTTATGGGTGCCTGGCATCAAACATTCCTGCCTTGGAATTGATGGCTTTATATGTGGCAGCTGCCATGCATGATTATGATCATCCTGGTCGTACAAATGCTTTTTTAGTAGCTACAAATGCACCACAGGTAAGAAATTCTTTATTCGGGAAACTATTTCTGTCAGAAAGGATAATAGTAAAAATAATTACTACTTAGCTTTGTTTTTTCTTTCATCTGCCATTTCTTTCCCCTGTATCCCTCGAAACTAGAAGGCAGTACATAATCAGGTAGTTTAATTAAGAAAAAAAGCAGAAAAGAAAAACATCTTGTTAGTGACTAGTCCTTAAGCTACAGAATATTGAATTCTCAATCTTAAGTTTCTTATGATTCTCTTCTTTTGTAGGCTGTTCTTTACAATGACAGATCAGTCTTAGAAAATCACCATGCTGCTTCTGCCTGGAATCTTTTCTTATCACGACCAGAATACAACTTTTTATCAAATCTTGATCACGTGGAGTTTAAGCGTTTCCGTTTCTTAGTGATTGAAGCAATCCTTGCCACAGATCTCAAGAAGCATTTTGATTTCCTTGCAGAATTTAATTCCAAGGTAAGTTGCATTTTACTGCCTGCACTGAGCTCGTCATGATATACTGATGTTTGTGTTGCTATTTGAATATTAGTTGATGTCAAAAAGTTGTATTGAAAAATTGTATATTAATGAGTTGTTTTAAATGATACAGATACACTATTTTCTTCATATAGAAAAATTTTATGTTGGTTTGTATATTGCCTGGTGGATCCACAGTAGACCCCCGTCCTATCTCATCTTAGAAATGAAAAATGACTTTTTTGACAATGTTAAGATTTTAAAAAAGTCTGTAGAAAAAAACAATGCAAGTGTCTAAGTGTAGAGCCTAAAAATATAATACCCAGAAATAGTTTTAACTTGCATTTGTTCAACCCAGGCCAATGATATTGACAGTCATGGTATAGAATGGAGCAATGAAAATGATCGCCTGCTTGTCTGTCAAATATGCATCAAACTGGCAGATATCAATGGCCCAGCAAAAGTTCGAGAGCTGCATCTGAAATGGACAGAAGGCATTGTCAATGAATTTTATGAACAGGTATGTATAGAAAATATGCATATTTTTAATTTGAGGCAGATGCTTCTGTTGCTGAATGTATACCTAATATAAACATTATTTCTTGTCAGGATGAAGTCAGATAAAGTATTTCTATCTTCTTATTCTGAATACTGACAAGTTATTTCTATATAAAACAAATTAACATAATCTTTCACTTCCCATCGGTTCTGTTAGAAGCTTGAAGATAAGCTCCCTACCAATGTTTGGAGATACTGAGAGCAGAGGTGAAGGGAGGATTATGAGATGTGCAAGTCTTAGAACGATCACGGAAAAGATATTTTAACTACATTTTTCATTTATTTAGTCTATGTTCCTATTGCCTTTGGTAAAAGATGCAATCAACTTCATTTATCTCTTTAAAATTAATCTTTAGAATTAAAATGTGCAGTTAACATTTTGAGAAGTTTTTTTTTCTTGTTGTGATCTCTTTTTCAGGGTGATGAAGAGGCAAGTCTTGGATTACCTATAAGTCCTTTCATGGATCGTTCTTCTCCACAGCTTGCGAAACTTCAAGAATCTTTCATCACTCACATAGTTGGCCCCCTTTGTAATTCCTATAACGCAGCAGGGCTGCTTCCAGGGCAGTGGGTTGATGAAGAAGAGGATGTAGAAAGTAATGAAGATGAGGATGGAGCTCAGTTGGAGAGTGACGATGAAGAAATGGAAGATGATCTCATTTTAAGTAAGATTTTATATTTCAGTGGGTACCTGGTTTTCCTTTACTAGATTTTAGGCATAGCTATCGTGATTATCCTTATGAAGTTAAACGCTATTCTCATCCATGTTGCTATTCAAATATTGTGATTAAGCATCCATGATTGTTTGCTTGAATTTGCATCTCCTTTCCACCTTGGCATTATTCTGTCTGTGTGTAAAATGTGATCTCTTTCAATCTCAAAAAATAAAATAAAATAAATACTGCTTTAAATTTTACAGAAGCTCAAAGAAAAAAAGGTAGAAGAGTATTTTGCCAGTTAATACACCATCTAAGTGAAAATCACAAAATATGGAAGAAGGCGATTGAAGAAGAAGAAAAAAATAAAGCAGAAGGAGCTAAACCTCTAACTGAGATCTCATCTTTACCTCAAGCAGACGAAATTCAGGTTATTGAGGAAGCTGATGAAGAAGATGAGCGGCAGCTAGGAGAAGAAAAGACATGCTGAGTAAACTCCAGTCGTGTTCAGTACGATGATAGGATGTCCTATTTTTTTCACTGTGCAGACTTTAGCCTGATGCATTTCACTTAAAATTGAAAGGCCTTAATACTGTGAGAGGATTCTTTCTGCTCCAGTGGAATCCCACTCCTATGCACTTTCACCACACAGAATACAAAACTTTACTCAAAAAATTAAGTATTGTAATGTAACCCTGATGCAAAGTTCTTTATGCCTTAGTTGGTATAAAATAACCTGATACAATGCTGCCTTGCTGAATATGGATCTCTTATTTTCCTTGAGGTACCTGCAATTTTTAGAAACATTCAGTGACTTCAATTACCAAAGTGGCAAGAACTTTTTGCTAACAAGGATATGTTTGATGACTTCTGATATTCTTGTGTATTTCATGTTGTTTTTGAACATGAAGAAGGAAAAATTCTGTGCCTACCTGAAAACTATATTCCCGTTGCAGTGCAAGCCTGTTGTGGGGTGTCTACGTTAGTGCAATCGTGTGCTTAATGTAGTCATCTCAGAGCAACTACTCAAGGACTGTGGCAGAAATGCTAAATTTTGATACTTGTGGTTTAAAATGAGAAAAAATCAGGTGCATCTATTTATGATGCTTTTTATTCTTGTGCATAATCTGATGGTTTGAATTTTTTTTTGCAGAAAATATTCAGGTTTGCAGTGGGTGTTCATGATAGTTCATTGAATATGAGGCCATTATCATCTGTTGCCTTGCTGTTTTGTGGTAAAACATTAAAAATCTGTTCAGCTACTTAAATTATTGAGGGATTTTATTCTGCTAGTTATAATGCTATGTTTCCTGCCCTTACTCAGGTTCCTGTTTAAAAAACAAGTCAACAACACAATAGATTTTATCCTGTACCAATTTCTGGTATTGAATTGTAAAGAAATAAGATCGTATTTCATTTATTCTTTGTATGTAAAACTTTAGGAGAATTAAAGATTTTTTTTACAAAAGATAGAAACTACTGTTTCAAAAAGACTAGTGTATTTTAACGTGCCTTGCATCTTTTCCTCTATCACAGACATAGCTTACATTGCCTCCAAGTTTGATGTGCATCCAGAAATATACATATGGAAAGGAGATATGAAAACTTCGTGTAAAGCCTAATAGTAAGATAAACATCACTGTGTGTAGTAGACTTAAGATCATTTAGTTTTAAGATAAGAAACTTAATCCACAATCCATACAAACATATATTTTAGGAACAATACAATTGTAGTGCTAATTGCAGAAATAAAAATGCATAAATTAAACGGCAAGTAAATCATCACCTTATGCAAGCCTCAGTGAAAACATTGCTTTAAAGTACACTTTTTAATACTAAGCATTTATATGCAGTGCAGATGAATGGCATTAACAAATACACATGTTGCTGATGTATGTTAGCATATTTTTGTTTACATTTACATTGGCTTGAAAAAGCTGAAACATTCCTACAGTAATCTCATGTAAATTTTGTTCTGTTCCACACAACTTAAAATCTATTCTGCTCTTTGACCAGTTTAAATAACTGAGAAGGATTCCCCACCCTACCCTAATGAGCTGTTTGTGGATTGTCTTTCGAAGACCACTAAGTTGTACTTTTCTATTCTACCTTATCAGTGTCAGATTCCCCTTTGCTACCATTATTACCTTCAGTTTTTTATCTCAATTTTACTTCAGTTATTATATATTGTTGTTTAATTGATTTTGTTTGTTTAATTGATTTTGTTTGTTTTATTGATTTTGTTCCACATGAGCAGTGTTAAGATCAGATATTTCTGTCATTAACAAAATACTGCACTGCTGAGGCTGGCACTTACTGATCATTCACTTGTATTTGACAATTGCTGTTCAGGTATTTCCCTTACAAATTTGAAGACTACAGAAATTATGCTTGTTCCAATATGCTGTTTTCTTAGCATCCCGTGTTTAGCCTGTGTATTTGTGTGTTGAAAAATGCATTTTAATGCTCCTTAGTTTAATTTTTCCATGACTTAAAAAAAAAAAAAATGCAGATGTGCTTGTCTAAAGTTAGTGTTAGTCTTTTGCATGAGAAGTTTCCATTTAGCTGAATTTTAAAAGGAGTATCATTAAGAATTATTATAAAGAGACAATCAGAAGGTAAAAAATAACTTTATCTTTTATTAAAGCATTGACAGCAGTTCTATCTGGTGACAACATTGCCAACAACTTTATCCCATTTTTCTCTTATTTTCTTTAGAAATATTGAAACATTTTTTAAATTCAGGGAAAAGATGTCTCACTGTTTATTAAACTATAGTCCCAGTATGTGTTTTCAATTAGATATTTTCAAATTGCAATAGTTTACTTTGATGCTTAGGTGTGAATGTGTTCAAAAGCATCTTATTATGCATGTTATTTACGTGTATATAATGTGACTTACTGTTTCCCTAGAGCTAATGTCATCAAAGGTTGCTTCAAGGCATGTTTGCAGAAATGGAGGTAACTTTAACTGAAGCACTCTAATCTTTCAGGAATACTGATGGAAAGTTACTTGAATGTTGTTTGGGCTGTTGTCAGCAACATATATCCTTACGAAGCAGGTCATGCTTGTTCTGGTAACAGACTACTGAAAAGTTACAACTAGTTTTTATCTGTGTTCACATTTCTGTTCAACATCTACCAGGGTAGGCTACGGTGCACAGAGAAGCACACAGAACAACTTTAATGTATTTTCTAAAGCAGCAGTCACTTCTTGTTTGATCAAGAAGTAGACTAAATTAGCCTACACTGAATTCTATTGCTACCTGATAGATATTCTTATCGCCAATAATATTTTTGTTTTTGTCTTCACAACACCTTTCCTGTCAAAACAGTCTACCATCTGCTTATTGCCCTCCTTTACAATGTAGGTTGGATTACTTGCTCCCATGCACACAGTACACTCAGAACTACACTGTGAAGTTAGTTTCCTGTAAGGAGCCAATTCCCTTTATGCTCTGGAGACCTCTGGGTGTCATGGTGATACTAAAGAGTCAAAGACAACTACTTGCCTTCTCTTTCTGTGAGTTATTCCTTCACAGTCAAGTCAGATGGTGAGTTTTAGACTGAAAACGGAAGGATTGGTGTAATATTACTTCAGGTAAGTTCAAGTTTACAATGTTTGAGTAAGGTCTGATTTGCTATATACATAAAAACATTTTTTACTCTGTATTTCTTTCATTCAACTTGGTAGTAAGAGGATTCCGCTGGAGGAGAGAAAAGCATTTTAAGTCCTTTCCTGAGGAAGAAGCAATCTTCACTTTGCTTTCAACCACCCTTTTCAAGTGGAAAGGAGTGGAGTGTGTTCTCATAGGCGTCGAGACTGGTGTCAAACACAACCAGCAACAGGTGAATCAACACGGAGTTGGCAAAATTCAGGAGCTCACTTCTACCTCTAGTGCTTCCTCCTGGGCACTTGTAGTTGAGGCTCCGCTTCTGATTGTTCCAGAAGTATACCAAGAATTTGAAGTCATGCAGCCTGAAACTAAAAAAAAAAACCAAAAACAGTACCTTCCCTTTCATCCAAAAACCTTTCAGAAGCTGTTGAGGGGTGCAGAACTGTAGGGTTTATTTGCTAGTACTTGTGAGAGCAAGAATTCCACACTGATACTAGACTAACAGTAGAGGGATAGAATCATCAGAGGTGATGAATATTAAAAAACAAAAAGTAGGCATAAATGTATTGGATTTTAAATACATGCAAAAGATTTTCACTTATACAGAAGAGAGACTAATGTTTTATCATTTCAAGCCAGCTTGTTGTCTTTAAAGGACATGGAAACATGACTGTCATGGTACTTCTGTTGTTTAATTCAATACTTCTTTGGCTTAATAGAAACAAAAATTGAGTCATGCTGCTAATAACAATACAGCTATTATATGTGAAGTAGGGATGCAAGTTTAAGAAAACTGATTTTTTTTTGTAGCTTATAATTTTTAACATAGTTATAAAACATGCAGAAAACAAATATGAAGTTGACTAAAATAGATATAACAAGTATGATCAAGGCAGTATATTTTCTTTCCTTTCTCAACCTTTCCTCAGAATGGTTTCTGGACAATTAGATTTCTCACTTCTGTATAAATGCAAATGAGATGATCAATTGCTTTCATTTTTGCAATGAGGAATTTTCCTTCTGATATCTCCAGAATTAAGCCTTCAACTTGCTGTAATGATCATACTGTAACTTTTCAGAGATGAGGATAGCAAAAGAACACAACTGTTAACTGGTCTTAACAGATCCATCTGATCCCAGTTTAATGGGGTCACGAACAATTAGTATTCTTTCTTCTGCGTAATGAGGAAGAATAATGACTAATATTTCTGAGGTGTAACAAGAAGGAAAGCTTATGAACAGTAATGCTCCTAGCAGTGTGCATATTCCAACATCCTTATGAATACATCAGATATACAGTTCCTACCTCAAGACATATATGTACTTATACACAAGTCATAACCATTAAGACCGATTGCTCAGTTTTGTTGAACATTTTCACTCTTTAAGACACTTCTGGCTCAGGCTTGAAATAATACTTCTGGTTAGTCTCACTTCTATTATTTTTAATACTCTAAAATGGCAGAGTAAGAAGCAATTGTTTGTTTTGCTAACAATAGCATTCAGCTGAAGAGAATGGTTTCAGTAAAGTAAGGCTGATTTTCTTTGGTACTGAGATTGAAATGTCTGTCTAGAAATCACCAGACTTAAAATGCTATGTTGTAATTCATTCAGGATACTGAATAATGGATGTTTAATGCACCTAAGGGACTGATGCACAGTTCTAAGTGATACAGCTGACCAGACACCCTTTAAAAATTGCTCTACACAATCAGAAATTTTTGACTGGGAGGCTTCTTCTGGAATCTGTATGCTGTGAGTCATCTTTTTGTTTCTGTACTGCAAGAGATCACAGATGTTAGCAGCTAGTGTCTGTGCTAGGTTCTGATGCTGTATTACCTGGCAGGACATTAATATCTGCAAAACAGAGGCTATAAGGCCTGTACAGAAGATAAACTTTCTATCACGTGATTTGTCTGTGAGTTTTTAGTAAAATAGAAACAGAAATGTCTTAACAGTAAACCAGTAGAGTCTTTAAATAATGAGATGGCATAGTGTTTCAGATGATTCTTATTGTTCACCTTGTGATTTGTCCATGTTCTAAATATTTTGCCAAAAAACAGGTGATGATTCACTTCTGACTCATTGTTACAGATCAGCAAAACCCTTTGCACCTTGGAAGAGATCAAAGTATTTCCATTTTACTTGTGTATAAAACAAAGACTATTGCTTGGCTTAAGAGCTATTATGCAAACAGTCTTGATGTTGCTTTTTGCAAGTGCTAGTTAGGCATGAAATTTTTCTCTTATCTGTGGTCGTTCAATTGGGTTTTCTTGTTGATTAATCTCTGTGGTATTGCTAATTTATCTGATGCCTATTTTAACTAAGCTTCCTCTCACTCAGAAGTGAATGAAGAAGCATTTATCTTTGAGAATGAATTTCTAATCATTTTGTTCTATTCAGTGTAATTAAAGTTACCAATATACCATTTCTAATTTCAGATGCTACACTCCAGTAAGGGTATCTGTCCATTGGATAACTGAATTCCTCTACAGATTAGCAAAATAATCAGAATAATCTTTTCAGTGTTTCTAATGTTTAGGATAGTAATTTAGTCTATCTCTTAATAGTAATTTAGTCTATCTCTTAATAGTTAAAAATAGTCTAAGGACTGAGAAACTTGTCACACACTGAAAGAGATTTTCTTTCAGTATGAAGGAAGTCTTACAAGGTCTGACAAACAGTTCTGAGAAAATAATATTGCTGGGTGAGATGAGTGAACTGCGTAGGTTCCATAGGTACGTTAGGTTGGAAAGGACCTACAAGATCATTTAGTCCAACCATCCTCCTATCACCATCCCTACCCACGAAACTACTAAATCACTTAACAGCGTAACTTACTGACCTCCTTTCTGGACCTATATTTTAAGCATAAGCATTAGAGATGGGTTTCATATGAATTTTCAACTTCATTTTAAGGATCAATAAGAAAATGTACAAAATGATAGAAAAAATGCTCAGTAAATGAAAAGCTTTAACATTATGAGTGGTAATGCATCTCACACTGGAAAGTCGTCTTATTTGTTGAGTAAGAAAGTTAGAGTCCCTTGCAGGGAAAAGGAGGGAACTCCAGTAAATTCTGAAGTACAGCTAGAGTTAAGATTGTGTATTTATGTTCTTTTTTTTTTCATAGGTATATATCCATGTAATACCTATATAGATACAAGAAAGATCATAAGTATCTAGCTTTTTTTCCTGGAAAAATTAGACCCATGAGGTAATGTTATGATGCATGCTCATCAGCAGCACTATTATTTTACCTGAGGTTATTGTGCAAGTTAAAGACAACCAGAGAGCATTTGGGCTGCTTAAACTGGGGTACGTTTAGAGAGAAATTAAATTACCTTAGAGTAACTAAAATTCTTTAAGGTATTTTATCCTCAGTTGTTCCATCTAATTTGCATTCCTTGCTTGTATGAAATTATACCTGCATTGCCTATTTTGTGAAGGTCCTGAGCAATGACAGTCATCTTGTTTTCCCTCATTTTAGTGGGAGCAGAAGATTATTTGGTTTGGTCCTTCTTGTTTAGATACTAGCAGTGGGATTAATTTGATTCAGCATCCTAACAAATTAATAATAATGGAAAAAGCTGTTGTCTATGTGTAAGCACGTAACATATAAGTATATATAGCATACTCTCATTTTCAGAAGTCAGTTTATATGAGTTAAAAATATTTCCATTAAGTATTTTAGTACTAGTCTAGCCAAGTAAGTCAGCAGGTGAAAACAGCAAGGGAAAAAATGTATTCTGCTTTCTGTTACATTACTATAGGCTGTTATAAATAACATGTAAAATTTTGGGCAAGCAGCCATCTGCTGCAGTAATAGTAAGCTATTGGATTAGATTGCACATTCCTGATTTGCTCCATTATTTTAATGGATTTAATCTATTTGGAATGTTACTTATTCAAGAGAATGTAGCAAACATAATGTCCCTTGAATTCTGGCAGTCTTCCTAAAAAATGACCACTCTGAGTATGGGTTCTGCCTAATTCTAATTTGACAGTCTTCAGAAATATCTAAAGGGATAATCTAGAAATGGAAGAATCTGCTGATCTTCAAATTGTATGAAGGACAGAATAAGGCAAAATGTTTCCTGAACTGAAGTTTAATTTGATCTTGATCAGACACTGGTTTTGTCTAATACTAGTTACCAAAGTAAGGACAGAACCAAAACAAAACCTCAGACATCCAGCTGCTATGAAAATCCATGTCTGTACCTTCTCAGACCGATTATACTGAGAATTTACCCTCTCAAGCTTGTATTTAATAGTCCGTTGCACTTGACTGTATTCTCTTGTTTTCATTTTCCTTTTGTCTTACCCTAAGATAAAATCTGATCTGGCACGCAAACAATTATGATTATTTTTCTGTTTATCCTTAAGCCTTATGTTTTCCAATTCAGTGTATTTTTTGCAAAATTTATGTACTATTGTTCTCTCTCTTTTTTAAATGACTTCATTATCTTAGTGTTGTTTTTCTGAACTTGTTACTTTTTCAAGTGAACATGCTGTCGTAATTGAAAGCATAATCACCCTCATCTACTCGCTAGTATTTGTACCAGTACAAACCTTTAGGCTCACCCCAGGATAAAAATATGGACATTAATGTTGTATTTTCACTACACAGACAACCACAGACCTAATTGTGTAGCTCAGCTGCACACCAAATCAAGGCAGAGCTTGCTAGCTAACTCAGCTCAAGCTACTTCAACTCGTGAATAACTAGCAGACATTCAGAACTCAGAGAAAAGTACATTCTATAAAAGTGATGATTGAGATTGCTGTGGGAGAATACTATGACCTTATGTCATGGTGCATGCTAGGCAATGCAAGTTAGAAGCAGAGCATGGGAGCAATATCTATTAGCTGATTTTATAATTTCTTAATGATTCTGGGTAAATATCCTCACTGTTCATTATATACATAATTCCTCATCTACAGTGGTTTCAAGATAATCACCTAGTTTCTAGTTTAAAGGTATTTCAGCTTGACTGCCGTTCTTTTCTCCTAACTGAAGAGACCAGCTTTTTGTACTCTGTATAGACAGCTGTAGATTGTAATAAAGTCATTATTAAGTTATATTTTGTAAACAAAGTGAATGAATTGCCTTGGATGTGTGATTAGCCTATGTGTTCATCAGTGCGTTTCTGTGATGTACGTTCTGGAAACATGCTTGAGCTCCAGCTCAACCAAAACGAACAGTGGCAGCTACAACCAAGTCTGAAATAATAAATCATGTCAACAGAGAAGCATATTTGTTTATACATAGATCTGCCCTGATATTATCACATAATAAATGCTCAGTTCATAAATCAGTACAAGTAGATTGCAGGAAGCAAGAACACATGGCATAAACACTTTCTTAGTTACTCTCTTAGCTCTATAGAAACAGAACCAAATTTTAAATGCTCTTATATTTATAGACAACATATCAGGACACAGTATTCAAGGAATGCTTGTGCCAGCAACAAATACATATGTAGTTTCTGTATATTCATTCAGTATTCTATCAGTGTAAGATCTTTTGGCTGCAGAGTTAAAGCTTGTGTTTAAAAATTCACCATGAATCCCAACTTCTTTTAAGAATTAAAGCTTTTCAGAGTGAATTTCCTTCATCCTTTTCCTGTGTTCTGTGCCATTGCCTTGTAGACATATGAATTTATACTTGGATACATCCACAAAGGCCAAAAGGGAAGATCTTCTATTGATATTGGATCTGACTCATAAAAACATACACCTCAAGATGGAGAGATTGTAATGTGTATCTATGAAAATAATTTGGTTGATTTACATTCATGGTTACCGATTAATAACTTCAGGAATGTTAATGGAAAATGATGATCTCGTTCTGGAAACGTACCTGCACAGCAGTAGTACTAAAGGGGGGATCACCAGAACAAATGCAGAAAGATTCATGACTTCACCTCAAACGTGCATGTTATGGCTGAGTCTAGTTAGTGGCAAGGAACATCTGGAGGCATACAGAATTCCACTGAACAGAGATTATGCAAACTTCCTACAGTGCAAAGTCAGTGCACGTCATGCCATCTGGTGCAACACTGTAATGCTGCCTACAGTGTGGATGCAGAATCATCCTCCACTTGGAGTACGCTGAAGTTTCTCTTGCAAGAAAAAACTAGTCAGCAGAATCTATGTTCAGCGATGTTGAAGGATAAGGAGTTCTTAGTATGTACGGTTGAGCATGTTAGGAACAAAACCAAACCCACCAATATCTTTTAGCTATACTATGACATTTCATGTGGGGAATAAAAAGATATTGAGAATGTGATAATGCTGGAAAAAAAAATGATGAAAATGTGAACTACAGAATGAATATTTGGAGAAAAAAGTCAACCAATGTGTTTTCATCACAGAATGAATACATTAATTCCCCAAAAAATGTAAGTAGCAGCCATTTATGTCAGGCATTTTACATTTAGAAAAAATTCACCAGGAAACCAAAAATGTATCTAGTTCCTGGAGTTCATTACAAATCAATCTTAACAAGATGGAGAAGTACCAGAGAACTGGAAAAACGTATATGGCAGTATTTCAAATAGTTAAATTGGATGTCTGGGATAATTCTAAGTCAGATATCTGAGGAAAAAATAACGAAGAGCTGATATGAAATGAAATATAGATATCTATATTATTATATCTAGGCATACATTTATAGAAAAGGTAGTTTGTCAGAGGTATTTGATTGTTTGAATGAGATTGTAAATTGGCAGATAACAGTAAAAGGTTAGATTCTTTTATATAAAGGCTTTTTATGAGGTTTTGATTTAGAAATCAGAATAATATATAATCAATACAGTTCTCATTAGATGGACTGAAGACTAAATGAGAGATCCCTAAAATTAAGGGAAAAGCAAATTATCGCTAGCCTGATGTACTTACTGAGAGTAACACCTTGAAAACTAGTCCTTGATATTTTTTTAATCCTCTTCCTGCTTCAATTATGACTTATTTGAAACATATTTAACTAAATGATGCTCTGCAGCTCTTGTTACTTGGACGGAAAACCTAGATAGTAACAAAACTCTGGCAAGGAATACAAATTGGGGATATGGAAAGAATTACCATCGGTCTAGAACTAACTGTAGCTTTGAAAACTCTTCTTCCATGTGTTTCTTCATACTGGAAAGACCTACATTTGGAAGATCTGACAGTTTTTGCATAAACATTTCACAAACACCCAGCAGCTACTTAATGCAGACAAAAGAACAGCCTCAGTCTTGACAGCGCTGAGAAGCTCAGCAGCTTTCTGTTCTGTACTTATTCTGTATGCCAAAATCTTAGGAGCAGATTATTTGCAGCTTTTATGGGAATCAGGTTTATAACCATCCTTTCCTTTTGAAATCTTAAATCTTTACAGAAAGGTAGCTCAGAAAGAAGGGTTGCAACTCTTCCCTCTTCAGAAAGAAACATAATTTTGAGAAGTTCTCCATGGGACACATGGGTCTCATACTTAGATGGAGTAAGTAATTGAATTTGGATCTACTGCATCTTAAGTCACAGAATTGTAGGGGTTGGAAGGGACCTCAAAGTCCATAGACTATTAAGTGGACTGATACTAGCTGTATTTGATTGAAACTTTTCTGTTGCTATTTCAAAAGAAAGGAATTATTTCAGCTCAGCGTGAGCTGAAAACCTCAAATTAGAAATGTCAATTTTCTGCCTTTGAACTTTCCTGCAGCTCCAAGTCAAAGCAAAAGGTGCAAAGACAGCAAGATTCAACATTCAACCTTTTTTGTAAATAGCTGTTCCCACACTGTGAGTACTTTTCTGAATGCTATTTTGAAATCCCACTACCATCCACACAGTATAGACTTGTGCACTCACTGTATTCAGAGCACTAAGTCCTCCTGTAGGGCCTTGCACACTTAAGTCACTTTCTCTCAATAACCATAAAGCAAGAGCTGTGAAGCAGAATCAAAAATAGGACTACCAAAAGTCAAATAGTTTTTATGCTTATAATCTGTGCTTAAAATCCACTTAAAACTTGTTTCTCCCTACCATACTCTCTCCTCTCTTTCAACAAGGTCTCTTCTTCTGCCAGACTCACGAGGAGACCCTTACTATAGCTGCACTTGACTGTCCTAGCAAAGACAAGTTTTTTTAGACTACTGAGGCAGAGCGTAATTGTTATGTAATGTTTTGTGTTGGGAGGAAATGGAGGATGTGTCTGGAAATGCAACTAACTAGCAAAGAGCATTTCTGTAATTGTCAGGAGCTTAAGAATAATGGAACACATTGTGTATGTTACTAAACGAAAAGCAAACCATAAAAGACATCAAAAATGAATCATACAGTTATCTGGCTTACTAGAAAATGAAGACCATATAGAAATATTGGGAATGATGAAGGATTGAAATGCTTTAACTGCTGATTTGATTGTCAAGGCTGCAAACAATAATTTCTTAGTTACAGAATTTTAAACTTATCTTTAAAATCTTTTTAGCTATGTGAATTTACTAGAGAATTATAAATAATAGCTTTGCTGGAGAAATATATACAGGATTTCTACAGATAAACCTGAGTATAAAAATTTATTTTACTCAGAGCCATATACTCTGCGTTATAAAAAAAATTCTCTCAAAGTGAAACAGCTTGCTAAGAAACCAAAGCTGAATCAGAAGTTAGATTCAAAACGAACTTTAAACACGGAATTTGTTTTATATTCTTGATTGAGAGTTGGTTTCTTTGTGAAAACCAAGGAAAAAAGAAACCATGAGTTTGTGTGCAAATAACCATAGTTTGTCATTAACACTTCTGTTTTTCCAACTGGAATACATTTAGAAATAGAAAGCAAGTGACTCCTTTGCAGAAACTTGGACTGCTGTACAGTGTGTGATAGGCTAGACACTTCATCGTCTTTCTGCACAAATGAGGTATGGCTGTGGTTGCAATGTCATGCCTAATCTTGGTTTGAGATCTGGAATTCTGCCATGTGGGAAACACAGGTGAAACCGTTGTAGTAACGAAGTGAAAAATAAGAACAGTTCCATTCGAGCTAGCTGTTCCCCAAGACAGTGTCTTCTTCCTAGATTAGAAAAAAAATGTTTTTGAGAAGACTTCTATAATTATTTACGTTACGTTTTCACTCTTGTGAATAAGAAATTATGGTTTTGTGAAACACATGAATGGATTACAAATTCTTGAAGTTATAAAATCAAATAAGCACAAAGAAACAAAACAAGCAATAAAGATAGAATGTATCGCATCTAACTTAGGCCATTTAGATGTTGTACTTCTAGTCCAAGATAACTACCTTGGCTCCTTTTATTTTTTGGAGGAAGAGTTCCCCAGGGTAAGTCTTTCCATGGAGTGCAGAAGGAGGCATTTACTTTATACTGATAATCTAATTTTTAGGTTACTATTCATATATGAGATGAATTACCCCCAATTATAGGCATCAAAATCATCTGTAAGTTAGGGCTCCCAGATTTAATGGGTAGGGATTTAATGCAGTGCTATATGCTGATCTCCCTCAGAAAAGTACCTGCAACTTCTGATGCTGACCAAAGAGCTGAAATTTGAAAGCTAGCTGTGAATATCACCTGTTTGCAACAGCTACAGCAGCAAATGACTATGTACATTAACTCTGGAACAAATGGCACTTTGGTGCCATGATGATCTGGTATGTATAGATTCTGTAGATAAGGAGATACAATACAGGTGGTATTTTTTTCTTGGTTTGTATAATAATGATTTTATTTATATAGAGGATACTATCCTAAAACATGCTATGCTATGCCAAGAGTGCATTATATTGAATATATCTTAAAAATAGCTGTTTCATCAGAACTGTAGATTTAAATCATGCTGTTCATTTCTGATTTATTGCCATCACTTTTACATTGTATGTTCCTGGATTTATGAGAAGGAACAGTGGAAGGAATAGTTCTTACCTAATGAAAAAGGAATAAATGCATCTTTCTTGACAAACTGTCCGCTGCTGTCCAAAAATCTCTCAGGAAAAAACACTTCTGGGTTGTTCCAATATTTTTCATCAAAATGTACAGAGTAGAGGTTTGTAATAACTGTAGTGCCTTCAGGAATAGAGTAACCACGTACAACAGTATCTTTGGAGGTTGCATGAAAAATACCTAGTGGAACTATGTTACAGAATCTTAGAACTTCATGGAGAACAGCTTCAGTGTAAGGCATTTTACATTTCTCTTCCAAGGCAGGCATTCTGTTTGGGCCAATGACTAAATCGATTTCTTTTTGAACGTGTCCTGTTAGGAAAAGGAATAAGTGAAAAATCCTTTATGTTTTATAGTTTGAAAATATACTTTTAAAAGAATACTGAAACGTGACATATCGTACTAAAAATATAGTAGCTTATATATTTTTTAAGTTTAGACTCAAAATTAACTTTTAGCAATAAAATCATGCTTTAACATACTCTTTTGTGCTTGAGTTTGCTATTTCTTTAAAGTGAAGGGAACAAGCATGACTGCAAAGATAATATACTTTAAATACCTGATTGGACACAGATAACACTGACGTTGCCTAATTACACTGTCACTTGTCTAATTCTGCTGACTCTTTGAGATTGACACAGTATAAAATCATTCGCTCTTAAACTGAAAATAATTCTTGCTGTAGTGCATCAGATAAGAACTGCAGTAGCAAGATTCTGAATGTAACTGAAAGGAAAAAAATTCAATCAGTCCTCTTTTTTTTTTTTAGCTATCTTAAAATTAGGTTTGTAGGAATAAGACTATTTGAAAAAAAATCTCAAAGGCGTTCAGACCTTTTTTTTTTTCCTCATAAACTTTCATTGTTGAAACAGTGAAACAGCCCATAATTAAAACAAATTGGAACTTTTACATTTCATGTGAAAATAATGAAAATCTGGGCAACGACAGAAAAATTCTACCAAGAATCACCAGGTTCTTCAATCTGAAGTGACACTATTTCTAATCAAAATGAAGAGTTGGGAAACAGCTTAGTGAAAATGCATTCTGTAATGCAGTGATATATATGGACGTATATTGTAAAAAACAAACAAAAAAAAAAGTAACAGCAATTTTAATTTTTATCTAGGTGAACTGATATCAAATTCTGATTCAGGAACGTGTTGTACTGCATTATCTAAGATCAGAAGATTATTTTAGGTGAGTGGTTTTCTACAAAACTGGCCAGTGTATAGGAGACAATGTTTTTCTTAATCTCTATAGAATGATATGTTGGTCAGATCTCAAGGAGTTAGGATGTTTTTAGTCAATCTTTCTGACTACTTATGGCTCTTATAATACCTTCTTTCAACACAAATATGCATCCTAAAACTTAAGTGCTTAGAAATATTTTATTTTAAAAAAATCTCCATAATAAGTTTTAAAACAGAATTTAATAACATGCTAAAATATTATCGTAATTCATTTTAAAAATTGCAATAGGAAAGTATATCAATTCCTCAAAATGTCAAATTTCTTACCTTGAATGTTTGGATAAAGAGCCATAAATAACACTGCCCATCTTAAGACATTTGTCGTGGTTTCTGTCCCAGCTATGATGAGTTCTCCAACAGAGAAAATTAAGTTTTCTCTTGAATATGTAGATTCTGGATCATTTTTGTTGCAATCCATCTCATCTAAATACGCATCTATAAAATGCCGAGGTGACTGGGGCTTCCTGTTTTCAGAGACTCGTTCTATAAGCTTTTGAAGAAAGTCATAGACTTCAGCTGCATTTTTAAACAGCTGCTGGTGTTTCCCAAATGGCAAGATACCAATCCAAGGAAACGCATTATATAAAAATACAGAGGCACTAGCAGCTAATTCAATATTTTCACTGAATATCTCAATCATGTGCTGAAATTCAGTATCTTCATATGTAAAACGTTCTCCAAAAATAATCAAATTAGTAATGTTTGAAACAGCGTTTGTTATCAAGTGTTTAAGATCAAATGGTCTGCCTTTGTAGGTATCGATGGCATCAAGGAAAAACACAGATTCTTCTGAAATTTTGTGTTCAAAGGACCTTTGACCATATCCAAAAGTTCGAAAGGTATTTACAGCTAATTTGCGATGCTCTGTCCATCCTCTGCCATATTTACTGTTCAGTAAGCCTGAAAAAAAATATTTTGACACAGCATTTTATGCAGTGCTTTATTTTTCCCCAATAAGACAATAAAATTATTTAATTTTTAAAAGATTGCTTGAACAACCCTTCTGCCTCAAGGCTGAATTGGTTTACCTGTGCTACTTCTGACAAGCATTTTATCTAGCTTGTTCAAGTACTCTATTGTACCTCTTTTCAGCATCTCCAGAGGTTATGTGCCATGAGGAGCTGGGGCTGCCAGTCTACTTCTGATAAATGTGTTTGAAGTTGACATGGCCCCTAATGTAGTTGCGTTAACGTGTTCTAAAAATAAAAATAAAATAACCCAAAAACCTGAACCTAAGAAGGAACAAGGTGCAATTTTTAATGACTAGGTGCAATTTTTAATGATGTGGCTGAAATCTGTATAATACAAGGTAAAAAAAGATGGTGCAGAACAGATGCTTCAAAGCCAGGCAGAAAACAAAGAAACAGAATGGAATTGCCAAGAAGCAATACTGACATTTAACCTCAGAAATTAAGTTTGAGGTGCTGCCCTTAAACTTATTAAAATTTCCAAAGTTCCTCATACACCTGTATCTCAATATTAAAAGCCAATTTAATATAGATCTTAATAAAAAAGCCACAGAAATATTTGCCAACTCAAACAGAACAAGTCTACACAGAAGGCAAGATGATTTGCAAGGAAATATGCTTCTCAGAGTTCATACTAATCAACTGGAAGAGTTCTAGTAATAGATCAGTATAGTTCCTTCAGAATACTATTGCATTGCTCATAGCTAAAAGCTAAGAGATGCTTCAAAGCTAATTTGATTACCAGAAACAAAGAAAATAGTCAATTAGTGTCACTTGGAAAGCTGAAGAGGAGAGAGCATGGAGATAAAAAAAAAATAAAAAATGACATGCATCTTGCTATGGAATGTAGCCCAGAAATGACTGTCCTTTCTGGACATCAAGTATTTCATGATAGGAGATAAGGTAGAGAAAACAACTAGAGCAAATATTTCATGTGATAGTATATCCTAATACAATCTTATGGACAAAATTACATTTCTGTTTGAAGACACTGGCACTTACCTCCCATGTTTGTCAGCTTCTTAAACAAAGGAAGAGATGGTCTGTCTGCAAAAATTTCACTTTGGTGGACAAGGCATTCTTTCACTGCATCATAGCCATTCAGTACAATGGCAGATATACCTCCCAAATCAAGACTGAAAATCTTTAGGGGAAAAAACAAAAATTATAAAACGCTATTACAACCAAATATTACCAAGAAATAATGAAAACAAGCAAAGACAACTAATGAAGAAGTGAAACAACACTAAACTTCAATTCAAAATATGGACTTAAAAATACAGCAATAAACTTCAGGAGGACATGGAAGTAACCAGAGGGTTCTAGTACTGATTCAACTGTGGTGTCAAAGAGTTTCTTGTGAGCCAAATTAGTCTCTGTCAAAAGATACAGTAAGTTAGCCTATGCTACATTCTGCTTTGCAGTGCACCTAACGTGACCGAACCTCCAAAGTAAGGATTGGGAATGCTTTCAAGTAGTCATCAAAAAAATACATATTAAAAAAAAAAGGAAAAAAAGGGAATCTGCACATAATTCAGGAAAACAATATGTATCTTCTCCTGTTGCAAGTAGATGGAATTATGTATTTATAGAAGAACTAAAGCATTTCTATTGTCTATTTTCGTACGGAAGCAAAGAAAGGGGGAAGTTTCACTGCTATCTGTTGCTCCTTTCCTCCTTAGTAAAAAGAATCCAGTAGCTGAATTTGGTCAAGGGCACTGCCATTGAGACAACAAGTTCTTATGACAAAAATTTCCATCACTTAGTGATGGCAGGCATAGAAGTGGTGTCAGAGTTGGAAAACAGCCAAGCTCCACCTAGTCCTTTCTGAAACTGGACACCAGCTTACTTTGCACAAACTCCCAAAGACCCATCAGATGACAGATGTGAGAGCCGTGATGATAGCATAGCCCAGCTAGTCCCATCTCCTGTTTCCAGAAGTGGTCAGCACTAGATGCTTTGCAGAAAGATGCAATACACCCTGCAGAAGGCACATACAGGATAAACAAAATGAAAATCTCATCCTAAGCTTAAAAAATAAGTAAATAAAAATGAGGCTAAATTCTCAAGGCTGAAATTCCATATCCCTTTTCATACTTCTGTTAGCACGACAAATCTGTTATTTCTTACTTTTATATGTATTTCTTTTTCTGCATCACCAGCACTGTTTAACATCACTATATGATGAAGTAATGAGCACTAGTTTAGTTACACGTTCTGTGAAGTCTATTTCCTTTCAACAGACCTAATTTTTTTGCTGTTACAATTGCTTTTATTTTACATGATGAGAATAAAGTGTTTATTTTTGTATACTTCAATTGTAGCTTACATATCATTCTTTGTATGTCGTAAAATACTTTTTAAAAGATCACTCCCTTGGTCTCTTCCAGAGTTCCCAATGTTCTGGTCTGCTTCCTGATCTACCCCGTGTTCTGCAGAATCCTTGGTGGCAGCAGGTGAAAAGAACTGCATTCAGGCAAGTATAAAGCTTGATTCTTAGATGACATATTTGCCTTCCTATATCCATTCAATTTGTTTCAGTATTTTCCTTGAAACACTTTTTTTCTATTGTCAGAATAATAGGAATTAGAGATAACCCTACCCTTTCACTTCTGCCATTGGGCATGCTTTTAATTCATACCCTTTGCTTCTCATTCGTGAGAACTATGACTGTGAAGTTTCTTCTGTAGCTTTCATAACAATCTTTACAAAAGCCTTTGAAAGCTTTAGGCGCCATCACCAGCATCTTTCATTTGCTTGCTTGGTGTGTTATTTAAGCATCTCTTAACGGTTTGAGGGACGTGATTTTCTAGTTAAGGCCGTGTTTGATGCACTCAAAGCTCACTCTTTCTGAGATGTCATTGTGAATCCCATCCCTCTAAGAAAAACCCCTCAGGACATGCACACACCTACACGTGCTGTGTGTGCTTTGCCTGCCTTTCTGCGCCAGCACAGCTAGCCTGGGCTTCGCTTTATTGAAACGTGTCAGAGTAGACTGCTTCCACGAAACGGAGCCATGAAAAGAAACAGCTGAGAAAAAAAAAAAGAGGAAAAACAAAAAACCTCAAAATATTCCCATGTATGTATATAAATCATAATGTAAGTAGCTGCTCACATGTTACTCTGAAGGCACTTGACTGCCAAGTTGTTCCCGTGAAAACTGTGCCCGTGCCTGCCCCTAGTTTTCCTGCACGCCCTGCCCCAGAGCGGCACGAGCGCGGTTCAGGCGGATGCTCGGGCGCGACACTGCCGCCCCGAAGCGGTGTCCCAGCACAGCGCCGGAGCCGCGGCAGCCTCGGGCGGGGCCCCCAGCACCGTCCTGTGCCCGATAGCGTCCGGGCCGTCCCCCCCGCCGTCCGCCCTCCCCCTGCCCCGGCTCGGCGTGGGAGCCGGCAGCCGCCCGGTACCTGCCCGTGGATCTGGCTCTGGCGCCGCATGTAGACGTGCGGCTGCTCCGCTCCCAGCGAGTGGATGTTGCCGATGAGGGGCAGCCCCGCGGGGCCGGGAGGGAAGCCGGGCGGCCGCCGCTGCTTCAACAGCTGCCGAACAACCAGCGCGAACAGCAGCAGCAGCGGCGGCAGCGCCAGCAGCAGCCAGGGCCCTCCCCCCCCCGCCGCCGGCCCCATCGCGCCGCTTCCTCCTGCCGCCCGGTCCCGGCCCGCCGTTCCCGTTGGGTGCGGGCAGAGCCGCCCCGCACGAATTGGCCCACGGGAGCACCGCCCCTCGCGTCAGCGGGCCGGGCCCGTTGTGGGGCGGGGCGGCGCTGATGGAGCGTCGAGAAGCTCGTACTGCCTGCTTGAAAACACCTTCGTGTGCAGAGCTGGAAGGATAGGAAAACCGTAAATGCGTGCTTTGGGGCTGACTTTCCCGGAGCCAACTCGGGTCTGGGAGTCCGCAGGCAGAGAACTGCACGGATTTCTATTCCCTTCCTCCCTTGCCCTTCTGGCAACGAGATAAGGAATGTGCCCACCCAACGGTGCTCTGCTGGTGGGCAGTGGGCACCATCGGCGTGGAGCTGGCTGCTGGAGGACATCTCTGTGTAACTTGTTATTGCTGCTGTTAGCGAGCGGGCTGGCTTCTTGGGAAGGGGCTACAGCTGCTGGAGAAAGAGATTGCTTCCTGAGGAGCTAAGAAAGCAATCCCACTACAAAGTGTAACATCCTGTTGAAAGAGTTGATAAAAAACTTCACTCTGTTTCCACTCGTGTTATTTTTCCTTTTCTATCACCGCCACTGTACAACTGAAGTAGATCTTAGCATAACAGAAGTACTGATGCCCTACTAAAATTTCATTTCTGTGTCCAGCTCAGACTTTCTGTTGAATTTAGCTCAGTACCTCCAGTAGATCTGTAAGAAAATTAAGATCTACACTGATACAGAGTTTGTGCTGATGAACTCCATAAATAACCTGACTGACCAAAGTGCATCGCGTGCTCAGTCATTTAACTATCTAATGCTTAATCCTCAGTACGTTGCTGTCATGGGATGTTCTGCTTCCGTTGTGGCGGTACTGACTTGAGAGCACGTGGCCCAGAGACTGAGGATGGCCCCGATGCTGCTCAGAAGGCAGATGGAGAAAAAATCAAGCATGGCAAAGGCATCACTTGGAGAGCACAGAGCGGAGGTACTGTGAGCGGGATGGGAGAAAGAGGAGAGGAACTGGGAAGTGATAAGGTGTGGCTTTTTGGCTACAAGTTATCTCACAGAATCCTAGAATAACCCCAGTTGAAAGGGATCCATAGGAATCATCAGGTCCAGCTCCTGGCTCCTTGAACTCCAGCAGCTTGGTGCGATCACTGCTGTCCTGGGGAGTCTGTTCCATGCCCACAGCCCTCTGGTCCAGAGCCTGTTGCTGCTAACCCCTAGCTGCTTCTCCCTGACTCAGCTCCATGCCATTCCCTTGGGCCCTGCCACTGTCACCAGAGGGAAGAGCTCAGCACTGCCCCTCCTTTCCCTTTGAAGAGCTGTAGGGCAGCTCCTCTGCTCTGGGATGAGCAACCAAGGGATCCCAGCCACTCCTCATACATCCTGCCCTCTAGAGCCTTCACCGTCTTTCTTGTCACCTTTCAACACTTAATAGTTTTATGTCCTTTTTGTACTGTGGCAACCAAATCTGCACTCATTACTCAAGGTGAGGTTGCACCAGCACAGTATAAACCAGTGCAATCCCTTCCCTCAAAGTGAGGGATCTGTGAGCACTGGCTATCCAGGTGCTCGCTGAACAGGGCACAGCACTGACAAAGGGTACTCACTCATATTTGCTCAGTGTGGGCAGACTGAAAAGATAAATGTCTCATGTATTGCAGAACAGCATGACAGCAACTTTTAGTGAAGGTAAGTGTAGCTACTCTGACTCAGTTTTCTCCCGAGTTGCTGACATGCAATGAATATTTGGTTGTATAGGCCTCAGTGTCTCTGATTTGTAAATTGCTTGTCAAACAGATGTTAATGCCAATATCCCAGAAGAAAACATAACCCGTTTTTTTTTTTCAGAATACAAAGAATTGATTTGAGTGCTGTTGGAGGTTTATTTTTTCATTCTTCTTCCAAATTATTTATTCGCACTTCATTTCAATATGAAATTTCTTGTCATCTTGACTGAATTACTATGGCCATACCTGCAAAAACATCAGTGTGTCGGTGCCCTAAGATTTCTCACCAGTGGGCAACAGACTCAGAACCCCAGTTTGTCTCCAGACAAAGGCAGGATGAGGGGAAGTGACCAAGGATTAAAAAAGGCATGCAGTTTGCTTGAGCATCTGTGCTGAAACATGCCAACTCAAATGGATAGAGTCAAACAAACATAAGTAAGGAAAAGGGGGTTTACAAACAGCAAATTTAGGTAAATGGAGGTATGCAGGTGAACTGATCAAAATGCACTTCAAAACAGCAAAAGAAAACTTATTCATAGCCTACAACCAATTACTTAGGATTAACGTGGAAAAAGGAAATTGCAGCTGATCATTGCAATAGAAACACTGGTGTTCCAGATATGTAAGGCAATTACATGGCATGTAATTATACAGTATTATTGCGTTCTCAGTTTTACGAATGTAAAACATTTTGTAAGCTTCTGTCTTTGGGGAAAAAAAACAAAAACAAAAACAAAAAACCAAAAAAACAAGTTGATACTTATCTCCTCTCACCTTCCCCAGATAAGATGTCGTTTGAGTAGCTCTTAAAGTGTCTGAGGAAACAGCCTAGCTGCTGTGGCTTTGATTTTCACTTTTAAGCATGTAATGCATCACATGCATCCACAGGATCATGATTTCCAGTGCATCTATATAAGAAAAGAAAGGAAAGGTGATTGACTTGTCAACAGCAAGTGTTTTGAGGAAGAAAAACAGAAAAGAAACCTAGCATAAGAAGATCCCAGAAAAAAAAGGTACAAAAAGGTCCAAAAAAGGAATAAATTGATTTTTATGGAGAAAACCAAAATGAAAACTGAGAAAAACACGCAGACAAAAATTGACAATTATTTTCAAGCAGGGGAGAGAACAATCAAAACTGACCTTACCATTGCATTTGAGCCCTGGTGATGGAGAAAAGAAGATAGTCCTATTTGCTGTAGCAGAGGATGAGAAACTGAAGCACACGATTGCAAAGCTGTCAAATCAGATTTGGTCAAGCCAAAAGGTGATGAATTCACCAAGGTTAAAGATCCAACAGCCTCTAAAGGATAAATGATTAAATGGAAGAAAAGTACAACTGAAAGTCATCAGAAATAAATGATGGATGACGCTTTGTGGACAGATGATGTCACTTAAGAACAGAGGTGTAGGGATTCAGGAGCCCAATGGGCTATTCAACAATGGATTCCTTGCCAGTTCCTCACTGATCTTTTTATATTTCTTTCATTCTTTTGAGAGCGTGGGGGTAGCTTGTGCTGAATTGCTACTTTGGGAAGGTTTTACTCATCTTAATCACAGATGATCAAATGAGCAAACTCATAGGATGAGTAAAGGTTTTGTGATTTCAATTATAAAAACGATTGCTGAGTAAGGAAACCCATTTAAGTGTGTATCTTTATTAAATCCTAAAACATTCTGGTCATCAGAAATCACAATTACTTTGTACCATAAATTCTGTGAAGAAAAGTTGGAGACAATCAAGTAACGGTAAATGATTACGTTCCTGTCTTCTCTAGAAAAGCAGAAGGCAACTCTTTGACAGGAAGTGACTGTGCATATGCATGGTTTGGCTTTGGAAGGAATTTGAAGAAATACACTCATAGATGGGATTATTCTCTCAGTAGCAATATTAGGATCCCAATGATAACTCTGTTACATTCTCAGGTGGAAAATGAAGTTGCTTCCAAGCTCCATTAAATAGCCCAGAAACTTGTATTCACCTGCAGTTCAGAGCAGACTTTGTTCTTTCCCTTCAGCATTGTTATTGCTCTTCTGGAAAATAAGGTAAATTTTGTCAGGCTGAAGTACTTTCACTTCCTATGACAGTATCTTTTGTCCAGTTAAGTTATACCATTGCTTATAAAGTGTTATACAGGAAAATAGTTGTTTTGCAGCCTGGAATATAAAGATTTTGCTCACTTTCTTTTGAGGGAACAGGGACGGGAAAAATAAATGCATCTGTGTAAGCGTGTGTAAAACACACATGCTCCTCACTTAAAAAAAAGATATATATATATATATATATATATGTAAGCTTGCTGACAAGTTTAGAGTCATGTGCAGACATTATCTATTGCAATTTCATAGCTCTTTTTAACACACCTCTTTCATCGCTAAGCATGCTCAATTGTAGCATCTCCTTAGTGCCATCATTATCTTTAGGTTTAGCTTTTTGATTTGCTAAAACAGAAAAACTCATCTTGTGTTCTTCTCCACTCTCAAGAATTTGATTTTTGTTGCTGGAAACAAACATCTCCTGGATCACAGTTCTGTCGTGCCTAAGTACTTTATGCAGAAAACTGTGATACTGGCTTGAAGACTGTTACTTCAGAAATAGTTTTGACATATTTTATTTGCTGGCTTATTGAATATACTTAGACCCATGTAATGTATGCATTTCAACATATCTCTTTAGTTGATAGTCTCATGTGACTACTGCTTCCCAGAAGTTCTGATGCAAGTAGATTAGCAAATATTATATTACTAATAGCTTCTATCTCTATGTCCTGTTGACCAGCACTATAAGAAGACAGAGATCTTCTTCACTCTCTATTTTACACTAAACATACAAGTAAATCTTTACCTTTGCACAAGTGGCTTTGGTGAAGAGTCAAAGAGTTAAACTACCAGCTGAGAAACTATTGCACCCGGTCCTTGTCACACAGATGGCATTGCTGTCACCAACAGAGACCTATTGCTGTAGCAGCCCACTACACTGGGGCAACAGAATGGCCCCAGAATGGGCTGATAAAACTGTGAAATTACACTGTGGCTTAATCAGACTTGTCTGCTATCAGGACAAAGAGTGAAATACTGACATGAGCTCTTCAGGCTCCTAGTATCTTTTTAAGAACAAATACAGGGTTAACTTGAGGATTTACGAGACAGTTTCTAGATTTTTGCTGACGTGCTCTGATGACATACAAGATAGTAGAATAGCAATTGTGCAAGCAATCAAAAAAAGGTTTTATAACTGTGCTATTGCTTAACAAAGTTTGTTTTCAGTTCCGAGGCTGCTTTCCAGATAAGGAGTTTGTTCAACTCCTATCTCAGCTGGAGAATGTATAAAACTGAAGTGGAAATAGGTGCTAATTTTGAAAGAGTTTCTGGGTGAGATTGTCCCCTTTGCATTAGCCTGGCCGTGCTGTGAGTCTGCTGCTGGCTGAATTTGGTGAGCTGAAAGCTCCCCTTCAGGGATTCCCCTTGTCAGAGCACTGGAGGTGCAGCCTGGGACAGAACTGGGTCTGGCTGGAGTGCAGTGGAGTTTTGCCAGTTCTTATGGGTGGAAGTGTTGCCAGGTGGCATGAGCTGGGGCTGCAGCCTCTGTGTGCCTGCCCAGAGGCTGAGCTGTGATTCTGCAGGACGGAAGATGATGGAGCCATAGCCAGCTTCCTTACGGTCTGTCCCTTCTTCCCTGCTGCACAGCATGACCCACTTGGTTTTAAAAGATTATTCTGCACCAAGTTTTGAATATATACAGGGAAAGTGCTTCGAAGCCAAAGCTCATTAGGAGTGTTTCAGTGAGATTAAAACAATCCAGCATCGATCTTCTGTTTAAAACGTCTTCCATATTTCAGACTGGAAGCTTTTCTAAGACATTTTGGAAGAAATGAATTTGCTTCCAGACTGATTCATAGATTTCCCAGTAATTAGCTCAATAGCAGTTCCTTTTTTGAGAAACAAGTGACTGAAGCACCCTGAACGTAGATGCCACTAAAAAGGGAACCCTCTAGTGTTGGGATCTTTATCCATGTTCTGGTTCTCACTGACATACTGCATTTTTCCAAAGAAAGCCACTCATTTTTTGTCCAAATTTAAATGAAACAATAGGATGTGTGGGTAAAATATCATCTGTGTGGGTAAACTTGATGTGAGCTTAGTCTAAATAAGAATGTTGCCTTCTGAAGGCTGTGAAAGCAGAATTGGGAAAAGGATCAGATGATTTAGGAAGGTAAGATCTGCAAAAGCCTATGTTAGTGAAAGTTTGGATGGTAGGTAAAGTGTTATGTTTCAGAGATTGGGTAAACCTCTAGCTGTTAAAATTATACAGTCTCAGAAACTGGAGATGGAAGAGACAAAGAAAGTTTGTTTAGTTGATCACAATCCTTTCCCAGAGTGAATATTAGTTACATTAGACTACCATGCCATACAGTCCTGTGGTGAAAGATATGCCATAACTGCAATAGAAATGGTTCTTATATGCCATTAATTTCAATTGTAGAAAGCTCTTCCTAATATGAGCATCTCTACTGTTGTCTTTTAAGCTTATATGTTTTTGCTTCTTTCAGCACATTATTACTTCCCTGTAGGAAGTATTTATGTCTTTATCTTTCTCCACGGTCTTTCCTTCTGTTAACTGTTTCTGCAGTCCTCATGCTGGGTTTGGTTTGTCTTTTTGTTTTGTTTTATTTTTCTCCTAAGTCATGTTATGAGCTCTAATAACTGTGACTGTTGCTTTTTTTCTGGACTTCCTCCATGTTGCCCAAGTCTTTCTGAGGTATGCCATGTTATCCTGAACAGAGAACAGTGAGGTCTAGGTCCTGTCAGCAGCAAGTAGAGTGTAAGGGTTACTTCTAGGGCCTCAAATATGACGTTCCTGTTAACAGACAGCTTTCATTGAGAGCAGTATCACATGGCTAACTCAGGTTCACATTAATTTTCTGCAGAGCAGATTGAGATCACACATTAGAAAGGTGGTTTCATGGGAGCTCAGTAGTGCTCACTGTCTCCTGCATGCATTGTAGTCTTCTTAGGTGGAAGTTTTCCAGCCAATCATGGACATAGGAAGCTGAATTAGGTGTCCACCTGGAATATGGACAGGTAGAGACACAGAAAAAGGCTATATAGCTTTCATAACTTTTCTACGTAAATCATCCTGCTCTGCATATCAGGTAGCATTTAAGAACCTCACTGCGATGTCTATGGCTTGTTGACATAATAGCCAATATCTGTAGTGGAGAAACAAATGGTTGTGCTTCAAGATGTATAGTTAAATAACATAAAATAGGATATTGGAAGAAACTGTCAAGTGTCACTTGAAAATAGGGCAGCCTTTTTTGATTCCCTGCAAACTTTAATTAAAAGAAGAATTTCCTCTTACTTGGAGCTGCAGGTTGTATTAGGTAATTAATTTCTTATTAAAAAAAAAGTCATTCCGTAGGTCTTCAGTTGATCTACTTTGAACCTGTACAAACTAATTATTTTGCCTAATATCTGGAAGTGAAGGAAACAGAACCTCGTTTCTGCAAACCTCATGATTCCTTAGTGCAGTGCTCACAGGTGCCCCACTGCACTAGTGTTCCCACAAGTTCTTAACCTCTGGTCTTGGATTTATCTAGCAACAGGAAACCTTTATCCCACAGTAACCCTGTATCTTTTTGAGAGCTTGTAATACTAGGCAGTCCCATCTTTGCAGTTCTTTTGTAGGCTGTTTCTTCTCCATCTTATGTGTAAGAGGAGAGAGGAAGAAAATTTATCTGATGAGACCAGCTGATGTATAATTGTGGGGGGGAAAAAATAGAAGGAGCTGGGAGTCCCTCCATTAGTGCTGGCAAGGAGCAGCCAAAGTGCTTGCCAACATCCAAATACTATTTCATCTTTACGCGCACAAAAGTTTATCTATTAGCACTAATACCTGTTGCTTTAAATTTATGTTTCTTCCTGTGAAAGCCTAAAGTAGAAATGCTGGCATCTGAAATCTGTAATCACTACATCATGCGGGCTTCAGCCTGGGGCTGACTTACATTGGCAAGAGAAGCACTCAGAGCGACTGGAGTTGGCCATAAGATGGAATACAGCTTGCTGTCTCCCTGAAGAACTGAGATACGCCGTTCCTACATGGTCATCTGGACTTTTTAAGGTTAAAAGATAAATGTTCTGGGCCGAGTAAATAAATCCCCAAAGGAAATGAGAATGATTAATTGTTAACAGAGAAAGGAGAAAGGAATGGCGAAGGCTGGGCATGTCTGACTGTGAGTTCAGTCTGTGGAGCTCCCGCACTGTACATCTGTTGATGGAGCTGCACGAGTCACGCTGAAACAGCAAAAGAGATGCCGACCTGTACCTTTAGGTGCTACCTCACCCTTTGTAAATGCAACCTCAGAAAGAGTGGCTGAAAAATCAGAGTAGGAATGTCAGAAAGATGTTTTAAGTACTTCAACTCCTTCTCTCAGGACACCAAAGATTCCCTTAGCATACAGACGTGCAAGCAAACTAACTTTCCGTGTGTGTGTGTGGGAGCAGCAGGAGGGAGCTGTAGCAGGGAGCTAAGCAACTCAAGCGGTTTTGCTGTCTCCGTTCTGCAGCACGAAGGTGGAAAAGCGGCAGCAGAGCCCGGCTGTAGAGCAGTGCCCAGCTGCGGGGAGGAGGGGAATGGCGAAAAAACTCTCATCGGATGAGCAGCACGCCGCATCCACGCTCCTCTTGCAAATTCCAAGCCGGCATCACGTCAGCAAAGAAGTACCTGTTCTCGTCTCTCCGTGGCATCGTTCATCTCCAGGTGAAACGCGCTGCTTCTGCCACCAGGAGCCGTCTGTAAAACAAACAAGAAAAAAGCAATACAAGAAGGAGGGTCGGAAATGCTCAGGTCGGATCGCCCGCCCGCACCGAGCCCAGAACGAGAGCACGAGCCGTCCCGCAGCCGCCCGCGGTGCAGCGCTGTGCGGCCGCCGAGTCCCGCGCCGCGCTCCCTGCCTCGGGGCCGCGAGCGGCAGCACAGCGCGGGGCGCGTCCCCGCACCGCGGGCGGGGCCCGGCAGCGCCGCAGGGAGGGGGCCCGGAGCCAGAGGGGCCGGTGGCGGCCAGCTCCTATCTCGCTTCCACCTGCCCCAGCGGCGGCTACGGAGTCCGGGGCGGGGGTGGGGGTTCTTCTCCCCGCTCGTGCGCAGGTCGGAAGCGGCTTTCTCGTCCTCTCCGGTCCTCCAGACCCCTCGGCAAACACTCCACCGCCTGTGCAAACATCCTGGCGGCAGGTGCAGAGGGTCCTCCGCGGTGATGCGTGGGGCTGCGGCAGCTGCCGGTAATCCGCAACCGCCTGCGGGTCCCGAGCCTCCCACCCCCCCCCCCGGAAGGCGCTGCACCTGCCCGTGTCGGTGCGGTGATGGAGAGGACGGTGATGATTTCCTCGAGGGCTGCGGGCTCCCACCGTGGAGCGAGCACGGGGGAGGCTCCGCGGGGCTGCTCTCGGCCGCACGGAGCTCTTGGCTCCGGCCGGCAGACACCCCTCGGGCACCGCTCGGCGCCGTGCTTCGCGGCCGCGGCCCCTCCCGTCCGAACGCGGCCGTCGGGGCGCTGAGATACCGCTGCTGCGGAGGTCGCCCCGCGGTGTGGGGGTGCGGCTGGGAGCCGTGAGCGACGCTTCCCTCCCCCCCGTGGAGAAAACGCCGGCTTTTTTGTGAATGGGACGGTGGCTCCGAGCGGGGCATGACGTCACCGCCGGGCCGGACGGCCGTGGGAGCGATTGGCTGGCGGGGCCCCGCGGGCGCCCACGCAGGCTGCCGCGGCGGCAGGTATAAAGGGCAGGCGGCGGGCAGCGTGCGGTACCGCGCTTCGGAGGCAGCACCGGCCCCTGCTCCGTGCGGCGCCGCAGCTGAGACCCGCGCTCGCCGGTAAGCTCCCGGCTCTCGTGTGCTAGCGGTAACGCGGTAGTTCTTGGAGCTGCGCGCGTATGTGCTCGAAAAAGGAAAGCAGAGTGGGAGGGAGCCGGGCCTCGATCTCTCGCTCACTTTCCCCACCTCTGCGGTGCGGGGCTCTTTCGGCGGGCTGAGAGGTGTGGGACGGCCGCTGTGCGGGGCACCCGGCGCCGGAGCGTTGCCGGTGGCAGCCGGGTCTCTGAAGGCTGAGCCGGGTCGGGAACGGGTGGCTGAGAAACCCGAAGCTGGCAGGGTAGTTACCCCTGTGCACGTTTGAGCTTGGGGAGCCGATGCTATGAGGAGCAGAGCTGTATCTCAAAGCAAATCGATTACGGTGTCTTTTGTAGGGGCTTGTTCTTGTGACAGGTTCTTTTCTGCTTAACTTCTCCTCCTTCTGGTTTCCGAGTAGGAATGCGTATTGAAATTAAGTCGTTTAATTCTTAAAGCATAACCTGAGCTGGGACATCAGTATGCTAACTGCCAAGAAGCAAGCAGCTTCAGGTACAGTGCCAACAGTGGCACTTCATTCTTAACAACACTGAACAGTAAGCGTTTTCTCCCCTCTCTCTCCTTATTAAATTTTTCTCATGACTCTTCTTTCATGGCTGCTTTTTCGCATTGAACACACCAAATGACATTGTGTAGCAGCCAGAGGAACGTGTTTTCACCCAGTTTTGGGAGGAAGTCTGCACTAGGCTGAATGCAGCTGGACAGAGCTGCAACTCACACAAGCTGCATTTGCATCCTCTGTAATAGCATTCAGTTATCTTAAAATTCCGAGAAAACCAAAGCAAAATGAAACAATTAAAGCTAATGTTAGGGGAGAAAAAAAAAAACACAGCAGAATGAAATGGTGAGCACTTGTGCAACTTGTGGCTAGGAAAGGATGACCTCTTTAATAGATCTTACAGGATTGAGAAGATTGGAAAACAACCGCTGCTTGATATTCCTCTTTGTTGTAGAGAGGAGATCATGGTTATGCTGAAGATTTCATCTTTCCTTGCTGTTTATGCCTTGGTTGTGTGCCAGATGGACAGCTTCCAGGCAGCCCCAGTCAGGTAAGAAGCTGGTCATATTGCTGAGTGCTTTGTCTGAATGGTATGGAAACATTTTTTTTATTATTATTATTTTTTAAGAGCTCTAGGAGGGAAAAAGACTACAGAAAGCTGGCTTCTTCTAGGACTATTTACGATACTGATGTTTTTCTAGCTACATATATAAAACCTGATGCTGTGTGCGTGTGTGTGACTTACATTTTCACACCCTTGAAAGACACTGCTGATGACATATAGCAGTGCAGGATGCACTCCTCTCTCCTGTTTGTGGCTGTCTGTGTTCATCCTGTTTTCTTGCCTCTGCATAGACCTGGCTTGGAGTCCATAACAGATCGAGTGACGCTCAGTGATTACGAAGCTCGGAGACTATTAAATGCACTGGTGAAAGAGTTCATACAGATGACAGCGGAAGAGCTGGAGCAAGCCTCTGAGGGGAACAGGTAAGGACAATTGCAGCAGGGGTGGGGAAAAGGACAATGTGAAAGGTTTGACATCCAGCAAGAGCCACCTGAGCAGACCCTCTCTTTTATTTTTTTGTCTGTCGTTTTGTTTTCCTGGGGCTAACTGATCACCTAATTGATAAAGGAGGGTAACGTAGAGGCATCCTAACATTTGTATCAGGAGAATGGCTTCCACTTAGTTAACCTGCTTCTATCTGTCTCTTACAACCGAAAGTGGAGGGCGATTTCAGCTTGAATGAGGGGGTTATGGGGAAAAAAATACAGCAAAAGGTACGTTTTCCTAGTGGGAATGTTAGGGATCATTCAGTCACTCTTGGATTCTCTGTCGTGAAAGTGCATGCTGTTGTAAGGCATGGAAAGCCCCTGGCAGAGAGGAGGTATCCTCCCAGTGCACGCAGCGCCATCTCCCCCCGGAGCAAAGGCATGCAAGAACGTTTGCATTATCCTAATAGGATTTGTATTGCAAAGCATGATGATGATGTATGACAGACTGAACAGCATGCTGAATACATGGAGAGTAAAACTTGCTGTCCCCTAACTGCGAGTGTTTTGAAGGCTAATGAACTTGCTTTTTCAACCAAATGAATTCATTGAAAATAGTGGTTTTCTTTTGTACTGCGTTTGTCTGAACCTTCCTTGCATGGAATGTGATGTGGAGGGATTATTTTTGTATTAGTATTATTTTGATTTTTCCTAACAGTAGATATTTGTCTAGGGAAAAAAAATGCATGACTATGCATGTTTGAGATTATTCTTCTTTTGGGCATGTCTTTTTTCCCCCTGCAGCCTGGATAGACCTATTTCCAAACGCTGTGCCAGTCTGAGTACTTGTGTGCTGGGCAAACTGTCTCAAGAATTGCACAAATTGCAAACTTACCCTCGTACTGACGTCGGGGCTGGAACTCCTGGCAAGAAAAGAAATGTGCTGAATGACCTGGAACATGAACGCTATGCAAACTATGGGGAAACCCTAGGAAACAACTAGACATGCTTATTTCTGCCCTTCTCCCCACTCCCCTTCCTGCCTCCCTGCCCCCCCCCCCCTTTTTTTTTTTTTTAACCTGATGCATGTGGATCTAACTTTGACTGCTAACTTTGCTATGTTCTTTTGATTCTGTTTTTGACAGAGAATGTTTGAGGTGGTCCTAATGTTAGGAAGACAGAACATAACACACACATCAAGCCAGGGGAAAAATAAATAAAAATAAACAGCATTGCCTTGAGATTTCAAATGATTTTCTTAGACGTTGATTTTAGAAGTAAAGTCCAGATAAGGCTCTTCATTTCTGGCTACTAAATGTACAAGTAGATTCTTTTTTGTTTGGTTGGGGCTTTTTTTTTTGTTTGTTTGTTTTTGTGCCTGCCCATGCACTTGTTCAATAAACCTATTTTTCTACAAGGATTAGATATGTTTGGTTTACTTGTTTTAGAATGTGAGATTTCTAGATAAGGCTGGAGAGGTTTTACACTTCGTTGTGCTCAGAAGAGGTGAGGCAATGCAAGAAATTCTAGAGAAGTTTAATAAGCACCATATTAGCTCCATATTAGTTATACACAGACATGGAAATTATACAATATATGGGCTGATGTAGTCAAGGATGCATGCAAACCTGTTAGTAAATATCCTGAGATGCAAGGGTATCAGGAGAGGCTCATATAGAGCTGTTCAAACTAGAAACGTAATCCTGTCTAGAACTCTGTACTGAACGTTTCCAGGTAAGAATTTAATGTTTTTTCCTATTTTTTTCTTTCTCATTTAATAATAGGTCTTCACACTAGTGTAGTTGAAACTTTAGTATATTTTAAGAGGCAATTTTTTTTTTGCTTGATGTTTAGATAGTTTTGCTTTTATTTTAGAAGTAATTCATTCATTGTCTGTTTATCATGGTATGTTCCGTGCCCTTCTTTCCAGTTCTTCAGTTGCAACAGCACGTCTAGCCTGTAAGCAGAAGCCTGTTCTGAACCATGGCATCAGTGTTATAAACAATAGTATTTGCTGCCATTAATGTACTGTCCTACAATTCTTTTCTCAGCAAAATTGCTCTTCCTTCATACAAGAGTCCTTGCTTTACTAGAAAGTTTTCAAGCGAGGTCTGTGTGAATATATACGCCATGAAGTACTGCCTAGCAAAAAATAAAAATTAAAAAAAATTACTTTCTGTGGGCTTAACTGTGCTCAGATGTTCTAGGAGCCTAATGGCAGGAAAGAGATGTTTCCATACTGCTATTGGATATGCAGGTGCAGTATGCTTATGGGTGGTTCAGCTCTGAAAGCACGTGTCTGGCTGCTGGGCAGGTGCAGCCCTGACAGAGTGCCTGACTAAACTGATGCAGGGATTCTGTGTGTCTTGTGGATCATTTCTCAAGCTGCGAACTTAGTGACTGGCTTTTTCTGCTGTGCTTCAGAAGAACCACAAACAAAACGAAAGGTCTATATTTTGTGAGCCTAAGAAGGGCTCATCTACCTTTCACAAACAGCCTGATTCTTAGAAGAGCTTGTTAGTGGAGCAACTGAAATGCTTGCTACAGAGCAAGCCTGCTCTTGCTTTTTTAGAAAATTCTTTCTAAGGCATAGCATCTCTCACTGACATCTTGTTGCAAGCAGGGTGGATACTTTGGAAACTCTTTGGAAACTAACTCTTCTCCTTTCAAAAAGCAGTGTAACAGCACAGAAAAGGGCATGCAACACAGCTACCTGTGTGACCCATCGTCTGGCAGACTTCCTCAGCAGGTCAGGAGGAGTGGGCAAGAACAACTTCGTCCCAACCAACGTGGGTTCCAAGGCTTTTGGCAGGCGAAGAAGAAACGTTCAAATATAAAAACCTGAATGATGATGTGCATATGGTAAATACATTGATAAACAATCTTCAGTGCAGGCAACCCTCAGGTTACCTGAGTTTTCAGATCTTTAGTGTTGTTGGATGAGTAACAGGCTTACAGGAAAAGAACTCCAGGTAAACAGGATAAGTAACAGTATAAAAAGATGTTACAAATATTACTGTAGCTTGAGAAGAGCTTTCAAAGGAGTTCTCCTTAGATAACTGACTTCAGGGTGTGTTGTCTAAATGCAGAGCTATGGTTGGAATAACATATTTTCTCATTTTGCTGGTAAAATTGAGTAACTCTGAGTTTCTTTCTTTCAGGTTGATGTGGAACTGAAGACTCAGCTTTGATTTCTAACGAGTGGAACTCTTCTCCACAAATCAAGACAGCCAAAAAGAAGATTAATTTTGCATCCTAATATTGAAGATGTTTTGTTTAAGACAAAAATGAGAACACTTCTGTTATGTATAGTACAAGGGACTCTAGTTATTCAAGTTAAATTATTGTATATTCTTTTTATATGCAACTCAATTTCAAATAAAACATGACAGCATCTATTATTTATTTATCTTCTAGCATGTATGTGATCCATGCTATTTATCCTGGCACCGCTGCCAGAACTCGGGGAATTATACTGAACTGCTGCCTAGCAAGGTGTGTGTGTATAACATGGTGTGCTGTGCCTTGGTGTAAAACACTAAACTAACCTGATTGTACAGTATGTTTAAAAGAAAAACAGAAACAAAAAACCAACCTCTTAAATATTGTATCATTTGTGAATTTACGCAGAATTAAAAAAAGTATTTTTAGATACACTTGGGTTGAGAAACTGATTTTTTTTTTTATTTTTATTTTTTCATTTGAGCGCACTTACAGAGAGACATTTGGCAGTAGCCCAACATCACAGCAAATTAGAGGGCCTGGTGGTCTGCTACAGCCTTGTTTGCTATAGATGTAGGCTTTGAGTCGAATGTTCCAAACTGGAAGAAAAGAAGCCCTTGAGTATGCATTCAGAAACCAGTGACTGGGGCAGATACTGCTCACTGACACTTGTATTCAAAACAAGAAAGTCGTGGTTCCCTTTAGTAAAACTCCAGAGACAACATTTGTCATGTGTGAGTTAAGACAGAACGTTTCTCTGCAAGCTGTAGTTGGACTGAAATGGCCTAATGTGCTTCATAGGTTTAAGGTTAAAGAAGTAAATTAGGAAGGAATTTAAAAAGGTGCTCCGGAAGCATACATATCTTTTAAGCAATCTGGAGACTGACTCTACTTAGGGATCAGGGACAAATAATTAGAGTAAGTGGAGAAGAGGGTAGCTGGAAGCAATCCATGGCTCTTTATGTGATGCTGCCAGCTCCCTCCACAAAGCTGCTGCTTTTTCAGTTTAGTAGCTGAGTCAGATATTTGTTTAGCTTTGTGGTGTGCACTACAGTCGGACTCCAAACTCTGCTTCATCAGTTCAAATGAAGATCATTTCACTGTGTAGAGGTTAAGCCCCTCACAATATCTCTGTCTGTCTTTGCTGCAGGTGTAATAGCAAAAAGAGAAGCGAGGTCAACCAGATGTAGACATAGTAAGACTGCCTAGTGATGATGCTTCTGTAGCTTGCTCATTCATGGCCATGGTTTTAACTTCTTGAGGGACATTTCAGCTATGGTAAGTCAGCATACAAAGAAGACCTTGTAGTGCATCTTGTGGAAGATATAAGCTAGTTTAGAGGGAAAAATTCTAGTGTTTAAGTAGAACACTAAGGGTAAGGAAGGGATGTGGACTGGCTGGTCTCTCCTAAGGTTGAAAATGTGTTATTCTGAGGTAGGTTAGTACTTTTTTATTTTTATTTTTTATTTTTTTTTTCTGTGTAATTCTGAAGTGGCTGAGATTTACCACAGCTATATTTACTACAACTGCAAAGTGAAGCCCTGCCCTGCATGACCATGGTTGGATCATGTTTTGAAGATCTAATTTTACAGCCAGGAAGCATTTTTTTTTAATCTAGACTTCTGGATTTTTTTTTCTCATTTTTTATTTGTACAAAGCATGGATAACATGCTGAGGTCACCTGATCACCACAACGGTCCTTTCCATGTCATTGTAGAGCCTTGGAACACAGGTGGCAGATGGTTTTTGTTCCTTACTGTGGAACCCAGCTTAATCTGCTCCAAAATAAAATGCCTAAGCCCTAGTTACTGGGATGAATGCATGTAATTCAATGATTCATATTCAGTTAGAAGCTACGTAAGGTTCCTGGTTTCCTTCTTGCCTTAGAACCTATACAGTCAAGCAGTTTATTGTTTCAGTTTGCAGCTGAGAGACATTTGAGGCTCCTTCATGTGTAGTTTCCAACCCTTTAAAAGAACAATCAGACCTGTATTCATTTAATAAACTTATAATTTTTTCCTGCCAGTCAAAGGAATTTCCTCAGACTAACATTCTACATCAAGTTGCAAACCTAGCATAGGCAAGAGATTCTAGTAATGGTGTTGGTTCTTATTTTGTCCTGGTCTTAGTTGGAGAAACATTGGACCAAACTTTTGTTGTGCTTTTTTCCTTTCCTTTCCTTTCCTTTCCTTTCCTTTCCTTTCCTTTCCTTTCCTTTCCTTTCCTTTCCTTTCCTTTCCTTTCCTTTCCCTTTCCCTTTCCCTTTCCCTTTCCCTTTCCCTTTCCCTTTCCCTTTCCCTTTCCCTTTCCCTTTCCCTTTCCCTTTCCCTTTCCCTTTCCCTTTCCCTTTCCCTTTCCCTTTCCCTTTCCCTTTCCCTTTCCCTTTCCCTTTCCCTTCCAAGACAATATGAATTAGCCATGCACAGGTCTCTGTATTCTTGTTTATGAGGCAGTATCTTCATGGCTATAGATCAGTTTTTGATGTTCTTAGATGTTTTTCGGTGTGCATTTTTCTTGTCGAACACATTTTGTTTTTAATCTGTGTGCAAGCAAAGACTTTGGGATGGGGACTTTGCAAGATAGGGCAAAGAGGGAAGAAATTTATGAGTGGAGTAGCTGAGTGTAATTTCTTGAAGAATATCTTCCTATCACTGAGGAATTTTGGGGGTTTTATTTTCCAGAATTTGTACCGGTTTTCTTTTAGGGTACAAGTATGGACACAAGCATGACGCGAGCCTAAGGCAGGTTATGTTTCACCGGGTCTTCTTCCTGAGCCGATGGGAGGTAGAAAGGCGCCATCTCGTGGCCAGAGAGTGAGCGCAGTGAGGACGTGCAGGAGCCCTCTCGTCCGCACTACTGACACATATATTGCTGCTTTAGTCTTGCTGGTGAGTGCTGCTTCCAGTGGGACATGAGCCAGGTGAACAGGGGTGGCCTTGGTTTGGTGCCATGAAGAAGTCCATGTGCTTGTCTCCCAGAGCTCTGTGGGAGAGGGGACAGCAGGAGGGTGTTGTGGCTCCCAGGATATCGTAGGTCCCCAGGGCCATTGTGCAGGGTTGTGGCACCACACAGGGTGTCAGGGAGGTGTGGGTGAGCTGCTGCAGGGACCAGATGAGAGGTGTGTGAGGTGCAAGTGGTAACAGAAGCACTAACACCAATATATCTCCTGATGGGCCTTTTCAGCTGCCAAAATGGACACACACGCCACGTTCAGCCATGTGCTTTTTGCCAAGTGGCAGATGTCCTCCTGTTCCTAGATCCAGCTGAGATTTTGGTTCATGATCATGCACCAGGACATAACTGCATGTGCTAATAGAGCATAATTTTGAAAGAACTCAAGTGAATTTACACTGTGGCTCTTTCTAGATATTTAAAACTCTTTTTCCTCCTCTTAGTGGAATTCATCTTCCTGAAAGCTTCCATCATCTCCAGTGTGAGAAAGGAGAAGAGCTAATGCTATTGTTTCCAACACCGAACATTGCCAAAAGCAAACAATTAGTAAGCAGTTGTAAATTTTGGTATCTGCTATCTAATCCAGCATTGTCGCGTATAATTAGCAGATTGAATGTCTCTCCAAGGTGAGTAGTGTATCTGTGCTGGAGAATTCGGGCCTGTGCATTTTTCTGTATTGAGCAGTGTCAGAGCTATCTCACAATACCTGAGCACTTCATGCATTTCAAGCTCGTTTTCACACATGTTGAGCACTGGCACTTTTGCTCCTAGTCGGCTGTGCTTGCTGCTTGTGACAATTAGTTGAACCCTTCCCCATTTGCAGGACAGGGTTGACACAGCACATAAATTTTCTTCCTCTTTGCTGTTCTAATAGACAACACATCCTTCCTCTAATCTGCACAGAATTGACCTTTACTTTGGATGTTCCCTTTCAAATTCTTCTCTTTTGCAGAAAATGTCCACAGATCATTGTACTTTTTTTTTTTTTTTTTCAGAAAGTATTAATTCCAGTTTCTAAATTCTGCCAAACTTTGCAATACATCTTCTAGGATCTTTCAGTCCATCCTTAGAGTAATAAAATGGATTGCAACAATTCTCTTTTCTTTCTTTTCTTGGCTTTATTACAGTTCTTGTTTTGCATCAATTACCTCTTTGGCTGGGTCTGAATTGTGATCCCAGCTAACTCATTAGCATCACCTCCAGAAAGGCAAATGTTGCCTTTAAAAATTCAAATGTGTACCTTTGGGCAAGCTTTTTCCTGGTATTGTATCTGAGAAAATACTCTTAGATCCCACTCAGTACTTCATTACGAAGATATTGGCTGTCTACCAGAGAAGATTACACTCATACTAGTATGGCTTTTATATTTACTTCTGTTGTGTCACAGTTCTTTTCAATGGCTTTTCCTAATAGTATCTTGTCACATTAGCATTTGAAGCAAATTGGCATTGCATTCATCTACTTAGTCTTCTCCAAGGAGACTAAATAGTGGGGTGTGTGGTTGTCTGGAGGTGATGGTCACATATAGTGGAGTCATGGGTACAACAGTCTTGAGTAACTGCCACCAAGATCGTCTTGGGTAACTGTTCCCAGGATTACAATCTGAGCGCTTGAGAAGCCAGGGTTATCTTCTCTACCTCCTCCCCTCCGTGGACCTTGACTGTACCCATCTCAGGAGGCCCCACTGACCTCTTATTCACTGCACAATTATCTGCCCTTCAATATAGCTTTGCTGAGCTCATACGTCATGATTGCAAGCAGCCTTTTTGTTATGGTTTGTTGTTTTTTTTTTTTTTTTTTCCAGAAAATCTGATCATTTGCTTAATTTTTGTTTGCTGTCTCTCAGACCACTTCTGCTCCATAAAAGTACATTCATCTCATGTCTATTTATACACGCTGTAGCATCTTCATAGCTTTGCAGACAATTTGAAAGTCCAAATCAACAATATGAGCAGCATTAATTTGCCCATTATTCTCCTGAAATGCTTGAAAGGCTGTTATAGGTCTCCACTGTCATGGAGGGAGCCAATTATTCTAATTAGCATGTCCCTAAATAGTTATATAGATAGTTTGTAATTCCATTTTTAGCTCATGATATAACTGTGTTTTTTGAACTGAACAAACATCACAGTTATAATTATTAGTGGGTAAGACTGGCCTGCTTTTACAGATGAATCCCAAACAAGCACATCACAGTGCTGTTGTAGTGACTTTTCTGTGTAAATACAGGTTTTTAATCCATGGAAAAGTCCCAGTGGCTCGGAAGTGCTTTTTAGCACTTTTGTCAGTCCTCAAAGACATTTCTGAGTAAGGTTCTAAGCAAGATTTGTACTCTTAGTTAATACAGATCCTTTCCTACAAGGCCGAAAAATTCTTTATCACTCTATAGTTAAATGTACTTAGTGTTAAAACAGTTATAAAAATACATATTGATTTATGTTCCTTATGTAATCCAAGCAGAGAATCAAATGGAAAAAAAGAAACAGGTCTGAATGCTGGAGTTGCAGGGTTTGAATGAAAACCGTCCAGTTATGGAAATGACTTCTGAAAGCTGATGGAATACCACCTTATAATGGCAGCACTGACTCCTGCAGCATGGGTAACTAAAGCCCCTCACACTGTCTCCTGGTAACATGAATAGCCAGAGGGGCACACGCACAGGAAGAGCAGCCCAGGCAGCCACAGGTGTACGGAGACTTTCACCAGAATCCCTCCTCTTTTAGTTTTACTCTGTATTTGAGTGTTCCCTGCCATGTTTGCCAAAGCTATGTTTTACATGTGCCACTCTAATGATATAGTAAGTGGGATTTGGAGTAAAGCCCTTCTAAACTGCAAAGAAAGCTCCTGTCTCCTACAGGCTGCAGGATCTCTATCTGTGGACATCAGCCTTATCTTTTTTATGGACACATTCTCCCTCCCAAGTTTCAATCTCTAATTTCTCCCTAATCAGAAATTCAACCTTGCATTTTGTAAACTCGGTGCTTTTTGCTGCATACCATTTGATGATCTCAACACTGTAATTAAGTCACGTCCTACACGTCTCACAATTCGGTTCTTCCTCCACATAGGTTTGCTCAGTTCCTATAATTCAGGTGACATTTATCAACTGATCTATCTGAAACTCCTTTGAAGTATTCACAGAAGACCCCAAATTGATGTGAATATGCTCTGCAGCTATAAGGCCCATATACGCTGTCAGACAAGTATGAAGTGCCTGCAATGTAAATGAGAATTTACACTAACGTTTTCATGTCTTCATTTCAGACTCAGGTAAAAAATATATCTGGCAAGAAGAGAGGAGAAGGCTTTCCACTTTCTGTTTTAGTAAGTTTTTATTAACTGTGTAGAAATTAAAACTACAAATATGCTCAGGAAAGGGAGAGGTTGGTAAATGCATCTTCCAGATGCTAGAGGGCGTAAGAGACACAGAAAGTCTCCAGATAAGCAGTTAAAAGAGGTACGAGTGAGCCATTCAGAGCAACCTTCTGTTTTTATAAAAGGATGTTTGCTAATGTTCCTCTGATTCTGTTCTCTTTCTGAAGACAAATGTCTTAAAAGCAGAAGTAACTTTCTGGATTTTTATTACTACTGCAGACAGTTTAGTAATAAGGGTACGTTCTGAAGGAGCTCCTATCATTAGCCATCAAAATAGAGAGCTACTACTAACTGTTTTAATGACAAAGGTGGAAGGTAAATTCCGGGGCATAGTTGTATTTTCTTTGAGGGGAAGAACTACAGGCTTCAGATTTTTACTTGTCTATCTGGTTTGGTCAAAATCATCAATAATTTTCTTTGCCTCTACACAGAATTTCTGGGCTAGTGAAAATCCTGCTGCCTTTCATGTTGCAATCTACACGTCTGCTAGTATGATACCTGTGTGAGGGGGATTTTGGTAGATGCTGTGCAGTGTAGACCATGGTTTTTTTTCTGTTAACGTTCTGACAGTAAAGTTCACAGGGCGTACCCTGAATGTGTCAGAGGAACAGGACCGCCTGAGTTGCTCCAGGGAAGACCTCTCCAAATAGCAGGGTATACTGTTGTCAATTCAAAGTAATACAGCAAGAGACCTGAGCTTTCCCAGGCCTGTAAAGGGCAAAAGATGTACATATTGATAAGCTTATGTCGGGTTTCTCAAGTCAGTTGATGTCCCTCAAATCAAATGGACTGTCAGTTCATGGGACTCCAATATTAAAGGAAAGGATTCCCCTCGGCCACTGTGGACTTCTTTTTCCCCAGATTTTATGCTTGGGGCCAGATATAGATCCTGAACAACAGAAAGATACTCTAGTAAACAAAACAGGACAGGTGGAGTAATGAAACTCTGCTGAATTATTAATTGGGTCCTGAATGATGCAGAGAGAATTATTACAGTGAACAAACACCCCTGAAGAGAGGAGCAGCACAAGAAACAGCCCTGCAGTACACCTGACCTGTTTTCCCAGGTAGGCATCTGCAGAATGAATACCTTGTCTAAATGAGCTGAAAAAGGGATGCTTGGTAGTTGTCCACTACCGGAAATGATCGGTCTAATTCCGAAACCAGTTCAGTTTGTGCTACAGTGCCACAGATGTCCAACCAAAGGCACATTCAAGTGTTTTGCTGAAAAGCAATGGACTTCTATGCATCTTTAAGAGAAGCCTTAGAGAAGGCTTATGGATCCTTAAGAGAAGATTGCTGGCTCAAACCTGATGATGTCTTCTAATTAATGTCACAGACGAGGAAAGGAAAAAAAATACATCAACACTGAACTGCCTCCAAGAGCCAGTGCATACCAATACGGAATTTTGACCTGCAAAGCATTTTCCCAGCTTGCCTTCAAAAGATCAGAAACTGTGCAACCTCATCACAAATGATAGGTATCTCAAGGTACAGTACTCCTACTGCTGTTAAGGTTTTTATTAATGATCAGTAGTGTGCTAATGAAGAGGGGGGAGAAGTTAAAGGAGGGTGCCCAGCACAGGCAGAGTGCTGGGGTAGATGAGGCCATAATGGTTAAGCCAGCCACATCAGTAAAACTAAACTCACCTTGGAAATAAAAAGTAGTTGGAGGTATATCCTTGTGTGGTACTGGGAGGGAGTTTTTGTTGGTGCTTGCCACTTGTGTTGGTGAGTGAATCAGCAATTCAGTCTTAGCTCCAAAGGAAATATTGCTATGAAACAGAATGGATTTCAAATCAACCTCTCCCATCTTCCTGTGCTCCAAACACCATTACAAATTCAGTAGAAGTAATAAAACTGACAAAATTACTACTTAATAATCTGATCACTAGCATTCACACATGACAGAGAAGCAGGGTGAGAGAGCCATGCTCTTGTTTCAGATTTGTTCTGGGCCTGAATGTGGTGGGTGATGAATGCTATAAGATTAAAGAGCAAAACAGTGAGAGAGAAAGCACAGGGTTTGAGAAACACACTGTACTGTGGAGGACAAGGACTCATAAAATGATGCTCCTTGAGTGCCACTTGTACTGAGTATTCAATATGGCAGACAGTAAAAGTGTGTAAGTCAGGGTAGCATTTGAACTGTGCAGTAACAAGACAGGGAAAAGCTTGAGTGTTCCAGCTTCCTTGCACATGACTTTGTATCTTAAGTGATGTGTTGTTTTTTTCAACACTGTATTAATATTAAATACAAGTATACAGTACATCCAGATTAATTTAACCTGGCAGAAATCCCATTTTAGATGCCTGGCTTCCTTACAGTGGTGGTTACTGCTGAGAGCTGTCATACTACATGAGATTCCCTGAGAACAAGGTACAAATGTCCATAAAATGCCACAGAACATTAGATTTATTAATCCTTCATGCTTTTTAAAATATAATTTACAAAATATATTGGTTTTTTTTCCCCATATTTTTAATGAAAAAAATGCTTATTAGGATGCCTTGTGAGCCCAGAGGAAAATTTAGCAAAATAATCAGATACTTTGGCATAAGAAGCTAAAAGGCTATTTGGTTTGCAACAGGATACTAAGCATACGGCCATCAGAGAAAGTGACTGTTTGCTTCAAGGCATTTTTCTTCCTGGTAGTCACTTCCAGAATGACTGATAGGTGGTTAGTCCTAAAAATGCAGGCTTTAATTTAGTACACTATTATTAACTTCGTGTGCAGAGACTGCTGTCTTTGCATTTTCTGCAGTAGATATGTGCACCACCTTTGATGTCTCCTTTTGATGGGACTGTTCCTACAAAGAGGCATGGGAAATTTCTAGCATTGTTTCCTTGAAATGTGTGTTTGTGGATGTCTACTGCCACAGACCTTCTTCTGGACTAGAGATATCTGCAGGACCTGGGTTTGGTACTTTATTCTCTGAGCTTGTCTTCTAAGAGGTCATTTCTAGGGAGCTTCACTGAAGGCAGTGATGGAAAACCATTTATTCTAAATAGTGATGCACTCATGATTTATTCTGCACAGCAGGCTTGCTATTTTTGACTTGATTTTCTCTTATCTATATCTATATTGCTGAAATAGGATGATTAGTTACTGCCTCTCTGAACTTTTGACACTTGCTGGCTGTTTTCTGTGAGTTATTCCCTATCCAGCAGATGTTTCTGCACATGAGTGGCCCAACCATTCAGCTTATTTTATTTGGATGACAAAGCCTTAATTTTGTCTTCTAGTGGAAGTCTGGAGTGTGGAGACTGCCTGTTTTTTCTTGTGGAAGGACTCCAGCGGTTTCAGCATTCTTGCATGATTGGATGCATGACATTCAGCTGCTGCATTATCGCAGACCTCACTAGAGGTTATGTGATTCCTTCAGCATTTCTCCAGCCTGCTTTGGGTGCACTGTGTTCTCGAAAGGCCGTGACTTGAGTTCATGGAAGTCCCATGTGAGCAGCCTTTGAGGTTACTGACATTCTTGAGCCTGGGCTTGAAAAACTCTTCCTGGCATTTTAAGCTCAAATTCAGATCTATCCTTCCCTTTGAGATGTATGTGGAGAGTATTACACTCTGCTTAAGTCTGTTCGGTGGTATTTAAAATATATGTATATATAAAATAATAATAATTAAAAAATAAATAAACAGGAGATTTTCAAAACAGATTGTTCACTTTTTTAGGTCAGATTTCCAAACAAGCCCTACAGCCAGCATGTCTCATTGGGAAAAGGAAGCCAGCGTGAACACTGGCCATGAAGAGATGACAAAATGGGAAGTTTCAGCAGAAAAGCTGACTTCGGGCCACCCTGGTAAAGTCCTCTTAAAACTCTTTGTTTTGGGCCACAGTGCTTGTAGGAGCGTGAAGAACATGTAGAAACCTTGCCTTGTCCTTGTCCTCAGTGCTGTAGGTAGGTCAGGTTGTCTTGAAAGAAATGAAAAACTGGATTTCCCCTGTCAGCAGCGACTTTCTCCACTGCTTGTACAAGAAATGTGATGTTAAGTTGCTGGAATAAGTACATATGTAAGGTAGAAAAAGAAAAAGGAATTTTTCTTTCCATTAGTAGATGAGCAAAGTAATTATTTAGTCATGCAGGGACTTTCCTGCGTGCTTTACCTTAGGCACTGTCAATAGTTCCATTGCTGTGTGGGCACAAGTGAGCAAGGCAAAGCAGGGATAGAGAACACATGTAAATGGGAATACATCAAGCATAAAATGGGAAGAAATAATCCAGAAAGAACTCAAATCCGAACTGTAAATTAATTTAACTGTAAAATTATTCTATGTCTTCTTCCTTTCAAGTTTTTGGGAGGCCAGTTCTGGCTATGAATTGGATGAAGCAAGAAATATGCCCTGATGTTAACAGAATTTGGGATGCTACTTAGTTTGTGAACTAAAAATATTGTGTGAAATCAGAGAGAGAGAATAAAAAAGGAAACGAAAGCACAGCAGAAAAAAAATTTTTGCTGCATGAATGGCGTAACAGGATGCAACCACATCCGGTAGACAGGAAAAAAACAATGTGATGGTACCATTAGGAATGCTAAGGAGTGCTGGTGCAGATGCCAGTGCATGATGACCAGTCTGAGTGCTTACAATGAGCACAATTAATACTGTATTCTTAGGAAGGTAGTGGAATTTGCAAAGCATCCAAAAAACAACTAGACCATTTTCCAGGTCCTGATTATTTCCTAATGAACTGCTTGACCCTGAGGGCCTCTAGCAGCCATGAAATTCTGCCTTTGCAAAGCCTCTTAGAATAGTTCCATTCAAACACAGACATAATTACACCTCTCCTCACTATATCACATTTCAAATTTCCTCCCAGTAATCAGAATTACTGCAGTGTGTGAGGAGTGAAGAGCTCCTTTATCCTTCCAGCAGAAAGCATTTGAGTTGTTATGAGCTAAAGAAGGTTTATAATGGGACAGACTAATAGAAAAGGCTTTGAGGCATCATCACAGTCACAGAAAGGCATGAGCAAATTTGAGTCTGTCAGAGAGCTACAATGCTGTGCCTTTACCAGGAAAAGCTCAGATGGAGATTGAGCAAGAAATAGCAAGAATCCTCTGCCTCAGAAAATTACAGCTGCTGTAAAGTTGCAAGTATTAGTGAGTTTCTATGGTTTTAATCTTCTAACTTGCTCTGATTTTTCACATTCAAGGCTGATTTCTGTTCAAAAATTTTACATTTAAGAGAGTTCCCACCAGCAGAATTGCAAATGTGTAGCAGGCAGGATGGCTCTCACACTCACAGATGGGATGGGGAATACAATTTGTTCAGATGCAGTGCGAACTGGTCAGATAGAAAACTGGCTGTGGAAATCTCTCTGGTACTGACTGTGACTATTTTTTTTTTCCTTATTTGCAGCAACCCCTCAGTTTTATGTCTCGCCTTGATGAGGAGGAGAATTATTGACCTTATAAGGGATTTCTTCCAGTTTAATTTTTGTGCCAGTTCATAGTTTATTAACAACAGCAAGCTTTTTTACGTGGGCAGTATGTAACACAGGAGTAGCCCTATAGGAAGTTTCAATCAGCAATACTGTGTTATGTTGTGATATTCAGAGCTCTGTGTTCCAGAACAAAGTATGAATCTTTGTCAGCATACCCTTATAGCCTGTTATAGGGATGCTCACTTCACAGTTAGGTGTAAGACACACTCAACAACTATGTAAATAGGAAAGACTACAAAACTGTGGTATTTCACAGATACCAAGTTCCTACACCTTTTATCAGAATCAGCATCTAGTGAGACTGTGAAATGTACAGGAAAAATGAGCTTTGTTAGTTCTGCTGCCCATACAATTTGCAGTTTGCAGGTTCTCTTCAATGGGAATGGCATTCACGGCACAGAGGTGAGTCTTCTCAGGAGCTGTACATTTTTTTCAAATACAAAACAGCTGGTAGTGGTGATTTGATTGTGGAACAGAAAGTGAGTGCATAGAAAAGAATAGATAGCTAAGCTAGAAGCAGACCCTGAGGTCACAGCCAAGTGATATGTAGTTGCATTGCATTCATCTCCGTATCCCGGCCCAGTTGAGGTAAAGGTGACTTCTGTGCTTGTTGTCATCAACACAAAGAAAGATTCCCATGGAGTGGGTAAATAGTCTTGAAAATGAAGGAAGAAACTTTGCTGAAATAGTCTGCAAAGTCTGAGGTCTGTAACCGTACACAGAAATAAAATGTGCTGGCTTGACTGAAACCCTGTAATTTCCTAGATTACTAGTTCACAAAGATACAGTTTAGGACAGTGAGGGCTGCTAACTGAAGAAAAGCAAAATGTCATTCAATGGATACTGATTTGTCTAATTATACATAGAATTTATTTAAAGCAGAGTCCAGTCTGCTTCAAAATGAAAAAGGTAGTGGGTGTGTGTCTGTCTGCCTGCGTTTACTGTTGGAAGCACTGAATTCCCACATGTGGGATCATTTAGTTGGTTTTAAAATGGATCAGAAGAAATGCACTTCTAGATACTGTATCTTCAGATCTTTGATAAAGTGCAGGTATCCCAGGTCATGCCTGTGATGGTATCAAAGTAGCATTTGACACAATGAGGAGACTTTTGTATCACTAGTGTCATTAGTAGTTCTAAGGAGAATAAGGAGAATGGGCTGAATACCAAGGGTGGTTACTGTGGAAAGGGCTCTGAAGGGTGAAGTGGGTGAGCTGGAGCCGTTGTGCTGTGGAAGCTGGTCATGGGCATTTTTCCCATCTCAACTGGTCTCTGCAAGCCATGGGGATTGGAGAAATTTGGTTTCTTATGAACCCACTAATGGGAAACAGTGGATGACACACTCCTGGTGCAATTTTTTTCCCCAGCTCTCATTAACCTATGTATAGATATTATTTTAATTAAAATAATCTTGACAGCACCTATGAAAAAGCTGTGGGTGCTGCAATGGCAATTAAATGTGTTGTCAAAAATGACAAGCAGGCTGGTATCACTAGAAGGAAATTAATGCTCTGACCAATAATGGAACAGTAATCTTAACCCGAATATTTCTGCCTCTCAGGAACTCCTTGAAATGGATGGATTTTGGAGATCAGGCAATTTTAGAACGAGACAGTAAAGCAATAGGTACCATAAAGCATCTCCGTTTCAAAAGACCATGTCATACTGGTGTAGTAGTGGCTGATAGCCAGCCAGAATGAAATGTGATACTAATTGGACATTAATAATGGTGTATGTGCAAAGCCCTGACTTTTACTAAACTTACATATCACAAAAATTGGAAGTTATATTCAGTATTAGGTTTTAAACTTGGAATTTAACAATGATATGAACCAGTGCCTGTTGTCTGTTTTGGACTGTTTGCTGCAGAGAGGAGGTAAAGAAATTCACTGGAGTGGAATTAGCTTGACCCAGTGTCAGCAACCATGAGAACTAAAGCGTGGGATTGGGGAACTATAGAATCGTAGAATCACACAATGGATTACACTGGAGGGGACCCTAAAGCCCATCCAGTTCCAACCCCTGCTGTAGGCAGGGTCACCACCAATTAGATCAGGCTTCCCAGGGCCCCATCCACCATGGTCTTGAATGCCTTCAAGTGATGGAGCATTAACAGCTTCTCTGGGCGGCTGTGCCAGTGCCCCACCACCCTATGAGTAATAAATTTCTCCCTATCAGCTAACCTTAATCTCCCCTCTTTTAGTTTAAAGCAATTCCTCCTTGTCCTATCACTATAAGACTGAGAAAAGCCAGTCCCACTCCTGATTCTAAGCTTTCTTCAAGTTTAGAAGGAAAGCTGTAACAAGGTCTCCCGGGAGCCTTCTCCAAACTAAACAATCCCAACTCTCTCAGCCTTTCTTCATAGGAGGGGTGCTCCAGCCTTCTGATCATCTTCATGGCCCTTCTATTGCTGGCTAGGGAAACCTGCATTGTAGCATGCCCAAGGTGTTTCAGAGGGTCGGTCCTGTCCAGCCTTCTCTTGCCTCTGTGAAGCTTTAGTTACCTTTCATCTTTGCAGGCAGTGTGTGTAGGATGACAGCGTTCCCTCATCTACACAGAGTTTCTTTCTCTCTATTTAATCCCTAAAATTAAAATGTATCACTTCATTCTGTCGCAGCTACATCTTGCAAGAGCTGTGATTTGAAGGAGATAACAAATAGCAAGCTGCTCAAGAAATAGCTGATTTCTTGCTTGTTTTGCCATAATACCCAGCAGTGTAAAAAGACTGGATCCTGTTTTACCAGAGGCTGTTACAGAATGCAGTGTGAAAGATTTTCTGTCCAAGGCCATTTGCACAGCAAAGAAACTTGAAACTTCAGAGCAAAAAAGCAGCATTTAAGTAAGGAGAACAAGGGGACGGTGAGTGCTTCTTCCTTCTCTGCTAGAAAGGCACTGTTCCTCACAACTCTCAGATTTAGAGTTATAGTTAACTTACGTATTCCAGTGCATCTGAATGAAGGTTTTGACCTGAAGGACGGTGGCTAGCAGGGCTGACTTACTTTATGGGCCAATTGAGAGAGAGCTTTCTGCAGCTATGAAGTAGCATGGGAAATAGACTGGCAGTCAGCGATGGCTGGAGGAGGCCTAAGAACTGATCAGAGGGACAGAGCATCGACTTGGTAAGCAGGAACAGGAGGCAGGGACTTTGAGCTATGAGGAGGACTAAGAAGCGTTGTCAGTATATGATGCAATAGGCAGTAGGACAGCAAGTAAAAGACATCGAAGAGAGAGTGATGGGGGCAGCATAAAAAGCAAAGGGAAAAGGAGCAATGGGCGAGGAAGCTGAATGCAGAAGGGAGAAGCAGCAGGGACAAAAGTTCTGGGCAATCAAACTGGGTGCAGTTGCTTCTCTTGTTAGGAAGACCTCACATCTGGGGAGCTCAAAGTAAAGTTGTACGCTGTGTTTCTTTGTCAGCTCCCAGATTGAATGTACAGAGGAAATGGCTGTACTTTCTTACTGATATAATAGAAGAAAAAGTTAATTGTGAGAGAAGGGAAACATATAATTTCCAAGGTCTTTCCATACTTCAGAAAATCAGAGGTTTGTAGGGTTTGTTTTGTCAGCAATAGGCAAGATGCTTAGAACTTCTAAGGAAACACCTGTGTTGAATAAAAAGTAATGCGTCAGGCATAGCATGGGTGGTCAAACCAATGTTTAGCTTCCTACGTAAAATCACTGACTTTTTAAAACTAAAATTGTTTCATTAAAAAGGCAAGCCTATGTGTTTAACCACTGATGTGTTATTGTTTCACTACTCCTGATAACAATGCCAATTAAAACAAAGTTTTTCACAACTATCTTCCAGTAAACCACATCCGGATTTTTAACCTCACTGAAAGTTTTTATTGCTCTTCTGTATCAGACTGTAAAGTAATACAATTGTTATTTACCAAATTTTCCAGTTCCTATTTGTGGACACTTTTCTGCTTAACAGAGTCTTTAATTCCATTCCTCTTCCAGCTTACCACTACAAAAATTGAAATCCTCACCACAGATCTGTAAAAATGTTTCCACTTGCACTGGGAGACAAAAATAGAAGAATTCCATGTCTTTTTGGACAGATGCCTAGCTGAAACTATGCAGGGTTTGACTGACAAGAGGATGTAGTCTTTGCTGAGAGCGCTTTCTTTAAGGTCCCTTTTAGTCTTTGGGAATACTTAAGTAGATGAATGAAGAGAGCATTTATGTGAGTTTCCTTTCGTTCTCATTCGCTTTGCCTGTATTTTATTTTATTTTTTGTAACTTTTGTCTTCTGCAACAAAATCTCTGCAGCTCGTCGGGCTTACTGAACATGTAATCACAAACTGGTAAGTAGTAACTTCAGGAGTTTTGTATTGAAATGGCACTCTGTTCTTTTGTGTACAGCTGTGGTAGAAGAATAAAACCCCTTTGTGTAGCTGAGTATAAGAATTATTTAAATGCACAGTATTTGCCAGGGCTATAACTGTAAAGTATAGTCTTTCAGTGGTGAATAAATATGTTTAACACACACAGCTCAGCCTGTGAATGCAGCGGACAGATTTTACATGAGTAAGTTCTGAATTATTTTGCATCTGAGTGAGCTCTCCCCACTGTGCTGCACAGCACATTATCCATTTCCTGGGGAGTGTGGACGGGAGCTTACAAAGCACGGAAGGTAATTGGCTGCTTCAGCTGAAAACGCAGAAAAAACATATTTGTTGGTATATACAGAAGGAAAATAAGAGCAATAATAATTACTGTTAGGTGACAGTATCTGTTCATAGTCTCCAAGTTGTCTGTGAGATCAGATCTGTACTGACACTCCGCACAAGCAACGAGTGTGTTAATGCTGTGCTTGGGCAGCTGAGTAACGTTGTTTTCTGACTGTGCATTTTGAACTAGAATTTTTGTGTGCTTTGAATGTAAAAAAGGAGGTGAATGTGTAAATGGTACAATACTTCTTCAGAATGCTGCTTTCTGCTGTCTGAGGCTTGTGTTTCTGTGTATCACTACTTTATTTTGAAGCCTATATTTACCATATGCAAGCTGTCCTGTCTCTGAAGTTGGTGGGAAGTGAACATAGCTCAAGCGTAGGCACTTATTTCTGTATTTCTGAAATTTGCTTATACTGATGCAAATATTTCCTCTTGGAAAGGAAAAGCAGTTACTGGGATAGATGCCTTTTCTCTGTTGCACATGTGGCAGTTTCTACAGACTGACTGAAAAAAGCTGTAACTGTATATCTGCACTTTTTGTTTAAAGTGGTTGACATCCAGATGAGGTGCGGAAGTGTGCTAGCACTGTAAAGGCAGTTGTACTGAGCTCCTCCTAAAATAGGTCAACTTTCATGAACATTTTTTTGTGTTGCCTTTTCTTTCCTTTGGCTCTTTAATTAATGAAGTGTGTGGTTTAGAGTCAAATCTGATAGATGTTAGAGTAAGATGAAATTTCTTTTCATTTTGATAATTTCAATACATTGGGTATCCATAGCTGTGTCTGGGGTTATATATTTTGAAGAAGACTCATCATATGGTTAAATTGTATGATGAGTCCCACTGGAAATGGTTGACACAGCAGTATAATACTCATAGGAAATATCCTTGCAGTTTCATGTTGCAATATTCCAGTCCTTTGGAACTTTAGTTTTAAGTTTTCTTCTGAAAATCTACCAAGAAGCCAATGCAAGGGTTGGAGTTGAAATTGTGCTGCACCTGTAGGGGGCGACAAAAATGGCATATTTTATGGATTTGGAAGGTCTAAGTGATTGTGTCTAGGGAGAATACTTAGAAGGATGAAGAACATTATAAACTTTGAACACTTTGATTTCCTCACTAGTCTTTTTCTCTTCTTTGGCAAAGATGAAATAAAAATGTTTCTTTTTTTCTTTTATATGTTCTTTTCTTTGGTGTCACTTTAAGTCTCTTGTTCATGTCATACAAGGTAAAATGCATCATAAAACACTGAAGAAAATGGGCTTAAGACATGCAACGTCCAGTGAAGAATATTCGTATTCATTAGCAATCAGCATTTGGCCTATACCATTTTTCCTATCAAAAGCCACTGACATTGCTCTTGCTCTCACTACAACCATTATGTCATGTGCTGATTTTTTTTTAAATTTTATTTTTGTGTGCCAAATATATACAGTGTGTCATTTCTGACTGAAAGGTGTGGTGATGAAAGAAGAAATGCAACGAGCTTGAACAAAATTGTTGGGGAGTCCCATACAGGATGGTACTGCCACAGAAAACATCTTTCAGGTTCAGCATGCAAGTCTTCATACTGACTTAATGAATACAGGAGGAAACACATATTTTTCTTGAGCTCAGAAAGCAAATGTGGTCTAGAAAGTCGAGGTTTACTACAAGTGTAATCAGCTAGAGTAGTGTGAGTGGCTGCTTGCCAACTTTTTTTGTACCTTGCCTAATTAACTCCATTCTTCACTCTTCAGTCATCTCCACATGTGGCAATTTGGTCTTAATAGGCTGTAGAATGGGTGGCATGAGTCCATTTGGAAATGCTTTGTGCTGTATAGCAGCTTGCTAGTCCTGCATAGGCATCTCTGACAGAGTAGTAGGTGGAAGTGCTATCTAAAAGGAAATGCAGCTAGTGAGTATCTGTTCTCTTAGTGACTGCTGGAGGGGTCTCCTGGAGTTGCGTAGGCCATCAGGTGAAAGCTGGATTGATTTGGGAAAGCTGTATGGAACACCTGACTCAATGAACTTCTGTTAGGCATTAAGGAAAACTTAGAGTGGAAAAACCACAGCTGAGCTTAATGTCCTTATCCCTTAAGAAAATTTATTCTGCATTTCTACCTTCCTCCTTCACTTCCAAGTAGTGATTAATCATAACTTTGTTTAACTGGACTTCTAAACAGAAGCTGCAAGTCAAGTAATTCAGCTGTTTCATCCTGTATTTTCTAGATGCTTAGTCTTGTTCTGGCAAGGTTGATGGGGCAGGGGAGCAGGATGTAGGTGGGCTGCTAAGAGGTGAAGACTGACAGGAAGAAAAAACATCTTGTGCTGTGTACCTGGCATAGGGAGGGAGACCTGCAGGTTTCAGGTAAGCTAGTAATTGAAAATGTACTGAAAACCATTTAGTAGGCTTGTGACCTTTAAAAGAGATTAGAGACAGGGCCTAACCAGAGCCAGTTATTCATTCATTTATATCACTGCCTGTTTACTCGAATAGGTAAGGTATTAAGTAAGAATAGCAAGCAAGTAGCTTTTCTCTCCAGGATTTCATAAAAATGGTTCAGAGGCAAGTCATGTGTTTGATCACACCTACCTATTCCTTGGAGAGCTCGATGGAATTGTGCTCAAGCTCAGGATATTATCCAGAGTGTTTGAATTGAGACTGAAGTAGATAAGATGAGAAGGTCTAGGACTCTGCAAAACTTTACAGCTAAGCCAAATTTCTCAGATCTCATCTTTATGATGTGCATATTTCTGAGTGTACCATTAACACCCGGTGTTCCTGCATTGCTCTTGTTAGCATAATAAAGTGGTGTTGCCAAGACAAAAAGTGATAGTTTGGCAAATCATCCCAGAGCTGCTACATGTGGTTTGAAGAGCATGCATTTATCTCTCTTATGCCAGTCATGCGTAGAGTGAGTTAAAACTCCCTGAGAGTGGGAGGCTGCATTTTTCTTATTGTTTACTTCAAAACGTAAAGGATCGTCCATGGTTAACTATCCTCCCCATATATGTAAAAAGGGATGCATGATGCCTCAATATGAATATTACATGAGTTGCTGTTGATGCTGTGTTAAGTCGGGCACAAAACCATGCACTCGCAGTGTCCATCCTGCAGGTGAGAAATGATGGCCAGAAAGGAGCCAGGTCTAAAAAATACTGAAATTCAGAAAGTGGCCTGGAGGTATTCCTAGAGAACAGGACATTTTGCAGGTGCTCTATTTCCAATCAGCAAAGGGCATGTAAGTAACAAGTTTCTGTTAGCTGATTTCTGTCCTTAAGGAAAAGCTGCTTGCTTCCTCTCTTCATTTAATTCCTTTGCTTCTTTGACCTTCACCTGTGTGACTTGCTTGCTGAAATCCTCTTGGGAGGATCAGTGTCAGCTCTAATAAGCCAGCTGTCACTTTACACCAAACAGAAAGTAAATGTTTCATCTGTTAAATGGGCTGGTGGAAAACATTGCCTTTTTCTATCGTCTTCTTTTTCCTTCTGGGGGAAAAGGTTTTACCTTTATGTGACTGAAAGTGCATAAAATGGATTTGACGCTGCAGATCTAAGTGTCTCGAATGAAGACTGTTATGTAAGGCTTTTCTCTTTTTTTATTTATCGTACTAAAATAAGATGGGAGTTACAGCACAGGGCCTGACAGCAAGGAATCTTCTTGCATTTCCAGTAGGACAAGGATGGTCTCTATAAGAAGTACACTGGGAATTTCTTTTCCTTAGGAAGTTGTACAGGAAATTATGGGGAAGTAAGATCATCTCATAGAGTTTTGTTTACTGACACAAGGTGCCTCTTGTTGGGAGCTTTGCAAACGACTGCAAGCAGGACAGTTTTCTCTGCTATAAATTCTGTTGGGTTTATTCCTTGCTCCCCTTACACTGCTCTTTGCACTGATGAGCACAACCAGTTCACATAGGTGTGTGTTAATAAGCTTGATAAGTAGTTGAGAATGGGTGTTGATGTAGAAGCTGCTATTGGGGTGGAGTGGGTTGATTTCAGCAGGTTTTGGAGCACTTTTTTTTTAACAGTGTTTGAAAGGAGTGAGATCAATACGCAATACCGACCAACTTCTTTCTGTGGAGATCAGTCTTGGAGAGGAAAATAAGAATGGCTTTTCTCAATGAACCTGAAGGATGTATAAGTACTGTTGCAACTGTTGTTTTGACTCTTTCTTTTATCAGCTGAAACTGAAGCAGTATTGAGTTAGCACAGAACAGTGTCTGTGAGCCCTTCGTACTCCAACCTCCTCTAGCTCTGATATCACACCAATCTCTGTTGTATAGTAAGGCCCCTTGGTCATGGTCTTGGAGGGTACCGGGCTCAAGTCTCAGGGGAGCTGAGGTATTTCAAGTTCAGCATCGTTTGGAGGTGTCTCTGTAGCTTATTCTGTCCTCCTTGTGCACAGTTCCCTGTGAACTCTTTGAACTTCTCCTGAGTCTCAGCTGTACTGGAGAAACCTTTTCAAGCAAAGGCTAAGGGGCAGCAAGCTGCTTAATGTGATTTACGGGTGAAGGCTCCAGCTTTATGCTGAGAATCAGTCTTCTCACTGGTTGCAGCAGTACAGGGAGCAGTTCATCTTTGTATTTCCATGGGCATTAGGTTCGTCCTTGCCTTCTGCTATATGCAGACTGGAGACCTGAGGCTGAAATCCTTCTTCATTAGCAACGTAGTATATGCCACAGAATAGATTTGTAGTAACAGACATCTCTACAAGGATTGTTTTAAGGTATTTATATTTAGTTAAGACTGGTATAATGTTTGAGCTTTGAATCCACATGTCTATGACACATGAGTCTCTTCTATATGAATACTTCTCAGAGGGTCAGCAAAATACTCTCTCCACACTCTTTTATTTATTTATTTTTAAATAAAACCTGTTCATCTAGATCTGGGTTTAAGGCCTCACTTTGAACATTAATAAAATGTATTGGAGGAGCAGATGTGAAACATTGCTATTCTTTACCATCTTATTTTCATCGTTTGTGCTAGGCTTCGTACAGTCAGTTGTGAGAAAGCTTTCCTGGCTGGAGAGGAGCTTTGCTCTGTTTTAGTTTTGAGGATTAAGTTGTTTAGGAACTCTGATTGCATTTCCTTCCCCTTCTTTGTTCCTTGGAAGTAAAATGCCATTAAGCACACAAGGCAGTCCCTAAATATGGTACTGCCTGAACTGCTGCTTTGGTACCACCTGCACAAAGAGGTAGGATTGCTGAGGGATACGTTAATCCAAAATGGAAAAGAAAACCTGTCTGAACAGTCAACTTCAGACCACTGGGCAAGAAAAGTCGCTACTTACTTAACCCGATGTATAATTTTGAGATTACTAAGATCTCTGAAACAAAAAGGAATTTCAAACACATTCTGTTTTACTTTGGAAGTTAAACTCAGTAGGTGGTTGTGATTTTGTTTTATAGTAAAGAGTTAGGGATGGACCTTTGTGCTTTTCTACACTCTGGAACATGGGGAATTGCCATGTGAGTTGAAATTGTTTCCATGTATTTGCCAGGGTTTATACAGCCAGTAGTGGTTAAAGCTTGTGCTGTTTTCTGTTAAAAAGTGGATCTTGTAAATTCCTCAATAAGTGCTTTGGGGATGGTACTCTTCTCCTGAGTATACGTATTTCTCCTCCCACTAAATTCACAAATGTACTTTCTCTTGCTTACCCTGCCCCCAGATTCTCTCTGCCTACCAATCCAAAATGTTGTGCATCTTTCCACTGGGGTCTTTAGAATAGATGCCTGCAGGGAAAACGATCATTTATTTAATCTGCAGAACCATTTCATACTGATTTTGTTTACTTCTAGCAGAAGTAAGGATTTCTACAGTTGTCTTTGTAATCACGTAATAGAATCGTAGCATCATTTAGATTGGAAAAGAGACGTTCAATGCAACCCTCAACCTGAACTACCGAGTCCCATCATTAAACTTTGTTCCTTAATGTCATATCCACCAGGCTCGCAGACTCGAACACTTCCCTGGGCAGTCTGTTTCAGTGCTTGATGGCTCTTCATGAATAAATTCTTCATGATATCTCATTTGAACTGTTAGTGGCACAAATTGAGACCGCTAATGATAACCTGTGGTACCCAATAAACCTTGCAGAAATGTTGACTGTGAAACACGCTTGTGTACTAAGAATGGGTCCAAATTGATGTAATAATAAGTTGTAGTACAGTTAAGAGCATTGGTGTTGATGGATGGCAAAGTCACCCAAAAAATTTGTTTTAGTTGGATTGTCATGGTGATGGTTTTGTACTGATATGCAAGCAAAGAGGATATAAGCTGTGATTTGTCTGCACGATTACTTAGCTCTTTGCTAATGTATTAGTTACCCTGCTGAAATGAGCAGGATAAGGTCCAGAATGGGTTCAATCAAGTAGAACAGAAAGAAGCATGCTGTTTGCTGTATTGGAGACATGAATTACAGCAGAATTCCTTGTCTAAAATAATGCCAAAATTGAAAGGCTATTCACTCCATGTGAAGGATTTTGTGCTTTCCTATATGAAAACTGGACAGAAGAGAAGAATTTGTGCTCTTTGTAGAACATAGTTGATAATTGTTTTTCAGTAATCATTTCTAAAATTGAACAAACGCCTTATTTTAGAGATGGAAAATAATACTGAGATTTCATACTCTTACAAACCCATTTATAAAAAAGATCCTACTCATAGACTGCGTAAGGTAAATATTATTTTGTTTTTTTTTTTTCCTACTGTTGCTTTTATGGGACTAGCGGACACCCACCCTGAAGTGCTCAAGAGCAGCACCAGACCTCATGGACAAGTGTTCTGCTGTTCTTTAATGAAAGAATGGATTGCAAATCCAACAATGGATTGCAAAAATGTGCTGAGAAATGACCTTGTGACAGGACATGATCCAAATAATATTGTTCAACTTAAGAATGCTCTTCTTCGTCTTAGCTTCTTGAGGGTTTCCATGGATAAACACGCTGTCTAGACCAAGTCCTTATAAAATGTGCATTTTCCTAGGCTGAAGTTATTTCACAAACATGTGGTGAAGGTTCTGGGAACTACTTCTGTGGAGAAGTTGGGAAGCCCACCTAAAAGAAAGGCAGGGTAATAGCTTGGGGTTAATCAGACTCTGTACCTTGCATTCTGCTCGTAGCTTTTGCCTTTCTGCTCTTGGTTGGCAGCTATTGCACCTGCTGTTGATATAATTTCAGTTTTACTCTCAAATCTTGCAGTTGTTTTTGGTGTGTGGGTTTTTTTGTTTTGTTTTGTTTTGGTTTTTTTTTGGATGCAGGGAGATACTATTATTTAGCTTAGCTTAGTTTTTTGTTTCTATTTTCGACAGAATTTTTTTATGGTTGTCAAAATCGGAACAAAAAACTACATCATAAAATAATAGTAAATACAATGTATTATAAACAAAGCAAAAACATTGTTTAGCATTGTGAATCTGTGTCCCATTTGCCAAAGGCAGGCTATGCTTTAATGGGCTTTGAAAATAGAAACATTAATCAGATCTATTTCTATGGAAAATAAATGAGGCAATGCTTATCGCATGAATAGATTGCTCGTTTAAAGTATCTTTTTTGTACCATGATTACTTCAAGTACCATTTATGTAATCTCTGAATGAAAGGCCTTTGTAACAGCCTGCACACCAGGTATGGAATGCCTCAAAATTCCCAGTTCCTTTCAAAATCAAATACAGCACCTCAGAAAGGAGAGGAAAAGGAGGGGAACAGAAAGGAGCTAGAATTCATTTCTTTGAATAATAAGAACAGTGTGCTAGCCAGGGGAGAGAAGCCTTATAAAGGGGTAATATGTAAAGAGTTTATCACACTGCCTCAAGTTTTCTTTGTTGAAAGTGTATTAAGTAATTTAGAGGATTTTTTTCCAATTTAAAATGCTTATTCTCTCTCTCTTCCTTCAGCCCTGACACCTTCAAACTGAATTTGCAGGAATAAGTAGAGGGGAATAGTCTTGAAGAAAATGAGATATAGATGCTAAAGAGGGAATAAAGCAGCTCAAAGGGTGGAACTGACACATTGCACTGCTGTGGAAGTATTCTTGTAACTTTCAGGTTTTAACCCACGTGCTTTATTAGTTATTAAATGTGCTAAATATAAGCAAGTATAACTCAGTATTTTGGAGAAATAATGTAGAGAAACTTTGTGCCAGATTAATCATTAAGAATTGGTTCGTTGCTCATTATGGATGTGGTTTCACAAACAAAATGCCCATCGGTGCAGATAAGATAAAATCTTCAATGCCAAAGTCTGTAACTTTGGACTCTGTAAGTCCTTCCATGTCTGTAACTTGCCCAGGTCTGCAATGCAATGCTTCCCTCCCTCTGACCTAGAAGAAGGTCCTGAGAAGGACCATGGAGATGACCAGAGGGCTGTGAAGACAGGTTGAGGGAGCTGGGTTTATTCAGCCTGCAGAAGGGAAGACTCTGGGTAGGCTTCATTACAGCCTTCCAGTACTTGAAGTGAGGTTATAAACAGGAAGAAAATCAACTTTTTACATAGATAGAGAGTGATTGGGTGAATGGGAATAGTTTTAAATTAAAGAAGGGAAGTTTTGATTAGATGTTGGGGGAAGTTTTTCAGTGAGGATGGTGAGGCGCTGGTACAGGCTGCCTGTAGAGGCTGTGGAAGTCCCAAGCCAAGAGGTATTCAAGGCTGGGTTGGATGGGGCTGTGGGCAGCATGAGCTGTTGTTCAATCTAGCAGTTGGTAACACTGCCTGCAGCAGAGGGTTGGAACTAGGTCGTCTTTGAGGTCCTTTCCAACCCAAGCTGTTCTGTGAGTCTATGATTCTATGAACTAACATTTAGGATAATTGGCTGTCGCTGCAAAATATCATTTTACTAAGTATAAGGTTGCTGTTTCTCAGGGCTCTCTGTTATGAGATACCACAACCACATCTGCACTCAGAAAGAGGAAATATCTGTGGTGCATCACATACTGTGGTGTGAGGAATGCCATCTCAGTTTGCAAAGCCAAATAATCATAAGTGACTAAGGACAGAATTTCTTTCATTGCACATTTTAGATCAACTGTTAATTTTTATGTCTTATCTGTGAGGGAACGTGAATGTCAGGTGAGTTGCAACAAAAATAAGCTATTGAATACCTAGGGTTATTACCTTGTTAGTCATAGGCACACATGAAGACAGAGTCCAGGAATCAAGAAGGGTGGATATCTTATTTTAAGTAGGCCATAGTCTCAAACAGTGAAGTTAAAGCAGATGTGCCACGAGAGCACTTCCTAAAGGAAATACTAAACCAGCAGATTGCCAGTGCCAGACCTGGGGAAGCTGTGCTCTGTGATATTTGTTTCATCTAGTTTGCCCTTCAGCCTCCTGGAATTTGAAGAGTTTAAACTCAAATATGCGGTACTTAAAAGCAAAGCAAAAATAAATCCCTGCCTTACCTTTTTGTTAGGGACTTGCTATTTATTCTTTCAGGCAATACGTAATCTGCACATGACACATTGCAAGTGGGAAGACACAGATTTCGTCATTGCCTGATCTCAGATACACTCAGTTTTTGATGGCTTCAATTTTGTGGAAGCTGACAGATATTTACAGATGGATTTGGATGTGTAAGATCTGCGGCAAATATAGGTGCAATTTTAACATAACATTACGCAAGAGGTTTATAAATTCTTCTACCTTGTGCCAGTGAATAACTAGGTGTGTTGAAAAGCTGTGTCAATCTCCGCTGCCAAAAGCTATAGGGGGGAAACTGTGGTACAGTCTGATAGTTCTCTACTCTTGCAGAGCTAATCTGTCAAGCTCTTCTCTTTAGTAGATGACCTTTGCATAAGGATGTTGATTAGCAGGTTGTTATGCAAACATAGTTCTTTGCTCTATTTTTTAACAGATGCACAGAGATATGACAGTCATGTTCAAACTCTTCGATAGCTTGATGCACTGGTGTGGCCAAAGACTTCTGCTTTTCTTCTTGTTCTATCATGAGAGAACCATTTGTGATTTTGAGGCTGCTAATAAAACCTTGCTCCATTCTCCATAAAGGGTGGAATCAGTCGTGCTAATTGTTAAATAATGTAGTATTGATTTGGGGAAAGAAGTGTCTAAGAGCAGCAAGGAAATCAAACTCTGAAGCCTGGCTGTGAACATTGCTTGGCAGCCAGTCTAATGCAGGGAATCTCATCTCATCCGTGAAGTCCTTTGTGGTTCAGGATGTCTGTCTTGGGTTCAGTATGCTTGCCCTGTGTCTGTGATGTTTTCTTGATCTATTCACGTTTTTCCTGGTCTGTTCTGTGGCTCTGCTGGCAGTTGCATCTCTCTGATTGACAGAGAAGCTGTGAGCCCTTCCTGCAGCAGCACCACTGCCGAGGACTTCCTCTCTCAGGGACCACACACAGGGTTTTACATTGCTTCTGATGTCATAAATCAAATAAAGCAGCCACCCCTGCTGAACTTGTAAGAGCTGACAGGGTGTTTTGTCTCAGTGGCCATGTTAGCCGTGTGCTATTGCTGTGTGCCTGCCTGATATTAACAAGAGTAAAACAGAACTTGGTTTAAAACTTATATTTTATAATAACATATTGCTCCTTTGAAAGATGGGGGAAGATTTGAATGAATCATTGTGCTAATTCATTTATACAGTTAATCATGTTTATATAAAAATAGTTCAGTTTTAAGTAATTTCTTGATGAAAATTCAGTAAGTGAGCTGTCAATAGACAAATTATTGATAGAATAATGTAAAGGTTGTACAGTAGGAATCTGTTACTTCTACGTGAAGGAATATTTAATTGTGTAGTAATGTCTGTGACTCGTTTAATTTTCTTGGATGCCTAAAGCCTCTGTTAGAGATATCTGAAATCTTTTGAGAACTATCAACTTCGAGGGGGTAGGAGGTCCCGCTCCTCATGTATCAGTTAAGCCTGCTTGTCTTGAAAGGAGGTTGCAGTGCAAGGTGTTGCTAATTCAGTTACTACACCTTAGCAGAAGCATGCAGCGTGCGTGGAACAAGCAAAGCCTGGCTCTGCCTCCTGCTGGCTTTGTGCAAGGTGATGAGCAAGGTGGAGAACTACTCGTGTTTAGCCAAAGAAATAGCTTTGCCCACTCTCATGCTACTTTCCCAAATCAATTAGGTGTTGTTCTGGAATAACAAAAGTCAAAAGTGATAGAAAAACCTTCAGTGAGGCTGTTCCAAGTTTGAACTGTTTACAAAACTTACCTGTGTCAGCTTTGTTGACAGGAACCCTTTGTACTTTTTCTTCAATTAGTGCTGATGAAAATTTATATGTGTGTGCTACAGTCTTCGCTGTATACTGTTGCTATAAATAGTGCTGGGCCCTGCTGAATGTAGCTGTATACTATTATAGCTCTAGTGCAGAAGAGTAAAGTCTAGAGTCCAAATTGCTGCTAGAAACTGTAGGCAATAATAAAATTATAGCAAATATAGGGTACGGTTTTCTTACATTGCAGTATCAAAATAATATTCTATAACCATATGAACCTTTGGTGATGGAAAAGAAGTGCTTATGCTGGTGAGAATTCAGTATGTTACTTGATTAAATAAGGACCCAAGAAGTGAACTGTTGAATTTGCTCTGCAGAGCCCTTATCACACCTTTGGGATGAGAGCATGGAATGAAGTTCGCTTTGAGCATTGTTACGTTGGTTGTTGCAGTGGAAATGACATCCTTTGTTCAAGAGATCTGTGCTTTCTAGTGACATGAAAGATGTTTCTTTTTGGGTGGATAAATGCATCATGGAATTTCCTTAGCTGGAAGCAACCCACAATGATTGCTGAGACTCACTCTGAATGAGATTAATACATTAAGCGTACACTAGACTGTTTGTTGTTTTGTTTTTTGTTTTGTTTGTTTTGTTCTAATTATTAAAATGATTGGGGATGGTCTTAGGTACTTTTTTTTTTTCCTTATAACGTTGCTTTCTGCATATAGTAGGAGTAATTTTTGATGTTTGATATACCCATGTTTTTGCAAATAATTCCTGTGTAGAACAGTATTTGGGATCAGAAGGCTGAATGATGAGGAGGCAAGATGCTTGTCAGCTCCTGTGCTTCGACACCTTGGTGTGCTGACACCTGCATCACGTGTTAGAGTGTTATTCTGACAGCCCTATTGCTGTTACTGCTCCTGCATACTGAAGGGAAAAGAACCTAGGAAGAGACATTAGGGTGTATTGGCAAATAAGTTTTAATTTGCTATTCCCTTTTATTTTTTGTCCCTACGTTTTTAATTAGTTCTCATTTGAGTTGTAATGTTACTGTCCTGTGCTCGACTTCTCATTCACAAGTTCATCACCACTTGTGCTCTTCAATGGTGTGAATCTATTGTTCTTATTCTCAAACCTTTGTTTGCCTGCAACCATGTATTTTGGGTACAAGGCAGATCTAAAGACTTTGTTACTACCTGTTGTGATCCTAATATGAAAGAAGTGTAAGTCTGTACAGCATGTTGCTGTCTCCTATTTTATCATTTGAAATAGATTGCCGGCTACGTTCTGTGTATTAATTTGTCTACAAAATTGCTTTGGCCAAATTTTCACATCTTAGAGTTATTCAATTTACTCTAATGGTCTTTAACTGAGAGTTATGTTCACACAATGAAGGATAAAATGGGCAATTTTTCATTTCTGTTTAGTTTATTGACTAAATAAGCAAGGTAAAGGCAATTGAAAGGGAAGAATAACCCTTTGCTATTTAATATTTTTCCTTTTGTAGAAGATAAAGGATTTAGGCTAGCAAAGCAGGTATTCTTCCTCGCACAAAGAGCATGCTAGAGTCTCTATGAAATTAGCTGGCCTAAAGCATGTTCTCTATAGATGTCAGGTTTGGCATGCATTTTGCTGAGTCAAGGATGTAGGTGGCTCCCTGGGCTGTGTGAAAACTGGGACCAGAATCTGCGCTTATCAAACAACCACGTGTGCTCAGAGCCACAGGATGGTTGGAGGAGTTATGGGCAACAGTGAAGATCAATGCAACTAATCTCAGTTAAGTGTAATGGACAGTGCTGAGGTTGATGGCCCTAATGTAGCAAAGCAGGTGTCAGGCTTGAAAGATGAGGCTTTTCATTATTCTTCCCAAGAACATGCTTAAGTACTTAGATGGGCTGGGATCCTGGCAGAACTGAAGCCGGTGTTTTTGCACACTAAGCACTGTAATTTACAACTCTTACTTAGGTTATCTAACGTAATATTATTTTTGTTGTTGTTCTTTTTGTGCTTCTGTATTGATTCTCATATTCAGATTCTGCTATTAGATTGCTCTAGATATGCAAATATGTCTGAAGGGCTTCAGAGGGAAAACAAAAAAAACAAAAACCCAACCAAACAGAAACCCTGTAAGAACTGGAAAATACCCTTCCAGAGCTTTGTAATTCTCTTTATGAACAACCTATATCTTGTTGAGTAGGTCAGAATAGAGAAGGAATCATTTGTATTCTGATCTGCAAGAGAGATGAGCTTGAGGGCTGCTGTATTTGCACTTAGGCTTTATCTGTGGCTTCATGCTGTCCAGCAACAACTGATCTTCTCGTCTTGCATTCTAGAAAAAATTGTGCAGGTAATAACTTGTATCTAACAGCAAACCACCATAAATGATGCATTAGTTATACTAGAAACCAAGTTTCCAAGCTTGATTCTGCTTACATTTCATGATTACGCAGTTCTCTGTCTTGGTGATTATACTTTTCAATTTTGTCAAATTTCTCAATGCTGTTTTTATGTATTATTGAGGAAGAAACTGGGGGGGCTGGATGGCAAATCCTGTATGCAATGAATTTTTCAAAAGATGTTGTCAGCATAAACTAGTTGGATTATGTGCAGTCGAGTGTTGAGAATAGAACAGCATATGGTCCTTCTGGCTGATGAGAAGAAAGCTGAATCAAAGCTGGGAGCAGTAACAAGTCAGGCAGTGGGAGCCAAACTGCGCTTGTGCTGTTGTAAAAATCTTTTCCAGAAGAGCAGCTACAAGTTCATTGGGAGTCTGAGAATGCAGCCATGCTTCCATGAAGAAGCAAACTTTAGGCAGAGGAGTTTTTGTTCCAGCTTTACAATTCTGTGTTCCCCAGCTAATGAGTTCATTTGAGTTAGATGGATTTCAGCTTCCAGTACCAAAAACTGGGCTGAGGGAGGAACCAGAGAGGATGTGATTATAGAAAGAATTCTAATTATAGTTAAAAAAAAAAAGAAAGAAAGAAAAAGTAACTAAATGCTGATCTTTAGGAAATGATCACCAGATGGACCTGACTATTCGGAGATTTTTCAAAGGTGCTGTATTGGCCACTTCTCTTCTGAAAACTTTTTTTGGTAACCAAACAAGAGCTCAGCTTTCATTGCTTGCTCCAACAGAAGTTGAGGGAACTGAATCTGCTTTCAACATTACGCTAACTGCTGACTGAGACTTTGGATTAACATCTGGTCTTCCAGTGAGATCCAAACTGGTAGGCAGGACTGTTAACAAACAGCAAATAATTACAGACACTTAGAAGCCAGTGTGAAGGCTGTACAGCAGCTGCTCTTTGCCTTTGGTATGGTGTGGAGCCAAGAGGGAGAGACAAGCTGGAAGGAAGCATGTTGCCAAAGGTGCTGCGTTCTTGTTCTCCAGGTCACTGTCTCCACACGTTTTAAGAAAAGTGGAAGGAAGCTGTAACAGATGTGCTTATGTGCTGCCAGCATTAGGGACCAGGTAGACCATTTGCTTGAAATCATCTGTAAGAACAGAGTAGAACATTAGAGCTAGTGTGTGAATCTAAGACTAATGCTTTTCTGTGCAGAAATTAGGCCTTGTTAGAAGACTGCTAAGGTCATTGTCTTTTTAAATTTTTGTTTAGTAACTTTCCATTTCCTTCAACAACAACAACTCCACCAGAAGCAGCCCACTTTGATTCACCACCAAATCGAGCCCATTTAAATAAATTATATGTGACTGAATTATAGCAAAATGACATAAAACTAAATCATCACCTCACATGTCCGATGACGTTACATACCTGCAGTGTGTGCATGGAATTTATGCCTAGTACCTTTCCTCAGAATTAAAAAGGAGAGGGAGAAATTGGACATTGTTTTTTAAAATGTATTGTTAAACGAGGTGTAACAGCATTCATCCCCTTCCTGATGAGCCTATTAATTCAGTGGTATTCAGTGTCTCTTGGAGCAATTCTGACCTTAGGCCTGCTACAGGACTAGGGTGTTTACCTTTCCTTTCCTGCTTCCCACTCTGCGGTGGGCAGAAATCCACTCAGAAGTCCTTTGCTTTGAGAAAGTTGCTCATAGAATTAATATCTGCTTATCTCTGGTTAATTTTAAATTTGTAGTTCTAAGCATGCTTATAACTGTTACGTGATGAACATCTGACCCAAAATCTCAGCCGCTGGCTGGAAATGAGCATTGCTGCTTCCTTTGTAGTGATAGGGATACGTTTCATTTTCTTCAGGGTGGGTTATTTTAGCTATGACAGTAATTACTGGGATGTTTTACTAATAATGTCCAATCGATATACCGGTTTGTGTGATCATAGTTCTTTGTTGTATGTAACTTACAGTAACTAGTTCCTGAAAGCTATAAATGGATTGGCAAAACAACCAAATATGCTTCTGATTTTGCAACATCCCTCCAAATTCTTTTGCTCTTTGAACTATTCTCCATATTCCCTAGTTAATTGTTAGAACAAGTGATTTTCATTTATTGTTTTTACTGGCTGATTGTTTCTGTTAGTATGAAAAAGTTAATCTTGAATAGAACTACAGAAATGATGACTTTGGCCTACAGGAATCAACTTTCTAATTACTGACCCAATGCTGCAAGGTAAGACATGAGAGTATAGGCAGAAAGAAGCATAGCATTTGCAACTTGGATTGAGTTTTCTGTTTCCAAACACCTACTAGTTCAATGCCTACTTCAGGACAGAGCAGGAGAAGTTCAGAAGGAAGTGCACATTGGTAAACCTGGCTTACTGCATGCTATTCTTAGATTGTAGCCCCCTATGGCAAGAAGAGGTGAGCTGTATTTTCAGGTGGTGTAAACTGGCTCTGCTCCACAATTGCCATCTCTTGCTGGCATCCATACTGTCTTCTGACAAAACAGAAGCTGTTATTCGCTTTATGTTATGCTCCTAACGGACTTGTATTAAAACGTTATGTGCAGTTTTGGAAAAGTCATTTTCCAATTCAGAAGTCAGAGATGTACTTCCTGTTATCCTGGAAATCATGTATTAGACCCAGAAAATCAGTGCATGCCAAATTTAGCATTTCTGATGCGTTTTGCTTTGTTTTCTTTATTTGAAAATCTGATCCTTGAATCTGATCTGATTCTTAAAGATCGGTTTCATGAGAACTTTCATTTGGAGGAAGAGCTTATATGAAAACTGGAATGGAAAGGCCTGCTGATCTTTAGCTGTGTTAAGATTGCAGCTGCAATCCCAATGGAAGATTTAACAGGTATAAATACATATGTCAGAATTTTGAGTTATCAGAAAGCAACCGTTAGAAAATGTAAAAATACTGTTGGGAATGATCTTTGAGGGCTGGCTGGACTCTCTCTTTTCTCAACCGCTGCAGCTGACAAAGCCAACCTATTGAGAGAGGCAAGCACAGAAGGAATTCAAACTAGGTCAACTTGTTCTCAAAGATCAGATCTGAGTAACTTGAAAATGTTGATTTTTTTTTTCTTTTTTTCCCCTCCAGAAAGAAACTACACCACCAAACTTATAGGTTTTAGACTTCTTTCCTAAATGCAACAGAGTTTGAATGCATTAATTGTGCCATCATTGAGTTTTTCATTTGTTCCAGCTTTTGTTTGTTACAGGCCAGGTGAGATGTGTCAGGGTGGCTGGCTGTATTCTGTAGGCAGTATTTATTATGTGTCAAAAAAAATCACTGTTACTGTGCAATGGAGCAAGCAGCTGCAATAGTTGATGTCAGTCCATGTGACACGTCAGTGGCAGACTGAAACATGTGTGCTTGTTCTTTAGACTTCTCTTTATCAATTTAATATATCGATCTGCATACTATTAGGGTAAGCAAAGGCCTGCTCCTGAGGGACTGTAGTCTCAGTACCAGGGATAATTTTTGCTGTTTGAGCAAAGTCTCACCAGAAAAGGTCTGAATGGTGGAGAATGGCTATACTGAGAAAGGACAGGCAGAGAGCAAGCTTGGAAAAAAATTCCCACTGCTTTTTGCATATTCAATTTCCTGTGTCTTAAGAAACATACTTACCTTTGATTTATTTTGGTCTGATATCTATCCCTCGTGGCTTTTCTTCCCTCTCTCCTCACTCATACAAATTCTCTGCCAAATCCAGAATAATGTGAAAAAAGAAAATGTACAAGCTGTGTCTATGCTGAGGAAGTGGTTTCCTTAGAAATGGTAACCATATGAAAGCCATAAATGCTGATACCAAAACTATAGTTGAATATACAGATGTGGGCTCCAGAAAAAGGGAAATGGGATCTGTTTGCTAAGAGAAAAATCTGGTTGCTGCCTAGGTTTTTTGCCAAAACACAGCTGAAGTAAGGTTACTTTTGGTGTGTTGTGTGGCTGCTTTTTTTCCTCTTTCTTTCTGCGTAAGTGCTCTTAGAAACCTGAGTATGCGAGGGAACAAAAAGGTCTGATTTGGTTTTGTGTTTTCAAGGATTCACTGCAGGAGGGATGGGTGTATGCTCTAGAAACATTGGAAATGTTATGACACAATTGCAGAGTAAACGAGGGGCACAGATTTGCCCTTTCAGGATGTTCAGCTCCCACAGCTTGGCTAAAGCACCATGTTAATTAGTCTTGCACCTCAGCTAAGAACATACATGTGATTCAGAATGGTATCTGCAGGCTTATGCTGGCTGATGTTGGAAGGATATGTTGGTTACTGCTGGTTCGGAGTTTCCACGTGCACTGCTTTGTATGACATTCCCCCACTGGTGGATGGCTTTTGGAATAAACATCCCTGTGTTTCAGTTGATTTTGAACAAAAAAGAGATTTCGCTTTAGAAGTTCTACCATCCTTCTGGGGTTTGCACTTTGATGCAAGTTACGAGATAATAGTTAATAGATTTAAAGGTAGATTTTATTTTAGAGGAATAAGGAGGAGTGAATATACAGCAGTCACAGAAATGCACTGGAGGTTGTCAGCTAATAGGGATGACATAGAAAGCAGAACTGATTAGAACTACAGAAAATTGGGTATTTGTTCATAGGAAATGGAGCTCCTATGCAAGATTTCATAACTTCTCAAAATATGCTTGAAGTTAAGCACTTCTGGAGAAATCATTAAATGAAGGAAAAGTTAAAACAAATTCAAGGAAAAAAAGCCATATTAAGTTGATTTTTTTCAAGAGAAAAAGTAGATTTTCCTTGTTTATGGATGAGTAATGTAATTCACAGTACTGTTTGAAATGTGCTCTCACCATTGCTGAAGCACTGCCCTGTAGCAGGGACTTACGGTCTCCAACAGACTGAAATGCAAGCCTAGAAGTTTAAGGTGCAAGAAGACTTACATGTCACTTTTTGTTGTCGTTGTTTTAATATATATATAGACCAAATCATGGTTGTTTTCAGTGCAAGTACCACCTTTTTATTTGAGCGTTCTTGCTTCTCTCTTCCCATTCCTAGCTCCTAAGTATATGACAGAACTGAATATTTGTAGGACTTTTGAGAACAAGTTGACCTCTGGCTGCTGAAAAAGGAAAAAAAAATGTTTAAATTTAAAAAGAAGAAAAAGCTAGCTTTTCACTTTCATAGACGTATATTAAACAGCTCCTGACGTGGGAGACATGGAAAGCCTCAGGGAGTGGTTCTACTTTGTGTTTGGTGCTATAAAAATGCTGTGTGTATATTTCAGATAAACATGTATGAATTATGAAATGAGGGAGGGGGACCATTATGGGATGGCATACCCAGTGCCTCATGGAAAAGTTACCTGTTCCTTTATTTAGCCAAGTATTACTCTAGCTAGAAAAACAATGTCAAGGGTTTTGAGAAAAACCTCTCAAACAAAGCTTACTGTTACAGGAGCAGGTGTAGGTTCACTAACCATCATGTCATTTTCTAGCAGATGTGTGTGTGCCTGACCCTTAATATCTGTTTGTTGTAGTAAGAATGAGAATGCAGGGCACCTGCATAAGGTGGAGAGAAACTGCACCGTGTTTTGCCATAATTGTACTCTGTTTTGCCTCTTAACAGGGGATGTCCAGGTGTTTTGGAAATGCTGCTTGTGAATCAAATCAATTTGGATCAGTTAATGTGTTAGTTTTGGAGAAACTTCTGTGTGACTGAGACAGCAGGGGATGGCAGCAAATGAAATGGGGACACAGGAGATGCAAGTCCCTGTGCCTTGATATTCTCTGAGCTATCCGAATGGGTGATGTCAAATGACTCATCCTTGGTGAAATCGTTCCTTCTTCAAGCTGTACTTAGATTTTATTGGCAACCACACCAACTCCTTTCTAGGGTCACATTGGTACTGCTTGTGCAGGTGGTCTGCTGAGCTGTGCTCCCACTGTCTGCATGGGACCTCCGCACCACATGTCATCCTGCTCCGGGGGAAGGACTTGTCTGCAAAGAGCCAGGGGAAAAACTGACTCCTTCAGCCCCTTCCACCTTGTTTCTTCTGGCTGTGGTCATTCAAAGCAGGCTATGCTGAACAACTGTTCAGAAATATGTATACTATTTTATACACTCAATATTGCCTTCTTAATACTGCTTAGCATAGCTATGATGGGTAGCAGCTTTGCTGGCAATGTACCTTGGATGTCTCAGTTGCTCTGGATTTTCTATTTGTCTGTCTGGGGAGTTTCAGAGCTAGAACAGTAGAAATGTTTATTATTAGGTGAAGAGAAGTAGTCTGCTTTAGTGAATTAAGCTATTAAAAATATGGGTCCTAGTTCATATTATTTGTTATTATTATTATTTTTAATTTATCTGTTGTGTTTCTGTTGTGGGTTTTTTTTTTTTTTTTTTTTTTTTTACTTCCTGGGTGACTTGAAAGGCTATGATATATTTTGACTACTCCGAATTTCTTAGGAGATGAAGAATTTGGCTTGCAATCTGGCTTAACTCAGTGCCTTTGTGACAGGTAATTTTTCAGCCAAAAGTAACAGTGGAACTTTTCAGAGAATCATCACACACTTAAAGAATGCAAGCCTGGGCCACTTGTGCAGAGGAGGAATGTCAGCAGATGTAGCTCTGTTTAGTCTGAGAGTAGGGAAGATGCGTGGAGATGTGTTAGGTAAAGCAGAGGTGTCCACTCTAGAGACTGAAGGACCAGAGAGCAACTTGATAAGGCCTAGAATTGTTACTAGTATTACTTGTATTAAAAAAACTCCTTCAGAGATGATTTCTGAGTTTCTGTGAAAAATGGAGTAGGTCTGTTTGGTAAGAATTGGCATAGCATCTATTGTTTAAAAACTAATTGATGAAATATATTTTGCTCTGATGGAGCTAGGACTCAAAATGTGATAAATACTTCATAAGAAGGGGGAAGTAGCTAGCAAAGCAGGTATCAAATTGCAGACAACAGCCCCTGGGGCTTTTAAAATACAGACCTTCCTTAGGAATTCAAGCGCTGTGTGTAGGAGGTCTGAAAAATCTGTCCAGGGCTTTTGCATAGGTGGCACCAAACACGAGTTCAATTCCCAGTAGTTCAGTGGCAGTAAACTGGTTCTGTGCCTATGCTCGTTGCTCTTGCCAGGCTGGAACCCCTGCATGTGGAGGTGTGCGTAAATACCCCTGAAGAGCAGGAAGTGTTACATTGTGCCAGCAACTTTAGCGGAGACAAAACAAAGGAAAGCTAAGCTGTCGATTCTGTAGCCTTTCATAGTATACTTTGAATACAAAATCTGGCTACTGTTGTATTTTCTGTAGTGTGATGCTCTCAGTCCCTGGGGCAAACTTTACTTGCTGGCATAGGCAAGTGCAGCTTCCATTAAAATTAGTAGGACCTGTGTCTGCTGAACTTGGCTCTCTGCCTATGGAAAATTAAATGCATTGGCAAGTTAGCCAGAGGAAAGTCTTCTTCCATTTGGGGTGCCTGGTACTTGTTCTGCAGTGGTCCAAATTCACGTGGGATAAACTCTCCAAAAATAGTGAGCTAGGAGGGCTCAGACACAATGCCTGTTCACTTCACCCTTCTTCGATGCTAGCAACCTAGGAGCTGTGCAATAAGATCACTAATGGTCACTGGCAGCATCCAGACATTGGAGCCTTATCTGTGCCTTGGATCTGTGCTAGTACCCTCGATAAGGACAACTCCTCCTTTAGAAAGTTTATCCTGAAAATCCTTTTGTATTTTGTGAGGAAAGCTGAGCTGTCCTTTCTCTGGATTACAGGAAGAAAAAAGTATCCCTCTGCCCAAATATCTTGGGAGATTCCGTCCTCTCTCTGAAAGTGAGGCAGGCACTTGGTGGTATAAATCCCATTACGGTTAAGTGGGTTTTTTAAAGGAAATCTTGTTTCCTTGGTGCGAAGTGGCATGTGTTTAAAGAAAGAAAAATCTCCCTGTGCAGAACTTGGAATTGTGTGTACAAAAAAAAAAAAAAAAAATAAAAATAAAAATAAAAAGCAGTTCTGTAAGATGCTGGCTAATGGCATCCCTTGTGTTGTGTGATGTCTGGCTTCTGAAGTGGGCAGAATTGTATTATCTGGAGTTGCAACTTTAGTATCTCTTAGAATGTTTACAATAACATTGTGATGGTGATGAGTATTGTGGAGTACATTTTCTTGCTGTGTATAAAACAATTGATTCTGAAAGATTAAAATGCCCCACCTGCCTTCTTGCACGCTTCTGTTTTGCCATGTCAAACAATATAAAATGAATGCTGCACTTCCCTCTATCTAATTGAATAATTTACTGTAAATAGCTGTCATTTACTTTAGAGCAGTAGGGGATCATTAGCCAAATGGATGTGAGTAAGTCATGCCTTTAATGCGTTAGAGGGGCCTAAAATGGAATCATCTAAATGGGACCATCAATACAGCTTGCTGAATTAAGTCAGAGGCACTTAAAGCTCTAAGTCCTCTTTCTTGTAAATTACATGCTCCCTCGGCAGAAAGGTAATCAAGAACTTGCATAAAATATGGCATCTTTGTTTCAAAGCTTTATTTTTAGTGAAGAAAATAGTACAATTTAGATGACATGATTGGTAAGTATAACTGTGTTTTGGATTTCCCTCATTTTAATTATGTTCCTTCCTCACTGATTGAAGACTTCTTGCTTGCAAATAGCTACTTGTGCTGACTAATATTGTCTCTATTCTGTAAATAAGATGAAGAAGTAATAAAATAGCTTCTCTTGACTTTTATGAGTATATCACCTGATAATTATTTGCAGAAAATTTTGTTTTGTGTATGCAATTTTAGCAAGGTCCCAGTCAATCTCAACTCCTAACTATGCTATATGTTTTGGATTTATTTCATCGCTGAAATCACTGTCGGGGCTATTGGGTACTTCAACATGTTTGCCTTTCTCATTGATTTATCCTGGCCTCAAGCTTACCTAGCTCTCTCAATCTGTTCTCTGATATTCTGGAAGAGGTTGGTCTTCATCTAGAATCGGAAAGTATAATTTCAATCACATTTGAAGAGGAGGAAGCAATGCAGGTAGCAACTGTCCTGAGGTGCAAGTCAGGATGACGATGATGATTTTTTTTAAGTTAAGGGTAACTTTAACTTCTGTTACTAAGAGGTGTGTTCCTTTATGAAGTTTACTGAGGTGTCTTCTGAGTTGTGGTGAGTGCATGGCAACAAGTGGCACTTTCCTTCTGGGATTTGACTTCTCTCTGTTATGTTGCACTGTATATTGTAACCTTTTAGGGATTTTAAATTAAAAACCTGACACTTTATCCATGTCGTTCCCTGCCCCCCCCTCCCCATCCACTAATAAACTTCACTTACCTCCTGTCATTGGTAAACCATCCCACGATTTAAAAATCTCATTTATTTATTTATTTTGTAGACTAGACATTCTAGTCTCAGAGTTATGAACTCTTCTCAGAATTAGTTCTTGCTGTTTCAAAATCTGCTCAAGGCTTGCAGACTGTAAATAATCAAAGCAACAACAAAACTCCAACGCCCAAATGAACAGCAACAAATGGAAAAACCTATTCCAAAAACATTATTCTAAATATAATTGGTCACTTGGGCACTGAAAGGAACAGAAGCATTAGATACACCATCACTGCAAAATGTGAAGTTATATAACTTGCTCTGTAACTTGGAGAAAGTTGGTGACAAACCTTGCTGTAGAAAGGAGGACGACTTCCTTATTTTCATTCCCTAGCTGTAACCACTGTCCTCTGCTTCCTGTAAGTGATTTTTTTTTCCTTTTTACTGAAATAGTTTATTTAAAGGTAAATCCATCTTGTGCTTTGAAACTTTTCAGAACCTGCTTATGAACTGCTTTCACTTATATTGGATGAGTCATGAGTCAAAAGCTCCATCCTGTAGATCCACCATGAGTAATGCTCAGTATTTTCTTAGGTTCCCTTTTAGAAGACTATTAAATTAAAAGAAGCATCTGTTTTGATATCTTAATGGACAATTAGGTGGCTGTGTCTCAGAACTGATTTACATTTAACACTGCAGTAATTTAAATTTTTTCCTCCAGTTCAATGATGTCCCTTTTCTTGCTTGTAGGTACATGTTGATGGTCATAGTTGCTGATCTTAAAATAAACAATTTTCAGTATCTGAGACTATGTGGGCACTGATTGAACTTCTGGGTAAGGTTTTTCACTGAGGTCTATGGTGACAGAAGCTTTTGATAGAGGTTGGTCAATTTATGCACGTTTCAAATAAAAGTAGTGACTGTAGAGAGCATGTAGTTTCAAGAATCTTCTTACTGAAACAGGTCACACAGTGTCTCTGAAGCTTTTATCCTGGGTCTTGCCTAAGTAACTTGTATTTACATGTAATCTTATATCTTCTGTATCTACTGCTGGAAGGGACTGAATTGTCTCCTAGACTATTCAGATAACAGATCCTCCCTCTTCTTGGATGCGAAGCTACTATTAGCACATCAGGAGATGCTGATTGGCAATACTCATTAAGTTACTTTACCTGCCCGGCCCTCAGATATGTACTGGCATAATGCAAGAGTCATTGGTGCAAGCAGTTTTGAGGTCCAGATGATATAAATGTTGAATTGTTGACAGATTCTTTAAGCTTTATGAACCCTGGTTAAAAAATAAAAATAAAAAAAATCCATATTTGTGGGTGGAATATATGCTGTATCCTCACAAAAGGCTAGGAACATATCTATCTTAATGATGAGGCTGATTATTAGCATTGATAATAGTGGGAGATGATAGGTTTTTGGAAGTGAGCAGAATTGTCTGGGGCCTATCATGAAAAATGGAGACGTAAAACTTAAAAACTCCCTAAGTTTGGTGACCAGAGTATTGGTGATATAACCTCTCTGGAGAGATTTTGGAGTTTGCTTTGCAATCCTTGTCCTCTTCTTGTAAATGGGAGATAGTCTGCTCCCATATGTCTCAGGTAACAACAGAAACGAGACTTAAAACTGAAGTTTTATATCGGAGGATTAGCATCAGCTAAGTTTTGGTGTGTTTCCAATGAAACAGTCAACACAACTTCTGGAAATGGAAATTCAGGAAGAATTTTCATGCTAAAAGATGTTCTTTGTCCTTCCCCTCCCCTCCATGGAGGGTTAGTAGTGTACAGACTCCTCTTTGGAAGGGAGTGACCAGACTGTTTTGAAGACACTACTGCGTGTCTGACTTCCAGTGAAATGTTAGCAAGGAAGTTCTGTGGCATAGCCATAAATAATAGTAAGGCTTAAGCCAGAATTTTGGATAAAAGTTCAACGTCATGGTGATGATTTCCTCTTAGAAGGAAAAAATGTCTGAAATCTGAACACTTTTAAGGGTGATACTTAGGAAGTCATTGAATTTGGCTGCTTACAGCAAAAGCTTGGCTCTGAAACCTTTACTTCCAGCTATTTCTGCTGTATATTTCTCTACTTGTGCCATCACAAACTATTAAAAACTCACGATTATAAGGAGAAATATTTATCAAAAATATTAGCTAGCTTTTGAAATGAGGCTTGCACTACTTGAAAGAAAAAATAAATTATCTTTTAATATCACTTTTTAGAAAATTGTGAAAACATAATGCAGCCATCCTGGAACAGCCAATGAAGTATTTCCTCTTGTACTCTAAACTTGGCTTGCCAATTCTTTTGCATAAAAAGCTACTGAACACCAGCTGAGCAGCGCTGCCATTTTATGTAGTTCTGCTGATACGTTAGTTGCTGGGGACCAGCAACTTGCCATGTATTTGGGAGTTACAAATGAGAGAGAAAATATGTTAGCCATAATTTGTACACCTTCTGAATTTAGAGCAGTGCTTCTACATGATCACTTTTAAAATCAAAGCATGCAGAACTCTACTGACCTATGTACTTTTCCTTGGCCCTTCAGTTTAGAGGCTCAAGTTTTTAGTACAGGAGGAGAAAACTTTTACTTCTCCTTTACTAAAGGAAAACAAAAAGCATCAAACATTTCAATTCTTCAATTGGTTCTGTGGATCTTGACAGTGTTTGACAGTCTGAGTGCAGCACATTGCTCTGAAGAATGCTTTGCACTTTTCTCTCCAAGCCATTCCCAAAATAAGGCTAGATCTTTAGTGTAAGTCTAATGTGTACAGGCTGGCAAGTTCCCTTGAGTTTCTAGATCTGCTAGGGATTTTCTGATGTGGTCTAGTTATGCTATATACCTGTCCCTGATACATTGAATATGGGAATGATCCTACAGAGCAATTTGTTCTACTTCCAGTACTTCTTGGGGATTCCCTATCTGCATTATTATTGTACATTTTTGGCCCCTTTACATCACTGTGTGTGAAGGATGTAGGGAGAAAATGTCTAACTGGATGCTGCTGGTAGTGGTTCAAAAATATAAACGCAGCACTTTTTAATTTAATAAAAGAGGAAGAAAAGAAATCATTCTACTGCTTTATTGCTTGACTTCTGTGTAGAATTATAATGGCTAGGCTACTGACTTCTGCTGACATAACGTCTGGAGGAATTAATTGGAGTTATTGGAAGAAAAAGACCCCCCACAAATATTCAAATCTTGCTGTGTGCTAAAACATTAGTGGTTTTTGTACACAGGCACAAGGTTACTTTCTTTTTCAAGTTTGTAGGACATTTGTGTTACGCTAATACAGTAGTCTCCTTCTAGAAAAGATTCTTTAAGGCAATTAGCATGAAGATAGCCTGGTAGAGTCTGGCATACTTGCCACTAAGTTGGGTTCCCTGTTTTTGCGTTCTGTTAAAATAGCTCCGATTGTTTTTCTTCCATGTTAACTCTTCCATAGATCTCTAATGTCCTCATGCTCCTTTTTCCCGATATCTATCAAAATCAGGATGGTAAATTTTAGTGATAGAAGTAATACGTTTATAGCTAATTAAAATAGAGACTGCTAGATCACTAGACATAGGTAGTAATAGATTTCTGCATTTAACTTTTAGGTAAATGTGCATTTCTTGGACTAAAGCTGGTTTTAAGATTTTCAGGGTTGTGTCAACAAAAGCAATTGGATATTAACTCTGCAAAATGGAAAAACTTAATGGGTGCTGGCAAGTATTGTGAAAATACCACCACTGTTTACCGTTTAATGCCTTTTAATACTTCCAATAAAAACTCTGGAAGTGTGGGCTGTGACCTGAATTAATAATATTGTTTTGTTCATCTCTGTTTAAAATGTCAGATTTTTTTTTCTGTAGGGAAATATCAATATAAGTAAAAATGTTTTTCAGACTTCCTGTCTGACTAACTGAAATGGATATTAAGAAAGATGTATTCCTTTTGTCACAGAAAATGGATTGTAGGCAGCAATGTGCAGATGTTATTGTCCTCTTTCCTTGCAGCAGGCAAGTTACATGTACATGTCCTTATTCTTTTCCCTTTATTTAAGCTGTTAAATATTAGGTAATCATATTGTCGTGGAACAAAACTACAGTATTGGATTGTGTACTATTTGGTTTCAATTAAGTCACTTAATTTGTTTCTTCATTTCCTGTCTGAAAAGAGAGATTTTTCTATATTTTCTCTCTATTAGCTTCAAGCTCATTTTGGGGCTTTTTAAGTGTTTGTAGAGGGATTAGGTGTAGTTATATCTTCTTTGTACCTAAAAAGCCCATGCTTACAAATAACAGTAGAACTGCTGGTACCCTGTAGACGTTTCTTCTGAGTGACACAACCTACACAAAGAAGCAGGACTTGAGTGAGATGAGGCCATGGAGTCAGTAGAGTTGTGCAAGTCTGACACATTCAGTAGGAGAAAAAAAGGAATTTGAAGAAAAATATCACTTAATTTTTTTTTTTTTTTTGTACTGGAGTTACAATTTTAAAGCAACTTAACAAAGATATAAGATGGGAGGGGTGAATAAATGCCATTCCCACTTAAAGCAACATCTAACTACTTCCTTTCCTGAGGATCTATTGAAAAATCGTGGAGATGTGCAAAGAAACCTTATGGTTTTCTTTGGATGTTAGTACTTTTGCAGCTCGCCTGTTGTCGTGGATATACCTGTGCTACAAGCTTGCCCGAGGTTTAGTTCCACGCTTCCTATTGCCTTCAGCTCTCCTTCAAAGCACTGAGCACAGCTGCAGCCCGTTTGCTCAGCGTCATCCCTTCGATTTCAATCTGCGCTCTATGCAGCGGTGAGCTGCCCTTTTATTTCTGGCCTTTCCATGAGAATAGACTGGGAATGAGACAAGGAGGAGGTGAGATGAGTTGGCCTTTGTGCTGGAAGTCGTTTGCACCACTTGTTTGTCCAGGTTGGCAACGAAATTTCCTCAGGTGTGTAAAGCGGGCGTCGGGGAAAAGGGCGGGAAATGCCTGCGCAGAGACCATGCCGTGTGCAACCATGAGATACGGAATTTAGGGGGCTCTACTGCTTCTGTCTAGTCGTGGAAGAGGGGGAAAATGAGTAAATGAATTAAAAAGTTGATTTGTCTGGGGGCAGCTGGATGCCTGAGGGGAAAACTTCACATAGTGTCCAGAAGGGGGCGGGCGTTGCCGCGGTGATGCTGCGAGGAGAAAATCCGTGCGGCCAAATCCAGCCTCTGCATTCAGGTAAATCTGGGAAACCGAGAAACTGCTGCCAAGTCGGGATGCCTCTGCTGTGAGTGGTCGGATTGAGGTTTGCTTTGGTGCAGGTGACGTCAAGCTGCTTTTTCTCTTGGTTAAATCAGGAGGGGGAACTCGCCGCCTGCCAGAAAGCAAGGGAAGGGTGAATGCGGAGGAGTTGCACCTCTCAGCATTTTATGGCAGTAAGCAGCGTTAATGCTGCTTTGAGAACCAATACACGTTTTTATACAGTGATTATTCTGCATTCCATAAAAGAGAAAATACAGCTCTGGAGTGCACCAACTTGCCACCTATTATTCGGTTTCTGAACCTCAAAAGCAAATTCTTTTCCATCTAAACCACCTCTAAAATAGAAATTGCTAGGAATGTGACCGCTAATCAGTTCACTCCCATAATGCTACCATCTATATAAACTGGTGTACCCCTTTCAGAAAGGGAGATTTTAAAATCTTTCACTGAGAAGATTAAAATAATAATAATAATAATTAAAAAAAAGCCAACTAAGTGATAAGCTCAGTGTCTTTTTGCCCCAAATAACTTATGCTGGAGAGGGGCAGTTGGGAAGGCAACTGAGAATCGGTTACACCCTTCTCTATTTCCTCATTTTAAATATTTTGTAATTCAGTACACAGAGTTGTAAACTTCATCTTTCTTGAGATTTTTGTATCTGTAAAGAAATTTTTTTTAAAGATTTGTTGTAAGAAAAAAAAAAAGAAAAGTACTTTGGTGAAAGGACTGCTTATACTTTAGACTTCTCCCATTCCTGATCCCTGGTTGTTTGAATGCTTGGTCATGTATAATGCTGGATTACGCAGGTAACATGGCTCTCTGCTTCCCCTCCCTGTGCAATCAGATCTTCTGGTTGTACTGCAGGTATTCCACTTAGTGAATTTCCACACAATTCACTTGCTAAAATATAGATGTTGACTGAACAAGCCCATATCTTTGAAAGCAGATTTTTGCATTGTGGTGATCACAAAAAGATATTGTATGTGCAAGGAGAACATTCTGAAGGTTGTAAAACCAGGATGTAAATGAAGAAATCTCATCCTTCATATGAAGGTGAATGAGACTCAATCCTAGGAGACAAGCTTAAGATTTTTTTTTGCTTGTTTGTTTTCTTTTGATTTTTGACATCTGTCAATGTTGCACTTGTGCTAGCTTAAGATCTCCGAAGTGAGATAACCGTTCTGTAGTTTTCAGGATGATCTTCATCAGGAGTAGATTCCATCTACCTCTCTTTTTCTGCTTTTTTGAGGTTCTAAGGTATTGCTGTGTACAATAAGGCTAAGATGAGAAATCTAAAACAGAAAACTCTCATATGGATTTCAGTTTGAGTTATTTACATATGTATGCGTAGTGGATCCAGTCAGATATGAATGTAATTGTTTAAAATGGGATCTTCCCTGTAAAACACTGGTAAGATGGTATCATGGTTTTATGATTTTTGTTATATTATTGATATTCCACATCATAACATCATGTGGTGTATTGGGAGTTAAAGAGTTAATGCTCTAGCTCCATGGATCATTGATAGTTCTGGGTGTACCTGTCTCAGAAGAGAAGAACTCCATTTCCCAGAGCACTGTGCGATGCATTTTTATGTGTTTCCACTCAGAGGGAAAGATAAAAACTGTCTGTGGTCATGGGACTGTTCTCTTCCCCTCGGGATAGAGCTCAGCAGTGGGTGTTTGTTGCAGCCGTCCGCCTTCAGCGTTAGCTTAAGGCCTTCGGTTTATCAGACACTCTCTCTTGCTCATTTTATTGATTCATTAGCCTCAATTCCAATTATATTGTATTATATTGTGTTATTTTGCTTTCTGATATCTTATTTAGTAAATCAGCTTTCTTCCTCAGATCGTTGCTGCTGCTTTGTTCCTGGGCCCATCTCCCTTTTCCCTTTCCCCGGGGTTTGGCCCGTGGATCTCCTGCCACGATTGTCATGGTACCAGGTCAAACCATCCCGCAAAACAGATGGGAATAGTAAAACATTAATTAACTACTCAATACTGCTTTATGTGTGATCATTGGCTCTGCAATAAGAGCTATTGTAAATGAATGCTTCAGGTAGCATCTGTTTCCTTCCCTCTCACTCTTCTAGTATGAATGTTGCATTCTGGAACTGTGGCACATACTTTTTTGTATGCGGTCCCATGCTAATGGAACCCAACTCAATGCATAGTTTGAAGGACTCATTACTTCTTGCTTCTGGTTTTATAGCTTCTTAGACTTGTGCTGCCCAGCTTAATATTGAGTTGACTTTTACTATTGTAATTCATGCCTTTATAAATTTGTTATAATGCAAAATGACCACAGGATCCTGAGACCCCAGATGGCCAGTACGAAAAGCTTCAGGTGGACCAGGCATGTTGCTGAAGGGCACAGTGTATGTGTTTACTTTCCAGCTGATCGCATAAGTACTGGCAGAATTATGCTCTTAATTTGATTTGTGCCATTCCATTAACGGTTACTCCATGTACCAGAATAATAATAATAACTAATGATTTCCAGACTCCCAGAATTGTAAAATAAGGACAGATTCTGTTTGGCAGAACAGATACTATGCTCTTAATATGGACAGGAACTGTTAATATTAATCAAATGAGATATAGTCTAAAATGACTTCTGGCTAATGACTTATTCTCAGGCTGACCGTGTTACTTGCAGGTAACACCCTGTTCTAATTCTGATGATTACTAATAATTGCATGCTAGATGCATGATTTTCTGTCTCTCAGAAAGAGAAATGGTGTTCTTCATTGACCTTCCTTTAAGATGTTGAAATTGTGATGTTAGGGTATTAGATATGGGATGGCAAAAGTTCATGGATTTGCCTTTTGATTCAGGCCTTTACAAGGATGGACATGCAAGCAACGAATGAGTTCAAAATGTGAATTTAATTGTGTGACAGCCAGAACTTAATTATTCAGAGCATCATTCTGTGATGAAGAGCTTCCTGAAGACCACTAGTAATAGGAGTTAATTAGTCACATCTATTTCACCTTGGATATGTGGTGTTATTGTCATGTTTTCTGACAAATTTGTTCAAGAGAAACAGAAATAAGATCCTCCCTATTTCTAAATTAATTCTGTAAGTTAACATTGAAGGATGGAGAAATAAGTTAAACTGGGAGGTATGACAAGATTGATTCTGTTTTCCCAGCAGAAATAACATCTTTCTTAGGGAGCTAAAAGCCATCTTGTGCTTCAGAAGCTTCTCTCATACGGAAACAGCCTTGAGGAAGAAGAGGCTCCCAGCAGGGAGTTCCTGTAACGCAGGAGTCTGTTCTTCCTGAACCAGCAGCTCGATCCCTCCCTGATGCACTGCTGTGCTAGGAATTCCTGGTATCTCTTCGGTTGAGTCTCCTCCTTCTTTAAATTATAGTTAGGCTAGACAGTGAGCTTTCCAAGCTGTAATATCGGAGTATGATGCATGTATATGAGCAAGTTGCCTCATCTTAGTGGTTGTTTGTTGGTTGTTGTTTTTTTTTTTTTGCCACGAATGTGGTTTTTACTTTGTCACTGCTCTTTCTGTCAGCAATACTTGTATGCAGTTGCAGGTGTGAGGTTTTATTTTCTTTGTGTGATGGTTATCTGAAAGAAGCTTGTGGCTGTCTTTGGTGGGAATATAATGTGGTTTGTGGTCTACTTATCTACATCTAGTTAAATGTAAGGGAATGACATCTGAGAATCTAATTTTTTGTTGACAGAACAAAGAGAAAGATGAAGGACACAAGGAGAGACTGCTCTGAATACATCTAATTCTGTGTGCACACTCTGCTACCTAGCAGGAGAATTAAACATAATCATAACTTATTTATGATTATGATGCAAGTATATATATAGACATTTATGTAAAATCCTATGGAAGTTATTAAAAGTTGGCCTTATAAGTTCTTTTTATTATTTCAGCACAAGGGTGCTACTCAAGCTTGTACCAAAATGACCAGTATTGCAAATCAGAAGCAATGTTATTTTTGATACATTTGCCTAGGCAGCATGTCTGGCCAGCTGTGAGCCTGATCCAGCATCCACTGAAAGCTGATGAAAAAAGGCATAGCATCTGCTAATGCTTCCTATGAGTATCTATAGAGTTGATAAATTTGTTCTTATGCATATACATTATACATATATGTGATGTGTGTAACATTATGTACACACCAGCTTGGTCTGAAAATCTTCATCTGAATTCTAATAATTGTCTTGGGACTCATGTTCCTGGAATATGAGTGACCTCTAAGTAGGAGTTGGTTATGTTTTGAAAGTCTCCTGGCTGTAATATATATGTGTGTTTTGTGGGAAGACAGCATTAAAAAAAAAAAAACACCACATTTTTGTCATGTTTCTAATTTACAGAGAACACTGAGATGCAATAATCTAATTTATGTCTGTATATGTTGTCACTGTTCATAAGTAATGGAGTACATCAGATGCTCTGATGTATGTGTGAGGGTATTCTATTAGTGGGCTGAGCTAATGGTGAAACAGCTTCAGCTTGCTGAGGAGCTGTTTGTTTTAAAGAAGATGGCGAGTCCTGTGTCTGATGATGGACTCTGATCATCAGAGTTCAGCAAGTCTGTGTTTCTGCAGGCTGAGAGAATGCTTCCTGGCTCTTTACATGGTAGGAAAATTCATCCTAGAGATTAAAATTTTACACAGACACGTCAATCTTTGATTGAGAGTCACATCCCCAAGTGGAGGGGATTTACAATATTTACAATATTTACAATATTTACAATATATTTACAATAAAAATATCTATTTACAATAAAGCTGATTCTATGGCAATTTGCATTTGGTATTTTTAAGTCTATTTGACTAAGAATTTAAAATAAAATAATTATTAATGAAAAGAAAGCTTTCTTCCAGTTGTTAAAGCTGTACATCATATGCAAAATTACTTTTTAAAAATAGAGTTTTTCAGTACTGAAATTGCATTTTTTTTAAGCACCTTTTTCTCACGTGCACCTAACTGAAGGAAGGAATGTGCTGAAATATGTACTAAAATTGTGGGTTTTTTAATTATTATTTTTATTCTGAGTAGATTTGAGATGGTAGGATAGGGGCAGTGTTACTCAATGTGGAGCTAGAGGTGAGCTGAGCAAGTAGCATGCAGAACACATTATTTTGATTCTAATAACCCTATGTATTAGGGACATGCATTAGCAATAAGAGCAAGTGGATAGGAAGGATGCTGAGGACTTATCTCAGTGTCCATTAAGAGCAATTTGGAGTGGCAAATTTCTTGGCTACTAATTGACTCAGCTTGCAAGAAGAAGGCAATACAAAATGATGGAATTTCACAAGTGGTTGCATCTGGAGAACATTCTCCTTTGGTTGGTGACACACATAGTGTTAACTTCCCATGTGAAGTACTTTCTCTGAGTGAGTTCCATCTGCCTCAGGCTTTTCTTCACATCTAAGAAAGCACTGTTTTCTCTGCTGTTCCTGCCTCCTCCAAATTATTTCATCTCCTCATTCTTCTTGAGTCATGGCTTAATCTCCTCCTTAAAATATTTTACATTAGCTCTTCCTCCATCCGTGTGGATGAGTGGGAATTGCTTTGCTATTTCTGTAGACTAAAGCGTCAGGTTTCTGTTCAGGATATCTGCTGACCTATAATTGATAATGCCTTAATGTAAGATGGGTGTGTGTGGGGGTTTATTTTTTTCCCTTTTTTTCCCTTTTTTCTCTTAGAAGAGGATGCGGGGGGGGGGGAGATAGCACCCACTGTTTTGGTACCTTTCCTATACAATGATATTTGGATGGTTCTTCTTGGGCAAAACTTGGAGAAGGATGTGCACAGTATTTTGAACTAAAAGGAAAATGAAATTACTTAATGTAGAAGGTTCTTTTTTTGCTGTTGGACTTGATGATCTTGAAGGTCTTTTCTGACCTGAGTAATTCTGTGATTCTATGATCTAATACTTGAATAACATGGACAACATAAGTTCTGAAATCATATGGCAGTACACTTGCTTTAACTTTTAAGCTCTCTTTCTCATGATAACCTGAAGGCTTTGTCTTGCACTCAGAAGAAATTGTTTTGGTTAATGTAATGTGACTTAAAAATGAGGCTAAATAATAGCTGTGTTGACTCAGAAATATGTTCAGCCCAGGTGGCTCTGACATGCATAGTAATCCAGGAAGTTTGTTATTACACAGAATCTTGTATTTCCTATGCCATGAAATCATAGAATGGCTTGAGTTGGAAGGAACCTCAAAGATCATCTAGTTTCAGTTCCCTGCTGCAGACAGGATTGCCACCCTCGAGATCAGTCACTAGATCAGATAGCCCAGTGTCCAGTGTGCATACTGGCTCTGGTTATTTGTTGAGCTGTGTGATATCCTGAGGAAGTCTTTTGAATTGTTTCTAATGAGTTAACTCCACCAATTAGTAGAGAATGCCATGCCACACTGGTCTGAAGAGTTTTCTGAGGCCTACTAAGTGACTTTTTTTTTTTTCTTTCTAGATTGCAACCTATGGAGAATACATAAGGGAATAAATATGGCTTTTAAGGGTGAGGACCACTTAGATTCCCTTCCTTTACCTGTTCAGCGGTAAGTGGTGCTCTTTTCATGCATACTTAAGTGACTAAGTGCTGCCAAAGCTCCTTTGTTATTTAGGATTCAAAACTGAATAAAAAAGTCATTTTTAAACATTTCTTCAATGTGTTTACCTTCTTCCTGGTCAATCTTGACACAGTATACATGCATTTACAGTTTTAAATGGGTGAGCTTGCTTGTGGTACAGCAATGATGGTCATGATGAAAATCTTTAGCATTCCCCCCGCTCTGAAAACGGCTGAAAACTATGAATATAATTTTATTGAACCTCGTTTACTTCCTCTAGTGGTAGCTGTGGTATTACTATTAAAGTTTCAGTAGAACCTTGCCAGAACCTCAATTGGTTTTTAGAATCTGGCTCCTGGTTGGCAGCTAGTATCTGTAGCATACTGTCACATCTGCAATAACGGGGGCTTCATGGAAAGGGAAAAATGGATAATGAATACAGTCATCCTATGTTTCCATTGAACTGTGGGCTTGATATGTAGCATAATTGATTTTTGGGGCTGCTGAATACAGGGGTAAAATCAGAAGCAGGAAGGATTGAAATTTCATTATTTTTCTTACTTGTCTTTAGGCCAAATTTTCCTTCCTGCAGTCAACTGCCTGCTGACATGCATTCTCAGAATGAGGCTTTTCTTCTCAAGGAATTTTGGTATTCCTCTGTTTTCCCCTACCTGAGTCTTCCAGTAGATATTTTGATAACATCATTAAGCTTTCAGTTCCAGAAAGGCAATTTGTGTACACTGCCTTCTGGAAGAAATATTAGGTGGGGGAACTTTGTTTGGGCATCCAAAATATGAAGGAAATCAGTACCATATATTGGATTCTATGCATTGGAAACCAGTGAGCCGTAGAAATCCTGGGTAACCAGGTGTGTAGTGGTTTGGTATAAACAGTAATGAGGTGTGCTGTCGTTCATTAGTTTTAATTTTTATTCCATGGGATGAAGCTGTGGAGTATTGTATCAGCGGTGCACAACAGTGCAGTCAGATTAATGACTTGCATTTGGAAATGCTCAGATCAGATAAAATGGAATCTGGAAATGGATTCATAGTTTAATAGTAGACCAACTGCTGTGCTAGATCTTCCATTGCACAATGGGTCCGTGAAGCCTCCTGCTGTAGAAAACTGGATGCAAGCAGGACCAAAAGCAGTAGGACCCGTGGATAGCAAAGGCTGATCCAAGCTGACGGTGGCAAACTTTTCCTGCAAGTAAGTAAATGAGGATATTGGCTGCAGACTGCCTGTGTTAGTGATTGGAAATGTGAAGAAGTAACAACGCATTATGGTGCTCAGATGTAACAGCACAGAACTGAAAAGTTCCAAAAGTTGTGAATCTGTGGGCTAGAAACTGCTGAAAAGGGAACCTGCCTGCAGGACAGTTCTGCTGTGTGCAGGGAGGCAGGGGGACTCTGTTATGTTAACAAAAAGGTGTGCCTTGCGTTGACTCTTCACTGAATCTTATTGAGTACTACGTGGGAAAAGTCTCATACAGCAGCAAGCGCTGTGCTCTGGTGAAATGCATGGCCCAGCAGGAAAACTATATGCAGTGAGATCATAAAATAAGTAAATACTCTACTTTGTCCCCAGGTGTTTCAGTATAGCTTCTGAAAACGTGACTCTTTACTCACATCATTCTATTGCAATTCTTTTTCTCATATTTCTGGTGAGTTTTACAGGTGGGAAAGCTATTATAAAAGAAATGGTCTTTTTCTTAGGCCCATTTACTCTGTTCCTTTGTAATTAAAGTCCATTAGCCATTTTGTTTGCTTTAAATTAAAACAATGTACCCACTTTTCATGGTAGTCATGGGTTCTTGCACTTTCCATATTGCATAGTAAACAAAAATTAGCAGTTGGAGTGCTGAATCTGAAGCCATTCAGATAAACAAAAGCACTCATAACAAAGAGCAGGATAGGATGCTGGTTTTCTTTTGCTGGAATGTATGTTCTATTCACTTACTGAGAGAAATTCAGAACAATTAGTACTTGAACAACAAAACCCCACAAATACAGAACTTCTTAAATATAGGATTCTCCATGGAAATTAGGTATTTAAAAGCAAAACAGAGATAAATTTATCTTGCAGAAAAATGTTGAAATTTGCTCTATGGAACTGGGAGGTGCTCTTGAAATGATAGCAGTGGCACAGCAAGTCTGTCTTCCTGAGCCTTAGAAATGGAATACTGCTAGACTGTTTTATACATACTCTGAACATCCTTACAGTTTTAAAAATGAAAGATGATCCTCTGGGGTACAACTTCAGCTTGCATAGGAGCAAAGGCAATGTTGAATATTTAAAAGCTTATTTTTTGTTAGAAGTGAATGTTCTGAGGCCCAAAATGATGAGCCCTACTAGATGATATATTTAGGAATGTTTTAATACTATTATTTTTTTTACTTTTATGTTTTTGAGTTTTATGCCACTGATATAGATGAGATCATTGTGCTTCAGAAGAAGAAGGTGAAGCAGAGAAACCAGGCAGGTCTTTGAACTCTAGGTACATGTAGTTAAGATCCATGATAATCCCTTCCTTGACTTGATCCACCTGAAATCAGAACGATTTGCCATAAAGGTCTGCTGTGGTACAGCCAAAATTAGAATCCAGGTTTCCTGTCTCCCAGCTCTTAACCAAAAGTCAGATCTTCCTCCTTTTGTTACATTCTTGCTTTTTTGGTTGATCTAAGGATCTTAGACCTATGAAAGCACAATATGATTGAGGTCACCCCACGCATATTTAAAGCCCTATTCTGTTCTTTAAACTGTGCCATGTATCTGCAGGTGTTCTGATAATTTCTTTAAAGTATCTGCATAGGTGTCCTGTTAGATAAATTAAGACTTTCATGCCTACTGTTATTAAGCAATTGTTAAAGATTGTTAATTAAGAAAGAACGTATTCAATATAAAGAAATAATGCCTTGTAAGACAAAGCAGAATTGGAATCATAGGAGAACTTAAATCTTTATTTTCTCAGCAGACCTTACTGAAATATCTTGTTACAGGCTACAGAAAATTCTAGATTAATTGTTCCCAGGCTTTCAGTAACCAAGTGGAGAAGAAGCACTTGTAAGGCTGCCTTCAAAGTTCTAGGACCGATGTATTCCATCCACAGAGTGGTGTGAACCATGTCTTTCACAACTCTACATACTTGGCTGCTTGCCCAATAAGTAAAGAGGTATTGCTTGGAATGCTACAAAATTTTGGAAACTGGAAGAAAAAATAATTGTTTGGGTGAATTGCTATTTTCACAGAATATTTGTCAAAAGTTGAAAACTGAAACTTGGAGCAAGAGATTTTCTTTATTCCAGAAACTGTAGCAATTCTACTTGGTTTTTCTCCTAAATAAAGGTAACAATCATACAGGCTTTCATGGAATATAGAGGCACATTAAGATGAGAAATATAGAAATTTATACTGGACTTTTTTTTAATGGAAGTTACAATCTCAAATGGAAAAATATATCTAGGAAGATAGTGTGATGATCTTTGTAAAGCAAGGTGCATTTTTACTTGCTCGTGGGCTGAATTATTTTAAGATCTACACGTTGGATTTTACTTCTTGAACTTCATGTGATCTCCGTGCAACGGAGAAGAACTGTTTTGACAACAATGAATTTGAGGTGTGAGACACAATGATGAGTCTTTCAACATGTGTTTAATATTGCATTCACATGTTGTGTTTTTAACAAATGCAACCACAAACATGACCGAGGAAAAGATTCTATCAGTTTGTTGGGTTTCAACCCCAAGTGTCTAAAATTACCCCAGTACTGTGTGATTTAGTTCTCGGAGCTGAGGGCAGGGAAATCGTTCTATCTAGTCATATAAACAAATAATAACCCTTGGGGAAAATTACACAGGTGTATTCCTTTTCAATTAGTTACCCAAAGATTTCCTGCCACTTGTATTCTGTACATGATGAAAATCTATACATCTTGTTGCGATCTGTTAATGTGACTTTAAGCTCAAGATCTGTTTTCTAGTGAATTTGGGGCAGCAACTAGTTTTGGTTGTGTGTTAGTTCACTGAAATATGTCCTGTTTCAACTGTCTTCTTTCTTAACTACGAAACGCCCAAATGAATGAATCCTAGGGATGTGATTGCTGTAGATTAGCCTGCATAAAAGCTGTTCCTTTTTTTAGCTCATTCTAGACTATTTTTCTAGCACTATCAATACTTCTTGTCTCTTATAAGCCACTTTTCTACTTTGTATCTGCATGTAGGTATGCACAACTTCAAGATTGTTCTCAAGTTCATTATAAGATCTTGCTTAAATATGAATGCTTTAAATGCTTTGTCTAATCAGTGATTTTACATGACCTTGTGCTACTTGGTTGTCTTCTGTAAGTGCTGAGTTCTTCTTATTTGATATCTTCCCTTAATATCTGCTGCTAATGATAAAAGGCTTGTTCTGTATCTCTGGCTTTTTCCACCTACATCATGCAAGTTGAACTTCCTGCCTGATAAACAGTCCTTGCAAAGGGAAAAACAACATCTGTATTTCCTATTTGTATTTTACCGACTACTTACTGTTACAGATTTTATCCTGCTAACTTAAATCCTACATTCTCTAGAATTGGTTTTATTGGAATGATGTCATGAACTCTCATGTTGTGGCTCTCTAAAACATTCAGAAAAAACCTAAGAAACTCTAGAGAACAAATGCATATTATCTGTGATACAGGATCTGAGAGCTGAATATTCTTGAAGACTGTTGTGCTTCTGCAGCTCTATGAATTGCTGCTTTATGCATTTTAGAAAGCCATTCAACAATGTCATGCTTTTTATGGAATTGAAAACAGTTTTGGAAAACATTTTTTCTAGTAGGAGTAAGCCCATGAACAGCATGCTACAGAAGAGAGGAGTGTTCTGCCAGTAAAGCTATAAATAATAAATTTAGCTGTAGCATATTTCAAGGCATTAATGATACCTCACATAATGACCTTGTGTTCTTTTAATTTCACTTGGCTTACCCTGTATCAGTTCAGTAAAGAATCACAGCTTAAGGAACAGGGAAGGGTCTATCTTATCATAACATAAGTATTTTTTGTTTCAGTGTTTTATATTCCACCTGTAATAAAACTGAGAGTAAATTTGCTTTGTTGGTAGAATTTGGTTTGTTGGTAGAAGCTAATTCATCACAACTTTTGTGTATCCATATGCTGTTTTAAGGAAGGATTTTCAAATGTTGCTAGTTGATTGGATCCAAAGATGATGTTAGCAAAGTAGTGCCTATTGATTTGCCATCATTTTGTAGCACTCCACAGGAATATGAACTCAACAGGTTTTTTCTTTGAATACATGGGTAAAATATCTTTGTTCCTATATTCAGGATGTTAAAGTGTAGGTCAGCAGTTTAGCTCAGTGGCAGTAAAAATAATTGCATTTCACTTGTACTTTATGTATTTTGAGGGTGTGTGAGTCTGCCAGAATTCAAGGTTTTTCCTAACCTTTTCATTCTGATAGTTTTATTGCTACAGCTTTACATTAATTGTATATTATGCTGCAGAAGCATGTTATATTACTTCCCAGAGATATGCTGTATCGAATTTTATGTTGAACTCTAGAAGTCACAAAAGAATTCTGGCTTTTAACTTGAAGTAAGTTTGAGTTTGTCCATTATAGTAATTGTGAAGTTGGAGTGACTTTGAAGTGTGAACAAACAGACAAATTCAGACAATCTATTCAACTTGCCTCTCTAGACCTTTCTTCATTAAATGCCAGTATTTTGTATTCGTGGCTTGGTATTAGAAACAGGTTTTTATTAAATGGTGAAGTGTCACCTTTCATCTTTAATGACTAAGAATTCACCCTGAATCTTATCAGGGCATGTTTTGGATATGTGTTGCATACAGTGCAGAAATCAAATTGCTAGTATAGCCTTTATCACATAAGAAGCTTAATTATTTTCAGAATGCATGTGAAATGTGGAAGTCTGTAGAAAATGCACCTTTTTTTTTTAATATTAAGAAAATGACCCTAATTACCTGGTGAATATCTTAAGATAACGAGTGTTGTACTTGTTAACATTTCTGGATAGGACTCTTTCTAAATCAGTCTTCTTTCAGCAATTTCTACCTATGAAATAGTTAATTTGCTTTATTCCAGCTGCAGCATTATAGCTCTTCTTTTCATTTCACAGGTGGTGTCCCATTGTATCCCTCATCCTATCCCCACAGGAAAAAAGACAGGACAAAAATGAAGACCTGAAAATGTTTAGTTTTGATACTATCTTGAAGTATGTAGGCATCTTACTTATTTGACATGACTTGCTTATTTGCTGCAAAGGCTTAGGAAAAGCTTTCTTCATTAAATACCATAGTCAAATTAAATAGCTCCTTTGAGATGCTGCTAAGCAATAATGTTATGTATACTATATTACAGCCATGAATAGCTGAAGAGCCCCACTCTTGGCTTTGTGTTGTCTGTAAGTTTTCTGGCACCAAAAAATGCTAAGCCTGAACTGCATCCGAACCCAGTATATTAGCAGTGGAGAAGCAATCTCTTCCAGCAATTGTATGGCTGAAGAACAGAAAGAAACACTAGAGCACTGCAGGATTCGGACCACTGTGATAAGTTGCAGTGTGAGAACTTGGTTCCTTGTGACATGCAAGGTGAGGAAGAGTGGAGGAACTGAGAGAGTCACGTATGTCCCAAAGCATGCAATCTTGCAGCTCACAGACCAGTGCAGTTCCTGAGCAGTGCTATGTGCCTGGCAGGGGTGCTGTGCTGGAGGGCTGGGGCTGGTTCCCAGCTTGTTTTCCTGGATGTAGGAATGAGTGAGCCAGAAGTGGCATTGCTGGCACTGGCAAGTCATCCTGAAGCTGTCCCTGAAGGATGCTTGTGCCTGTCCTGCTCCACAGGAGCACAGAAATACCTCACACCCTGTCTGTGAAAAACACCAAGGGATTTTCCTGGCTACAGTTTTTTGGTGTGTATCTTAAAAATATTTGCTTTGCATTTGCTAGTCAGCGAGTCTCATCACATATGGAAGAGTTTGTCAGTTATAAGAGTCTTCAGGGAAGCAAAGCTATGCAGCACTAGCTATAAACAATGCAGCTTAAAAGGAAAATGAACCCTACTCTTTCCAGGTTTTTCTTAATTTGACAGACTACAGTACAGCCTATATTTGTTTTCCTATTTACAGTATGATATTGGAAGTCAGCTATCTTGCGAAACAGTTGTAAGGCTTTGACTTTCCAGGCAATTTTACGCATTTAATGCAATCTGAGTTACCATTCTGTTGGCAAAAAGAAAGATCCAATCTTTTCCTTCTAATTTTAACAATTAAGCCATATTGGTTTTGTTATCATATATGATATAGCTGGGATATTTCTAGTTATCCCTGGATGGCAATTAAGGAATGCAATCCAGAATGTTGACCTCAGCATATCTGAGACATCTTTCTCCTGTAAAATGCAAACTTTGAAGCATTCTAGGGACAGTCACTGAACTTAGCAAATGAGAGAAAAATAACTGAAAGAGAATGTAATAGTCTTTTTATAGGAATAGAATTTATAGAAATGCAACTCCAAAACAGGTCAAAATAATGAAGGCTCCTGAAAGTTCAAAATACTCACTGAATTTGCTATTGTTTTATTTTAAGAAACGACTTAAAGTATTGCTGTTGATCTCCAGAAGGGCAGTGAGGGTTTTAGTTTTGGATTAGTTCACTCTTCTTGGTTATACCTCTGATAATTCCTTGACCTAAGGCAAGCAATTCACCTTCCTGCATCTTTCCTTCCTCCGCCTCAGTTGGTGAAATGCAGTGGAAGTCCTTATTAACAGAGCCCTGCCAGTTTGTTTTAAGATCCTCACATAGCACTCTGTGTGGTATGACCTCACACACCTTGCTGTGCTTGATGTTGTATCTGCATCATCCTATTGCACTGCTTCAGGTTTGATAATGTTGAACACTATCTAGCAACTGCTTCTACTAAATGTTAATAATACACCTCTATTCACAAAAACTGCTTGTTCTTTCTCTGTGCCATATCTTGCTGTCATTTTTATAGAGTTGTTGCCTGGCATGTAGGTTCACTAAACTCTCTTTTCATCAGCAGCTATAAAAGAGGATGGTGATTAATCACCCGTACCACGATGCTTCGGAGGTGTTTTCTTCCAGTCTGATTTTAAATAACTCCATTAAGGATATTTTAATGATCTTGCTATGACAAGCTGAGACTTGACTTCTGAGCTATTTGCTGGAAATACTGGTGCCATATTGTGTTAAATACAATATTTGTTGCTTCAGTTCGTGTTTCCTGGGAATTTCTTCCTTAATTGCCTAGTCTCTCTCAGTCCACTGCTGCCTAGGGATGGTGGGAGGATCTTGTAATCACTTGTTCTCTAACCTTAATGAGCAAATTTAAGAAAGCTAGCAGAACAATGCTACAACTTTGTAAATGGTTTCTTGCTTTTTTTCCCTTTCTGACAAATAGTGTAGTGATCTTAAGAAATACGCTAGCCTGACCCCATTTCTAGTCTCATTAAATTTGCTAGTGTCTGTGAGTGGCTGAATTTTCTGGGTTTGTATTAACCCTGAGGGACTTGGAGTGATGGAGTGAAATACATGCAGTTTAATATTAAGCTGAAATATGATTGTTAGCAGTGCTAGTTGATTTTTTTCTTTGTCCCTTGCAGTATTTCGATAGATGTGATGAAATATATGTTATTTTATTTAAGGTAATAAGCCTAAAGGACTATAGGTATGCAATTTTTGCTTTGCTGTTTTTTAAAGAATAATCTTTTTATTAAGTTGCCTAAATAGAGACTATGCTTCAGATATATGATTTCTATATCACTCTTTTTCTGGATACTTTATTGTAGAAACTATTCCAGGAGTGCTATAGAAACAGAAAACATTCATGTCAAGGAAATACATTTTGCCCAATTAAAAATGATGGAAATATTTTTTTTCACTGTCATAAATAGAATCAGCATTTGAGCTCAGAATAAAGACTGGGCAAGGGTAAAACAAGGGAAAGCTGAGAACATAAAATATAAAAGGGAAGAAGAGGAAAAAACAGAAATGGTATCAGAGTAGACTGAGGTTATTCAGTGAATGGTGAGACAGGTGAAAGCAGCATTCTGGAAAGTGCTCTGTTGTGTATCGGTGATACTCACAAAATATTGTGAATGTTATCTGCTTTGCATTTTGAAATGAACTTTGTAGATGAAATCTGAAATGCATGATGCAGGAAGTAAGCAAATTAGTTTCTGTAGCAATGACAATTTTTTTCATCTTCCATCTTAGGCAGGATGAGTTCATTCATCTTATCCATAGTTTAAATATATTAAAAAGGCAGTGGACATTACAGAGTTATGAATCTATGGTTTCTAGCTAGTCAGGAAACATGTTCCTAGTAGAAAATTATCATCTATTCTTCTATTTACTAAAAAAATACTCAGAGTTCAGAGCACAAAGTATACAACTAACTAGGAGGACTAACTGGTGACTTTTAATCTGTTTTCTCCCAGCCCAGTTAGTAGAAATTACTGTTTGAGTGACTGTTCGCTAATTCACCTTTAATTTCAGATTTGAATAAATCATAGAATTGAGAAATAATTCACTATGAAAGGAATCTCTTGGAAGTATAATTCCATCCCCTGCTTTCAGCAGTCTCTTTCCTTTTTTTGCTTATGCAGACATCTTTCATGTATTTGTAGACAATTTTTTCTCAACCTTGATAAATCTTGATTTCGATGTAGCACATGTTATCCAATTCATTTGTGGGATAAATGTGGAATGAAAAAAGAAAAGACTGGGGAAGCAGTAAAGTCAGATAATGATTACCGGTTCAGATTGCTTTTTCTATATTTCAAGACCAAAAGTATGGCAGCTGTGGTTCTCTGAACTGACTTATGCACCAGTCTTGGATTCTGGGCAAGTGAGAGATGTGAAGATTAGAGATTTGTTTTTTGCTATAGATGAAAAATTAAACATTTTTTTCTTACGACTTTTTGAAAATGTCACTTTCAAAACTAATTCACTTAAAACCAATTACCAAGTGAAATGTAAAGGTTGTTGAGCTGGCCTCTCTTCCAAGTTTAGAGGATGAAACTGGCAGAGTTAGTGAATATTAATAATATTCAGCTTGCAGTAATCCCAGTCACGGATGTTTAAGTTGGGTCCCCAGTCTTGAGCATTTCACTGATCTTTCATGCTTCCACATTTCAAATATCAGTGCTGGTATGCTACTATTCTCTAACATTTTATTGTAGTCCAGTCTACCTACCAGGATGGAGAAATTTCAATGTTCGCTTAATAGAAACTTCCAATGCTAATAGTTGAGGTTAATTTCATCTCCTATTTCCCCTTCATCATTTAAAAACAATTTGGTCTTAAGTCTGCCAGAAATTCCTGTGGCATGGTCCTGATGTTGAAGGAGAAAGGATTGAGTTTATGTTGTGAGTGAACTGGGAAATGATTAGACCAGAACACTCCTGATTTTGCTGGGTAGAGAACCTAATGCTGTATTTCTCTTGGCTAAATTACCAAGAACACCCTGGCAAAAAGTCAGTGCACAACTGCCAGGGAAAACATGAAATTTTTTTTCCCCCAAAGCATGGTGTTCTGTTCAAAGCTGGTGTTGCACTGAACGTTCTCTGTGGGTCAGATATTTGGTGAGTGGCTGATCTCAGTCACTCTGAAGAAGTACCTTATGGGCAAGTATGAAGACAGTCTGAGTGAGCTGCTGCTCAGCTTCCCTGCTGTAAAAAGAGGGAGTGGTTGTGGAAATGTAAAATGATTGTACTTCATCATGTGCTTTGGATTTAGCATTGCTTCAGTGCAGTACAAACTGTTGCAAAGGCATGTCCCTTAACAAATGCTGAAATTTAGCATTTTTTATGCCAATTTACGTACTTTATCAGTTAACCCTGCAACCCAAAAATTTGAACTTGGATCCTCAGTTTAAATAGGTGCAGCTCCCTGGTTTGGGCAGCATGAATCAATCCTTCCCAAAGCACACAACAGCCCTTTAAGCCTACTGGACAGCAGCCTTGGAAGACTGTGAAGGACAGGGTAATATCCAAGAGGAGATGGACCAGATGTCTGTGACTGGAGGAAGCTTGCAAGAGCACAACACCACCAGTGCTTTGTGAGTGCTACACGATCCTCTGGTAGCAGAGCTAAAAGCTAAGGCAGGCTCACAGCTACTTTGCCTGAAGTAGGGTCAGAACTGTACTGCAGTTGTACCCATTCTCAGCCATTCTTTGTGCCAGGTAGGGTGTATCAGGCCCCATGCCTCTTTGAGGTGAGAAACGAGAATTATAGAGTAGACAAGCATTCAAGACATTTCTCCAGTTAATGCTGTGAACTTTCCAGAAGCTGAAATACTAATCTCTGCTTACAAATGAAATTGGTATGTGTGTGCACGTAGGAAAAACAACAGAAGTCTTTGGAAACTTCTGTTGTTTTTTTTCTCTTTCAGTTGAGATTTAGGAGTGCTTCTGGCTCTCTGTGCTTCTGAATTTAACACTTTGTAGGGATATGTATGAGTTACATGTGTAGTGCTGTAGCACAGGAGACTTGATTTCAGCCTATTCTTCTAGCTAATCCTTTCGGGACCTTGCTTCCATAATGTTGCTTGAATCTGCATGTGGAAGAAGTTAAAGGGATCCTTATGTTCCAATGATTTATCACTACTCTGTTTATCCTCCTTTATCTTTTCTGGGCATTTGAGTGATTAATTCTCCTTTAGGGTTATGATTTCTTTCTACACATACCTATCTCTCCTGGTGTTTCAAGGAAAGGTTTTGCAGCTGTTTTCTTTTTTTGCACCTGATGCTTTTGCCACTGACACATGAGCTGAGAATTTTCTGAGAACTGCTTACTAAGGTTACACAGCAAAACTAGAACTATCAGAGGAGGTTGCCCATCTGTTTGCATTAGCCTGATATAAACCTGCTGTAATGAGACCTCTTTTTTCCTCCTACTATATTTTGGCCCCCCCTCAATGTTTGTAAATGGATATTTTAAGCACGCACCCATGTTACTTTAAAGGTGTACTTACAGCTAGGCTCATATGAAGAGCAACGGCAATGTGTATGAAAGATGCTAAGGATGACTTCATGTGGTCACCTATTTTATAGTCCAAAGAAGTGCCTTTGAAAACTATCACTCGGGCAGTAGATAATTCAGGAAAGATTGAAGTGATAGATTGGAACATGCATAATATTTCACAAACATAATGCAGGAATCATACATGCTTTCTACAGGTATGGTAAGATTAGCTTTTCTGTACGTATCTATAGTTTTCATTCACTCTTGTGCAGGAGTATTGCAGTGCTGCTGCTCAGATTAGATCCTTATGTAGTTTGGAACCAGAAATGAACTTAGTTATGTTCTATGTCTCAAGGAGCTTTAACAGTGAAAACAGCCTATTATCATCAGAGGTCTGTGTATATCCCTGCAGCTTGTTAGAATAAGTTTTCGTTCAGATAAATTTGGTACAGATTAGCTAATTTACTGTGGTTACATAAGACACGTTAGGATTTCAGGCATTCTTTTATGTCAGAAATCTTCTAACTTCTTGCTAATAGGCAGCAAAGTCCTGCCAATATTTGCTGTCATGCTGTTCTGCAGGCCTTTTTATACTGGGTGCCTGTGAAGCTGAGGGCTGAGAACGCAGTCACTCTTGGGCACCTGTGCAAGCAGTAGGCAGGTGCTTTGCGTGCTTAAAGAGTATCCTAGCTGCTAATGGTGTGAGTCAGTGATTATTTAGTATGGCTTAGAGTATTTCTTTAGGACCTTCTGTAGTGTTTTCAAGAAATACGAAGATAAAAAATTGAATGAAACTTCACATGAGAGAGGGAATCTGCTACAGCAGGGCAAGTTTTGTGTGAACATTAACCATTATCTTTGTGAATAAATTGAAGTAAAATGAGATGCTGTAAGACTTTATCAAATCTCCATTTGTTTTTCTGAAAGCTCAAATTTTATGTTGAATTAACAAGAGTTCTGGGTGTGGTTGGATGAGAACTGCGTCTTCTGCTTTAATATTTAAGATTTCAAATGTATTTGTTTTACTTCTTTATATAGATAACACTTGTATATTCTACTCATGTATTTGATGCAGCAGAAGCTATCTTTTTTCCTAGATAATTTTTTTTATATTTGGAAATGATAAGCTACTGAAGTGGGAACCTTGGTCTAAATTCATGATAAATACTTTAGTATCACTCTGGATAAATATTTATATACATGTAAAAAGACAAATGTTTTCTGCAGACTGTATTGCTTGAGGCTAGTTTTAAAACAGTGAAAAGCTAAAAGATGTAGTTATGCAGTTAAAATGTCAGAAGATCGGTTCTGTTATTTGGCTTAGGAGATATTTGACCTATTATTAACTCACAGGTGATGTGTTCTACCTTATGAGCTCTTCACTAGCATGAGATGTATATATGTGTGCTCATCATTATGAGTGCAAGCTGCGTTTGGGATGTGAAAAATGGTCAAAATAATACAACCCCATCAACCTCAAGACAACAAAAACAAAACAGAAAACACATACAAAATAACAAGAAACCCAAATTAGAAGTAATAATAAATCCATGAAGAAAAAAAAACAAATGCCACCAAAAGCAAAACCTGAACACACACAACCAATAGATAAGACCCTCAGAAAATGATAGGTGAAAATTCTAGCCACACTTGAACAGATCAGGAGAGCAGTGAGACAATTGGGAAATCTTGGTGAACAATTACTGTTTTGCATGGGATTTTTATTACATTTATATAAGTACATTTAATTGACCTTAAGTATGTTCACTGATACTAGGTTTCTGTTGTTCAGTAAAACATGTTATTTCTTTTTCACATAACAGTAGTGAGAAAGAGCAAAGCAGAGCCTGCTTCTTAGTTGTAGTTTTGATCCTGTCTTATTTGTAACATAACACAAATAACTGTCTTTTCCTTTTGAATAATGTTTCTATTTAAATGATGAATTCTTTTCCAAAATGGGAATTGCATAATTTATTCTCTACTTGTAGTTAGAGGGTAAGAGTTCAATTTCTGTGGTTTTTTTTTTTTAATTGATAGTTTTTCCTTTTTTTGAATAACTTTTCATTATAGCCCAGTTTAGTAATGAGTTTAGAGAAACTGAACCCTTTGGGAAAGGGATGCTGGAATGAGAACGGTCTCTCTTAAAGTTGTGCCCAAATTGCACAGTTCTGATCAAACCATTTCAAATTTAGGATCTGGATTTAAGGGCCTTGAGTCCTAGGAACAAGAGTCAGAGTAAAAGCTGGAGTCTGCATTCTGCATCCTTTTCCTTGCACTCAGTGACATGCTGAGCTATCTCAGCAATTCCAGTCTGATTTGTCTCAATAGTAGTTACACAAAAGCATACTCTACTTGACAACTGATGGGCTTTGAGAAACCATTTAGCAGATGCTGTGGAAAATTTTATGGAGTGTCAAAAGTCATTTAATGAATCAATTTATTCTTGCACTCTGGAAAACAGTTAAACAGAGGTATTGCACAGAAGGCTGGATCTATTTGCATTTGCTTCTCTCTACAGTGAAGTCAGTTACCTTATGTTCTGTATGTGTCCTGGCAGCATGAAGGATTGTTAATCAGCCATTTGACAAATACACATTTTTTTTTTGTTCCTCTGAAAACTCTGCTCTTACAGCAGGAATGGCAAAAGGGAAGAGAATATTGAATGAATAAGCTATTTTAATTTATTAGCATGTATTAGTCATGAAGTTCTGTTAACACAGTAATGTATGTGAAGAAAATTTTAGCCAGGACTGATGTCTATAACAAACTTCCTAGTATGGAGTATTTCCTTGCTTGCAGTTCTGCTACAGTTTCATATTAAATTTTTTTGCTCCACTGTGAGGAAGTATAAGATATTTTAGAAAGCATATATAAAGAAATGCATTGTAAAGCGTTACAGCAGACAGTAAGTTGGTAAAAGTTACCCTTCATTTGTTTTTAATACAGAATAGTGTGCTTGCATAAAATATTAATTTATATTTGTTGTGAGGGGATAGTTCATTGAACCAGGGATATATTACTGTAAAACAATAACAGCAAACCCATGCTCACATTTACTACACATTTTTCCTTGTTAGCTTTTTCCTATGTTCATTTTGTGGCCAATTAGAGTTTATTAATGCTAAATAAATAATTAAGAAGGGGTAATTGACTTATTTTTCCACAGTAATAATGTAATGATGTTTTTTTTTTCTGGAATATCTCAGTTCTGTCCTAATGCACTGCAGAACATAGATCCAGTATACCCTTATGAATCATAGGCAACTCGTTTGTGCCAGGGATTCACTGTTGCTGACCCAAAGTCCCTCTCACTAGATGGAGAAGAATAAATGGCTCGGTTTGTTCATCCTACTTGCTAAGAGAAAGGGAGAATATACTTTTTCAGTCTTCCATTTATCAGTGTTTGTAACATTCTCTCCTGCCCTGTAAAAGCCATCTGGCTCTGTTCTCCATAGTACATTATCATCTGCTCCTTTCTGAAGGAGAAGATTGACACCTGTGTGGTGGTGCTCTTTTCAGCACACTTTGCTTTCTCCCTTACCTCTCTTCAGCATCTGAGATTACTGGAGCTGCCGTGAACTGCAGCAAGGTGAAAAGTCCTCACTAATGAATTACTTCCAAGGAATGAACAATCTACAGGACTCTTACACTTCTCATCTGTACTTTCACCAGGAAATCAGCCGGTGGCTTCTTCCTCATCTCATTCAGTATTTTGAAGAGCTCTCTGGAACTCTTGTATTTTTCATGTTTTGGAATCCAGTTGCTTTGAATTTTAGAATTTAATGAGACTGTCCTCATTCAGGGATTCTTCTCTCTTCAGTGATTGTCCCTTGTTCGTAAGTCCTTTCCTTCTGGCAAAAAAAAAATAAAAACAACAACAACACACAACAACCACTCATTTCCTTTCTCCTTTCGCCACTTTGCCTCCAGAACTCCTCTCAGGATTGCTTTGAAAAATCTTAGATTTTGCCCACCTCCCTTACATGTTGTGGTAGCACCTGTACAGTGCAACCAAGATAGAATGTTAGGCAAAACTTTCAAGTGCTAAAGCAAGGAAGAGTCTCATCCTCTATAAGCTATGCAGAGTAGGGCTGGTCTGGCAGAATGAAAACATGGCAGAAAGTGACAGAAAAGGCTGGAGTATTAGTAGAAATGCAGAGTGTGGAGCTCAACTTTTACAATTTCCATTTAAGCAGTTTATCCACTAGATCACTCTGTTCTTCTGGATAAATTTATTGTGGCTGGAGGGTGATACAAGCTTTAAGAAAATTAAAAAAAAAACAAATCTGGCTTTGTTCAGCAAATGGAGTGCATATATCTCATTCTCTTGCTTGGCTCAGTGGTCTCTCTCTGGAAACAGGGCAGCACATGTAAGCAGAAAGAAGGTGGTAGTAGAGGGAGGGCAGAGTAGAGTATGCAAGGGGGAAATAAGTCTGAATTTGAAATACGTGTAAAAAACAGAAGTGAATCAGAGTCTTCTAGCATTATGCTGGAGCCTAAAATATGATCTATTTTCTGTGAGGGAGGCAATATTGTACAGCAGGGGAATGTGCCGTGCAAACTTGTGTGCTTACACATGCATAGTTATTGGTTTTATCGCGGCCTGGTCTTGAGCAGTTGGCTAGGTCTTTGTAGGAAGGCTAATGCAGAAGTTCTGTGTTTCTTAAATAACTTTTTAAGAGGTGATTTGACAGTCTAGGACTCCAGTATATACTGTTTGTTCTGTGTTTTCCAATGAGATTTTTGAGAAAAGCCATTTAATATACATGAATCGTCAATTCAATAAAGACAAATTGAAAGAGAAGAAGAAAAGAAATGCCTGTTTCATATACATAGCTAGTAAGGAGTAGGTACTAAACATGTAGGAAAAGTACCCTGACTGATTTACCGCTGCCAGCAGGAACATTAGCCATCCAGCTTTGACTGTCAAAGGCATAGAAAGAAAAGAAATTTATCTGAGAGAAGGAAAACACAGTTCAATCAAAGAAAAGTAGGAGAAAGACTACATAGGAGCTGAAATAGCTAGCTAGTAAAATTTTGTATCAATTCCAAGTGGAAAGTAGAAGAAAAAGTGGGGTACTCCTCTAGGGAGAGTAGAACTAGAGGCAACTGGAAGGGAAAAGAGGAGAAATTCAGGAAAGAAGCTCAAAGAGAGTAGCTAAAAATTTGAGATTAGAAAGGAAGCAAGTGTACCTGCTGAAAACAGAATGCACTGAATAACCTCTTTTTCTGTCATGAGGTAACCTTGTTTTCCTATTCTTTAAGGATGAAACTCTTAAAAAAGGTGAATCAGTGGAGACTGCACAATGGTAATTTCCTAGTAAATACAGCAAGCCATGACTATCAGGCAAAGGGTAAAATGGGAAGGGACAGTCACAAGGGTTATTTGTGACAGAAGGTAATTAAAAGTATACTTCAATTATTTTTCTTCACACTTGTTTCTATTATAATATTTCATCTAATGAGTGATGCAGCTTGCTGTGACTTAAATTTTGGAGTATTGCTTTCAAGATAATCTTGAGGTAATGAGTAACATAAAAAAAAAAAGTAGTTGAAATCTCAAGGTTTTGTGTTAGGGACTCAACAAGGAAGTTTGTAGCTTGTACAGGGAAAACATGGCCTGCATACAGTAGTTAGTAATGTGATGCCTGTGATGGCATGTAACAGTAAGATGTGGTGAGGACAGCAAGATCAGCCCAAGGCTGTGAGAAGAAGACATTTCTAGTGGAGGTGTGAGTGTACTAATGCCACCATACAAGTTAGCTTGAGACTTGATTTAATATCATACATGATATCAAGTATCTAAGAAATGAATTTTGCAGCAGCCACCAGAATATTTGGAGCATAGGGAGTAAAGAGGAGAAGAGATGTAAAAGCAAACCGAAGAGTTTTGCTTATTAATTTTTTTTAATAAATCAGAAAATGAGAATGAGAAGGATGTGTCCTCTTTCTAAAAATGTATTAAGAATGAATTCATATGTAATGTGAAAGTTGAAACCAAATGGGAATGAAATAACTAATAAGAAATTTAGATGAGAAATAAGACATTACTAACAGGGCTCTGAGGTTACAGTCTAGACTCTTGAAAGAGCACTTATGAACCCACAACAGACTATTTTGAATTCATTTTTAAGCCATCTTTGAGCATATTATCTGATGTTACCATTTAAGTGCATTTGGTGACTTAAGGTTAATTTTCCATCCTCTGTTCTCTCAGAAGCATATAAACGTGCTTAAATGTTGGAATCCTTTGGATAGAAAATGCTTTCTTTGAATGAGAAGGTTTAATTGAAGTATTTCTAACACCTTATTTCAGTATTTGTGACCCTACTGCCAGTTTGCATCTTTTTAACTTGTCTGTTGAAGGGTTAATGTCTGAATGCAACTCTTGCATAGCCTGCTGTAGGCTTTTTTTAGCTAGAATTCTGTGAAAAGTTGCAACTGAGTGTCCCCAGATTTCTGTACTGTCCTGAATGATGCTGATCTCATAACTCCCCATAAAATGATTGTTGCTTTCTTCATTAAGTAAAACAGGCTTTATTTAATCAGTAGGGTTAGGACCTTAAGTGAGTAAATAGCAAAAGGTGAAAAGCTAATGGTGCTGCTCATAATGCATGTCATAATTCCTTTGAAAAAGGCACAGAGAGATGTACTGTTTGTTATTAAACTACAAATTAAGGCAATCTTGGAAAAAAATAAGTGTTCAGTGAGGTGCTGGCTCTCCTTTCCCAAACTCTCACGTTAGACTCCACGAGTCCTTTCTTGCCATTGCATCTTAGCATTTCCATGATCTGTGACCCCAGATTATTACCTGTGTTGTTTCTCTCCTTCTCACTTCTATTTCTTTATCCCTGCTAGGTGTTTACAAGGACTCCCTTTAGACCATATTGTTCTTCAAAAGTAGTGAGGAAATCTGATCTCTGTGATAACAAGCATAGCCTGAGCATCAGGGAACAATGAGCTAGGATGAACTCCCTGAGCACGCTTTGTCCCGTTGATGGCCTTTATCCATTCGCACCTCAGGAACCCCTGAGTTATTTATGGGAGTTAGAACTTTGGTATTTGGGCAGTATGTAACAATTTAAATGTATGCTGACAACAACATCCCTTTGATATTGCCAGCACACTTCATTCACGTGGTCAGATTTAATGTCCTGAAACAAGATGTATGCACATTCTGAGTAGAGCCGCCTTGTGAAATTCCATCAGCTTATGCTGTTGTGTGTTTATCGTGCAAAGTGCAGTCTGAAGACGTAGACTCATACAAAGCAAAGACCTCTCAGCTCTGCTATCATGTTCGTTCTGAAAAAATATTACTTATGTTTTTGCAAGATGCAGAATGTGTTATGTACGTGAACGAAAGTGGCCGAATCTTGCCTCATTAGTACTGCTTTGTCTGTGCAGTAGAGAATAGCTCCTTATTCCAGGACCTCACCTCAAGATGGAAGGGATGGCTACTTCATGCAGCTCATCAAAGAACAATTTGCCTAGGAAAGAAGGGAATCCATTTAAGGCAGAAAAAATAATCAAATAGCATGCTGAACAAAAGATACAAATCTTGGTCAGCTAATTGTTTTATTAATTTATCTCTGTAAAGTCTCAGAATTGTGTTCTGTAAATATTAAAAACTGAGACAAGCTGATCCAGGAATGACATAACAAATGCACCAGAAATCATTGCAAATATATATGTTATTGCTGATGGAAATTCAACAGACATCTGTTTAGTTGGTGATCATATTGGTGACAATTGGTGCCAGTAGTGGCATACTGTTTATTCAGCTTTGCCTGCAAGCAAGCCAAGCAGAGCTTTACACTATTGCTGATTTGCTGCTAGTGGAGTTTATTTAGCATATCTCTCCATATTCTTCTACATAATGCTATACTCTTTTATAGCTGTCTTTAGATTCTGAGAACTTAGTGACTTAAGTGCTTTTGGAGGTAGCTGCTGTCTTAACAATGAAATGTACCAGGCACAAAGTGAAAATCCACAAAGCTAGGCTGAACTAATTCTTTTGTCTTCTGCCTATCTCGTCAGTTGACAGAGGTTGGAAAGGACCTGGCCCTACTTAAGAAAATTAATATCTGTGAAGCTTAACCTAAATTCTACATAAGCTGATTGCCAAACTGAGTTGGTCTGTGATTTTATATTATATCTTATGTTCTACAATATGCCAGTAATTCTAGGACGGTATAATATTTTCAGACATTTTTAGGGGGACAACTTACAGTGAGGATTTCTCAGAAAAGCATAAAGATCTGAGAAGAACATTGGTGTAGCACTTAAAGCTGAATGATCTATGTGGCCTTTTAATTAGGTGTAATGTAATTATAGTTAATTTACACACTGTACCTTCTATATTAGAAGTGTTTACTGTTGTCTAGTGTTTTTACTTTCCTTATAGACATTTCCCCTATATTAGTAAATGCACATGATTTCACAGAAGGCAACAGTCTGACTACAGCTCTAAGTTTCACAGACTGGTCTGCATTAGATTGCCCTGCGGAAACAGGATGGGTTCCTAACACGATGCAAACTTTGTGGTTGTAATATGTTTTCTGTGTGGAAGTGCTGACTTGAAGGAGGCAGGTGGTTTCAGTAATTCTATTCTGCCCTGTTCAGTTGCACTGTAGTTTCCATAAGTGGCAAAGGGACCATTGCTGGTTTCCAGTCTGGTGAGTATTGTCATGGATATCAGTTACAAAAAAAAGTAGCAATATTTTGGTATCACTGGTCAATACAACAGTTATTGCCACCATGATTAGAAACAAATTGTATTTTACACATGATCTTTGAGTAATTATGGTTTTACTACCAATATTTCTGCTCATTGGCATCCTGTTCCCTGAACTTAGTGGAATTTATTCCATTACTTCTGCTGCATTTCTTTGTAGTTTAAAGCTACTCCTAAATTAAACAAACATTGAAAGATGGAAGGATGATCAGTGCTATCTAACAATCCTGTTTTTTAGAATAAACTTCAAAATATTTGGTTGGCTACAATATGTATTTCCTTATGTCTTCTGTTTTGAGAAGTGTCTTGAGTGCTGCTGTTTGTATTATCTTTTTTAAATAACTTGAAGGACATTGAGGCCCTGGAGCGTGTCCAGAGAAGGGCAACAAAACTGGTGAGGGGTCTGGAGCACAAGTCTTATGAGGAGCGGCTGAGGGAGCTGGGATTGTTTAGTCTGGAGAAGAGGAGGCTCAGAGGAGACCTTATTGCACTCTACCACTTCCTGAAGGGGGGTTGTGGTGAGGAGGGGGTGGGCCTCTTCTCCCTGATAAATGATGACAGGACGAGAGGGAATGGCCACAAGTTGCGCTGGGGAAGATTTAGATTAGACCTGAGGAAGCATTTCTTTTCTGAAAGAGTGGTCAGGCACTGGAATGGCCTGCCTAGGGAGGTGGTCGAGGCACCATCCCTAGCGCTGTTCAAGAAGCGTTTAGATGAGGTGCTAAAGGATTTAATTTAGTAGTTGGGTAGAGATAGTGATAGGAGGATGGTTGGACTAGATGATCTTATAGGTCCTTTCCAACCTTATGAACTTATGAACTTATGAACTTTATTTGGAAGAGTAAATGTAATGATGGTTGAAGTGTTGACATTAATTGATTTCAGACTTTAATATAACCTGTTAGCTTTTTTTGAAGACTTGAAGCTATTTTGCGTTTGTTAATGGTTTCTGAAGGGTTAATTCCTAGAAATGGCTTGGGATGGAAGGGACCCCAAGTTCCACCATCAAGTTCTAACCCCTTTACCACAGGCAGGAACACCAACATCCAAATTTGGCACTAGACCAGATTGCCTACGGTCCCATCCAATCTGGTCTTGAACACCTCCAAGTACAGACCATCCACAGCCTCTCTGGTCAGCCTGCTAAATACTAAACTCTTCTGTTGTCTGTGAAGTTGGGTTGCTGATGTTATACTAGAAAAGGAAGTCAGATCTAGGAGGAGAGAGAACACTGTGCACATCATTGGACTAATCCTTTAGCTTGCCACATCAATTAAAATGCTAAATATTCAAAGACCCCAATTACTCTGAGTGATCTTCAAAGTAAGTGTGTTCACTTAAAAATCAGCTACCCTATAGGTACTCTGTATCACTTATGCTACCTTCCTGGATATATTAAATTTTTGCTAAAATTAGTGCAAATATATCACAGATCCACAAGGCTCTTACAAGCAATTAATAGCGTTAAGTGACTTGAGTATAAATAAGAATCTTCTCTAAGGCTCTTCACTAAATCCTTCCACTGATAGTTGAGTTCTGCTGTCTATTATATTAATGTAGAAACTGGCCCTGGGAATACTGGGTACCTATGAATAATTTTGAATAGATGTATTAGAAAAAAATTAGAGATGAGTTATGTTCAAAGAAGGGGCTAAATCCATTCGAGAAGTTGTTTGTTGCCAATTAATTACCCGCTGCTAATTAGAATAATAAATTTGAGCACAGTTGTAAGTCTTGGCAACAGCTTTCACTGTAGGCTTATCTGGAAGCTGCATTAAATGCTATCATTAGGATCTGTGATAAATCTGTCATAATAGGTGAAAAAGGATAAAAAGACTGAGAAGCTTCAAAAAACTATAATTCTACCCAGCAGAAGTCTTTACACTTTATAAATGTGATGGCCCCTGGGAATATTCATGTGAATTGATTAGCTCAGTCTTCTACTTGCTGTTATAAAACACAAAAATTCTGTACTTATTGAAATTCAGTATAAAAAGTGGAGGCATAATTCCTTTTTATTATAACACTTGCAATTTAAAAAAGTGTGTGTTTCTGCCAGTAAAACTGTAGTAGAGAGGTCCAAGTTGGAAGCTGTAAATATAATCTAGTTATTATTTTTTCACTCTTGTATTCATATTACACCAATGTGAGAGAGGGAGGAGTGCCATGTAAGCGGTTGCTTGGTCTGTCTTATGTATCATGTGACTCATTAGCCTACTACTGGTTACTTAGAAAAAGAAGTGCTGATAACTCTGAAAACAATGTGTGTATTAGAAATGTCAGATAATATTTTTCCCTTGAGTTCTTCTCCACGATGAAGTTAGTCTTCAAAGCGTTACGTGGAAATATCTGTGTGGAATGAGGTCTTAGCATCTGTTGAAGGAACATACAACATGCAGTCACTCTAAGTTGCTTTCAGCTGGAAGACTGCTTTTTTAGTGTATAGTCTTCATAAATTGCTGTCTTGTCCATATGCCAAGACATACTAAAATTAAACAGTATAAACTTAACTTCACACAGGAGGGTCTCTGCCAGTTGACCACTAATAGTTCTTATGATGCAGAACTGGGCAAAATGCACCATTATTTCTCTAACTCTTAAACCAATATTGCTCTGTGTATTTGTTAAATACCTGAAAAATAGTTATAATAGCAGGATGCCAACACTTCCAGACGATGTGAAATTGATCAGGTTAATTCAAAATAACTGCAACCACACAATTGCTGAAGTGTCTGTGTATACTGAGTCACTAGAAAAGTAAAATATCTGACTAAATTGGTAATGATCATAGTAGGAAACACCTGCAGGGGTCAGGATGTGAAGAACCATCTTACATAATAGGACGACTAAATAAATTATGTAATCACTAATATTTTCATTCTGAAATAAAAATAGTTAGGCTTTTTGAAAGATAAATATGAAGCTATTCTCTTCAGAGCACTTAAGTAATTTTGAGAATTCTTGGAAAATGGGAATGTACAGAAAATATAATCCAAATATATAAATGCATGATGTGCCTGAATTTTGGATGTTGTGTGCTGTTCTTGCATCTCATCTTGAAAGATCATAGGATAAATAGAAATGTCGTTAGGAAAAGTGGGGAAGAATAAGTGGATGATCAGAGGTGAGAGATCACTTCTGTCTGCTCACAGATTTGATAAGCATAGTTTCGATGTCTTAAAATAAGCTAACTCAAAGAAAAGCAGTCACAGCAAATTAAATAATGAATAGTACAAGAAGGGCGACTGTGGAGTTTTCTCTTCTGTTTCTTTTGTCATACTAGAACTGCAGAGCTTGTGTTAATATCTCAAGACAGCAAGTTTAAAATAAATAAGAAACGCTTGTTCATACAAAACATAATCAAAGAGTAAGGCATTGTCATTAGATGTTGTAAAGGCCGAAAGTTTAACTGAGTTCAAAAAGGGATTAATGACTACTTTTTCTTCATGAATTGTGAAAACATCCTGCACAGCCCTGTGTTTTGGCTTAGGAAGTTCATAAGCCACTAATTGCCAGAAGATGGGAAGGAGGGGATGCTCGGCTCCTGCAATGCCTCTTGCAATTGCTTCTATGCATCTGCTAATGGCCATGTTGGGAGCAGGATAATGGGCTAGACAGGTTTTTAGTCTGTCCCATTATGGATGTTTTTATTTTGTAGGTGTAGTAATTTATTTTTTTTTTCAGTAATGGGTGAGAAGATGGAAATTTTCAACTTGTTTTGAGAGATCATTAAATGCTGTCTGGAACGTGTTTTTTTTTTTTTTTTTAATAAGTTAATTAGCAATTATTCTACTTCGCTTTCTTTATTTTGAAATACAGAAGATAACCTGCAAATTCATGAGTTTGAATGTTTGGAAGATTTTGTCTTATCTATGTGGAGATGTGAATGAAAGTGAATAACTCATATATTTTACTTGACTAATCATGATTTTTATTTAAAACATAATGTACCAGAAAAGTTGACATAGTTTAACAGGGAGTTTTCAGTCCTTTGTTCTGAAAGAAGGCAAATGGTATTTCTGCCAGTGGAGTTAAAGGATGCTATATTTCAGATGACAGAAATTTCTACATTATACAACAGTACTTTGGCCGATTACTTTAGTAGGAACTGAGACAAATGGGAATTTATTTTAAACCTTTTTTTGTACATTATAATCCTTTTTTCTTTCTGGAGTGAGGATTTCCATTTGAGAATAAAAGAAATGAGTTTTTTCTTGTTTTATCCAACTAACCTTATATTTGAGTTTTTCTCTCCATGTGAATGTATAATATAAGAGTTTATTTGTACTTACTAAACACAGATTTAATCAATTATAATAGTGCACTTTGAAAATGAAAAATACATTACTCTGTCAAATGAGTTTATCCTTTACTGCATGCAAACTGTGTTTGTCATTATAAATCATGATCTCAAACTTCTAGAGTTGTTATTTTTGTCTATTAGGAAACCTTGTTTCACATCCAAAAAGGCAATAAGGAGACTACACATAGCAAGAAGAAAGTGAGCCACAATCGATCATAAAATACAATTACACAATGCTCAATGCTGAGTAAAATAAGGACCTGAAGCACCAGTAGTTTTTGAAGCTTAGAATTAAAAGAACTTTCATTGCATTTGGTGGAAAGGGAAATTGGATCAATGAAACTGTTCCCTTACGTCTTGTCCGCTGTTGATTTATGTAAAATTATACTTGAGGTGAGCCTCTTTCATTCAAGTGTTTATAATCAAAATTTGGTGATTTGTGGAGTATTACTGCAGTGGTCTGGAAGGCGATCTCTTGAATTCAACTGGTGCTGAACTCAAGTACTGCAAGGATCTTCTTCACCATTGTTTCTATCTTGGCTAATGCAATTGCAGAGTTTGCTCTAACATGAAGGCTTTTATATAGCAGCTTAGGGTATTGGACTAGATGATCTTAGAGATGATCTTTAGATGAATTTTTCCCACCTTGGTGATTCTATGTGTTACCCGTTGTGCCTCTGCCAGAGCGTGCCAGGGCTCCAAATGCAGTTTCATTGCCCTTGTGCCCTTACTGGTCAAGGAGTTTTTTACAGTCTCACTTGTTTATACTATGTTTGCAGTAGTGCAAAAATGTGCTGTGGAGTTCAGATGTGCAAATTTTACAGGCAGCAGTGAGAAACATGGGAGAAGACAGAAGTTTCATCAGGAAGAAGAATCCAGCTGAGGTTTATAGGGATTATGATGCAGAAGGAATGGATATTGCTGACAGTACTGCTAGTTGTCTTGGTTTGGCTGTCCCAGAGTGGACGTAAGGGCTTTGGAGAAATGTTGCAAGTTAAAACTTGTCCTGTGCAGAGACTAACTAGTAAAGTGTTTAGAGAAAACTTGACAGTAAAGTCCTATAACAGCAAGCAAACAGATAACTTTGTTACTTCACTGTATCAAATGCTACATTTGCAAAGGACTGACGGACTGTTTTCACCCCAAACTGCAGACTAAAGGATTTTTTCTCTGATATTTGTAGTATGCTATGTAGTAATCATAAACCCCCGAATTGTCACTGGAATAGAAAGGAAAGCGTGGTTCTCAGTGACTACTATGAGAGAAATGTTTGTTTGGTCTGTTACATTTTGTCAATAAATTGCAACTTGGTAGATAGATACAACAGTGTTTTATTGCTCATGGTAATTCCAAGATCACTTTGTATCACCTTGTTCTTCCTTCTTTCTTCCTAGCATGCATTTAATTCAGGTGGACTCTGTTCAGCGGTGGATGGAAGATCTGAAGTTGATGACAGATTGCGAATGCATGTGTATTCTCCAGTCCAAACCAATCAGCACTGAGAAAGATGAACAAAATGAACTCATCCTTTCCTCACAGTGTAGCACAAGTGATAACTTACAGCTGCTATTAAAAAGAGCTTGGATAATAAGCACAGAGTTGACCAGGATTGCTCAAAAATTGGAGAAGAATAGATGGCAAAGAGTCCACAGCATGACAGTAAGAGTCAACTGCCACGTACGTTCCATGATAAATGAATACAATGCGTTTACCAGGAGTTTGTCAGAAGAAATGCGTCAGGTAGGAATGTCTCACCTGATAGTTTTTGGTAATAACTGCAACTTCATATAATCTTTAATGAATTTGTTCACCTTTACTCACCTATTTAAGGAGTTTCATTTCCTTTTTAGCTGTAGAAACATTTTGGACTCAGTATGGATCCTATTGTATCATAGACCTGATTCTCAAAGCTAGTCTTGTTGCCAAATCATGCTATAAAATATTTAATTTTTGATGACCACTGGGCTGAAATAATTAAATGCCCCATCTGTGAGTTTCTTTGCATTTTACATTTAGAAAATACTGCTTTCATTAACTTTATTTTTATCTCTTCTTGTTTTATTTAGAAGAGTAATAAAAAATAAAAATAAAAACAGAGCGCTTATATGGCATAATAGTTCTGGAGGGTTTTTGCTTGCTTAACATGAGCAAATGTATACGGATACTAAAAATCACTTTCTCTTTCTATCTCTCCAGCTGGAAAATCTTTTAATAGACAAGTGTTCAGAATTTACAGCATTTACAGAAAGGTAATTTAAATTTTTGGATTAAAATATTCATTTTGCTGTTTTATTATGTTGAAGAGTTTGTAACGAAGAGTGCAAATCCACTAACTTTCTCAAATGTTTGAACTAGGCCCCTGTAGCTCTGAAAGGCTTTCTGAATGTTAGCTCCAGTGGATGAAGTGAATTGCTTTTATCTAAACTGCATCTCAATGAAAGAAGGGATCTGCTACTCCACAAAGAACCTGGTATAGATATGGAAGATGATTTTTCATAGCTTTTAGGTATCAAGGGAGAAGCCTGATTCTAATGGTATAGGTGACAAAACTCCCACAGAGTTCTCTGAAGCCAAGATTTCAGCTTCTGTGGAAAACTTTTTTATTGTTGCTTCATAGGCTGTCATAGTTTGTGTTCCTCTGCGTATCCACATATTAAAAAAAAAAAACCAAAAAAAAACTAAACCCAAGTGAATATGTACTCTTTTAATTGCATATGTTGGTTTATTTAGCTCCACTTTAGAATGTTGAGAATAGAAAATAAGACTTTATATATAAACCTTGTCATGATATTTCCCCTACCTTATGTACGTTACCTTGTTTCCTCCATTGTAATTCAATTGTTCTTTATTTACTTTAAACACTGTGCCAAGTTTTCTTCTCAAGAGATCATTGGGGAAAAGAAAGCATGTAATGATCAAGAAGGAATATCCCTTGAGCACTGCTGTTTTTTTGCCAAACTTGCACAACTCAAACTTTACTTTAATATTCTGCTATGGGACACATTGATTTTGTAAGATCCTGTAGTGACCCTCTCCCTCTTTTTCTTTTGGACAAAAAGTTGTTAGGTGAAAGACAGGTAGTACTGAAAAGGGAACCCACTGTGTTGGTGGAAACACCAATCAACCACACCATATCTTCCATTGAAGCAGCTTGCTGAAGTGGAATATTTTTTGACAGCTTAAAATAATACATTTCTGTGCATTAGTACCAGTTATTTGATTTGAATTATTCATCTGTAGAATGTTTTACATCTTTATATTGTTTTTGTCAGTTTCAGCCAAGTATTACTGGTTACAGGATAATTACGCTGTGAAGCTGCTCTGTGCAATCATTCTTCACAGTGGGCCTTATTTTACTTTTGAGTATGCTGCTTAAATGTTCTTTATTCATTTGGGCACATATTCAGTTTGTTCCCTTGTCCTGCTTTTATTAGACCATGACGAAGAAAGGAAATGAAAATTATTGAGAAGACTTCTTAGTGTATCCCCCTTTGTTTCACAACCAGAGCTGCAGCTGAAATGCAGGCATCCTTGAGTGACTAACTCTAAACATAAGGGGAAAATAGTAGAGTTCTGCTGGTATAAACATAGAGTCTGCAGCGAAATTTGGCCTGCAGTAGGTAAAGTAAATTGTGATTCTCAAAGTATACGTTAAGGTCCACTGTTGTCCTTTGGTGTTAGAGCTCACCTGTGACAATGAGCTTGATAAACAATTGGAAAGTATTGCATCTTGTTTTCCTTCATTACTTCCCTCTCTTTTTCGTTTTAGGTGCACACAAATAGAGGGCGAACTGCAGCTGAGGCCTATGAAATCTTGTATTAATCAAACACTCACTACTGTTGCTCAGTATTTTGGACAGTTGATAGAGCTGGTTTTAACACATGAGGCACAGGTTAGTCTACGGTATAAAAGTAGCAATAATAATAATAGAGACCTTTACAAATGTTAAGTCTTGAAGGAGAACGTTGACTAAGAGAAGGATGATAATTGCATGTTTTTTCAGCAAATCAGTGATCAGTAATTCAAATACCTTGCAAAGAGATCTAAATGTGTTTTTATTTTTCATCTGATTTGTTTCCTAAACAAAATGAACTTTTGGATCACTGTGCTTATTACCACTCCTGATACTTAACTATTCAGTACAAGGAAGTTAATCTCTGGGTAATGTCTTCTTAACAAGACTTGTGTACATGTTTTCTCTCCTTGTACAGGCACTGCTTTTGTTTAGAAACCTCAGAGTTTCTCCTGCTCTCAGCAGTTCATACTGAAAGCTAAAGCTTCTAGATGTACATATAACTGTTTATTATTGCAGCACACATTTTAACTAGAGCATATCTTAGACTCTAGGAAGTAGTGGTTAAAATAATGACTCATGCACAGGCTGTTTGTTTCTATCAGCATTTTTTTTCTTTTTGCATCCAATCAGAAAATAAGCCCTCACATGGGGTTATCAAAACCATCAGCTGGTTTGGGAATCCTTTCCTCCCCTGTACTGTGAGAACTGATGAGAGCAAAGTCTCTCTGTGTGTGTTTATGTAGAACATTCCAGAAATTTGCTGTATCACTACAGGCATGATGTGTAATTTACAGTGGTGATTAAAAGTAAATAAAACACAGAGTAATCTGAGATTGCAGATGCATTACACTTCTTCCATTAGACCATTCTTGAGGTAATAACTTGCAAGTCTAAGTAATCTATTTTATGCTAGTTTCTTTCTTGAAGACTCAGTAACTATCCCTCTGCACCCTCCAATCTTGCTCAAAAAATCCAGCAAATGTAATTACACTCAATTCGTTTGTTCATATTTTAAAAGTGATGTTATATTGAAACATTATTTGTCCCAGCAGGAGAGTTGAGAGGCTCGATGAAGTAATTTTAAAATAGTATTTACTACTGTGCTAAAACAATATTCTGAATGGTATTGGTTAAATTCTGTTGTACCTTGATGCTTTAAAATACCCAAAGTTGAAGCATCCCCTGTAGTTGTTAGAAAGTGTCCAGAATATATTTTCAGAACTGTAGTCAAACTAACGACCTACTGAGTAATGCACTGTGATTAGAATTTATGAAGACTACATGAAAGGCGGTGTATGTGCATAAATAACTTCATATTGCAAATTCAGTGAGTAGGCAGTCATTGTTTTGTTTCTTATTCTCTTTAACCTGAAGAGAAGTCCTATTTTGCTAATAGTTCTGCCTTTGGTTGCTTTGATATCTACGGACACATTAAATCCTATTCTCTATATACTTTAAGAAAGCAGGATTAGTTACTCTGCTCTGTCCAATTAGCATTTGTGTTGCTGACAACTTGGGGGAGAGGTTGCTAATTAAAAGCATCCAAAGAATAGTTCTCAGAGCCATCCAGCCAGGCTGTGCACCCGCTTCTGCCTTACAACCACACTGTGGGTAGTTTGCCCTGGAGTGGACAAAGCATCTGCAGAAGTGGCCGTGACGGTTGTTTAATAATGAGCTTCCTTTTCAAATCATTATATTGGGATTTATTAATGAAAAGGATTAATATAAAAGTATGAACTGATAATTTGGGGGAGATACTAAAAATGGGAGAACACAACCTTCTAAAGGGAAGACAATTGAATTTTCTGTCAGTGACAGTGTAAATGAGCAATTTTTCTTTCAAAGATGTATTAAATGCATTAAACACTTGCCTTCCTCTTTCTAATAAATGCAATTAGTTCTACCTTTTCTGGTTGTATGAACTTTCAAATAATAAAATTAAGCTTTGTATTTTCTAACAGCTGTGTTAATTTGTACAGCTGCACACATGCAAAAGCAAGGTAACTACTCTCAAAGATAACCAATCTCATGTATTTGAAAAACAAACTACATTTCTCTAATAATTCTTGTTATTAGTCAGCGATGCTTTTCAATTTTAAGCATAAACTGACAATAATGATGAACCTAGAGACATAGAAGGTTATGTTAGAAAGGCTATGGCAATGTTACATATAAATAACATGGAAAACTTATACTACACTGTGATACAGTTTCTGCACTGAGTCAGTTAGTTTCCTTCATAAATTTGTAGCTCAATTCTAGGTCGAATCCAAGAAAAATTTATTATATAACTCAATGTTTATCATGTTTCACACACATTCCTCTTTTCTATTCATGCTCATTTTTAGATGTTGCTATTCTTAGTTACGTCTATTCAAACGTGGTAGTAAATATGTTAAAATATTTCTGTTTTGACTAATGTCCTTGTTTTTTTTGCATTGTCTGGGTGAAAGGGAAAATTATTAGACAGATTAAATGGGCTGGACTTACCATACTATTTCATCTTAAATACAATAGTCATGTTTGTCATTGGAAGTAACTGCTTTTAATTACCTTATGTCACACAGAACCTGCTGAGACAAATAGAACTGTCGGATAGCGTGTACATCACCGAGTCAGCAATTAATAGCTTACTCAGCCTCACCCAGGAAGGTACTCATCTGTGTCGTATCATAGCTAAGGTAAGGGGATAAATATATGGATTAATTCAAGGTAAAACTAGTAATTCAAATGCATCTAGTGGTGTCGAGTTTTGATGGGTACAATAGTACAAGATAAGATGCTGTATTTCAGGAGACAGATGACCTAAGTAGAAGAATGTCATAAATGCATTCTAAGGAACCTTTTTCTGTTGTTGCTTTCAAAATAAATAGAAGGTGTAAAAGGGAGGAGGTAGCAGACAAGAAGACTCATGTCATTTGAAGTTTCCTCATAATGTAGCAGTTTCACAGCATCCAGTTAGATCTTCTCTTGTTTCAATTTGGGTCTTTTTTTTTTTTTCTTTTTATATTTCCTCCAGCCGGTTACTGCTATGTAAGACTCTGGCTATTTCATCTTGATAACATCCTCTTATCTGGAAGGCTGCTGTTGTTTTGTTCTGCCTATTTTCCTCCTACCTTCTCCCCAGATTCCTGCTTTATAATGCACTAATACAACTCAAACAGCATCATGTACTTAATTACCCCAAATCAAGTGAAATGGAGGGAAATTCTTAATAGTTTCGAGTGCCCAATTAATGTCAATGTTTCTTTACATTGCAGGTGAGCAATTTAGGCAAAAGTTGTATGTCCAAGCAGAGAAACGAAAACCTGCAGAGGTTTTCTGTCTTTCTGATAGAGCTTTCTTCAGACTTTCAGATGTTATTTTTACACTTTGCTACACTTTTAAGTCAAATCTTGTTTTGGATTGAGATTTTCAGATGTCAGTTTGAGAGCATGTGCATTCTGAAATTAATTTAATCTATCTAAACTTAAAAACATAGATATTAGAGGAATGCATACTGAACTGGAAAGGTAATGCCCTAGGAGAAGTAACTTCTTGAAGCAGCACAATGCTTTAGCATGAAAACCCTTTCTTTTAGCATTTGAGTGCTTTATTTAGATTATGGTTTTGCTAATGCAAAATATCGGAGTTGTGCCTTTAGATTAATGTTAGTACTATAAAAAGGCAACAACCTTTTCTGAAGGCTCTGAATGAAACAGATTTAAATGTGTAGTGGATTCTGGCAACAGCATGAGAGGTTTAATTTTTTTCTGAACTGGTATTTGAGCTCCACTCAGTGGTATTCAAAACAATATTAAAATGTTGAATATTGAGGAAGTGCAGATCTAACAAATTGAGGAAAATGGTCTTGTGCTTTTTATCATTGTGAGAATTCCACAGTTAGTTCCATTTAGCAGAAGTGAAGTCTGACCTTCAATAAAATGACTAAATGAATTTATTAATAATATCACATGGATGTGTCACAGGATGCACTAAATGACTTCCAAGTGAGGAAATGCATGCCCTTATGCAAAGAACCGTAAGTGGTGTTTGTTTGCCAAACTACAGTGGTGATTGTATCGCTTGTCATGCACATCTGTTTCCTCTATGCACTGAAATGTAATCATCCAGACTCACCTTCATCCTTTATCCTCCATGTTGCATCAGTTACCTGCATCACTGAGCATGGGGGCAGAGGAAATGTGATGGACTAGAATTTTGTATTCCATCACTTGAATAGGTTGCTACGACAGGGAAAGTGCAAGGTGATTAAAAAAAATAAAATACAATAATCTAGCACTGCACCAGCTCATTACAAGGGCAAGAACGGATTCAGTTTTTGCAATGATCTCAAAACTTTTCATAGACACAGAAGTTCCCTTGAGAGCACTCTTACTGTTGGAAAAACTAGACAGAGAAGTGGAATAATTCAGACAAATTTGTGAAATGTTGTGTTTAATTGTGTTTTTTTTTTTTTTTGTCTTATGCTATGTACTTATATTTGATGCTGTGCATCAAAATGTTGAGTATAAAATCAAGAAGCACAACAGTTTTGAAAAGCTGCCTGAAAATGATCTATTGTTTTAATTTTGGTAATGTTTTCAATCATCACACTCTCTTACTTAGTTTCCCCTGCTGATACTGCTATCAAAATCAGAAAGTCTTTGCAATACAAAAATCATCCTCTAAAAAGCCACCTACAATTTTATTCCTTCTGGAAGTTGCTTTGAATGTTGCAGTGAAATTTAAAATGAGTTCTTTTTATCTTTCTTCTTTTTAGAAATGTAACTGCAATATTCTGTGAAAGTCACATTGCTGCCTCGCTCAGGCAAATCTGCTCAATGTTCTCCACGTGAAGTAAAAAGACTAAGATTGATAACATAAATGAGTAGCAGTAAACACAAGATAAGAAATGAAGAAACCCTAAAAAGAAATAATAATAATGATAATAACTATCCTTGAATTTTCAGCTAATAGAAAAATAGCTGCTGTGCTGTGGGTTTTGAACTTAATGTCATCTGCTGTCAATGCCAAAGCCAGCAGTATGGGAGCTCCACCAGTGAGCTTAAAGGCAAAAAGAGAAAATGAGGACAGGCATAGCCAGGTGCAGAATCTGTTGCAAAAACTTGTTTCAGTCAGGTGTTTGTTGGTGGATCAGTTTCATACATTTGGAGCCAAATGTTGCTAAATTTCTCTGCCTTATCTCATGGCATGTTCTAAAACATAAAGCAATGTGCCTACATTATATTGTTGTTTGAAGCTGCATCTGCTGTAGCAGTGTATTCAGAATTTTTTTATACTATTGTCTATTAGATTTTGATTTCCAAATCTTTCATATTAAAACCTACAGATTAGTATTTTGGTTATTAAACCACTACCTTCATATTCTGAGACCACAAGGAGCTTTTAAGAAATGAAAGTTAAATGGTTTGAGTGAATTTGAGTACCTGTTGGAAACGCTAGCACTGCATAAGTAAACTGTCTCTAAATAGATTTAGCTTTGTGACAAGCAGACAAATCCATAGCAATCAATTCTAGACTTAAAATAAATGCATAGTGGGACATCAAGTAACAAAGAAAATAAATGTTTGAAAATAAATCAATTTCACTGATCAATTGGAATGTAATATTAACTGTATTGAATTGGACAATGTAATAATAGTCTCCTAAAATGAGAGAAACAAAAACCAAGACAACTAAAGCCAATATCCCATACCTGTTTATCGCACCTTTCTCTGGAGAACCTGAGCCTGAAGGAGTCTCATAAAGATAGGCAGCAGTTCGCTTGCTCTCAGAAAAACTTCTAGTATATCTTGGCTTTATCTTTGTACATCAGTTCCATTTCTAGCAAATACTACTGTAGAGGTTTGTTCAGAGACCATCTTTCTAGCTAATTATATATGTCATCTTCCATCATGAGGAAAGGACTTGATGGAATTTGCTGGGCTTTGAATAATCTGAGGCCAAACCTGCAAAGCACTACTCTTTAGGGATAGACACTTTCTCTGCCTGCTCTTCACAGAACTCCTTGAGCAGTGTGGCTTTTTATCCTCATGATATCCTACATCACATACTTGTGATTGTATTTCAGGTGATTTTGTTATCTAGCGTTAGCCCTCCTGAATATCATCTCAGGGAATTCTCAGGGAAATTGAATTCCTACTAATCCGATATAGGAGAGAAGCAGGTCATCAAACAGTAAAGCATGTTGCCCAGTCACTCCAGACAATTTGTGAAGCCTGTCCCAACTGAAACTTGAATTATACCAAGAGCAATACTTTTAAGGTGTTCTTTTGGATCCAGTTATGGAAACACTAAGTCTGCAGTGGATAAATACAAAGATGAAAGCATGGTTAGATATATCATGAGCTCTAGGAAAGGTGAGCAGCTAGCTGATTTCCAAAGCAAGAGAAACTTAGTGCTGCTAGGATTCTTTAAATGGTAAATAAGTATAAAGTACAAGAATAAATACGACCAATTTGTACTTGAACCTGTGAAGTGAAGTAGCTCTGTTATCATGTCATCATCAGGGACACAAATTTAGAAAAAGGTGAACAACTTCTGGAGGATGCTGAGATACCAGTAAAGCTTTGGGTGCCTGAGTGCTTTTGAGAAGCTGTAGGATCAGGCTCACTATTTCCTACTCACTCCATATTTTGCTTACAGCTCTCTAGATTCATTACTTATGGTCAATGTTTTACAACTTGGTAATAGTATATGGTGCACATAATGAACAATTTGGATCTTCTCCCAACAAACACAGTGATAAATCACTTCCTGTCCCTCAGAGACAAGAGCAAGGCCCCCATTTGACAGAAAGAAAGCTTGAAGCCAGTATGCAATTGTCATTATTGTCATTCACAAACTTCTGCTTATTATAATCAAATTAGAGAACCATATTGCTCTGATCCCACAGAACTGTGAGGACTTTCATACTGACAATAGGACCTAAGAAATCCCAGTTACCCCAGATCTGGGGACAACAGTATACCCACTCATTTCTACACTTTTTAATAGACTTATTACAACAAGGAGGAAATATTTATATCCTTTTATGGAAGAAAGAATCGCTGTAAGAATTTTCTTGTTAGTGTTCTGCCTTTTATTTTAAAGGCTCAGAAATGTCTTTGTGCAGTAAGCTGAATATAGTCATCCTAGATAAAAAAATAACTCAAAGATATACGTGCAATTCTTACAATTCCACAAATACATTTTAAGAAACCATACTGAGCCTTCTCTTTTCACTGATTTCATTGAAATGGCACAAATGTCTGTAAAGATATACTATAAAAAATATGAATCCTAAAATTCAATATTGAGATGCTAATTTTATCTATTTCTAATTTAATTTTAAGTTAGTATCTATTTTTTTTTTGCCAGGCTGAATGGATACATTATCTCACTTTATTATTCTCTGCCAAATTCCAGCAGAACTAGTACAAAAATGTGGAAGAATTCTGAATTGTATTCTGGAGGTTTCTCATCAGAACAATCTCAGAACAACCTGTTGAGATTTCAAATACAGTGACTGGCTGAAGAGAAAAAGATGACGAGTAAATCTGAAAGATAGCTTTTTATAGAGGCTACTTAAGTAGGCTTGGTCTGAACAGTCTGTATTATACTTGGTCCATTATTCCAATTAATTTTAACTCATACTTGTAATATTTTTTTAAAGCAAGGTTGCTCATTTGTGAATTATACTTTAAATGCTTTCTTCATGGTGTGGCTGCTTTTACATTAATAATAATAATAATAATAATAATAATAATAATAATAATAATAATAATAATAATAATAATAATAATAATAATAAGCTTCTGTAGTATACATGGTATGCATAACATTTAGGGATAACACCACCCAACAGAAAAATTGAGGTGCACATACTGTTTGTTATCTTTCCATTTATTATGTGAATGTTGCTAATATTTATGTCTACACACTATGATGAAAATGATGAAGGACAGCCACTATAGGGATTTATATATGCTCAATTATTTATGGTTATGAGCCACATTTGAAGAAAAATGCATAGGAATGCAAATTTTATATGCTACAAAAGGAATATAAGGATTGTATCACTGTAGAAGTTGACACCTTGTCTGACATTTTCAATAGCTCTTCAACCTGTGACCTTCTATTTCATATTTTATTAATGGGCAAATTATGGTATGGATATCAGAAACATAGAGGAATGTGAAATATTTGCTAACAAATCTGTTTTTAACTAATAGCATGTGGCTGAACTATCAATTAAATATCACTCCAATTGCAGCCTATTGATACTTCTTGTCATTTTTCACATGAATGTCAAGTTTAATTTGAACTGTAATTGTTAAAAGTCAACTGCTTAAGCACACCTCCTACTGAGCCTATATTACTTTTTCATCACTTAGTGTGTAAGTGTTAATCAACTTGAGTTCTCCATGCAAGTTTAACACCATCTTTGTTGTTGTTTTGATGGTAGCTAATTTGGCTACATTAATAAAGGAATCTGCCCTTCCCTCTGTCCCGAACTCAGTTTCTTTGTAGGGAAATGTTTAGAGCTGTTTTTCTGATTTTTGCTGTTCACCTGCAGGAAGGAGGTGTCATTGCTCTCTTTAAGATTTGTCGTCAGGATTGTTTCAGGTGCCTTTATCCCCAGACACTGAGAACACTGGCATCCATTTGTTGCATAGAGGAAGGGATGCACCAGCTGGAAAAGGTAGGCATTTCAGTGCTTTTTATTGACTGCATCTAAAAAAGAGAAATCCCATTTTTAATCTCCTCAAGAAATTGGTAACTTGGTGGCATTTGATACTGTGTTCTGTTCAACACTTGCATTTTCTGTGCTGAAAACATCTTCAATCTTTACAAAATTTGTCGCAATAAAAAACGTCCTATTAAGTTATTTACACAAGTAAGCTTTCTAAGTGGGAATAATTTTTGTAAAGCAGCCAAATACGTTAGTGACTACGTCAAAAAAACAACATAAATGATAATTTCTGGACTCTTTAAAGTCCATATTTAGAAACTCTACTACTTCAAATAACCTTTAGAACATAGAAAGCTTTACAACTCTTTATATCTTTTTCCTGACACTCAGGTAGGGCATCAGCTTGAGGTAGCTTGTGAGAGTTGTAATTACACAGAAAGAGCTGCATCGTATGTATATCAGCCAACCAGTAAAAAGCATCTGCTAATCTGCAACAAGTTTTCTAAAAGCCCATTTTAACTAAGATGGAAAACATAAAAACATTATCCAGCATTGACTGTTTAGTCTTCATTCCTTTTTCACCCTTGCTATGTAATGCTGTTTTGGAAAATGAACACTTCTCATAGTCATTAAATCATGATCTCATCCTTTTGTATTTCATAAAACAGTCATCTTCCAGAGCTGAATAATGGCCTCTTCAAGTTAATGATAAATGATTTCGCTGCCACTTTACATTGACGTATCTTGTAATTTACTACCACAGAATTCAAGCAAACTATGACAGAACATCTGCAGCAAAAATCAAGTCTCTTAGCTTACAGTAAATGAAGATGACTTAAATTTTTTTGACATAATGCTAGTTCAGTCTGACACCAGAATCAGTCTAAAAGGATCTTTCATTATATCTGTAAGAATAGTGGAATTAATAAAGTTAGAGATGGAAAGGACTGATTAAACTCACCTGGTCCAGTAACATTTAACAGATTTTTAATAGAAATTTTAAACACTGGTTTCAGTACTTTGTATTCATCTGGGCTTTCAACTTTAAGAATCATAGATTGGTGAAAATTAAGGGCTAGGTATCAATTCTACTTGCCTGAACAGGCAAAGGTTTGTAACTGGACTGTCTGAGTTATCACTTGTCAACTTTTTTGCCTGAAATTATGTTGGTGAATATCCATATGTTATGCAGGTCCAGTACATTTTTGGATTTCTTGGGAGGAGAATAGGATTTTTCATATATCAAAAGAAATAAATATCTTTTCTCTGAAAGATGTTATTCTCTCTCCAAGTACCTCTGGAGGTTGAACATGAAAGGCCAGCACAATGCTATGTCATCTGTAAATATCTTTCAGCTGGTGATGGCCCAGCTTTGTGATTATAGATATGAATTAAGTAGAATATGTAAGAAATTTTTACCACCAGATATTCTTCTCTTGCATCTATTTGAAAGCAAAACAATGCTCTTATCACAAGGGAACTTATGGAAGGTGATCTAGATCAGAAGACCAATGAAACCACACTCATTTTTGATATTGCTATCTTTGAGTAAGGATGATTTTTTTTCTTTTAAAATTTGAAATACTCTTGCAAAGAAATAAAAGGAGGATTAATAATATTAACATTCCTGAAATTACCACAGTACTTCTATCTGGCAGAATATCTGTTTCTGTTACCCAGTTAAGCACCTGGGTGGTTGTGAAGCATTTAATTTACTCTGATGTGAATATCATTATGCCACCTAGTGCATTACAACACCCGTGCAATTTGAAGTGTTTTTTTTTTTGTTTTTGTTTTTTGTTTTTAACAATGGAAACTTCATCCAAACAACAAGAACTTGATCTTCTAACAGTTCAGGTTAGGTAGTACAAGATCCAAAGAAACCCTGAAAACAGCTGAACACTCAAAATTCCACTCTCCCTCCCATAGCCCGCCCCCACTCCCCACCCCCCCCCCAAAAAAAAAGAAAAGAAAAGAAAAGAAAAAGAAGTTAACAAAAGCAAAAATTCTCACTGCCTTTTGTAGTTTTAATTAGGTTTCACAGCCATTAAAAGACCACTTCAATAGCACCAGCTACCGTTTCTGAGAGGGAGCGTATATCTAGGAGCTGTGCTAAAATGAGATGGTGTACTTTCTGCAGTAATTGCAGTGATTAATTATAAAACACGTAAGGAATACTGTTATTTATCCAATGTTCTTTGATCTTGCCAGTTCACAAGCATGACAGGCTAACAGGAACATCTGTGTTAGTGTAAAAGGTTATTTAGAAAAAATGTCAGGATGTCAGTATGATGTTCACAGGAGGCAATGCAAGCAGAGAGTAGTTCAGCATTTTTAAGGATTTAAAGATTTGACTATTGAACTTCTTCAGTGATTAGTGCAAATTTAATGTGAATCATTCCATAATGGATTTAAATCATTTGTCCTGAGTGAATTTCTGATTGCATGTAGGAATATTGTTCTGGTTAACTTGCTATGGAAGCTATCTATCATTTTGTCTGTTTTAAGCAGGTATATTTTCCCCAACTTCTAAAAGAATAATTATGGTTTGTTCTAGTCATGCATCCTTAAATATGTATACCTGCACTCTGTTTTCTTAGAGCACACTTGAATAAGTCATTGTTAGTTTTACATTATCTTGATAAACACACTCATCTTTAATTACAATTACCACAACCACACTGTTGTTTTAATGATTAGCTTTACCCTTTCAGGTGAATCTAGCTGGCTATATATACAATAATAAAAAATCAGTCACTTAAAATGCCAATTTATAGAACTTGCAGGTACTTTCCTGATTTACAAAATTACACTGTTACTTTGTTGTACATGTAGGTACTGGCTTCCAGGAACTCAACAGTAGCAAATTAAGCTCTTAATGTAGAATGAGAGCAAAGAAGTCACCTCATTTTAACTGAGGTATGTGTGTAAATAGATCGAGCTCTGTGTAACCTGTGCTTCACGAGTGGTTAGTGCTTCAAGCTGCTTATGGATGTCCACTTGTTCATCACACTTCAGCTTCATAATCAATCCACTGTGACACCAGTGGTCTCATCCAGAGGAGTGGAGAGGTCCTGGAAAATGTTAACAATTTCCACCCTTTGTGTTATTCCTGTAGCAGTCTGTGCCTGTACCCAGGAGAGCTTTGTTATTCATAATGCAGCACTTGAGCATGCAAACTTGTTAGGAGAAAGCCCATTGCATCAGAAAGTATGATTATTTTTAGTCAAGGCATTCTAGAATTTAAGCAAAGAGGTAATATGTAGTGCAGATAATAGATGCTACAGGCAGATGTACTAGAGATAATGATAACATGTACTACAAATAATCCTAAGTGAATAAATAATACAGAAAACTTCTAAAAACAGAGTAACAGAAAGGAATTTGAGTGAGGTGAGTAAGAGCAGAAATTAAAGATCAGTTCTATTATACATGCAGACCTATTTGCATACACAGCCTCAGGGATGCTTTGGACAAAAATAGAACTATTTAGTGGGGGATCTGACCAATGTCTCTAATGTAAAGTAGCTTTGTGTGTAAAAGGGGTTTCTATTTGAATATAAGCCTATATCTCAGTGCATCATTTGCCTACAGCAGTTCTTCAACCCATTCATTTCCTAAGGGTGCATTAGGTTTCTGTTTTGCAGTGCATTCTGAATGAATTTCCTTGATGTCTGTGATAGTTTCTCTGTTTCACATCTGCCCGTACAATGCTTCTAGCTGACTAGAGTTGTAAGGCATGGCTTTCCAATTTTTTTCCTATGCTGGAGCTCAGTTATATGATTCTTACTAACTTTTTTTGCTGCAGTAAAAGAACTGCAGAGTGACTTCAGAAATAATTATCAACCAAAGCAATGTACTGCAGGTTTTATTCATGTGGAACATTATTTTATTAAAAATCTGCAACCCAACTGCCACAAAAATAATAATTTGTGCAAACATTAAGCAAATATCTAAATATCAACATTGTACAGCACATATTTACTTGCAGGATATAAACAGGTTCAACAGCAAGTAACAATTGTTACATTAAGAAAACCTTTTTTAATAAATGACACGGCTTTTATTCCTGTGCTTTAAGCTAGATTGCCTAAATATAGGTTATAAATTCTTTTGCATCCTTCTTTGAGAGCACATTTAATCAAATGATATACCTCCAGAAAAAGAATCTAATGAAAGGGGAAATTTAATATTTCTGTGGCTATGAAACGGAACATTTCTTCAAGATTTCTTAAATATAAATTGTCTAAGATCTATTGTTTAATGTGACCCCAGCCTGCTTTTTAAGAACCATGATCTTACAATAAATAATTTCTGCGTGGTGTGTATACAGTCTGCCCATCATGAGGAACAAGTTTTTCTCAGTGAGCTCTTACTGGGAGTTAAGCAAAATGTTTATTACAGAACTTGCAGCTAAAACTTGTTTATAGCTTTTGACTGAATGTGGGCTGATGCACTGAGTTTGAAATGAAGTTACTCTGGCTTTGACAGATGTTAACATCTGAAACTGAAAACTTGTGGTGGTTAGAGCTGAACAAAGTAGTATGTTAATTCTCAGCTGCTAAAATTACTGAGGTTTGTATAGCTGTAGGCTGAGATAGATATGAAAGTCATGGAGAGCACTTCGATTATGAGAACATAAGTAACTTGGGTAGGATGGTACCATAACAGCTTAAAATTTAGCTTTGTGTTAAAGATGGCGTTATATCTGATTAATGCATATGCATATAAAGAAACCTCCTATCATCCCTTTCAGTGTTTTTGTAGCTTGTTAATTTCAGGACAAAGGATTAGATGGTCCCATAAGATAATGTATTCTCAAATAAGCTGAATTTGGGAGCTTAAAAGATCAGGGTGTCTTATATTATTTTAATTAAAAAAAATCAAGAAAAAAAAAATTAAAAATGCATTTTTAATCCACAGGAGGTCTCATTTCATGTTATCCTATCTTCTCTAAGAGACAGGACAAAGCAGGGCATTAACCAAAACATTAAAGACTCCTAGAAATCATTTGAAGGGGAGAAGGGGCCCTTCTCTTATTTCTCTCTCACAGAAACATGTTAACACAGAAGGTTATACTCCTTTCTCAGTTTTCCAAGGCTTGCACTGACAGCACTTTTATGAAGAGAATATCATTCTTGTTTGTTCTGCAGGGTAGTGTTTCGTTTCTACGAAAAGTGTGGGTCTCCCTGGATGGGAAGAGACTCTGCAAGCTTAAATCACAGTGCTGGCTTACATGCTAAGAGCATGTGAGAGGATTTAGAGAAAAAGAGTTATAGTGATGGATTCCTCTTTCATCTCTTTGGATGAAAAGTAACTTCTTCTGTTCTGCGTAATGCATTTTTTTTTGTGTGTCCAGCAACAACGTTACTGGACACCTTCCTTGGCCACTTGTAGCCAAGTTTATGCATGTGAAATTGAAAATAAAAGCCTTAAGTGGATACAGAGTTCTCTCCCGATTCTTTAGGGAGAAGCATAACCTTTTAAAGACTAACACAAGGAACTTTTGACGCATGGTGCACAGCAGGCTGACACTGTGCTAGTGATAAAGCTGAGAACTGCATCTTACTGCTGTGGTTGGGTAATTCTGTAGGTTACAGGACAATCAGAAGCTGCAGTGAGAAAGAAATATGTCAGCCTTAAGGAATAGAGTGGGAAACATTTTCAAAAGTTGCTTTTCACATAGATTTGCCTGATTTTCAAAGAGGCTGTTTCAGTATCTGAGTTTGTGGCACAATTAGATAATATGAAGTTCTAGGCTTGCAGCTCTTTAATTTACTGGACACTTCTCAGTAAAGCTGTTTAATTAATTGGCAGTGAAAAATGTGCTGGGTTTGGCAAATTACATTTCTGTCAGAGCCCCTGCAAGATTCATTAAATCATATCTGAGAGTGCAGGAACTGCCCTATCTCACTGCTGGTTTCGTATATATTAGGTGGTGTTTGCAAGTGTAGCAAGTCTTAGGTCTTTAAAGAATCTGACCATTCCTGAAAAACTGATGGCGGGGGGGGGGAATCATCAGATGCAAAAGCAGCCTCTTGCACTTCTAGGGCAAAGCATTCTGGAAGACATGGAAAGGACAAGTTTCTGAGTATTGAAAAACAGTGTGAAAATGTGATGCTCAAAAAATACTTGCAGATTTCTTTGCAGTATCTTTTATTCTGTTAAAAACCTGCCAGTCATACAGCAAATTAAAATTTGTTCACTTTATGGTAATACCCATTTTACTAGGAAGAGAGAAAATCAGAAAAGCAAGGTGTTATTTATTTATTTTTGATGGCCTAATTCAAAAGATGTGGATTTGAATCAAGACAGATGTGTTAGTGCACGATTATGGGCACTGGCAGATCTCTCTAGGAAAAAAAATATACACAAAATGCTTTGGCTGAGGTCACTGCCATTATTCCAATTCTGTTAAAATGGTAAATTAAATTATAGCCCTTGTGCTCTTGTAGCTCCAATGGTCTAAGGAGATATGTATCTGTTGCTCTAATGAAAGATATTACCTCTCCTTCCAAACTTTGCCTCACTTTAATCATGTTATAGGATTCAGAAGAGGAAGAAAGGAGACAGCAAGCATACCACAGGAGATAAACACTTCGATAATACTGCTAAAGTCAGAAAATGTGAGTCTTAGAGATGGTGAATAGATGTTGCTTAGAGGTTTGATTCTGTTCATCAGTAGATCCTCATTTAGATACCAGGTGTGGTGCAGCCTGCAAGCTGTATGCAACATGTATGCTTAGACTTCTACATGTAATTTCATTGAAAGCAAGAAGACCACTATCTGTTTAAAATATCAAGAGCTACACATCTGCTAGTGCGTTCAGACTTCAATAGATTTTGCACAGTAAATATTCTTTCATTATGCTAAGGAGAAAAGTAAGACTTTGAGTCAGAACAAATAGGCATGAGAGCTCTTTGAGAAACCTTCCCTACCTTTTCAATAGAGGTGCAACTGCCAGGCTGTGAATTTATATATAAAGCCAAACACAAAATGGTATTTTCTTTTTTCTTCTAGTAGAATATTCCTTAAGGAGTGATGTATGGTAACATGACCACATGCAAAAATTTCATTGTAGTCAAACAGCATTTGGCTTTTGTGGTGTCTTTGGTAAAAGCTGGTCAGGAGAAGGCACTGTAGTGATATTCAAGTATTAACAGTGATGGGCTTGGAACAAATGTATCGTGCTCTCTTTTATCTTGTCCCTGTTCCAGAGCAGCGCTCATGCAGAGTGTGAGCTGATAAAATTAGGTGTACTCTGGCTGTTGGAGGAACAAGCTCTCTTCTCATCTACGCCTTTGTTCAGTCTGTTTATACACCTGTAATGTTTTAGCTCAGATACAGAAGAGTAAGTCTTCAGATTTTTTTTCTTTGTGCTTTAAAAAGATATATTTCAGTGAAATAGATTCTGAAAATTGAAAAGGAAAATCCCCAGACTATGCCAATTTACTGAGGTGTACTCTTTGCTGTGTGAGATCAAATTGGAGTAGTGCCTGAAGATTGCCATTCCCTCCAACTTTGTTTTGAAGATTTGAGCTGGTGCCAGGTTCCCACTCTGCACTTGTTTGGCTCCCATATAATTTACGCATCATTTTTGCAGTCAGTTATGTTAGTATTTTATGCTATCTATTGATTTTATATTTCGCTAAGTATTTTATTTAAAGCACTCCAAATAGCTCTGGATTTATGTTTCAAAAGTCATGATGCTAAGAGAATTTTATAAATGGAAAATAATTTGGAAATTACCACATGATGGTTTTTCTGTAAGGATTTAAAATAATCCTTAAAGCAGTGACAATGACGAGGGCAGCGAACGATCCATGAATGACGTCTGAAGAAACAGAAGCCAACGCATCTAATGACAGGTGGGTTTTCCCTACCTAATAATAATAATAATAATCTATCAAGCAAATTTAATTTTAAGATGAAAGAAGCAGCTTACTCAGCTCCTAAACTGAAGGCAGAGATTAATGAGAATCAATTGAAGCATTTTAAAAAAGTGGAAGGAGAGAGCTATTTTGGACCTCAAATATTCCTCCTGTTCCTGACAGAGGCAGGAAAGAAACCAGAAAGATGGAGCCTTACAGAGTTACCTATCAGATGAACAGCTTTCATAATCTTTTTTCCCACTTGGCAGGAAGTCATTGCATTGCATATCTACATTTGTGATAACGCACATGTAAACACACACTGAATGTGCTTACGTTGTACACGTTAAATAGCTTAAATGTAGCCACAATCAAATGCGAAGGTGGAGAGAGATGAGGTGAAAATACTTATTTAAGAAGACAGACATGCTAGATAGCTTTCCTCTCACAAAATCTCTCATGAAATTATATGCATGAGTCGAACTGACCCATCCTGCTGCAGGCTTCATGACTCAGCACTGCTCGTGATTTCTGTGACTCACTAGAAAAGTCCAGAGAGAGCTTACTGCTCATTTGGCTGACTTTTGAGCTTGTCTAAAACTCCAGTGACTTCAGAAGACTTTGCACTGAAGAAGAACATAGTGACATCAGTTTTGTTACAGAACAGGGATTTGAGTGACTCTGGAACCTGAAAATTCATTGCCTTTTCTGCCTTCTAAGGCTTTTTCCGCACTTACTTTCCTGCCTGAACTTAATAATGGTTCTTGGAGTTTTCTAGTGCTCTGTGTAGTTTCTTGGTCATCTATTCTTGCTTGCATGATATTGACTTTCTATTTTTTTTTCCAGTTTTGTAGCATGGAACATTCACAGATGCATATTACTGAAAAGCAAGAAGGGAAGAAAACGATTTCCTCATTTATACAACTACAGAGTCACTGAGCAATGCAGAATTCCTTATGTTCCTCTGTATGCTACAGAAACCTTGAATGACCAACCCCCCCAACCCTCATCTAAATAGAACAAAATCTGGTTCCAGCTGACTTGCATTTCTTTTCTGTGGTGCATGCCAGCTGGAACATACAGAGCTATCTATTACCATCTGCTTGAGTTTTTAATTCATCTGTAAATAAGCTGCTTGTCATACATGAGGACAACATGACAGAAGCTGCCAGACAAAGTGTCTGGCTTATGTTGATCTGGTAACAAATATTGATTTCTATTGGGGTGAGTCAGGAAGTGGAGGCACCACAGAAAGTTGTTGAACCTCAGAAGAGCACTCAGACTCTGAATTCAGTTCTCAACTTGACTACTTCCTTGGCTTGTTTTTTAGTAGTATCTTAAGCTAGCAAAACATATCAACTTCAGCTTACACTCAGCTTAAAACTTTTATTTTTTTTTCTTTTTCCAATACCACTTCTGTAATTTCTGTACTTCCATGAGACTTTCTGCCCTTCCCTGGGCTCCAAATGGAGCTAAGAAGCTTGCTGTTACACAGCACTCACCAGTGAGGAGCCCTCCTGTAGGGTTCAGGGCATGTGTAAATTAGGGAGGTTTTCTAGCTCTGGTTTTGTAGCTGGATGTAGCTCTGGAGATGTAGCTGGATCTTTTGCAAATTGGGCTCCAGTAGCACTCCCAGAATGGAAACTCTGGATCTTTATATTTAGAGAAAAACTTGGAAATTTGCCTTTTGTGAAATCTCATTTTACATATGTGTGTTTGCTTCTGGATATTGCTTTTTTTATCCGATAATTCCCAGAATTATTTTCAAAATATGTGGTTAAAAATCTTTCTCTCTATCTTTCTTTTTTTCCCTCTTCAATTTCTATTACTGTAACAAAGTGAGAAAGCACTTTACAGAATAGAAAAATAGTACAAATAGGAAACTTTTATAATAGCAACTTCAACCAGTTATAGCCGCTGTTACTTAAACTTTGTACCAGAAGATTTTCTTAGCTTAAATAATGAGTACTTAGCATTTTAATTTCCGCATTCAAATGGCATTATATAAATGTAAACTGATCTCATGGTTTATTTGTCAGTATCAGCATATTCTGACTCTGCCTTGCTAACTCTTCCTGCGAGCTAAGATTTTTCCCAGAGATAGCCTGATTCCCTCCAGTACTCTTTACAACTCAGCCTACGCTAATTGACTAATTAGCTGAAACTCAGCAACCATTCTTTGTGATATGCATTTGAAGTCAGGGCTGGAAGTATTGAATTACTTAGGTAAAATATCCTGCGTATGCTCCCAACAAAAACAAAATAAGTTAATTGTATCACTTGTTTTTTACCTCATATTTCCAATCAGCTAAGAAGTACCATGTGGCTTAGCTGAAGCTCACCCATGATATGTCTAAGTCTTCTCATATTTCTTAGAACAGTTTAAGGTTAAATAGTAATTAATGGCAGGTGATGTAGAGGCCTGTTTGTGCGTCACTGTAATTTTTTTTTTTTTTTTTTACTTAGGCTTGTTTGCAGGAAACCACTTACGTCTGGCATTCTGCCTGATTTATACTAAAACTTTCATGTTTCTTAAAGCATCTTCAAAAATAGTTAATGAGCTGTTGGAAAAACTGTCTCATTTCTTTAAGATAATAATCATGTTTTTGGAAAGCTAAGCATCTGAACTGCATATATTGACCATATCTTCCCTCTCATCTGTTGTTTAAGCCCCAGACAGCAGCTCTTTCACTGACTGTTCCTTCCATTTCCAGTACTGTTTAGAGCTTTTCAGTGGACCATAGAATTTGTTCACTTGCTGGTAATGGATGAGTAAGCTTTGTATTGATCAGGGCGTACTGTTGTGCTACATCACTCTTGATTTTTGGAGATACACTGCTGCACATTGTACAGTGGCAGGCTTCCTGCTCCAGCCAACACTTTGGTGGGTAGAGACAGTCCAGAGATTCATCAGGGCTGACATAATCCTAAACTGGTATCTTGAATCTGTTTAGTGGTCCTTCATTTCAAATCACCTGGAGTGCTGAAGATTGTCTCTTATGCCCTGTTGCAATTAGCTGGTCCTGCTCAACTCTGTGAGTTTTAGCCTTTGACCTGACAGTGATCTTCAGCTGAGATAAGTCTTAGGAGGAAAGAATCTCAATCGAATCAGCAGATGGAAGTATGAGGAATCATAGAGTGGCTTGGGTTGCAGGGGACCTCACAGTCATAGAAACATAGAATTGTTAGAGCTGGAAGGGACCTTTTAAAGAGACATTGTTACACGAAGAGGTGCAGTGAGAACCATACAGGACCTGCACATGATGGATCCTTTTGCTGACATCATAATCTGGTCATTCTGTTATCTACAAATCTTCATCTATACTGGGTGATGCTACAGTCTGCCATGTTTATCTGGGATAAAATTAACTTAGTGTCCTTTCATTTCTTACTAGAATCCCTGATTGCCTACAGGAATGAAAATCACAATAATCAGAGAAAGAAAATGAGTAAAACAGGAGACAGGAATGCTGAGGTTCATGTTAGCCTGATCACTGCTCTGAAGCACTCTGCATGCAGAATAAAACCCCTTAGAAAGTGTTTTAGGTAGCTTGATATCAGCAGTTTCTCTAGACCCCGGAAGGCAAAAAAGAATACTTATATTCTAGATCCCTGGAATTAGGATTCTAATGTTCTCCTATTGCAGTAAAGAGGTCATTTCAGATAAGTTGTTAATGGAAAGACAGGGATTTTCCAGCTTTGTTGTAGCATGAATTGATTTATAAACCTGATCTTCCTACCTGTGATGTTTTCTTTACATCCCTACACATGTGATAACCACATATCAATTTAAAGAGCAGGTAGATGATGTTTTATCTCATTGCTGTATTTAATGTGGTTTGGTAAGTAGGCATAATAGGAACAGCTACGTGGGTGACAGTCATTCCTACTGAGTTTGCCATGTCTAATGAACCACACTGCACATTGAGAAGAGGATGCTAACAGGGCTAGGATTTTCATCTAGTAATTTTTCTAACCCCGTGTGAATCTTTTGAACTGAGTTTACTTTTCTAAATTAACTACGCCTTCTCTGTGACCTAAACTAGACACGTGAGTTTCTCGGTGGTACAGGAATGGCCAGGCTTCAGGGCACTGGGCTTGTCTGTTACCTCCAGAACTGCATGATGGATCAGTTTACAGGAAGATCTCTCAGAATCTCACAGAGTTCTAGAAATCGTTTTGGATTTCTGCTGGGAAGTCTGAGATCCTTTCAAATATCTATACAGCTAGAGAAATTTCTGTACTTGTCAATGTCACCAACTGTCTGTCTATCAGAAAAGGCTGTTCAGACTAAAGAAAGAACAGAATTTTATAAAGCAGGCTTCATAAACACTGAGACTTTGCTTTCCTTGTCTTCAGTAACTTGAAACAATTGTGGTTATATCAGTTCAGCCTAGTGTGAGAAATGTTTCTACTATTAAAGGACAAGATAACATTTCCTCCTACCTGTCTTCTGCCTTTAAGAAATTTTCATTTTAGTGTAAATTCTCAGTGTCTTCCATTAAGAAAGACAGAAAATTAAGTTTTACTATTTGTTTATCAGAGGAAGGAAAATGAAACACAGTAAAATCTGAGAACAGGGATGCAGCCAAGCAGACAACCTCAAGGTGACTGTGATGATTCATAATATTAAACTTCTCAGTATTTTTATTCCAGTTTACCTGAAAGAAATTTGATATCTAGAAAGTGATGGGTATCCACTAACCAGCAAATGGAAATTATACCCATCCCATAGAATTAATACTTAATTATCCTTAAATTTAAAGGTAGACCAATGCTGTATTTTCAGCACTACTGTCATCTCATGCAGGACAAAAGGAGGCTTTTTAAGGAACTAATCAGGAAAGAATCTGAGCAATAATGCATTTGAGCATTCTAGCTGCAGAGTTCTATAAGTAGTTAAATACTACTTGATTTTATTTCTAAAAGGCATATTCTAAGGAATTTTGGTGACATAAAACGAGTGTTAACTGAATATATCTTAACAACTTCACACATGAAATGTGACTCATGCAGCATAATGCGCACTACGGATACGTGGATTATGCTGTTGTGTTATACAACAGTGCCACCCAGTGGAAGCTAGAATTATGGCAAGGTTTCCATTACTGGCTTCCCGATAAGGATCGAACAAACGTACGTCGAGTTTAAGGCTGCGGGCACTAATATGGCACGGTAGTTCTATGAGGACCAAAGGTATCCACAACCTGAGTATTCTCCTAAATTAAGCACTCATCTACAAGCTGGACTTTTCACTTGAACAGAGCATTCACGTATCAATCTACTAGCAAACTTTAATAGCTTCCCTGAATGCAAAGCCAACATTGCTAACGAACCCTTGTCTCCCAAAAATGAAGTGTTAATGAACACAAAATATTGCAGGTAAAATCACTTTTAAATTAAAATCAACTTAATTTAGATTTTTGGATCCCATTAAGTTGCCAGAACTTAGTACTGATCATGTTACTGTTCAGTGTAATATATATTCTCCTAATTTCAGGAAAAACAACTGCTTATTTTAGTGATAAGAGGTAACATCATTCCAATGGCAGATTTACCATTCCAATTTACCCAAGCATTATATAGAGGTAGATAAGTAGATTTTATCTTTATTTTATAGGATAGAGTACAAGAGCAAAACTAAATTGCTTAGGAATAAGTTGCCCTAAATGTATGATATGAACTTCATGACTGATCTGTTATGTTGCACCACCCTCTAGATAGAGGAAAGGGTTATAATGAAACAAAAAAGCAAATCAACGTTATTGAGAAGGTTTAAAATTTATTTTTGGAATTAGATAATTGATTTAAGTTTATGAGAAAATTTAATGTAATGTGCAAAGCAGAAGATGCCTTTTCTGTGACCTGTTAAAGGTTGTTCCTATGTCACCGTGTGTCCTGCAAGGAGAACTGAGTTGTAAGTCAGAAGATCCCCCTTAGGATACATGCAAAGACAAATTCATGTTTCTTCTTCTAACTTTCTGCTGCTCTGGAAGGAATACATTGTATGTGCTGAAAGACTCTGACAAACTGCTTTTCCTTTACCTGGAGGAAGATTTTCAAGGAATTGTGCCCAGAAAACTGGCAGCGTTTGAATTCCTCAGCTCATGATACTTCTGTTTCAGGTTAAGTATGCTCTACGTATTTACTGTGCTGGCTTTGCCTTCTCAATTGTACCGCAAAAGATGCCACTGCAACTCAGAGTAAGAAAGCTGTGAGCTGTTTCCCTTCAGTTCATCTTTCATCATAACAGGGAATCCCTGAGTACCTTTGAACATGAAATGATGCATTTGCATATCATTTTTGGAACAGTTTTACCACTTCTTTGCTAGAAAGCTTTCTCATTCGTACAAAGCAGTTAAAAGACTTGTCACAGAATGTTGAATGGAGAAGACATAGCATTCAAATACTAGGCTACTGGAAAGAGTATTAGGACAGAGAGTTGCAGTTAAACAGATGAAGACTTTCAGCCTGAAAAAAGGCAGGTAATTGGGGCATAGTTATATAAAGCAAAAAAAAAAGTTTAAAAAAAAAAGTTATAAGAGTCTATTGTAAAATAGATTTTTTTTCCTCGGAAACAGAGAAGAAAAAAGAAACAAAGTGTGAGAGTTGCTGAAAGTGGTAATGAAAAATGAAGTTATTTTAAGTGGAGATGACAGTGCCTTTCTTCTTTCCATTTCTCTCTTAGTTTTCAAAGAAAACTCTGAGTGCTGACTTCTAATCTTAAATATAAGCCAGTCAGGGTAAGCTTATCCTAATAGAAAGTATTTCAGTGAACCAGAAGAGGGAAAAACATGGAGAGATAGGAAAGGATGCAACAATCAAATACGTTTTCAGTAAAGTGGATTAAGTTTTAAAATTGAATTAAGAAAGATGATGTACAAGCTCATTGAAAGATGTCTCATTAGGCTGTTTCTTTTTTAAGCCGATTGTTTCATGGACAACTGTTCTGAACAGAAACATGATTGCACTTTCCCTTGAACTGCCCCCGACTTGGCACAGGTACTGTCTTGTGTTGATTTGTCCATTCACCTTGGTTTGTAATGGCTTTTAGATTTTAGTGCTGGTTAATGGTGCTCTTCAGTGAGACAACCAAGGATCAGTTTCATAAATATTTAGAAAATAAAGCTCCAATTGTTCTGTGTAACTACTGTTGGCCAGGTTATAACACTACTTCATGGCAGACATTGTGAATGGAATATCTCCAGGTGTCCAGACTGCCTGAGATTACTTGGAAATGTTAAGATGTAGTAAAATTCTTGACAATGTGGCATGAAGAACATATTTAGTTCAATGAAGCCTTGTTCCTATGGAAAGAGTTTTATCAATGACTTCATTAGGGAACAATCAGAATTTGGGTTGGCCTTGAGTTAATGTGCTTGAAATACAAGTTACTACTATTCAGTGTTTGTAGCAGCTTATAGCATGCTATAGTGAGAGCAGCAGTGGTTCTTAGCACACCAGGGATTTGAACTAAGCCAAAATTTTTGAATGACTTTTAGCGATCCCTTCTTCTGAAGTGAGTTATATGTAAAAGTCAAAGGAGAATTTATAGGAAGTGGTGGCCTGAAATTTTTGTTTGAAGGGTACCAATACAGGGATAAACAATAACAAGATGCACAGGGTGTATTTTTTAGGGCTGTTTCTAAAAACTACTTGCACCGATCTATTGTTCTTTTCCCACCAAGATCCTCACTGACTCTCCATTTGTTACACCATTTATATTGTCTTGCTTTGTGCTGCTTACGTCTTCGACAGATAAATTCAAAGATTATCCATCCAAAGTATGTGGAATTTAACTCTAGTCAAAACAGTGAAATTGATATAACACAACATTTTGATGGTGTTCCTGTAGCAGTCACTATTATTTGCAGTGCTAGCTCAACCACGTTGTGATGCTTTTCCAGGACTGAGAAAGACGTGGTGAGGTTTCTGCAGCATACCTGAACTCAGCTGTAATGTGAGATATTGCTGAAAGGGGCTGCCAATCCTAATTGAAATAAAAATATTTTCACATTTATTTTTTCTTTCTGTTCATTTCCAGCTCTATAGCTGAAGTGTAAAAATATTTATTTTCATATTTTATTTACAATCTAACTTATTATTATTTAACATAAACTCCTAAGAAAATGACATATACTCTGTTAAAGCTGTTGGAAAGGGAAACTGTAGTGCAAGCATGTCTCAAGAGAGAGAGTCCAGTGAGCCACTATATTAGTTTTCTGTATATCAAGGTACCATCCTTCTAACAGTCTTTTCTTCTTCCCAGACTCTTCAATCCTTATCAGAATTTGAACTGTTTATAGAAGTTGGGTGTATTTTGATCATAGGTTATGCTCCTTGGACACGGTATTAATTTAGCCCCAGTGTAAGGGTGACATACTTACACACCCTGTCTTCCCATTGTCACACATTTCTGGTTTCTCCTCTAGATGCTTCATATTACCTGTGCTGCAGCAGTTTTTTTTTGGTGCTACTTGCAGACTGCCAGATGGCAGGGTGAAGCATGATCACGTGCAGTTTTTAGGCCAGATTTGGACTTTGCAGCTCTGGAGGATTAGGTTGGTTTGGAATATGGAATCAGTTTTTACTGCCTATGTGAAGTAAAGCTTGAGTGTTATTTGGGGGTTGTAATATTTACTTGCTAATTATTAGGTTCCTTTTGTCACAACACCTCTTGTGACTATTATTCTAGTGTTGAGCACACAGGCTCACAGCTAAGGGACTATTAAAATCAGTCAAAGAAACGGAAAGGCCCCAAGCAGACAAGTGACTAGATGGCAGAATCAGGAGGGCGTTTGGGACTTTCCTCAGCAACGTGCTTCTTTTCCTGCATCTAGCTTCCTAGCTGAAATAGAAGTTGCCTTTTTTATTTTTTTATTTTTAATAACAAAGTGTTTAGTTATTTTGGATAGAAAAAAAATGTAAAGAAGGTCCTGGGCTATTGAACCTGGACTCTGCTCACTAGGTAAATTCAATTTCAAGATCTGTCGTGGTTTTATAATAGTATAGAAGAGTTCAGTTGGAAGAAACCTATCAGAAACACCAAGTCTAACTACCTGATCACTTAAGGCCAACTAAAAGTTAAAGCATATTAAGTGCATTGTCCAAATGCCTCCTGAGTTTTCCTGATAGATGTCGACCACCCTACTTGGAAACCTGTTGCAGTGTTTGATCACCCTCAAGGCAAAGAACTTCCTTATATCCAGTCTGAGTCTTCCCTGGCAGAGCTATATACCATTCCCATGTTTCCTATTGTTGCTTACCTAGGAAGGGACAGGCACTTCCCTCTTTGCTCAGGGAAGGTTGTGAGAACGGACTATGAAAATAAACCTGATTTTCAAATATGATTTTTAATGCAGATTGGAACTGTCCCAAAATCCAAGTGTTCCATCGTAGTTACCTTTGCTTGCTGAAAAATAATCTCTATGGAAATCTAACCAAATCTGTGTGTTTCTTCTTCAAGGCAGTGCTCAAACACTAGCTTAGCTTTAATTGTTTGCTCTCCTTGAGAAGTATGCTCCTTTGTGTTGAGACCAGGTAGAAGCATCAATGTTCAGGTGGTAAAAAGATTAAATTTTGTCAACCCCTTACCATTGTCCCTGTTTCTTCTAATGCAGAATCAATATAGCAGCTATATTTGACTGTGCTGGGAGATGTTAATGGAGAGAAAAATGCTGAGATCATTTCATCCTATGGTTCACTGTAGACCTCTGACTGCTCATAAAGATTCTATGCAAACAGCTGATCCCGAACATGAATTTCTTATACTTAAAGCAATTCTGAAATTACTTTATTGACATTGCTGCCATAGAAATAAATCAGTGTTTGTAGGAGACCCAACAAGATTTTATTATCTGGAGAGAAATGTCAGGATGAAATAGTTTGAATCTGCTGCAGCCAGTGAAGTTCCATCAGTTTTCACCAGGTGAAAACTTCTACTTTTTTGGCTTTTATTTTTTTCTAAATTCTTGTTCAAATAAATATAGCAATTTCCTCTTTTATTATTACAACATGAATGGACTCTTACCGAGTTGCTCACTAGAAGTTTTATAGTTAAAGTGCTGTGAGTGTTTTCATTATAAATGGCTCTAATAAAGCTCTATAACTTGCTTGTAAAATTTCTCTGCCAATGAAAATCTTGCTCATACAAGGTCAGTTCTGGAGCTAATTTATTTAAATTAATTTATTAAGAAATCTGAACAGCCATCATGAAGTAATGAATGTAGCAAACAATTTTATTAACGGTTGATACCTCATAACACTATTCTTAAAAAGAGTAAATAGTTTTAGAGAGGGTAGTGTTAATAAAGCACTGTTTTTTATGGAAGTTACATGTATTTAGATGTTAAAGCTTTTAACAGGCTGCTGTATACATTTAGTACATTCTATTAGGTAAGTGTCTTATAGTTATGGTGTGCTTAATCAGTGTACATGTGATTCAAAAACTGTAGAGACCTTGTATCATGTGGAGATTGGGTATTTCTTGGGCTAAACTGATGGACACCCTTGAAATGAGGGATACTTGCAGGAAAACTGCTTTCCTAAGAACCTCTGTTTCTGGATGAATTTTCAGATTCCCATATTTACAGTAGCAGGAAAGAAAGAAGTGCCTTGTACTATCATCGTTGCCCGTTCACTCTCTCTCCATTCTAATATAGGTCTCTGCTCTCTGCCACGGCTTTTCATTTTCACCCCCGAGCTCAGGGTAGGTTTATGTTTGTTTCTAACTTCTTGCTACAATATTCTGCTGACCTGTTTGAGATTATTAGTCTCATAAGAAGTATGTGAATTTGCAGCAATAATTATAAGCTATTTTATTAATGTCTTAGCTTATCATGTTAAGGTTTAAATTTTGGACTTAAACATATCTGGATTTCTAGCAGAAATTTTGTCAGGAAGCTTTTGCTGAGAGAAGAAAGACACAGTGGAGAGTTAGATTAGCTGATAATGACAGATTCTCTGGCTGTGACCTCCATGCTGCACTTTTTGGATAGCGACACTTCCTCATTATTGTAATAGATGAAGAGGGCCCTCTAAAAAATGTGGCTTGCATGAGGTTTGGTTTTTTACTCATGAAGAGCTGCACTAACAAATACTTCTTAAAAATGATATTCACGGTGTCACCAAAAATAAATGATGCTGTGTGATCAAAAGTGATGAAAGAGCATTCTTGTTTTTAAATGGTGGACACCAGGTATTTGAGAATATGTCCTCATGCCATGCAGTGTCTGTGACATTATTTATTTAAAACTAGATAGTCTGAGCACATTTTTTTCAGTGAGCATACCTCATTTCGTGGAGTGCCTTGCTATGCAAAACCCCAGAGCCCCTGTTTGGTTATAGGAATAGGATGTTTTTTTGTTTTTGTGCTTTTTTTTTTTCTTTTCTTTCTACTCAGACTGTGATCCCCCAGGGTAAATAAAAATGAGGGCTATGTTAACACTACTTACATACGGTCCTTCCCTAATTCAGATTTCAGGTCCCAGAATCTTGTTCAGCATTATTATATAACTCGTGACAGTTCCTCTCATCTTCTTGCTGAGTTACTTTTGTGTCTGTGTTGCTTCATTTTAATGAAATTCAGACCCCAAAGTATAATACATAAAGCCTCATTCATTATTTAAAAGAAACAAACTCATACTTTCTGGAATTTATGAAGCAGATATCAAGAAATTCCTACAAATAGGAATATATTTTTGCCAACTTTACAACAAGCCAGCACATCCAACCCACCAAAATGCAGGGCAAGAAAATGATGAGACCCTTGGCTTCTGTCATGTGTCACGGAACTTGCAGAATTTCATCTCTATCTTATGTAAACACAAATAGTACTAAGACCATTATAAATTCCTTTCTTTTTCATGCCATTGTAGTCATTTATGCTTGATAGTTTCTCATCTTCTTTATCAGCACTAATTCTATGCATATAAACATCAACATTGAATAGAAGAATCTATTCTACATAACTGATAGCGAATTCCTTGTCAGACTCTTCTCCATCTGCACTTTGCAGCCACTCAGCAGCTATCCTGCAGAAGTGAAGACACAGGAGGAATGGACTGGGAAGTTGGATGTATCTTTGGGTGGCAGATGGTAGTCTGAAGTGATGTAAACTGTGATGTATGGCACTGGGCAGATATGAGCTGACAGACTAATAATGGTGTAGTTTCTGTTTTCTTTTATCAACAGTAACAGAAATAATACTTTAAAAGTGTTCCTAACCATGCATATTAATCCTCAGACTTGAGGGAGTTCAAAGCCATTTATTCTCTTATCCTTAAAATGGAGACAAAGAAGACTGCATACTTTCTTACCAGTTCTGTCCATCCTTTCTACAAAAAAAAGTTTTTCTTTTAGCTCCTGCTTCTTATATGCAGCAAGCTTAGACCATCTCTGAGTATGAAAGTAAACTCACTGTGAGATGATTGCTTTTCCTGGGCTTAGAAGAGATAATTTGTATAATATTTATAATTTGCACTCCTATTCAGCCCAGATGAAGGAACTCGTTCAATCTTTCTCAACAATTTATTTCTTCCTACAACATGGCTGCACAGTTGCTGCTTAAGCGTTGCTCTTTTAATGCAAACTTCAAGACGAAATGGTTAACTCTCTTATTTTTTTAATGCATCAAATATGACTTTCTATATAGATCAAATCATCTTCACATTGATCCCTAAACACTAAACACCAGGAAGAGCAAAGACCTCTCTGATAGTATGGCCACATTCTGAAGAATGGAAGTTTAAAAATGTTAGTTGCCGTGCAACCCACGCAAAGGCATTTTAAATACATAGCTGAGGTAATCACCAGCAGTTTTAAAGCTACAGAGCTGGTTACCATTCAGCCTTTACTCAGCTTTGTACTGTTCTTTTGAGTATAAAAGAAGTGCTTATATTTGTGAGGATCCATGGCCCCTGTACGACAATCCTTGGTGTTTTGTTCTTTGGTCAGTGCTGTTGCCTTGGTATTGGCCCAGTAGCCTTGATCACTTGAAATCACATTTCTGTACACTTTAATGGCATCACTCTACTGATAAATCATCTAACATATCTTCAGCTGGTATAAATCAGCATATTTCTCAGTGGAGTGAAGGAGGTTTTCATCTGTAGAGCACTTCGTGGAACATCTGATTACAGGTTCACAACCCCATTGTGGAAAGCAGAGAGTTAAGACTTGTCTTGAACATAATATTTCAAATTGGGAAGTCAATAATGCAATTCATTACAAGTTCTGTATTGATATTTTTATGAACTGCCAGCATTTAACTCAAGACAGTTCAACCATGTTTATAGATGTCTAGCTTTACTTAATATTTTCAGGAGAAAGAACAGGTATACTTAAGAAAGAAGAGGGCTGCCCTGGAATTCATTCATTCCTGTTGCAGAGAAAATAAATGATTTCCTTTCAGAAGACTTTATCTATGCAGTAAAGTGGTCAAGTATTTATTTTTGTCACTTGGATGAAGTTTATGTAACAGAGCAATGCTTATAAGGATGTAAGTTCCTGGCATTTTTCCATTTATCAATTTTGAAACATTAGTGATCAAGCATTTACTGAACACCATTCCTCAAATGCAGGGTCTCCACAGCATCTTACTGCATTCATGGAATTCATTTGTTTGCGTTATCTGGCTAACTGGTCCTTTTGTATTGCCAGGGTGATGAACAGATTTGACATTTAGCTGATTACTCCACCAAAATTAAAAGGAAAACAGGGCAGTCATCCAAAGTTCCTTTCAGTGTGAAAGCTAATTATAAAAATGCTTTGAGCAGCAATTTCTTTTTGGATGTTAAAGTGCTTTTATTAGATTGTTCCCCTGTCATTTTAAAATTTATTGCTAGACACTTATAAATGGGGTTGCCTGCTGGGGCAGAATTATTTTATTTTAAATTCTGTAGTTAAGGTGGGAGCCAAAAGGGTACAGAATGTATTTTAGGCTGAATTTTTAAGTTTTTATAGTATTTTGTATAGAAAAGAGGAAAATTAACCAGCACTAGCTTTTATGGATCTAAAGAATAAATTCTATATTCATTATTAAGAAAGTAATATATCCACTTATATTTACAATTAAGCAACTTTCCATTTCCAAACACAATTACTTAGTGAATAAAAGAAAATCAGATATATAAAATCAGATATATAATTTAAAAGTTGAGTACCGACCTTGTCTTGTTAGTGGTTTGTATTTTGTAGTGTATATATAAGCAATCAGTTCTGCTGGAAAAATATAACCCCATGCTTGTAGCTCTTTCTGAAGCCGTTACTTGTTCTGAAATAGCATAAAACTACTCATTTTGCTGAAGTCATTGAAAAAAAAGTTGGCCAAATGAATTTCAACCAGTAAATTTAGGGCTGAGTAGTGCTCTATCCTGTTATCAAATCTTATAAGAAGCTTCTTCTGAAATGTATATACATTTTAATGCCTTGGAATATCTTTAAATTTTCATACTGACTGTTATTATTAGTATCCTTCAGGCCCCAGACAAGGTGTGACCTGGGGAAGTTTCAAGGTGACAAAATCGGGTGTTTTTGCATATGATATTGTCTAGCACACACTGGCTACTAAATCATCTTGTGAGGACATATATTAATTCTTGACACTGAGATCTATTAATACACTGTGAAGCCAAGAGAATGATGTGAATCTGCTGTTTCAAACTGTACAATTCTGCCATAACTCGGAGGAAATATTTTGCTATAGGAAGATTAATGTTGAAAGCCTGTCAAGGAAAAGTTTAATGTTGAAAATTTATTCTTCCTCTTCTTGCCAGTGCTTCAGGTTCTATACTGAAACCCATTTGTAATCAACAAGAGAAAACAGAGATATATATATTTTTGTATTTATCCGTATAAGAGTTCCAATAAAGCAATCAATTGCTTATTAAAAAGTGGATCCCAGTGACATCTTCCAGAGAGTGATTTTTGCTCCCACCAATCTGAGAGCTTTTCTTGTAAAATATATTAATTGTTTGTGCTTAAAAAATAATTCAATTCATGCTCATTGCAGGATAAATAATTAAGACAACTCAACATGATGTATTAATAAATAATAAAAATGTGAGTAGGAATTTTGCTAAATACACTGTGGAAAAATAGGACATAAGATGTATGTTTTGAGGAAGCTTTGAATAGACAGACAGTGCAGTCAGAACAGATGTAAGGCCCTTTTGTTTTGTTTGACTGTTAAAGTATATTTCAGTGGTAAGCCTTGGCAATTTCTCTTGGTATCTGTGAAGACCAAGCAGCTTATAAGGCAATTGACTGCCTTCTTCTTCAGAAATTCAAATAAATAAGAAGACTAGTTGTTAAAACACTTAACTTAGTGAAGTTTGTAAACTGTTCCTATCACTCATTCATGTAAAGATTTCAGTTGTTGAATTTATGTAGATTTGACATTATGTGGATCTTCATACGCTATTTTTTCCCTTTGCACATCTACTTACCTACTTGACAATGTGATGGATGATTCAGGAACACATTTAAGTGGGGTAGAAACAAAGTTCTTACCTTGAAAGTTCTTAGATTCTGTCCTTGTCTACAGGGGACCCTCCTTTGCTGGCATTGGGTGTTAACAGATTATACATTTGTGCAGTTTAAGCATCCACTTGTCTCTACTCTGGTCCACCCTTTCCTTGTGTCAGTGAGTCTCCTATAATCCAGAGGAAGGTGTGCACATACGATGTGTTTGGCTAAGCTGCATAAAGAATGAGTTTGGAACACTTCAGACGCTCCAAAAGCAGAAACCTATGTAACTTCTAACCATTTTTCTATTTCTCTTCTGAAAAAACAAAGCATAAATGGACCTAGCTCTAATTCAACACTGATGCACGCTCATCTGTCACAGTTTATGGATCTGTCTGTAGTGGTACTTCCTGAACTTGCATTGGTTTTTCAACATGGTCAGAATGTATTTGTCAAAAAAAAATCTGCCTGTGAAGAACTTGTTGCACACCTGAGCTCAAGTCTCACAATGGGACACTTTCAAATTTTTTTTAATGAGCGTGGCATAGCATCAATTAACGTATGCTTATCAGGGCTTGTTTTTGGAGGAGAGCATTATTGACACTTCTGTCATAAAATAATTTCTTTTGACAAAAATGATTTCAGCAGAATGAGGGAAAATAGCTTTAAACTGGAAGGAGGGAAGTTTTAGACCAGATATTAGGAAGAAATTCTTTATGGTGAGGATGGTGAGACACTGGAATGGTTTGCCCAGGGAAGCTGTGGATGCCCCCTCCCTGGAAGAGTTCAAGGCCAGGCTGCACGGGGCTTTGGGAAACCTGCTCTAGTGGGAGGTGTCCCTGCCCATAGCAGGGGGTTGGAACTAGATGATCTCAAAGGTCCCTTCAACCCAAACCATTCTATGATTAAAGGAGAAGGAAACAAAATTTTTGTCAGTCAGCAAGCTTTTGTTCCCAATTTAGTTTAGTTTCTGAACGGAAACTTCTTATGTCATAAATGCCACCAAATTTAAGTCACTCAAAATAAACGGAGTCGTTTAGCCACAGCCTGGAAAAATGGGCTGTAAATATGTTTGCAAAAATATTTATTGGAGTATTTCCAACCTATACCTATTTTTTTTTCCATAGGTCGACGGAATACTGTGCCTGGCTGACATTCTTACTGATAGCACCCATTCAGAAGCCACTCGTGCAGAAGCAGCAGCAGTAATTGCACAGATCACATCTCCACATCTCACGTTCACTCAGCATCTCAGCAGTTTTCTGGAAAATATGGAAGAAATTGTAACAGCACTTGTTAGTAAGTTTTTCTGAGGATTTCCAGTTAAAATGACAGCTTGAGGGTAGGATCTTTCTTTAACCACATTCCATAAACAATGGTTACATGTCTTTGCTTACCTGATAGAAGACATTTTTTAACCCTGAAGCTGGGCACTCTGCAATTGCATAATATTTTTAACTCCTGTCAATTTATTGAGTAAAATTTATGCATATTTATCAAAATAAGATCCATATGCAATTCTACCATTAGAACCACAAAATGAACTGAGATAAGGGTCCTGCTGTTGCATGTTTGTCTCTAAAAGGGACTTTCTAAACACTCCTATATGGCTGTTGTGTTTTCTAAATTTGCTGTAAGTAGACTGCTAGAGGGATCTGAACAGACCTGAGATGTATTTAGCAGTTATTACAATGCACCAACCATAATAGCCTATCCGGAAGGGATTAGCAGGTGGAGAATTGCCCTGATTGTCAGTGCTTCAGTTTTGCATGAATTTTAGTAATATAAACTCTGCTCAGGAAATGGGAGCATTAAAAATAAACCAGGTGTAACTTCAGGAGAGCTCTTTCAATAACCACGCACCAGTGTCCTTTCAATATTTATAGCTCAGTAATCAAACTACTGTAATAGGTTTAATTTTTAAAACAGCCTGGAATGTTATTGCCAGGTGATTCAGATCTTACTTAAAGTATGTGTGTGCAAGGAATTAAATGATAAGCATGAATTCAGCACTTCTTAAGATGGAAAATACGCAGGGTGACTCCAAAATAATAGGCTTAGAGATGGGCAAAATGTGTGCAGTTTGTTCTGAAGAGCAGGATATGTGGAAGAAATACTCTCTTATGGATCAATTACTGTCAGCCTTTTGCCTGTGGTATTTCATTTTATTTATATCAAGGTGCTGAACAACATTCAGTGGAATATTCTCTGTAGAATGATATACTAGGTAGATGCTCTCATTAAATAGACAAATGCTCAGGATACAATTGCTTTTGGTGTTCAGAAGCACCAACGAAGGTGCCTAATATTATTAATGCTTACAAAGCACCCTAAAAATGTAATATAGTATATAATAGCCAGATTAAGATGATTTTTTTGTTTTGTTTTGTTTCCTTTCTTCTTATGGCTTGAGTATTACAAACTTGGCCACAGATGACTAACGCAAAATGCAGATGGTTAAATATTGCTTTGAAACAAATGTGTTTTTGCAGTGAGAGGGTGATTTTTATTCAATTTATTCTCTGCATTCCTAGAACTGTGCCAAGAAGCCTCATCTGGTGAAGTTTTCCTGCTGGCTTCAGCAGCTCTTGCCAATATTACTTTCTTTGATACCATGGCTTGTGAAATGTTACTTCAGCTAAATGCTATGAAGATTCTTCTAGCTGCGTGTTCAGACAAACACATAGTGGATACTCCATATTCCCGAGATCAGGTGAGTGACTTCTCAGCAAGATACTATGAGCACATTTATGAAAAAATCAGCTGTTTTCAGCTCCTTGTCTGTTTTGATGTAGGCAAACCTGATTTGATTTCCTGTCTTCACTTTCGTTCTTCCTAATATAAGGCTTTTTTTCTTTATCTGTTTGCATCGATTCTTGTGCATTCTGAAATCTGAACGTAGTTTTATGGAGAAAAATAGCCAATTCCCATATATATAAGATACAGGGATTTACTTTTTACCACTGTGAAGCTGGTCAAGTACCCTCACAGAGAACCAGAGAGGCTGTGGAATCTCTCTCTTTGAAGGTATTCAAGACTTGGCTGGACAAAGCTCTGACGCGATTAAGATATATAGAGACATCAAGGCCTAAATAAACAATTTTCAGTTCAAACATGAATTAGCTTCAAGAGCTGAATAAGGACCTGATCCTCAGTCCTTTGACAATGGTGGGCTTTGGATCAAGTCTGAACTGCATGGTATGTGGCTTGCAAATTCTGCTGTCAAACATAACTTACACAGGTTTGCATTGCCCCTTCATTATCTCTCTCTTTTTTTCTTTTCTGTCTCCTTCAGGAAAGAGACAAAATTAAAAGTCTGTGCTAATGCGTAAGTGAAGTCAGAGAGAATTCTTTTGTTTCTCTCAGCTACTTCCATCTAAATCAGGAGTTTTGGAGAAGCACTGCTTGTTTGACATCTCAGTGATGAATTTTGCCCCAGCACAGTACAAATACAGGGGCTTCAGTAATTGCTACTATAGGACAGAGGTTGCTAGTCAGCTCTTTTAACCTACTTATATTTATAAGACATTGAGAATATGACTAAAAGCCCAGAATTCTGGCCTCATAAGTCTATCCCCTTCCCACCTCTGGAAATCATTAATAGCAGTCTTGAGACCTACACTGCCATGAAAAACTCTGTGTATCCTTCAACAGGAGCAGGCTATCAAGGCGCAAGAGACCTCAGGAACATAGATTTATTAGTCCTACTCTGACTAGAATTAAGATGACTTGGTAATTTTCCAGCTCAGAAATGTTTATTAAACAATTGAGTAAACTGTAATTACTATGCTGCTGTTTTGGTGCAAACAAAACCTTATCTGTGTTGTGGTTTTAGACATGGCTGTATAATGTTAATTCATATGTACAATTCTTTGTGACTCTTTATATTTATTCCTCCTGTGCTCTCATATTTGAACTCTGTATTTCATTACGCCTTCATCATTGTTCTGAGTGAGATTGCAGTTTGCTCTGTGGCAAGCACTTTCTTTGAATGGAGGAGGCAGACATCTAAAGAAATGCTTATGATATGGTTAGGTAACAGACCAGTGTTAGAGGCCTTTTGCAGCTTTTCAGGTTGTGGGACATCTTTTTATCTGTCTAGATTAAGAGAAACCTTTGGAATATCTTCCTTCCAAGAATTGTGATTTCACCTCCAGCAACACCTTCCATTCCTTCCTGGAATGAAAAATTAGATCAGAAAGTTGTGATGGAATCTGTGGTGTGTCACAGTAAGTTTCTGAGCTGACTTCAGTTATTTCTGCAGCAGTGGGGCTATGATATGCTGCCTGTGGGTGCTGCTCAGGTGGAACTTGAGTGCTGCTCTACTTGGCTTTAAGAACTGTCAGTGTTGCTGGTCAAGCAGCTTTGAAAAGGCAATAGCCTTAAGAGAATTCTTTCTTCCAAGTACTGAGCAAATATATGTTTTAGCAGACTATTCACCTTTCAAAAACATAGTTGTTTTAGTGTTACATTAAAAGTCAGGATCTATAAATTTTCATAGTTTACAAGAAAAGTTTGTTTCGTATTTTCAATTCTCTATGTGACTAGTTGTTGCAGTGGAGATAACAGACTTGACTAGAGAAAAAAACAACAGCACATTCATTTTCTAAGGGTATTCTAAATTGACATTTCGGCTTTTGACATAGATACTTCAATTTCTTTTATGTACATAATATAGTAACTATCATTTTCATATGTATTGTCTCATCCGGTGAGCTTTCACCTAAGGACAAAGATTAAAGTTGATTAAGCTCGGAAATTTTTGATTCAAGATTTTATTTTGCAGTGTGCTACCACTATGGATTATGCTTTTATGGACTAATGTCTATTCTGAATGACCAGATCATCCTGTTTGATGAAATAAATACAGTGGAATCAAGATATACTAAATGTTGAAGCAGTGAAAGAACAAAGATGGAACATTCATAGAAAACACAGCAAAATACAGTCTAATAATGATAAAATGTTTTAGAAGTGCACATCAAACTTAGAGCCCCATTTCTTACATAGAGCATTAAGTAAAACATCATATTCATGAAAGGAAAATTGAGTCATTTTCATCTGTGCCATTTTCTGTCATCAGAAAGTCACAGACTGCCCTTCCATACAGACTTTCTAAGGATGGCTGGCACTGAGTAGTTGTCACCCTCCACAATGGCATGGATAGCACTTTACTCAGGAGTTGAATGTCATTATTTGTTGCCTGTAGAAAGTATTTTTCTGCTTATGCTCCTCTAGTAATATTCTGTCTTTTCATTTCTAAAAAACTGTTTTATGCAAATAATAACAAAGTTCCTACCTTTACTATCTGAAAACTGCCTTCCTCTTTCACTTTCCAGATGCTGCTAGCTAAGGTGAGGCTAGAAACAGAAAACTGTATTGCTGGATTTAATGATAAGCAACATAATAATAGACCACGTATTAGCAGCAGGCATTGTTTCTGTAACCAGCAGTATTACAGTGGAATTGCTTAATTTTATAACAGAATACTTTGCATAAGAGATGTTAGATGAAGCCATGATTTCTAGACAGCTTAACCTCTAGTTTTCTTTCAGAATGGATATGAGCTTGTCCTCTGTTATTTTTCTGAAGGCAGGTACATTTTTTCTTTTTCCCCCTGTATAGCAGGTTTTCTACTTTAAAGCCACATCTTTCAGATAGGTTCCTGACTAAGTTCATGTAGCATGTATGTGTTTAATGTATAGTCAGATGTCTTAATGGAGAGATAACATTGAAGAAGACAGGTTCTAACAAAAATCCTTGTCATTTAGGGCCCCTTTCATTTTAGCTGTCATCTTAGACTCAAAATGGAAAAATATGAAATATGTATTTTTGTGCAAGGCATATTTATATGCCTTTATAAATTTTTTTCTCTCTGCATTCCCACTTGTCTCTTCAGTGTTGCTAGTATTCTCACCTCACCTGTGAAGCTGTGGAGGTAAAGTCTAACATCTTCCGATCTTCTGTTATTCAAGCAGACAAAGAATTAATGTGCAGTGAACATATCGATTTTGAAGTGCTTACTCCTAGATGTAAAATCAGTGAGTTATTTTTTGAAAAAGTTTTAGGTGGAAAAAAGCTTTAAACTGGAAGGTGAAAACTGAAATAGTTACTGCTTTCTTTCCCTTTCCCTTTCACTTCTTTTTTTTTCCCTCCTCAATTCTTTCCATTTTCCTTGGCATCTAGGAGACACTGAAGGCTCTGAAGCTGAGACCTTCTCTCTCGGTTAAGATGGGAATCCCCTAACATTTCTTCCCTTGCATGGATGATTGCAGGGTCAAAAAGAGAGCAGAGACAAATATTACTTGAAGATCAGGAAGTTTAGATGCTTAAATATTGCCTAGCTTTCAGTGAAAGACTTTGGTAGCATTAGTTTTAAAGACAAGAATATTGACAGGTCCTTAAGACTTCTTATAAAAGTCCCCATCTGAACAGCAGTTTGCAGTACTACTTCTCAGCATGTCTTTCTTGAATAGTGGAGAACTTATAACTCCTTGTCAATTACTTTTTATTTTTGCTTGTCATGAAGAATGACTCCATTTTGTTAAATGGCTGTCCAGATTTTTCCTTATATTTGGAAGTCAGTATGATCTGAGGAGAACTTGGGGCTCAGAATGGAGTTTGAGCAGTGAAGTCTGTGTAAGATGCCCATCTTCCCTACAATCCCACAAGAGTGGGAGACAAAATCATTGCTGGTAAGAAAGGCAGTTGGTGGAGTCCTTGCTTAGGCTTTCTAAGTTCTAGGAGCAAAAGAATGGTGCAGGAGGCTGCCTCTCCTTGTTGGATCAGGAAAGGAATATCCCTTCCACTGCTGAACCATCAACTGTTCTTTTCTAGGGAATAAAAGCACGTGATACCCTGGGACTCTTTGGCCTATGGCATATTTTGCAGGGAGACAGGGACAGAGCAAAGGTTGGTGGTCAGACTGTTGTGTCTGGCTGTGAACTGTGCTTGGTAAACTGTACACTAAAATTGTGCAATCTATCCTAGAGTTTACTAGATCATGCTGAGAAAACATGTTTTTGGCTAATACAGTTAGAAATGGAGGTGATACGTTACATAATTAAGTTGTTAAACAATATACTTAAGAAATCAAGCAAGGAACAAGACAACTGGTAAGGTGCTGAAAGGAGAACTAAGTCCAGAGTCACATGACCTTATGTGAACTTTAACCATGCCATTATATCACATTTATCCCAATTAATTTTCTGTGTAAGTCTGCAATTGTTTTCCTCGTATCCTTTTTTTGTTTGTTTGTTTCAAGAAAAAAATCTCTTAAACACAAAATCTTCTTGATAAAAAATGCCTGTTCAGTTATAATTCTGCCTTGCACATTCAGATTAGATGCAGTAAAATGCAACATGCAGCAATATGCAAAACAAGAGCCACAGTTGAAAGAGTGAAATCCTCATGTCAGCTGGAGAACCCTTTGCTGTTCTTCGCTAGTGGCTAGGGTTTTATTCCTGGGATCAATTCCCAATATTGTTCTTGCTCTGATTTTTGAAGTAGTAATTTAACTTATCAGCATTTCTGTTTAATCATCTGTAAAGTTGGGCAGACAGCGCGCTTACTCAGTGTAAAGCCTCTCTGGAGGAAACTTGTTGTGTCAGCACAATTCATTGCAGTTTTTATTCTCAACCCTTGCCTGCCAGGTTCATAGTACAGTCAGGCTGGTGCTGGAGTGGAGCTATTTCTTGCTGAATCTGAACAGGAGACTATAATGATTATAAAGCTGCAAGTCTGAGATGCTTGTTTATGTGTTTTGCTACTTCTGTCTTGCACTGACTGAATCAGTTCCATAATCTGAGAAATTTTTGAAAAACACAAATAGTGTCTTAGGGATGATCTTTTTCCCCAGGTTTTCATGTGGAACAAAGGAAACTGCGGCCCTAGAAGCAAGAGAAGAGACATGGTCAATCTTCACCATTATATCAGAGTTATATGACCTGGTTTATGGAGCATTCCTACTCATCATGTTAGCTCTGCAGGATGCACTTCCCATATGCCTCTTTAAAACAAACAAAAAGAGAATTCTGCCCACTCCTTGGCTACTTTAGTCAGCACTATGAAACAAAATAAATAAAAAGGTAGTAAAGACATCCTTTCTACCACAGGAGATTAATTTAGTTTTAGCCTCTGGTGCTTTAGCATTCTAAGACTGTGGTGCCCTGATGCAGACTCAGAGTAGGCTTAGAGTTCACACGAGATCCTGTCTCTATTATTTTTCCGTGGGAATGTTTGTCTCTTCCAATGAGATGCCAGAAAGACCCTATTTTTGTAGGTATATATATGTTTTCTCTGTTTTAAGAAAGAAAACTTTCTTAATTTACATTCAGATACAAAGACTCTCTTCTGATTAGTTATCAGATGTCCCTTTCTTCCTGAAGATGGGTATCTGAAACTTTGTAGACACAATCTGATTTATCCTTATATCATTAATTTGAATTAATTACCAAATACACTTACAATATGTAGCAAAAATTAATTTTACATAATGATGATTCAGCCTTAAAGGAGTAATTATCTAAGAAGATTAGCAATTCTACATTGATCTATTTTGCCAGTCTATTAAATTACTCAGGAATTCTTATTTTGAGCTTGTGACTTTCTATTTATGTTGGGACTATCAATAAATGCTTACCGGACAGTGTACCTGTACTACCAACAGCAGTATATTAGCATCACACTTTCCACTTTTGTAGAACTCTCCCCACAAATGAAGTAAGTGACCCTCAAATGTGGAAGGTGTCGGCCCTTTAACAAGCTGAAATGTGTGCTTTCATCTTTCAAATCTTGCTGCATTTTTCTTCCTGGGTATCTGATTTCATACTAATGAGAAACACTTTAAGATCATCTTACATCTCCCATTAAGAGTGAGTTATCTCAAGCAGTAAAGAAGCTGTTTTCTGTGTTCTTTAGGTTTAACTCTATTTGTCACTTTAAAGCATTTGAGTTTTACACTCACAGCGTATGCACCTGTGTTTATAAAAAAATAAAAATTCAGCTAGTTTTCATTCTTGTTAAAATGGTCAGTGTCATTATTCACCAGTTAATGAGCATTAGTCACCATTACTTGTTTAGAAAGAGAAGTGCTATTGAGATGCTCCGTGGTTTTAGCGAGGAACTCTCCAGGCTGACTCTGACACTCCAGAGTTTTTGGACAAAAGCATTTTAACAATTCTTTACCCTAGTTTCTCAAATTTCTATTACTGTCGACAACTGCAATCCCTAAACTTCAGGGCAAAGTAAACCACAGAAATATATACTCAGTATGTGTGAAAGGCTGGGTGGGCGGAAGGAAACTGTGTGGAACTAAAAACGTTTTGATTGATTTTTGATGTTGTTTATTAGAGTAAAGAACAATGTAAACATTGCCAATGATAAGAATGTTACACTGTCATTACAGGGGGATGTATCTGTGTTTACTATTTATTCTGCTTATAGAAGAACACTGATATTTGGTCAGATTTTAAATTAATTTCCAGGGCAATAATAAAAATAATAATATGATGCTGTACTGACTTCTGAGAAATCTGAAATGTCTTTGTTAGTTTAAGTGTATTTATTAAATATGGAACAATTGCATGCATCTAAACTGGAGACTGTAGGCTCCAGAATTTTTTATATAGCTTTTAAGCTCGGAAAACAAACTCTTTAAATCTCATTTTAACCTTATAATAATTCATATCAGTGGGACTATCTGCATGTTAATATGTTGATAAATTGCTACCTTTTCATGAGGTGCTAAAACAGAAGAACATCTGACAATTTTCTTCCTGGCATTTTGTGTTTTACTGTCTCACTACCTGGCATGTGTAGGTGGGCAGCGCACGGCACGTATTAGCAATTGGGTGGTGAATTCAGGGATAAACCCCAGAGGCCTATTCCACTGGTTACTTTTAATAGTGCAATTCATGCAACACTGACTGGAATTACTCAGCTTTCATCTGGAGGCACACAGATGTCTTAGACAGTTTTATATTTGTTTACCACGTCCGTTTTTCCATGGTGTTTATTACTTCAGTGTTTGAGAGTTATAATTCTTCAGTGTTCCCTTGTGAGTTAGGACTGGCATGGCAATTTCTTTTGAACAAATAATTTTTCAAAATAGATAGAAACTAACAGAGAAACTAGCACTAAAGAGTCTCATAAATAATTGTGCTGAAATGCTTGAATTTTATAAAAATAAAGAGCTTAGGCAGCTTAAATTTCCTAAAAGATTGAGAGGTAATTCTGGACACCAAACTCTGGTAAATAAGCCAAATTCATGACTGGACAGAGAAGGAATGAAAAAGAGCCATGAAACCAAGACCAAATAACTGCACAAAACGCTACTTATTCTGCTCTAACCACTTTTGCTATTGGGATATACATCTTAGAATTCTCTCAATATGCAGAATTCCATTTTTTCTTTTCAACTGGTCCAAAACTGTCATGAATGTTTTCTTCACCTTGAAATATAGCATATTATTCTCTTCTGAGAGAGAGAGAATGAGTCATAGTCCTATTGTTTCAAACACAGTATGACATACATGGCTTTAGACTTGTGATTGAGCATGGAAGGATCTGAATTGTATGGTCAGTCAGTTTATCTTCTCTGAACAGGACCCATAAAATGTGTCTGTCCTTCCATACAGGACTACTGAACAGTTCATAAACAAGCACACTTTTCAAAAAGTATGTCCTTCTCTTCATGTATTTCATGTTGACAGCTCAATTAGGCAACTCTAATTGAGTTTATGGATTTTTATTTCTTTTGTATCTATGTAGTTATTTTGTATAATTCTTATTCAGTACACCCTTTGGATTGGATAGCTTCCAAATTCTGCAGCATTCCCTGCTGTGTCCAAGAGATCTAGATTCAGAGACCCTTAACTTTGCAACTTATCTCAGATATAACTTATCTTTATGTTCTCAGTTCCCACAGAGAAAGCTGCAGGCACCAGGTTTATCTAGGTCCTCCTGTCAGAGATGAGTACCTGAATGTTTTGGTTGGTCTGGATAACTGAGACCACAGTGGATTGAGTCTATTGGAGGGATGTGCTGGAATAGAGATATGAGAGATGGAAAGGTCTGGATCTAGCTCCAGAACAGATCTTAGTACACACGGGGATCCTGAGGCAGTCAATTGCTGCTGGATGGGATTAGTGTTTGCAGCATATGGTTTCTAAGGCATTACATTAAGAATCTTGCCTCAGTAAGTTGCATGTATAGTGAATTCTAAAAGAGGCAAATACAACAGAAATACACAATTTTAAGTCAACTCTTTATTCAGCTTGCCTATTATGTGTTCATGTGTGCTATTTCATGCTTACATTGTGAGCATGATGCTTCTTGGAAAAAGATCTATCTATATAGTGTGAATTAATTTATATTTTAACTGCCTTTAGAGTCTTAAGATATTCAAAGACAACTTAGGTAGATGGGAAGACTTATTGATGGGAAGACTTATTGATGGGAAGACTTAAATGAATGCCTTTGCACAAGGTTACGTATAAAACCTTTAGGCACTAAATACATTGTAAAGTAAAGGGGCTATGTAATCAATACAGAGGAGTTTGAATATAGATAAAGCCACCATGCAAATAATTTTTGATGTCAAAAGACATACATAAAATATTTTTACATATGAAAATACTTATTAGACAAAATAACTTGAAGCAGTGGAATAATTGGCGCATATTCAAATTATGGTTAATTGAATTCTTCATCTGTGGCATAGAGAGCCACATGGGGTACAGACTCTGCATAGAGGAAGTAATTTTCATTAACAGGATATAATTTAGAATGAGAAAACATATACACTCTGCCTGAAACACTGTTAATAATTAATGTGGAATAAATACATAGACATATACTGAGTTACCATATTTCTACCTGTCACTCTAGAGTTTCAGCAACTCATTTGCATCCTAAGTAAGTGTATTTATTCAGAGAGATGACACTGTAACACTACCTTTGAAAGTGGAAGACCTTTATGTCACAGCATCAAAAATGACTCATCCCTTTTATTGAGATGGCAAGGTGAGATCAGAATCATGATTTGATTTACTTACACCTCTCTAAGAAGTTTGCTTGTCTCTGAACAAACACTATACAGGTACAAAACTGATAAACAGTTCTCAAATTGATCATTACTTCTGAGGCTTATCATATTTTCTCAATAGAGACGAAAGGAACCTTTTATGAGAAAAAAAAGACTTCCATTTTTAATTTTAATGATATATAGCATTTGTTATTTTGTCTCATATATGTTGAGATGTATTTGCATATAGGAAGCAAATTATTTGAGACCGAAGTATAAAAAAAAGCTATTTTGTAGAATGTATTGTTAAGCACTGGAATAGGGTCCCCGGGAAGGTGGTTGAGTCACCGTCCCTGGATGTGTTTAAAAATCATCTGGATGTGTTGCTCAGGGACATGAGTTAGCGGAGGGTTGTTAGGGTAGTATGGTTAGGACTGTGGTTGGACTCGATGATCTTTAAGGTCTTTTCCCACCTGAATGATTTTATGATTCTACGATTCTGTGAAAGCCTATGATGTCAATAAAGGGGATGGATAAATGAAAGCCACAAAGTCTACTTGATCCAAGCTCTGTCAATGGCTCAACACATACATTTTAAGTAAGCTGCATTGTACCTAATCCAGAAAACATTTTATGTTATTTTGGTTAAAAAATTCTGTAAATCAGGTTCTCACATGGGCTTTTCTCAGTACAAAACTTGGTTTTGTTCTTAGCTCAGGGAAAGTGTAAACACACTTAAGACCAGCTTCATTTGAGACACAGCTTTAACATGCACATAATCCATGGCTTCATCAAAACTGAAAAGTGTTCCTTGGATAATTTTTCAAATCATGTTGAAGATTCGTCAGCATTTCAGCTGAACCCTGAAGCAGAAGGGTAGTGAGAGCATGCTTCAAAAGTATACAGTGTGGTAGACTTTAACCTGCCTGTGAGTTCTTCCTGAGCAGGAATGTGCCTGCATACATCTCAAGAAGGGCAGCTACTGGATGAATCCTTATAGACCCTCCAGGAATTTTGATTGGTTGTTTTAATAATTGTTTCTTTCTTGTTTTTCTAATCTGAGCAAACAATTGTTTTGCTGTATAGATTTCCATGACATGCTTTAATGCATGAGTATGGTAGTGCAAGAAAAAGATACTTTATTTTTTTTTGTTTGGATTTGAATTATCAACCATACGTAAGATAAAGAACCTTGAGAGACGAGAAGTGGGAACAGACTGTTAATCTACAATAATGCTTTTTAATTCTACTCATTTTGTCATATTTCTGCCATGCTTATTTTATACACTGCTGTCCTATTTAGTATTTCTGAATTGCAAGGCTATACTTAGTATTTCCTTTTCTTTTTAATAACAGGTAGTAACAATATTGGCAAACATGTCTGTCTTGGACCAGTGTGCTTCAGAAGTAATTCAAGGAAATGGTATGTTTTAACTGAATTACATTCTGCATGTGTTTGTGGAGAATATTTGAAAGGAAAGGAATATTTGGTAGTTAAAGCAGAAAGGCTTCACAACTATACTTCACATTGCATCCCGCCTCTGCTGCATATTGCATATTGCTGCAGGGTGCAAATTGAATCCTTGGGATGGTTCTATGCAATGGAAATAAATTACCACTGGTTTGGAAAACTTCACGTGTAAGGCAACAGACTAATTGTGTACACACAACTTATTTGTAGACAGAATGGAAGGTATTAAGTATTTCAACAACTGTTATTCTTGTAATTATATTTCGTAAGGTGGCAATTCTTAAACACTGAAAGATATCATTTGGTACTGAGCCACTTAATGCTTTTGTTTGACTTTGCTCACAAGTATTCAGAGGTACATATTTTGAAGCATTGTTTACATTACTGCGCAGTGCTTGCCAGCTTTTTCCACTCTTCTTTAAATATCATATTGTGAGAAATTAATAATACTGAAAACAATCAGATCCACCAGCAGAGAGCTCACAGGTTAGGTTAATAATTATTGGATGAGAATACAGGAAGTCCTAAATGCCTTACTTTTTTTAAGCTTTTTTCTCTGTATTCTCTAGTGAGAAATACTCAATTACTGTGAAGTTTCACATATGTTGCCTTTCCTGTCCTAGAAATAGCTCCACAATTTTTTAATTAATGTTTGATAGGAGTGGCTTGGTTTTGGATCCATTTGAATCTCAAACATGGATGTAGGTGGGAGAAAGGGTATGCTGAAGTAGGTCCTGAGATAAAATTGATCTGCTCTCAACTACGTATCTCTCTGAAAATAATGTCTTCAATTTCCTTCCATGATAATGGCAACAGATGCAAAGAGCACCATATTTGGTAGGGCAAAACACAGATTTTCAACACAGTCACCACCATAGCTATTCATTTTCACCAGCAATGAACAAGACCCTGAATGCCATGCTCATAAAAATCTGCACCAGAGAAGGTGACCCAGTGTTTCACAGCTGCTATGATGGTGTTGTTGCTAGGAAAATGTTTCCCATACAGTCTGTCTTTCATTGGTCTGAACAGATGGAAATCGGAAGGTGCCAAATCTGAACTACAAGGTGAACATGGTAGGACATTACTTCCAAGAGCAATATGCTCCAGGGTCTTCGAACTGGTATGGGGCCTGGTGTTATCATGCTGCAGGAGAAAGGTTGTCTTCTACTTGACTCTTACTGTGGAAATTCAAGGCTTTGGCTTAGTCGGTAGAATGGTATAGAGGTCAGAGCTGATAGTTTGTCCAGTTTCCAGGAAATCCAGAAGGATCATCAAAGAGACATTGCTGAAGACTGCATCTTGGACCTTTTCTTTGATAGAGAATTCACAAGTTGCCATTGTATGGGCTGCTGTTTAACTCTGCTTGTAGGGATGATACCATGTCTCTTCACCAGTAATGATGTATTCCAGGAAACTGTCAGCTCTGGTCTCATATTGACTCAATATGTCCCAACAAACTTGCGTATGCTGTTCTTTCTGTTCCTCTGAGGAGGAAACTTCGTGATATTCCAACATCGCCACCATCATTTACAATGCATTAAAGCCAATACTCAGCTTCGTACACAGTTCCCTGGTTCTAATCCACAATTTGTGCAGATGAGCTGACAGATGCTTTTCATTTCATGATGTGACAGCTGTGCATGGCCATATGCAGCATGGCTTGTCTTTCACATTACTGCTGAAAAGCACCACCCACAGCCTCACTGTGCTAATATCCTCTGTTGGTCTCCATAAATGTTCAGCAGGCATTGATGAATGTCAGTAGGTGCATTTTTTTCCACATGGAGGAATTGAATTCCACACCTTTGTTTCATGTGGACTTCTGTGTCAGATGACATTTTATCAGACTGCCCTGCTGCCATCTGTGATGTGACAACAAAGTGGTGAGAAGGTTCAACCTCTACAGCCATACCAGCAACGTTTGTCTCTGATGTTGTCGGCCAGCATAATTACATAAGGAGGCATTACTCTCAGCAGCCCTTGTAATACTGGATTTATCTGTTTCTTGCATTGCAGTGAAAAATTGAGTTCTGAGCACATGAATATGACTGTCAAGGTTCAGATACAACTAATTTGCTTGATGGGATCCATGTTTACATAGAAGTAGCATGCATGGAGATAAGGAGGTTGATTATTTACTTTGGATATCTGTTGCCTTGAGCACACCAGAAACTGTATTGTTGTTGGGAAAGTTGTTTGATTGTGTTTCCACAAGCACAGAAAGATCATAAAAAGACAGTCAAGCATGAAGTGCTCTGTGGTTCAGGGATGCTGCCATGAAAGGGCTCAAGCACGTTCTTGCATACTCATTATAGACTGTACTGGATCTGTGTGTGTTCACATCACTGGTGAACTGTGACTAGAAGCAATAAAAAAGAAACATACTATACCAAATAGCCCCTTCTCTTTCCTAAAACAATACAGAAGTACTTCCTCTAATCCTCCTTCAGTGAAACGTGTAATTAATGAAAGTGTGTATGTGATAAAGTTTGTGTATACACTCCTTAATGGAAGTTCATACAGAAGCATTTGCTTCCAGGCTTTTCAGAAGGGTTGGCACTCATCTTGTGTATAACTCTTCTTGTACTTGCCTAATGCTATGATAATTAGATGCTGGTCAGAAGCCAGGTTTACATATGTACTGTGGAGAAGGACCTTAAAATCTTATAGAGACTGGATGGGTTTTCTTTGCAACTTTGACTTATTTTGTATGTCAATTGATTATTATCTCGCTCTGTGATTCTGGTGCTAATTCTCCTAATTATTTATGCAAATGTTCTAACAGTTAAAATCCTCTGATGCTACCTAAAGTAATCTGAATTTCCTAATGGCATATGGAGTCTAATAGCACATAATTGTCCTTACAGTTAAAATAACGTAGAAAATATAAATCAGCACAGTCTCTGGTTTTCTCCTGATGCAATATGAGTATGTACTCCTACAGGTAACAAAAAGTTAGTAAAACCATTTTGACACTGCTTCTTTTGAAATGAAGAGTAGTCGTACCATAAACTTCAAGAGGTAGAACTTCATAATTTCCCTCATTAAGGGTCTTTAGGATGCAGATTGCTGTAAACAGTTTGAGGTGGAAGCTTTTAAAAGCTTGCTTAAAATTGCATAAACTTAGAAAAAAAACAAGCTACCACCACTTTTACTTTCTTTTAATTAAAAGGAAAACTTCATTTAGAAACCTTAAATATATTCCTACTGTTGCTGAGGTTAGTGACTGATTTTAGGCTAGCTTAAATGCAATTAAAGAATATGCATCTACTTTTCATGATTTTCTTTGAGTCAGTTTGTAGTTAGACAGTTTCCAAGCAGACTGAAAGGAACAGGAAAGAGTTACTGCATTTTCTAGTTAAGAAAGTTTAAATAACTACTGTAATTTCCTAGTGAAAACAAACGTATTCACAGATCAGATGGGCCTAAATACCAATGGCAAAATTGCAACTCACAGTTATGCATTCTTCATGCTCTAATCCAACACATTTACTTAACTTTCTATTTCCCTTTACTATTTTAATGTGATTTTTCTTGTTGGAGAGAAGCTAACAATGGCTCTTACATCTTTGCAGGTGTTCAACTTTTAATGGAAATGCTCTCTGAAAGGTCATCTTCAGGAAATTCAGCAGAAGTTGCTGCTTGTGAGCGAGTCCAACAGAAATCTGCAGTTACACTGGCACGACTCAGCCGGGATCCTGAAGTGGCAGATGCAGCTGTAAAACTGAGCTGTAAGGATGTGTCACTAGCTTAATGGAAAGCTGAAAAAGAGGGAGAAACTGCCAGTCAAGGAGAAGCTCTTTCATTTTTTTAGCCTCTCTTGGTACAGTTTGTGGAATAGATTCCCTGTAAAACCTGTTCAGAAGGTGAGGAGGTTGTACTAAATGAACCCCTGGCTCAATTCCCAGAGGAACGTGAGGTGCAGCTTCCACTCAGTGCATAGCTGTGGCAGATTGTGACAACTGACAGCAAAGCCTCTCACACTCCTGTATTTAAAGCCTAGTGCAGGATCCACCAATGGGCATAAAACTCAGACTCCTGCAAGCTCAGATATGATGAATTTGATGGGAAGGCACATATTCTTTTGGCTGGAGGTTTTTAGACACGGGAAGATTAAGAGGGAAGAAAGGGAGTCATGATTTTCATTTTGAAATAGCAACAAAGGGTAAAAACAATGCATTTCTTGTTTATGATTTATGATCATTAATCATGAACTGCTAGCTCCATGGAGAGTCCCTTAAGTATTTGCATAGCATTTTTCATTAGATAACATATCTGATAAGGGAAATAAATACAGAAGTTTATAAGAGAGGAAGATCTTTTATTCTTATTATCTCAGAAGTAATTTGTGTTTCTAAAATATTTCTCTCAATACTCTTCTGTGCTTCCAGGTATTCCTCGCCTAATTAAACTCTGCAGGTCACCAACTGAAAGAAATAACAGTGATTCTGTTTTAGTGGCATGCCTGGTACGTACCTTTGTACCATCTTCTTGTGCTTATCCTGAAATAAGAATAAAATGCAGCCCTTTCAGTTTAAAAACGTATAAGCATTGCAAAAAATATTCTTGCCAGGAGATTATGTATAATACTTTACAGTGTCAATTATTTTTCCTCTAATTGAAGATTTAGACACATGTAAAAATGACTAAATATTACTGACCAGTCTAAAATTTCACTAAAACACTTTATAATATAAGGTTACAATCACTCTTAAACTTCATTCTCTGATGATGCTGTCTTTGCTGAAATAAGTCCTGTAATCATGAAGGCAGTAGCCCTTTAGTTGCATGAGTACATACATATGTATGTGTGAAAATATTTAAGTAAAATGGCCTGAGAGAGTAAAGGAGATTTGTTTCCTCTACAGTCCTTTTTTTTTTTTCTACTTAAGACTATAACGTAATATAGATCTCAGCCAAAGTTAACACTGCTTAAGAGAAAAATCCTTGCTGCTTGCTGGCCCTGCTTGGACATTGTGGCTTTGGTTAACATCTAGCTCTGTACTTGCACATGATAACTTTTGCTCATTTAAGCAGAACTTGTTCAGGATGTAGAAAGTTTGAATTTGAGGACAAGAAATTCTGTGGTTATTCTACGTATGTACTGAGAAGAGTGGATAATCTTTCATGGCTTGAGCAGGGGCCACAGAATGACAGCAGCAAACTAACTGGTGAATTTTCTGCTGCACTGTCTCACTGAAGTTCACAGAATCACAGAATTGCAGGGGTTGGAAGGGACCTCAAGATACATTAAATCCAAAAATTAAATCAAAATGAAGAAAGCCAGCCTGCTGCTCAATCGCATCTATAGTGTTAGGTTGCCTGAAGGTATGTAATTATATATTCTTATTTGATGAGAAAAATTAATTTCTTAGAAAAGGAGAGGTTAAAGACAACTGTGTGATCAAAGCAATTTGTTCTATAGTCTCCTAATCTGAAAAATTAGCACTTTTGTTTGTTCCCAAATGGTTTGCCACATTTGGCTTCTTTCTACTACCTTTTTATGTAAAAGATCTCTGTTCTACACATTGCGTAGAAGTTCAGTGGGAGAAGTTTACATTCAAAATGCTCTGGGTGTCACTCATGTTCTTTCCTTCAATATCCCTCTGTCCCTGCTGCTCATGCTCGGGAATAATTGTCATATAGTGGCTGATTCTGAGGGGGGATTCATCTGACAATTGAGGACAGCAGTGAAAGATTGACTCGCTAAAAGAGTCCCTATAACTGAGTTGATCCGTTCTGAGTCTTGGCTACTACTTGGAGATTGTAATAACGGGTTCCTGCAATGAAGATGTTCTCAAAGCTTAAGTGCATTAATGTTTTGTCTTGTTTTATTTTAGGCAGCCTTACGAAGACTAGCAGTTATGAGTCCTGATGGACTTGAAGATTCAGATTTTCAGCAGTTAGTAAAGCCCAGGCTTGTGGATTCCTTCCTGCTATGCACAAATATGGAGGAGAGCTTTGTATGAATGTGAGCCAAAAGCAAGCAATCTTTTGAAAAACAGTCAAGATAATACTTATTCAATAAGATAGTACATACTCAATTTTATTTAGGTTTAGTTATTTATGACTTATTTATTTTAAAACCATGATCATGTGGCTTGTGGAGGAAAAAAAGAAAGAGGATAAGCAAATGAATTTCTGTGGTTTGTAAAGGTAAATTAAAAAACAAAAGAAAACAAGCAAACAAAAAAAAACCCCAAAATACACAAAAGCCTCCTATACCAAGGTACATTAGATCTTATTGTTGCTGACTGACAATTATTGTCATGTTTAGCAGAACTGAAAGAAGGTAAGGAAGCCAAGATTTTGGTGCTCTTATTTTAAATGCTTCTGATGATGTCTTATTGCTGATATTTTTCTATAGTTAGAACATTTTTCAGTCGTCCACTGCATTTGTTGTATCAAAAGAGAAGTGATCCTTTAGGCTGTAAGTATATACTTTAAAATGAATGGGATGTTCCAGTCTAAGTCCAGTTCTTCATCATTCCATCTTTTAACATATTATAGTTATAAAAATGATAATATGAGAAATTTTTCAGAAATTTTTCAAATGCTTGGCATTATGTTAGAGGGCATTTCTAAGTGGTATAAAGATGTACTTCATTAGAAGATATGCAACTACAGACAACTTTTATTTGCATGTACTGACATTTTGTAAAAAAAAAAAAAAAAAAAAGAAGAAAATAGATTAGAAGACGTATAGAGAAGTCATGAGAACAAACTTATCATCAGTGCAAAGGTATCCACATGAGATTTAGGATCGTTACACATTAATAAACTTCCCTCCTTTTCAAGCCTTCCAGGAAGTGGAAGTGAATACATACAGACATGCTTTTAATACTCAATTTATTACTTTTATGAAAAACGTTGCTTGCATTAAATAACTAGAACAGGTAGTTGCAACATTTTCTGTTTTGTTCTTTCTTTCTTTCTTTTATTTTTTTAAGTTTTTATTAAGTTAGTCTTGTATTTCTAAAGCTGTGAAACAGGACTTTGAAGAACTCTTGGAGCTGACACAAGGAGATATTTCCAGTAGATTACAAGAAAGAGAACAAAGTTGATTTTAAAAATAGATATATTTTTTCTTTTCATCAAGAAACTACATACATTTACAATTAGCCTATTTGCAGTATCCTGAGTGTTTTTCACCCCAGCTTCGCACAGTACATTCTGTAAGTTATGAAAGTTTATTCAGTCTTTTCTTGATGGCTTGCATCCACTACTCTGGATCATTTTGTGATCAAAAACTTTAAGGTACTAAGACATATGCCAAATAAATAAATAAGTATACTTCTTTACTGTGCTTACTTCATAGATATCTTAAGCAACTGAATTAATTAATGTTTATTTAGTATTACGTGGTTTTTTGATGACAAGCACCAGGAAATTGCTGCGCTGTGTTTGCCTTCCACATTTTCTTTGTCTGAGGAATGCCTCTTGCTTCAAGCAGTGATAAATGGTGACTGCTTTTTTTTCTTTTTTTCCTTTAGAAGGTATGGTTTAAGAAGTGTCTGCCTTACCATTTCTTCTTAGTGATCTCTTCATTTAACTATGGACTCTAACCTAACAGAAGTTTTAAAAACATTAGAAGATACACAAGAATGTCTTAAGAAACTGTTCAAAGATAAACAGTGCATCAGATGTTTCACAGATGTCATTTCCTAGTAAGAGAAGAGATGATCATTGCACGTGTGAGACCTGACTTTTGCTAGTGGTAGGGGTGAATATAATAGCACTGTTCTCAATTGTGTTTTACCTAGGCAAGAAATACTCATTCCACTGGAATTTGAATTAGAAATTAATGAAAATAAATAATCACAGATAGTTTATAATGATCTGATTTGCAAAATTATTTTGTAAATTTTGTAAAATTACAACCACAATATAGTGTCAAGTAATTTAATGTCCACAGATGCAAAGTAAATTAATGTAGCTATTAAGAATATCCCATTATGACCTATAACATTTTCAAGCCATTTCAAACATGTCTCAAACAAATATTCAGTGAGCAGTCCAGTGGGAACAAAGGAGTCTATTTTCCTTGCAGGTACAACAGTGTGAATCCAGATTAATTGATTTTACTACAGATACTCTCTGTCTGTAAGTATGTAGCCATAATTCTGAGCCCATATTGTCTGTTTACATGTATTCGTATTATAAATGTGGCTATTTACAGAATAAAATACATTTGAATGAATCTTGTATTTGTAGTTGAAAATATGTATCGGATGAACCAGTTCAGACCTGGTGTCATTTAAATGCCATTGAAACTATTTTTGCTAGGTCTAAACTTTTCATCTAAAGTTGTGCACTTTATTTTTATATATGTTAAAGTTTATGGAAAAACAGTCATCCTGCTTCCTTTCTTCCTCATTCATTCATTATGTGTTTAAAAGTCATAAAAAATATGAAGTTTTCTGAACTATTCTCTTCTATGGCTGAGTTCTGGATCAACAATGTTTCCTTTGACAGTCATTTTTGTTTGTTTTTTTTTTTTTAATTTTTAAAATGAATATTTTAAGGCAGAATAAAAATGTTTGCTGTCAATGTAGTACAAAAAATATTTCATGTCAAGAATTTCATTGAAGTATGCTGTGTAGTGGATGAAAACTGGGACTCTGTTTATATATTTAGCTAGTAGAGTAAGGTAGAAGGTATCTGTAATATCTATACATATCCATATACGTACTCATTACACTGTAGAAAATGCATGTAAGTTAGATACTAGCATAGTCATTCTGGAAACTGAATGTTACAATTGCTGGAATTGTTTTAATTTCACCTAAGCTGTTCTGAAAATGTTAGCTTTTGTATGTTTTTAGAAATGTTGGACAAATATGCGGTGGACTGCAGAATTCTTAGTAAATGATTTACATTCCAGTGGCTTTGGACAGTGTGTTCCATATCTAGCTTTAGTTTGAACTGTTTAAAGATGTATGCATCCCAACATTCTATTCACAGAATAATTTTTTTGTGTGTGTGTTTAATACATGAATCATTTATGTGGCATGTTACTTCTCTGCTTTTTCTGGGGTTGGAAGGGACCTCAAGAGATTGAGACAAACCTCTCTGCTAAAGCAGGTACCATCCAATAGGTCAGAAAGGAATTCATCCCGATGGATCTTGAATATCTCCATAGAGTGGAACTCCACAATCTCTCTGGGAGGCCTGTTCCAGTGCTCTGTCGCGCTTACCATAAAGAAGTTCATCTGCACATTAGTACAGAACTTCCCATGTTCAACTTTTAGGACATTTTTCCTTGTCCTATTGCTACACACCACTGAGAAGAGCCTGGCCTCGTCCATTTGCCTCCCACCTCCCTTTAGATATTTATAAACACTGATCATTTCCCCTCTCAGTCTTCTTTTCCCCAGACTGAACAGCCCCAGGTCTCTCAGCCTTTTCTCATAAGGGAGATGCTCCAGACCCCTAATCATCTTTGTGGCCCTCTGCTGAACTTCGTCTACGAAAACTCTGTCTTTTTGAACTGGGAAGCCCAGAACTGGACACAGTAGTCTAAATGTAGCCTCACTAGGGTTGAATAGAGGGGGAGGATAACCCACTGGCCATACTGTCCTTCTTGGCCACAAGGGCTCATGACCAACCTGTTGTCCACCAGGACCCCCAGGTCTTTCTCTGCAGAGCTCCTCTCGGGCAGGTAAAATAACATTAGCTTCTTTAATCTGAGAAATCTAGTCTGATTTTTCTGTCCAAATTTATATTAAACTTTGTATATTGAAAGTAACACTCTACTCACTAAATGACTCACTACCATTCTTATTTTTAAAGGTAGGTAGGGAGGTGGCATTGAGCACTGAAAGACAGGTCTATAGTAAACATGTTCATCTGAGGTTTCTGGTGGTGAGATCATTGAATAGCTTCAGCTGTTGAGAAGTTAAAGATTAGTGAAAAAGGAAAATACATGGTCACAATATTTTAGAAACCCGTGTTTTCAGAAATCCTTATCTTAACTTCCTAAATTTCTCTTGGTTCTTGACACTCTCTTTTATACATCTGTGAAAAATTCTGCTGCTTTGGAGTTCTATTTGTGTAATTGCTCGTAATCAGAATAGAAAAGAGTTAAATTCCTAGCTCTGTCCTTGCTAATTATTAGATTAATAAGGGTACATATATCTATATATTTTAAGAAACTAAGGAACAAAAACAACTTGTTTAATAAGTCTATTTTAGATCACCTGGAATAAAAATAAAGGAAAAAAAAATCAGGTTATTCTCCAGGAAACTTTAGAGAAAATATGCATAATAGTCTACCTCAAAGTATTAGTACATTTACACAAAGACTTTGCAACTAATAATTTGTGAATTTATCAGTCTCATGCCAAATCATAACTGAATCATACTATTAAGGGAAAACTGATGTTATAAATAGAAACAGACCACTGGCGAGTCAAAGATTTATTTATTTTTTCAACATTTAATGAGTAGCTTTTCATTTTATTAATTAAAGTGAGCTGAAAGCCAAAAGGAACCTATAGGAAAGCAGCACAAAATAGATGCAAATTAGTTAATACTGCTAATTTCTGTTACAGATAAATAAGTGCAATGAACATATCTAATGCAGTATCTTTTCTATTATTATTGTAATCACTCAGTTCACAAATGAATAACAGAAATGCATACTGCTTGTACCATTTTCTTCAAGCTTTCTGGATATTACCAGGCTTTTAATTAGCTTTAGTCATGGTCCTCTATAACCTTTAGAATGTCACCCAACAATACAAATATCTTCAAAAGAACTCATTTATTTCCATTGTATACAACAGTAGAGTTTGTTGTGATTTTGTTTGTTTTGTTTTGAAAAGCAGTTTGTTTATACTGAGTCAAAGACTTTTTAGCTTCTCACACTGCCCAGCCAGTGTGGAGCTGGAGGTGCACAAGATGCTGGGAAGGGATAACTGATTCCAGATGGCCACAGGGAGATTCCATGCCATATTGTGTCATGATGAACTATGCAACTGGAGATGTCAGCCAGGGAGAAACTGCTCGAGGTGTGGCTGAGCATTGGTCAGTGCATGGTGAGCAGTTGCACTGTGCATCACTTGTTTTGTGCACGTGCATTATTTCATCATTGTTAGTATTATATAATATTATATCATATAACAAATATAATATAGCAAGTAATAATTATGTTATTAATACAACACAATATATGATTTAAAATATTATAAATATATTATTATTATTATTATTATATATTATTGTTATATAATGTGTTTCTTTCCTTGTCTCCACTGTTAAACTGTCTTTGTCTCCTCCTTTGAATTTTACCTTTTTTCCCATTCTCTCCCCTGTCCCTCTGGGGGAAAAACTGCCATGTTAACTGTCTGCTGGGTTAAACTAGAACAGCCCTGAGAATGAATGCCCAAGACAGAGTATGCATAATGCCATCAAACTGCTTTTAGTAGTGGCTATGGAAAAATCCTGATAATGTGTTTGGAGCAGATGTCTAAAAATCTTGCATATAGGTATTAATTTAGGTCAGAAGAGATAAATTTCAGACACAGACTGGAGGCAAAAGGCACTTTTTCAGCAGGGACTTCGCATTCTGTTTATGTATCAAAAGAATTCCTTTCAAAACAGAACATTTTGCAGCATCACACTCTCCCTTTGAAATTAGAGAGACATTATTTTCTTGTTTGTTTTGCACCAGATGACTCCTGTTTGCCAGTGTTGTAAAACAAAGGGTTACCTGGACAAACTCATTAAGCTCATAAGTTCATAAGTTCATAAGTTCATAAGTTCATAAGGTTGGAAAGGACCTATAAGATCATCTAGTCCAACCATCCTCCTATCACTATCTCTACCCAACTACTAAATTAAGTCCTTTAGCACCTCATCTAAACGCTTCTTGAACAGCGCTAGGGATGGTGCCTCAACCACCTCCCTAGGCAGGCCATTCCAGTGCCTGACCACTCTTTCAGAAAAGAAATGCTTCCTCAGGTCTAATCTAAATCTTCCCCGGCGCAACTTGTGGCCATTCCCTCAGACTGTTACAACAGATTATACATTATTTATTAGAGATAACTTTTGCATTTGGGGAGAGGGAGAAAGAAATCAGGTGACAGGACACTAAATCCGAGTAGTTATAGGATCGCATAATGGCTTGGGTTGGAAGGGACCGTAAAGATCATCTGGTTCCCAACACCCTTCCATAGTTTGCCAGCCACTAAGTCAGGCTGCCCAGAGTCCCACCTCATCCACTGTGGCCTTGGATGCCTGCAGGGATGGGGCATCCACAACTTCTCTGGGCAGCCTGTACCCGAGCCTTGCCACTCTCTGAGTAAAGAATTTCTGTCTTACATCTAACCTTAATCTCCCCTCTTCTAGTTTAAAGCCCTTCCTCCCAGTCTTGTCACTATTAGACCATGAAGAAGTCAGTCTCCCTCCTATTTTTAAACTCCACTCAAGTACTGGAAGGCTGCAATGAGATATCCCTGCTGCCTTCTACAAGCTAAACAAACTCAGCTCCCTCAAACAAGCAAAAACAAACAAACCAAGCCACCTCAAACCCTGTACCTTTATTTCCCAATAGGTAAGAAATTGTGCTTTGAGTGTAAATTTTCTCTTAGATTTCCAGCTTTATTTTAGAATCATCTTGCATTGCTATTATCCTGTCTCCATCTGGACAATTGTCTGTTTTCTCTTCATTTGTATGAAAGACCTCATGATAATTACTGATACAGTAATAAATATTTTTCCTCAAACTCAGAATGTTTAGCTCTACAGATAATGTTAAATGATAAAAGATGACAAAACTGAAAAACGGAAGCTAAATTAGCAAGACTTAAAAAGATTTCTCCTTAGAAATGCATTCCTGTGGAAAAATATATTAAAACAAGAGTCTGATTAAACAGCTTCTTAATGAGGGAGAAAACTGAAAAACTGTGAAGAAGTTCCTCTTCAAAGTTATAAAAAATTTGCTATGGTGATAGACAAATCTGATTTTACTAGCTCTTAAAGGTCAAGAGAGCTTCAGAAATGGTGTATTCAGGAGTTTTGCACTTAACTGTTTGAGATGATGAGGTGAAAATTTTATAAATTAGTAATACAAGAGTAATATATGTACATCTTAAAAGCAGAATCCATTAAGGTGCGACTTGACAGATGCCATCACTTCACTGTAGGCCACAGTAACAGAAGCTATTGGATGTACTTTTGCTAGAAAGCACTGAATTTCTTAACTGCTTTTTCTCATGGTTAGTCTCAAAAGGACAAACATGGACAGAGCAAGCACCATTTCAATAGCTGCAAAGGACTTCATCAAAATTAGTTTTGCATTTCTTCACTCGACTAGAGAGCTGTCAGTCATGGACCACAGAACAACATTAAGGGAGGAGCCTTCATTACACATGGAGGTTAGGACCTAACATGGGTAACGTGGGTAACATGCTGATTAGTGAGGCCCTTTTCTAGGTGTCTCCAGCCATGCTATTGGAAGCCATGCTGATATGTTAGAAGCAGCCCTTTCTTAAATATCAAGAACATATTTTCCATCAGTGCTGCAGATGATGGCATGTATATGTTCTGGTTCAAAGTTGTGCTTCTTTTTGATTGACTTTCTCTGTGCCTTGCCACCTGATGTCAAAAATGAGTCAATGCTTTCCTTTAGAGTGAATCAGAACTGCAAAATATGGATGGACCAATAGAAGGAAAAGCAGTGAAAGATCAAATCCATCATTCATGAACCCCAAGACTGTTATACAATGTGTTTTCTGATTCTGTCTCATTGCTCTGTTACACCAGCATCAAGGCAATCCCTTGACCTAGCTCCGGGGCCAAACGGTTGTGCTTTCTAATTTGCACAGTTATCACCATCAAACAGATATTTCTCCTTAAATATTCAAATCTTAATTATTTTACCTTTTTGAAAGCAATCTTCTTAGTTACCAAAACGCTGGGCAGTACACTCAACTGAAGTTTCTGGATTCTGCTGCCAAGGGTCAGATGAAGGCATGAATTGCCTCTATTCCTCTTTTCTCTCTCTCTTTCTTATGTAGTCCAAGATCTGCAGATGCAGTGTGTTCTTTTCAACCTTCTTCTGTGATAGAAGCTTCCCTAGCACCTCTCAGTTCTTTTGACATCACTAAATGATAATGCATATAAAAGAAATATTAATAAATAGAAGAGCTCCACCAAACAAGCCAATATATTCTTTGTGACTCTGTGATATTCTTCCCACGTAAATGTCTCTGTAGACAGTTATGCAGTTACTAATCTGACACGGCTTTAACCAAGGCAGTTGCCTTTTGTGTCCAAATGCATTGTCACCTCAGCTTCATTCATTCTAAAAGAAAAGTAATAGCAATAATGAGCCCAACTCAAACATTATTACATAGATAAATCTCTTGTTTGCAAGCTCATTCATACACCCTTTCCATGTGACAATAATTTGTTTCTTCTCATATTCTCTTAAAGAACAGATTTCTTCATATATCCATTGGTCACCTTACATAATTTGCTGACTTTTCACACTGGGCATATCCATAAAAAGTTTTTCAAATCCGAGGTGTTTTTTTGGTGACACAGTTGTGATTTGTGTTCATGGTAAAGAATATATTTAAGGGCAGGTTTGTTAATAAGCATGTAAAAGATCTTTCCTTACATGTAGAAATCTACCTGCCAGTTTCAGGAGCACAGTTCAGCCTTGCATTCTACATGCTTTTCTGAAATCATGAAAATTAGAAATTTGAAATGTTCTGTGTAGTGCTTTTTAAGTGTCTAATGTCTTTCAAAATGGATGGGTTTCACTTCATTACCCTGTTCAGTGCAGAAAACATAATGTTTTTTGTTGTACACTGAACTTTCCTCTCCCCCTCTTAGTGAACAGTTTGCTTGTTCCTTTGGTTGTCAATGATTTATTTTGAATGATCTGTGAGACATTAGATAGACTGTATATTAACGATATATTAAGAAATATATTATCCTTTTAAGCATCAAAATAGAACATGTACACTGCAGTCCTGATGAGCAGAAGAAAGACATTAATATGCTGTGAATTTCTTAATAATGAAGAGGAGAACAAGGCAGTTACATTGTCAGGCAGGGAAAATGTTCCTGGTGAATGAAAAATAAGTCCCTTTATTAGGATCTTGGGGATGGGGAGGCAAGGGAATATTAACACATCAAAAATGCTGTCTGTGGAATTGCCTAATCAATAAAATCACTAATTTTATTTGGAGAATAGCACCTATTAATTACTTTTGCTCCCAGCCAGAAGAAAAAAAAAATCAAAAAACAATTGCAGTTGTTTTAATTCTGATTTAAGTGTTGTATGTTGTAAAGGGTAAGATAATAATTGAAATGGCTTCTGAAAATTAAATAATTGAACCATATATTTTTCAAATAAAGCATCTTTCGCTGAAGAAGTAGAGATATATATTCCTAAATATTTTTTTTAATCAGCTATATTTTTAAAGAAGGGAAGTTCTAAAAACATAAATATCTTTTGCTATAGAAAGTCCAGTTTTGTTTTAGCTGTATGTCACAATTAAAAACGTTTCTATTAAAATAAATGCATGTAGACCAAAACTCTTTTCTTAAAAAAGCTAATCAAAAGAGAAAAAAAAAATTAGTTTGGAGTAAAGTTAGGATACAAATCAGTAAAAAATTCTTTAACAATTGCTCTGTTTTCTAGGGTCTTGCTGAGTATTGATAAACACACCAGGTCATTCGCTGGTGAGTGTCAATGAGCAAAGTAAATTTCATTAAGGTTCTAAGAGTACTTTTTCTAACATATATCTATTTATAGACATTCTATCATTTCTAGTATATCTCTATCTCAGCTGTACACTGTAGAATAAAATATGGCTGACGGTGAATAGAAATGTTAGGAGTACGAAGTATGCCTGGTCAGTTACAAACCGTCCCAAGGTCCTGATACAAACCTCACTGTCAAATGTTTCTCAGCAGTTCTAGATACCTTTTGCTTTTGCATAACATTTTACCACACAGAATTTTGTATTTTGTTTTCTTTCAGGACGTTTTGCAGAGGTTGTGCGATCCTTTTTACCTTGTGTCCAGACACTACTGTGTCAATGGACAAGAAAATCCAGTTTCACCTGGGGGATGCTTTTGTAGTCACAGGCAAGTGAATGGACCTTCCAGGATTTTATTTGCAGCAGTTTTATAGTCCTGTCCTACAAACTGAAGGTCTGTTTCAAGTGGAAGGCCAGTAGATAGAAAATGCCTTAACTACAGCAGCAGCAAAGATCTCACTGATAGTGCTTTCTCCAGCTGAAGACTCGCCAAAGTTGTCTTCACCTGGGGAATGCTCCCATGGCACCTAATGAGTTTGGGCACCTATTGCCTTCGTTCAGTATTCTGTGGACTTGCTTGCTTTTTCCAAAAACTTTGGCAAAATACCTTCTCTTCATTCACATCAGAACAGCTGAGAGCTGCAGCACTGTGGATAATTCTGATTTTATCTGCATACCGCTTTTATTCCACTATATTTGTTACTCTTGCCTGTTGAAGAGCAACTGTATATTTGCTTATGATAAGCTCTATGAAATCTAGGAAATGGCAGCTAAACTCAGTACATACCTTATATTTTTCAGACTATGTTATTTTAACAACACTAGAACTTTTCTGGCTTCGATTTTCTGGCACATATTATTCTTCTGCAGTCAGAATCTTCTAGTCAAGTTAATAAACTCCTTTTAATAGTTCAAGTAAAACATCATTTTCAATTTTATCCTAATTTAATACAAGAAAGAAATTTTAAAAGCTTAAAATGAAAGATTGATTTTTTTTAAAGTAGAAATAAGAATCTTGTAAAAAATATCAGTCCTCACGAGGCAAAAGCCTTGCCTTTTGAAGACTTTTTTTTTTTTTCTTTTTATTGAGAAGTACAATGCTGCCATTGTTCATTTTCTTGTTAGTTCTGGCTGCTATTCTACAAATCCCATGGACAATACAGTAATCTAGAGGCCCCTTACAGCTGTCTGGGAGAGGATTTGAAACAATAATGTTTAAAATATTCTTTAACAGTGCTTGACCCGTTCAAGTGACACGGTCATATCAACAAGGAGACTTCTGAAAACTCTTAGTGACACATTCAAACCCTATTGCCCATTCTAAAGCATATTAGAATTGATTTTCCTTACACTTGCAACATTATTAGTCAGAGTTTGGCTATATTACTCTGGGTGAAATCTGAATAACACATTTACATATCACAAATGAACCTTCCTAATATTTTGAAAACACTGTTGAACTAACAGGAATGTATGATAATTATGTAGTGTTAATCCTCCAAATTCTTAAGGGATGCATGCAGTCAGAAAACTAACTTCTCCTGGAGCCATCGGGTCATAAGAAAACAATGACACAATATATTTTTTATGTGAGTTGTTAAGGATCTAAGAATATTAGAAAATATTCTTCCAATATTTTCTTAACAAAAATGTAATATTTGTCTCTATGTAAAAGGAATATTCTTAAGTTATCCAGAAAATGAGGTTTACACTACAGAATTCCGTAGTGGGATAAGATTTTCCTAGGGTAGTTTTACATATTCGTCTATATATACATATATATACATATTTAGATTTAAATATATGTTCTGTGGATTTGAGTTTCCTTTAAAAGAGCAGAATAAGAGATTCTTTTGTTTGTTTTATTTCATGATGCAGATAAATAAAAAGTGATGAAAAGTTATTCGTCTTATAGAAAACAATGAAAGATGCTACAGCTGTCAGATGCAAGGAGTGAAGGTCAGTATAAGCAAATTGATATCCACTGATGTCGTGTGACCTTCACTACAGATGCAAATTTTAGCTTGTTTAATCTGATATTTATTAAATAATGTATGTTCACATGGAGGCTTAGTGTGCAAAGGGGAAGGAAAAAATGCAAAGTATCTCAATGTATCTGAATGTGCAGAATGAGCACAGTCTCTCTTCTGTAAGGTGGGAGCTTTAGGACTCATGGGACTCTTGTTCCCTACGCGAATGAAGAAAAATGAAACCATGAAAGCCAGGGAAACTTAAACAGGTAGCATTTTCATGAGATGGGAGGATAAAAAGTGAAAATTGAAAAGAACTGGACAGATTTTGAGGAAGGAGACGCTACTGGGGCTTGTTTAACTTGGTAAATTAAAGGAAAAGAATGTTGCAGAAATTGTATATGGAGAATATAGCTGGAAAACTCATCACGATTGTTTCATATAATCATTACGCACTGTTGAAAAGTTGCTATTTATGAAGTATCTAATAACATGGGAAAAATTAATACAACACTGGATGCTTCTAGATGCTTTTGTATTAGTCACTATGTCACTTTCTTTTGCAACTGATAGCTAATTTGCATATGGTTATTTTACAGTAGTGGCATGAGTTCTGTATCCTCATTAATTCATTGACACAGATTAGAAAGAGGTTTTTTTTTTTTTCCTTCTGTCAAAACACATAGATGTAACTCAAAGCAAAACAAGTCTCACACCTTTCTTATCTCATGATAGAGTACAAACTCAGCTTTTAAAAGCTTCTTATAGATGTACAAAAGGACTGGCTGTTGTAGAAGTGGTGACATCTACTGGAATTTTAAAACACTTCATCATGTTTCCATGGCTGCCAGAAAGACATATTTGGTTTAGGTCGAGAGTTGGATGAATAATGCAGAAACAATTTATACAGATACTTGTGCAAATTTACAATCAAATCTTCAGCCATCTTGGGGTTGCTTTTGGTGCAATTTCCTGTGTGCGCTCATAGAGTTATTACACTTTAATTGTATGACTGTTGGCAGAAAACAAATGCTAAGCTCACACTGGAATACTGTGAAAAGTGAATTTCAGATGTGCTTCCTGAGAGTCTATGTATCACAAAGATGATTCTTTGAGTTTTCTTTAGACTGGAGGATGGAAACAATATCAAGTGCTCTGTGGCACCAACCCCAATAAAACAGTGAGTTTGTTCTTGGATTAGCACCCCCTTCCTTCACAAGAAGTTAAAAAATTCAATGAGTCATTTGGAAAGAGGAAGGAATATGTGAAGCAAATTGCATCCTGCTCACCACATTTCATGGAAAGAAGGAAACTCATCCATCATTAAATATATTCATTAAAAATTATGCACTCTGTTCCATTTAAAACATGTTCTAACTTTAATCTCTTGATTTCTTGGGGCTAGATCGTGATTGTACTGCATATCCAATAAGAGAATGAAGGCTTTTCTTGCATTCTGATATAGATTTCTTGGACCTTGGATCTGGGCATTCCGGAGCAGTAGAGTTATACATCTGCTGCTCCTCTCTCCCCTCTGAGAGAATCTGCAGAAGGGAGGAAAGGGCATGTGGGATTGCAGAAGATGAATCAATTCCTATAAGCACAAAAATGCTGTCTGACTTGCTGGGATGGGCTGTGTGGAGTCAAACATCTCCTAAAATTTTAGTATTGTGATCCTGTAACAAATTCCCTCTGGGACAATGAAGAATGAAGGCAATAAACTGGCCCTTGAGATGTGTCTTCAAGTATGTTCTTCAGCACTATATGTGTGCTGTAGCAATTTACTTATTTTTTCTCTTTCTGTCTATGCCTAATGGTACTGTTTAAGCCTTAAAATCCAAAGACAAACTGTATGATGTGATTCCACCTTACAATTAAAAATCTTAGTGAGGGTTGGGAAGCTTCCTGCTCACCTTAAACTACAAGACAAATAAGCAATGTCCAAAGGAATTTCACTGGCTCGCTGATTCTCTCTATTACCTGGCAAACAGCATGCTTTGCTTTTCCAGTCTTTCCATACAACGTACAGACTTCTGTGATTTCCAGTGAATAACTCTGTTAAATAATTGTTCTGATTCACAATTATTTAGTGGGGTCAAATTCATCTTCACTATGGAAATGATAATCATGGGTAGACTTTCCAGCATTTTGACATTTTCTTCAGTATTTAAAGTAGCAGGCACAGGAAATAACCAGGGGAAAATAGAGCTTGATGCTCTTGAAGTCTCACCACCATGTTTTGTCCTTAGCTATTCTACTCTTACCTATTTTGCATTATGGAATCCGTTTAGGTTGTTGGGTTTTTTTGGTGGTGGTTTTTGAAAGCTTCCCATGAAGCTCCCCTTAAGGATTTTCCACTGTCAAAATTTATTGCTATGCTATAACAAAAGAAAACCACCTGCTGTCATTCATCAAAATGCAACTCTGCCATCAGTCTTAACACCTGAGTCTGAACATTGCAGATGTGTCGACATTTTCACCTGTGAATTTGCAACCCTTCGTAATATCCAATTCCTGAAGCCTTCAGTTGAGTCCTGTGAGGAAAGTAGAGGGCCAGACAATGACTGCTCTAGTTATGGGAGTTGTTTTGTTTCATCACTGTGCTGTGGTCATGACACTGGCAAAAGGACTGGAAGAGTGATAGTAACTTAACTGCTAAACTGGAACTGTTTGGCTGTCAGCATTACAGTGAAAGACTCAGATCTGACAGCTTTCTAACTGCATTAACAAGTTCTAATCTTCCAAACTAATTTTGTTAGTTCATCTTGACTTTCTTGCGTTGTGTCTGACTTGCTAGACTGACAGGTTGCTATTAATCCACCAATCTTATTTAGATGCATGATGATAAATCTCAAGATTTATCATAACACAAAAAATGCATTTTTAATTTAACAGAGGTTTCTCGAGCCTCTACTCACATCCATGTCCATTTCTAATACTTTTCATTGTTAAAAGCTACTCTTACTGCAGACCTTTGAATACACATGATCTGTACAATCTTCTACATTTTCAGCCAGCACTTGTCATCATGACTCTTTGCAGAATCAGGTTGGATGCTCAATCTAGGAAAGAATTGCACTTCTATGAGTAAGAAATGTATTCTTACTTTTCTGTACTAGGAAGCTGGCACACCATACGGTGTAAGTTCATATAATTTAATACTAGGCCAGCTTACACAAACTGTAAATCTGGCTGAAGACATTGTGGCTACAATATTGTATGCTAAGCCAATAAACAATAAATGATTGGGGGTGCTATTATTAAAATCTTCCCAGACAATAGCCCATAATATCCAGTTAATGGTTAAGGTAAATCTGTTTGAAATGTATTCCTTGTCATTTGTGGCAAGGCTTGCTTTCAATCAGAGATTACAGAGAACATTTGAATTAGCATTGAGAATTAGCCTCAATAACAACCTTGTTATTTATTATATTTGCATTTCCATAAGCTTATTAGTATCACTGTCTGGTTAGATTTGTTGGCTTCTTTTCTATTCTTTCTGTACAAAAGCACAGCTATGGAACATTTCTGAAAGCAACAATTGTGATTTTATAATGAACCACAAGAGGGGGAAGAATGAACATAAATGAAAGACCTCGATTTTAATGAACAATTGTTACGTTCGGGACAATGCAGTGTTAATGCTGTTTTTAAGAATGTTGTCCAGGTGTTTTGTGTGGAATGAAGAATTTGAATTAATGGTAAGATGCTGTTCCTAAAATTCATCTTAATTACTGAGCTTCACTTAAAGCAGTGGGCAGACCACACTTCCAGAGTTGAAACCATGCCGAGCATATCCATCCCTTTCTTTATTGCCTTGATCAAACATAAAAAATGCTAATAGATTGGAAAAAAGAAACAAACAACTGTGATCTCTGTGACCCAAATAATCATTTTTAAAACTTCCAGCCCTGCCTTTTTTTTTCTTTTTTTGAGTTATTTAAAGAAGTTCTCTACCTCAAATAATCAGATGAGATTTTGGTCCCTGTATGAAAACTAAATCACCTCACTGTAGTGACTGTGGACCGACGCAGGGCTGGTGAAATCCCAAGGCTGTTTGCAGGCAGCTTAAGAAAAATTTCATTGTCTCCAGCAACCCGTATGCAGAAGCAGCTATAATGATGACAGTAATGGGGTCGCCTAGAGATGGTGCTCTGGGGAGCCGGGAGCACAGCCCTACAGCTGCATCGGCTCCTGGGACAGCACGCACACGCCAGGCAACTTTGGCAAGCTATCAGCTTTCTAACCCAAGGAGTCTGTGGGCTTGATGGTAGTTCCTATAGCCAGCTGGAGGGCAGGGATGGAAAACATCTCGAGAAGCCACCCACTTTACCCTTTCTCCTATTTCAAAGCGGATATGAGGGGCAGGCAACTTTTCCCATTGTTATTCCTCAGTATCTCATGTTCTGTGTCCCTCCTGGCCTAGGTCATCAGTCCCCTGGGAGAGGGAAAGGAGAGAAAATGAGTCTTTCTCTCATACTAAGAAGCAAAGCAACAATTAGAACAGTAATATGAGGATAGTATTGCAGCAGGTGTTTGCAGCGTGGCAAAAAATAGTAGTGTGGGCTGAAAACCTTCTCATTTCTCTCTGCAAGTAGTTGCAAGTAGCCCAGTAGACTATAACTCTGAGAGAGTATCATACAATATTATTAAGCAAAATTATAATGTCCTTAATTTCATGCTAAGAAGCTGAATGATGCTGAAGGAGGCTTACAGAAAGAAATTAGTAAAATAGTTCTACTAGAAGAAGGCAGAATGTTGATTACCAGCAGTGAGGTTTCTGGATTTGAATAATGGCACAGTTATTGTATGCATAAGCCCTAATGGTGTTTAAGTGGTTGCTGGAATGAGTGCAATTAATGTAATTTATTTGTCAGCATCCAAATACTATTATACTCTGAATAAGATGGGAGGTCCCTTGCCTAGCATATAGCCCTAGGATTTTTCTTTCTATATCTCTTTTCACAAGTAATCATTAATCTTCTAGCAGCCAAAATTAGTAATTGATTTTTTTAAATTATTATTTATTTCCCTCATTTCTAAAGGATGTCATCTACATCAGCTCCATTGGCTCAAACTGATTTGTTCTTGCTTTGTGTCATGGATTACAGAGGGGTGGTTTGGGATAATCTAGTTTGGCTTGCCACTCAAAGGCAATAAGTGAGCTTGAAGTTATAGTATAGCTCCTGAGTATATGCTTTTAGTGAGAGACCATGCCAGTTTGACTGGAAATCTTTAACTGTCATAGAGTTAACAAAAAATTGATTGCTTTCTTGAATTGGTCTAGTGCTTAATGACCATTTATGTGTGAAAAAGAAAAGGAAAAAGAGTGTATTTCTAATGTGACTTTCTTTTAACTGAAAGCTGAAGTTATTCTTCAGCAGTGGGATCTTGCCATGCCTCTAAAAAGAACTTTCTCTTCATGGACACTTTTCCTTTCTCTATGTAAGTATGACTGAGATGTGACATGAGTTTTAAACGACACAGATAAAACTTATTTCTCATTTTATGACCGCTGCTCTTAATCTTACATTTTTATAACTTTGTAAACTTTTCAAATATTATTTTTATTTTATTTTTAGGTCTAGGGCCTCCACAGAGGTCATAAATGTGGACAGAACCATCTTAGTGCTCTTGCCTGATATTCCCCTGCTTACACAGGGAGTCAGGGGCCTTAGAGTCCTGTTCAGACCTGCTCCTTTACATAACATAGCTCTCTCAAATTCATACAGGTAGTGAGGCTTCAGTTTCTAAAAGGCGTGGTTAGACATCATCTAGAAACCCCATCCCACTGAAATCAGTTGAATGCAGAACTTTATTTTTTTGAAATTAGGATTACCTCTTGGTATTGAAGTCACCTTGGTTTATCAGGCGTTCCAGGGTGCTGTGTAAACCAACTGTGAATTATGTAGCACCCAGCTGCGTGCACTAATGGGCAAGCACTAGCAGCTCTGGCACTGCGTTCCTAGATAAATCAGTGGGAAAGCAGACTTGTTGTTCCTGAACAAATGAAAGTTTATTAATATGTTATTATCAATAACAAAACCTTATCAATGTGCATTTTTTTCCAAATACCCTAAATGTTAACAGACTTTCTAAGTTCCAGCTGCTCACTGCACTATGAACTAACACTGCAGGACCGTGCTGAGACACATTTAACTTTTAGTGTGGATTCAGGTCAATTACCTTATTGTGAGGCCACCAACAAGAAAACTGTGGACGGTCTATATGTCAAAGTTCAACACAAACAGCATCTGCCAAAACCATCAGATTGGCATTCATTAATCATTTTATATAAGCTGGAGAACCCTTACAAATCAAAGCACAAAAACCTGAATCTGATATTTACAGCAGTGAACATGTACTCTGGTGAGAGGTTATAGATTTCTCTAATGTTTATTATTTACATGCTAAATCATTTTTTACTGGAAGTCTCTTTCTAGGTAACAAATAACACACTTAAAATTCAAAAAATCTAATAACAGAGAAAATAATGGTAGTTCCAGTGTAGAAAGTGGAGTTGTACAAGAGATATGACTGCTATTTGTTCACCCTATCTTAACTTGTTTTGAAGGCAGTATCATATTTAGGATATCTTAAATGAGCATGTAATATTTCTCTTGAGACACATCACTACAGGTGGGAGATTTTCCTATTTTTTTTTGTAAGCAAGCTGTAAGCCTAGTTAATAAGGAAGCTCTATGCAATAGAAGAAACGGATAGTTAAAAGTAGAAATCTTGTGAAACAATGCAAGAAAAAGTTGGTTGAGTTCTACAGTGTATAAAATGACAAACACAAGGTGCTTGACTTTAACTTCAAATAATCACAATTAGAAAGCCACAAATGGACTTTTCATTTTTCCCTTGCAAGTGCAGTAAAACCTAAGGTAAACCTTCCTGCCAAATTGCATTTATGTGAATATTGCTTTCCTGTTCACTAGTTTTACTCCAATTAATTAAAAGCAGCGTTCCTGCCCTTAGCTCTGGTTTCTAAGTTATTTGCAGAAGGGCTCATGCCCCGTCCAAAGTCCTAAGTGAGGCCAAATCAGAAGTTCTTCATGGATTCATACCCTGGGGCTCCTGCACCTGGAGATTTGAGGTTTGTTTTTTTGTAAAGTTCTCTTCTTCATAAGATGGAAACCCTAAAATGCTGAAGAAAACAGACTTTATAGAATTTCATACAGAGCTACAGGGGTGAAGACTAGTTTACTCCATGCTGATTCATTTGCTTGCTTCAAATAGGAGCAGTTATTTGATGCCTCTGTATGGGGACAAGGTGAGATGAATATTTGTATTTTTTTTCTTAATATTATTTTTTTTCACAAATATTTCTGACTGAAAAAGGTCTTTAAGCATTCTGCACTCACCTTGCTTTCCAATTAAGTTTTCTGGGCTTTCTAATGTGGTCCTTTGAGTGCTGGAAAGTAACAGAAACAAGAATGCATTTAATACCTGGTGTCTTGGCAGCAAAGCTTAGCACTCCAGAGTGGGGAGTAGCAGGTTCAACACCAACCCCAGGAGTCTTACTACTTGGACTGGCAGAGGGCTAGTGTAATGCACAGACAGTGAGCTCATTCTGCAGGTGGAGTGTTCAGCTGCATTGATCTTATGGCAAACCCAGCCTGCTAAGGTTTTGGAGAAACATTGGCTCTGATCTGAAAGGAAATTGTGCTGCCTTTCCCTGCCTTTCCACTAGTTTAGCTTGCAAGCTCTAATAACATTAAAACATAGTTTAAACAAGAAGGCTGACAAAGCCAGAAAGACACAAAATAATTTCCTAGAAGTACTAAATACAATAAGTAAAACTCTATAATCTCTCATTAGGTAATTGTATTTTCATGGGGTCAGCCAGCCTCCCTGGCTAGGTTGAGGTCAATTCTCAAATATGTGTATTTATGTACATTAGGCATCTGCTAATGAAGCATGAATTTCATCAGCAATGTGGGTGCCAAAATCAACTCATTTGGGTACATGTTTTGCATCTACATTGGTGTCTTACATGTCTGCTCCTTAGCTTGAACAGCAAGGTTGTATAGATGCAGTGAATGGCACATGAGACGGAAAGAAAGCAACATCAGAAGCATTTTCAAGAAGCATAAATTCTCTACATTTTCATTAGAGGAAAGTCAGAGCTCAGACAATTTTAAGATGACAATAAGTAAAGAGCAAGAACAGATCATGTTACCTGATCCAAGAATATCTGGTCAGTGCTAATAATTATTTCTATATAAGAAAATATGAAACTGTAGTAGATAAACGTGAAGCACAACTATTTTTAAGCACTCTTTTTTGGCTAGAGGGAACTGAGTGGGGCTTCAGTTTAAAAATTCACCACTGCTTTGTTCAGATCTATCACAGGGGCCCTGGAGAAGCAGCATGAAGACACTGCTCTGTTAGCAGTTAAGAAATGAGCCTTTGTGCTTCTTACTTCTCCTGTCAGGCCACAGTGTTAAGTGCAGGGTTGTTGTTTTTTCCCAACAATTACAGGCCTAGAAATGAAAACATGGACAAAATCCCTAATGAAAAACCTTACAAAATCATGGTATAACAACCATCTTCATCTGCAAGAACCACAGGCACAAATGCTATTTTGCCTTGGAAGCGACGTGAGGTTATGCTCCTTCTCAACACGTAGGCTGGAACACTGCTTTGTTTTATTTAAGCACCACAGGGTCTATGGACAGCCACGATTTTGGTCATTTTTTATTGCCCGTTAAAGTGGCAGAAGTGTTTGATAGTAGCCGATGTAAAAAAGTGTATGAAAAAAAAGAGTTCTTCAGAGTTCAGAAATGGTCCCCTTTCAGTCCTTAAGTTTCCATAGCTGAGCACAGGACTGCTGTGTGCTTTGGCAGTGAAAAATAATACAACATTTTTGAAAAAGCAAATTTCACCAGTAGCATATGTTGGAGCAACACTATAGGCTTCAAGTTGTATTAAGCCAACTATAAGTTTGACAGCAGAAATATATCTGTCTCCTTGAACAAATAATCTGAGGGATATATGTAGATCCATATGAGCTGTTCTCTTAGTTTCAGCTCAGTAATTTGCATGTGAAGTAAAGGTGAGATTTTAGTAAGCGACAGCATAAGCAAATTATTATGAAAAAGACTACTTCATGCTAAGGATTGTCTCATAAGAGACTGAATCCCAATGAGAAATGGTGACCAACAAGTGGAGAGGGAAAAAGAGGATCTCCTAACTCTTCAGCCCTCTTCCACTGCCACGTGAAGAGAGGATGGGTAAGTAAAGGCAAGTTAGCCCTTGTTACTTCTTTGCATCCACACTTCAGGGGACAAGGAACTAAGTAAGGAGTATGGAGAAAATGACGATATATCTCTCTGTTCATATATGAATAACATACAGACTCCTGTCTAATTTATATCACCGTCTGACCCTAAATATTTATATGTGTATTTTAAAACTCAGTTTTGCATTACTTACTAAATAAACCATACAGTTGAAAAAAAAGATAAATTAAGGTGCAGTATGTGCTGCTTGTTAGCAAGAGGCAAATTTTATGCACAAAAAAATATCTTTTCCTCCTTGCAAATGCAGTTAAGTCCTTCTGTTTTTGTAAACTGTAAATAGAAAATGTGAGTTGAAGGGAGAGGTTTCAATGATCCTACAAATTGAAATAATAAGATGTATCTTGAGGCTGACTGTTGAAATGTTACGGAGACACGCAGTCACAGAACTCCACATGGATTTTGTTTCCCACTTGTGAAATACATCCACTTCTTGCTCTTTCAGAAAATGACATCATATGGAGCTTGATAAACTCATTTCTTGGTGAAATCCGCCTTTGCCATAGACAGGGATAACTAAATATCCATTTCCTTTAGAGCTTCAGTTGTGCCATTTGCTGCCATTGATCACTGCCTTTTGTTAGCACAGTTTGGTGGTTCAAACGATTAGAAGGTACTGTGATGAATGGTGCCACACAGAAAGTAAAATTTACAGAAAGATGCTAAAGAGAGCTCAGCATACTTTTGATGTCTTATATGGTACAGTGTGAATTATCCAGTGGCTAGTTACTCTATTGTGCTTTGGTATGTTATGAGGTATTTTTAATTCTGTCTGAGTTTTTCTGTACTTCTGTGAGTGTGTTTCTGCAGCACAACCAAGAGGACCGACTGCAGAACAAAACGATAGCAGCTAATAGGAAACGAAGTTTTGGAAACGCCTAATTGGTGGATAAATAGGTTATACAGTTTGTGTATAAAACAGGACATTTTTTAGATTTGTATAAATATTAAGGCGTGACTCTTTAAAGCTGTCAGCATTCATATAAACTGATAGTTCCTCAAGAGAAGAAATGAAAAATGTCATGCCTTCTCTGTGTGCCCATAGCTTGCTCAAATAGTGAGACCAACAGAAATCTTTCCGTTGATTTCAGCGGGTTTTGAGACAGAGCTGTAATTGCCCCTTGGAATGACATTACAAGGTACTTTCAGAGGCTGCTTGTTTCCATTCTGCTTCAGGTAACAGTGTTACAGTCTAGATTAAGAGGCTTTTTATGCATACCAGTTGAAAAGAAGTTGTTCCTGATTGCCCCTGCAAGAAAAAGCAGTGAATAAAACAGCTTAGGTTACTGTTAGCTTGCTGGTTAAAAAGGACTGAATCTCTTTTTGAAAATCTATACATTTGAAATCAGTGCAAACATCATGAATTTCTTGGGGAAAAAAATCAAGGACAGATTTCCTTCTTTATCCTTCTAGACCTGAAGAATGTAATGCTGCTGAATATGCTGGCTTTTGTAAGAGATGTAAAGCAGATTCTGTGATCGCTTGTGGTCGTTAAGAATCACTTCTTTTTTCTTTTTCTTTTTCTTTTTTCATGAATAGAGGTGTTAGTGAAGGTGTTCTGGCCTAATTCCAGCTCTGGTAATTTGATTTTTCTGCCTACACATGTTCTTTCAGCAGTCTCATTTGGCTATATATGTTGGGCTCAATTCAGTGTTGCCCCATGACACCTCTTGCATCAGTTGGACTGGCACAAATGGGTATATCCTTTTTTTCCTGCCCACGTAGCCCTTTGTTCCACGATCAACTTTAATGCTTGAGACAGTTGCTTCAGATGAATTTTCAGTAGCATATCTGTGCCACTCCTCCATCAATGGATGGCACTGAGGTATTTGCAGATGGGAGTATTCAGAAGGGACCCAAACAAGTGAATGGACTGGGTATTAGAGATAGAGTAGAAGCTGGAGGCTGAAGCATTCTCATAACAATGATTTTCAGCCCTGCAGTGACACACAGGAACATGGTCAAATCAGCTTGTGGCAGGAAGTGTGACACACTATGTGCTGCACAGTTGAATTTATAGTGATGGGTGGTATCAATATTTGGTAAGGATAATTCTTTCTGTGTGTGTAACATGGTAAAATGCTTCCAAAATTTCTCAGGAAGAGAGGACATGAATACCGAAGAAAGACAGTACTGGATGTAAAAAAGGAAGAAACACATACATGAGGCTGAGACAAGGGTCTGGATTGAAATGATACATCCTTTGCTCAGACAGATACGAGAATATACAGACAAACAAGGCTGCTATCCTTCAGTTGCCGTGTCAAACTGAAACAACATAGGACAAAGAAAGGTCAGATACAGTGCAAAACTCTCATTTTTCATCTAGATTTTGAATAGTTTCCAACATGGTATCTGCTACAAGTAAGTTCATCTACCCTTTATTATACAGGGGCTCTTCAGCAAGGCATGAGATACTGTAGGATGCCTGAATAGCCTGGGGGTGGCTGAGGCTTGATAAACTACAAGAAATCTGGTTTCATGGTCTCTCCACAGAGACCAGCAGGAGCTAATGTTGGGCCAAGTAACTAGGCAGATTTCCTCACAGACATTCCTTGTCTTAAAGTAACTCCAGGCATGTTACAGTTTTATATCCAGGGATTTTATCTTAACTTTACAACAGAATCACAGGACCATAGAATGGCTTGGGTTGGAAGGGCTCTTAAAGATCATCTAAGTCCAAACCCCCTGCCATGGGCAGGGCTTCCAGCCACTAGATCAGGCTGCCCAGTATCCCATCCAACCTGGCCTTGGATACCTCCAGAGAGGGGGCACCCACAGCCTCTTTAGGCAACCTGTTCCAGCACCCACTAAGTAAAAAACTTTCTGCCAAGTATCTAGCATAAACCTCCCCTCTTTTAGTTTAAAGTCAATCTTTCTTGTCTCATCTCCATAAGAATATGTAAAGAGTCAGTCCTCCTCCTGCTTGTAAGCTCCCTTCAAGTACTGCAGTGAGGTTGTCCCACAACATTTTCTTCTCCGAATTAGACAAGCACAACTGTCTCAAACTTTCTTCACAGGGGAGGTGCTCCAGGCCACTGATCATCTTTGTGGCACTCCTCTGGACCCGCTCCAACAGCTCCACATCCTTCCTGTGCTCCACATCCAATCCCTCCACATCCTTGGGGCCCCAGGCTTGGACTCAGTACTCCAGGTGGGGCCTAACAAGGGCAGAGCAGAGGGGGACATTCAGCTCCCTCTCCCTGCTGGCCACCCCTCTTTGATGCAGCCCAGGATACTGCTGGCCTTCTAGGCTGCATGTGCCTTAACATCTCTTCCAGGAGGATATGCTCCATGATCTTTCCAGGCAGAGATATGAGCCTCGCCAGCTTGCAGTTCCCTGGGTCTTCCTTTCTGATACGGGAGGGATGTTTCTCATTTTCCAGTCAATGGGAACTTCACCTGACAGACATAATTTTTCAGATATGATGGAGAGCAGCTTGGCAAGCACATAAGCCTGTTCCTTCAGAACCCTGGATGGGGTAAAATAAGTCCTAAGTCCATTCCCTCGTGGAAGGGCAATCAGAAATCATGATATGTTTAATAGTCTTGCCCTCCCCCCAGTCCTCATTGGAGTTGTTTGTTTTGTTGTTCTTGTTTAGTTTTGTTGTTGTTGACTTACAAATTGAAACAAGAAAAACTGTTATTTCACCTCAGGAGAGATACGGTGCTTCTGTCCCTGGTCTGTGATGATCAGAAGAATTGGAGATCACAGATGTGCATCACAGTGAGGACAGGTACACAGAATAGACAGAGGCACTGTATTTAAAAACAACCAAACGTACATATATAGTATTAACACATTATTCTTTTCAGAAATACTGATGTGTTTGCTCTTGAAAATTTCATCTTAGGCTATCAAGGGTTAAAGAAGCTTTTTAAAATCAGCTTCTATTGGACTATTTTGTTTGGCCAATATCTGACATGAGTTGTACTGAGCACATTTTGCCACCTGGCCAATTTTTTTTCCTGCCAAGCTATTCATTCAGGCTTGCGGTGTGAAAAATAGATGTTTAATAGTCAATGAAGTACTATAGTGTGTAATAGTTTATAAATTTCCATGACTTATTATACTTAGCCTAAGTGACTGTTTATTAAGTGTATTTAAAGCCCCCCATCTCATTAACTTACGGTACTGATGATTCCCGCCTCCTACCACTGCTGCTTCTAATGGAAAATACTCACCCATGCCTTTTGCCTAGGGCATGTGAAACAACTCAGTGGAAAAGAGCCTGCCTGGATAAGAACAGGACATAACCCTTGGCTAGGTACAATATGTTTATCATTTTCGGAAGTAAAGTGAGTCTGAAATATGAGATACATATGTTATGGACCAAAAATCTATAGAAGTACTTTGTATGAATTACAGCTGCCAATATCCTATCCTTTGGATTTGCAGTGAATGATATGGTCAGTTTTATCAATAAAACATGTCTCGTGTAAAAAAAAATAAAAAAAAATAAATATATATATATATATATTAAACCAGCAACTTAATTATGAAATACCACCTTTATTTTCTTAATGAAATTCCATAGTACTTCAGGGAAATATTACATACTAAGGTTAAATAAATTCTTTGTTAACAAAAAACAGGCCCAGTCTTAACTTTAGGGAATCTACTATTAAATGTGCACGGAGAAAGTCAGTTTCTTTAGCTGGGCAAGTCTGCTGAGTATAAAGAACATATTTTATTCCCCTATATTAACCTCTACAATGAAAAAGGTCATTTGTCGCTCTTGCTACGTTGTGTGAAATTCATCAAAAGCAACCCACTGACATCAATGAGATGAGCAGCCGATTGCCATATATGAAGTTTTACTACACAACTAGAACTCCAGATTAATTTCTGAGGTAACCCTATCTAAGATACTGGGATCATAATACAGTTAACTTTAGGCCTCTAACATTTGGCTTACTGCTTCACATTCTTTACATCCATTTCCTGAATGCCTTTTGGAAGCTGAAGTTAAGCATAAGATAATGGCACTATGAAAACAGAAGAAATGGTAAGTATTATGATAAAGTGAAGATGAGGGTCTAATAAAGGTAAAAGGATAATGTGCACAAAACCCCCATTGTTAAGGAACATCTGTAGATACAGCTTTTCTGAACTGGGATCTTAAGTTGGCACAGATGTCACGGAGCAGCCCATTCCATAGACTATCAGATGCCATGCATAGAAATAACCCCAGACATCATCACTTCAACCTGCACTGTGATAAGCAGAGCAAGAGCAGGCCCACCTGCACTGCACAGAGCAAGGCTCATCACTTGGCCTGCTCCCAGGTGTTTCCACACAGCAGACAGGAAAACACACACCCTGGTGTTGAGGGGGTTAATGTGACATTGCAAAAGGAGCTTTGCTGTTTGCTGTTTTGTTTGGCCAATAGCTGACACAAGCACATTTTGCCACCTGGCTAATTTTGTGCTGCCAAGTTATTCATTCAGGCCAGTGGTGTGAAAAAGGAGATGTTTAATAGTCAACAGAGCACTATATAGAGTAATAGTTTATGATTTTCCATGACTACTTAGACGCTGTTCAAATTATTCTTGATTGAGCAAATTATTCTTTTTAAAAGTCATCCAGTTCACTTATTTACTAACGATGCTATCCCCTCCCTCCCAAGCACCATTTTCCCAAGCCGTTTCCCTGTTCGAGGGGACTGAGCCAAACGAAAGCTAAGAGCACCCGATAGCTGAGATTACAACTTCGAAAGACTTTCCATCCAGGCATTAAGGTGAAGCAGAATTCCTTCCCGAACGCTTTAGGAAACGCCACACACAGGTCAAGTCGTGCTGTATAAAAACACGGACAAAATGTGACGCTCCTTCCTCGAAGTTCTTCTTCTCGACAAGTGAGGCTTGCCTGCCATTCCTTGCTTGCTTTTAAACTGGACGAGACTGCCCTGACCTTCACAGGGATACGTCAGGCTGCCCGAGCGGGACGCAAGGGCGGGAACCGGCAGGCACGGCCGGGACCCGCATAGCGCCGCGCGCCGGGGCTGTACGGGCGGACCCAGCGCCAGGTCCGGCCGGAAAATGGAGCTCGGCTGGGAGAGGCGGCTGCGTTTGTTTCCTGTGGTGAAGAAGGCGGGCTGCGAGCCCTGCCCTGCCCCGACAGGCGCACCAAGCACTCGCACCCTGCAGCAGATGGCTATTCACACACTCTCCGGCTGTCTGCAGTTCTAGTTTTGCTTTAGTTACCTGATTGAAAAGAGCTTAACTCTTCGCGGATAGGGAATTCTTGACGAGGTCACTCAAGGTTAACGTTGAAACACTTGCTTTTATCTAATAGGTGGTACCTACTAATAGATTTTTTTTAATCTTCTAATGCATAGGCTCCTGCATGCATGCTGGAGACCGTGTTCAGGGCAGATTTGTTTTGTACTTGTTTGCTTTCATAAACAGTTCCTACTGTGATAGCGATCCATTGCCTCTTTGTGCACGCACACTGCCGCCATGTGCAAGCCGTCCAGGTGTTTCCTTACCTTTGCTAGTCCAAAAGGAGGAGGGCCTATCGAGGCATCTTACTCTACAGTTGCTAGTTTATTCAGCAAGCATGTCAGAAGTTGCCAGAGCAAAATTCTCAACACTTCCACGAGTTTATCTGGCGTCACACAGTTTAGAGAAAACACTGGTGTTAGCATTCATTGTGTGGCTTAATTCTTTCTGATACAGCGTAGCAACACCAGTGTGGTGAGATGTTTGTTATGTAGGTCTTCGTGTTGTTTCAAAGTCTTTATTACTATGACAGCAAAGTCTCGTTCATTAAAGTTTCACAATCCATTTTCATTAGGATGAAACTGATTCTGTAAATGAACAGTTGCTCTGAAAAATCAAACCCTTGCAGCTATCACAGGGGAGGTACAAAGTCTGTATTAATTATCAGGAATATGGTGTCGATCGAAGATGTTAATTGCCCTGATGGTTAGTTATTTGGGGAATTGCCATGCATTTCATGCAGGGATAATAAAAATGAATTTTTAAACAAAGAGATCTTAAAATAATATATAATCTGTAGAGAATACCAACATCAAAGGCTTATCTCAAAGCTTTGAATTTTATCTTTGTGGTCCAAAATGTTAAAGATGAACTGAGCAATATTTCAGCTGGTTCAAGTTTGTGAGAGGAAAACAAAACAAGAGTTAATTAACTGTTATTACAAACCTTTTCAACTTTAATTTGACTTTCAAATATTAGCATTTATCTATGAACTATGCTTCTGGGTTTGACAAATTAGCTTTCACAGAACAAGTTTAATTAGGCTTCATTGTGCTTTTATGTCACTTTGCACAGTTCCAGACAATGAATGGATTAACTTACTAAAAGTCATATATTGAAAAGAATTTGTTGAATGCTAAAAAGGTTGACAAACTTGCAAAGCTTTACCAGCCTAATGTGGAAAAGATGCATCCCGTTTAGCATGACAACATGCATTCTTTGCAGAGAATAGCTGGTGCTGACATACATTTCCCTGCCTGGCTGCTGTCAAGGCCCACGGGCTATTTCACTCCCATACCACCCTGAGAAAGTGTTGGATGTATGTTTACTACCAAAGTCTAGTACCTGTGAAAGCAGGAGAGAGAGAGAGAGAGAGAGAGCTACAGGTGCATACCAATTGAGTAGGTGCTGGTTCTGTAGCTGTAATGAAATTATCTCAGAGTGAACTTGTGTTTCTGATTTATTTTTAGATACATATATATATCCAGTGGCATTAGAGATGCTCCATATTTATGCCTAAGAGATCAAAAAGGAAAGAAAAGTAAGCATGAGAATATGAAGCAATATAGCTAGCTGATTGGACTCAACATAATCCCAGGTGAGAGTGGTGAATGTTGTAGAAAAGTATGAAGAGATCCTGACATTTGAGAAGCATGTTGGTGCTCTCCCTTACAAAGAGATGTGTTTCTTTTGGACTCACTAAGTATGGATCTGTCACTACAGTAGATCCTGTGTATAGGACAGCCTAATTTTTGGCTGAGTATTAGACATCTGATTGTCTCCAGTTTCTTTCCTTAAATGTAGCAACACATGCTTCTCTGCCTTATTGGGCATATGAAAGAGTTGACCTCTTCTGTCTAGAAAAGATGTAGCTGGTGCTTGGCATAATCAAGAAATCTTGAAGAGACCTGAGAAGTGATTTTGTGGAAATTATGCTTAATAAGAAAAAAATCATGAATAGATAGAAAGAGGAGAATGATATTTTTTGTAAGGGAGTAGAGCAGTGTACCCTACCAATGAATGCCTTTCTGGCTCCATGTAAAGCGGCAGAAGGAAATATGTAAGTTATTGAAGCAGGAGTAGGCTTGTGCATCTTCACCCATTTTGAATCCCGAATCTTAGTAGCCAGTGTAATTTAGGCTCACATCAAGACTGTGCTAACTCATGGCTGGCTCACTGCCTGGAGGGTTGTTCCAGCAGCTGATACTGCACCAGGATCATCCAGACAGGCCATTTATTCTCCAAACATATCCTGTATTCCATTGGCAAGAAAAACCTATGCCATATATGCTGATTGGCTCACTGCCAGTTAAAGATTTTCTCCATGCAGAAGGATTGCCTGGGGGCCTGCTGGTTTCCGGGCTAATAGCTGAGGATGTGTCTTTTTACCTTTGGGGTCAGAATGGTGTGGGGGACTGTGGCTTAGTTGAGGAAGTACAAGGTGTGTGAAAGAGGGCTACTTGTGAGAAAGCAATAAAAAAGGTTAGAAGAAAGACTAAGTAGGGAAGGAGAGTGCTGCACAGAACCAAAGGGAACAAGGAAAACATTGTTTAGTAGCACTGAGTAAACAAAAGCATAGAGATATTATTTGGGGAAAAAAAGAAAGCGTGCCCCAGAAGTACACTGTAGGGCAGAGATAGCAAAGTGAAAACAGAAGCAGCAAACATCTGAGAAGAGCATCAGGCTTCCACTTCAACTCCACAGTTTCTGGTTCTCGCTAGCTAGCTCAGATCAAGTTTGTCTCAAAGGTACCTTTGCTCCAGTGACCATTTTGCAGATAGTCCTTTAAATCTATGAGAGTAGGTGCAGCTTTAGCCCTTTCAGTGCACTATAAATTTGCACCTTTTTCTCCTCTCTAGCTGACACCAGGTACTTTTTTTTTTCTATAGGACCATTATTAGGAATTTTCCTGTAATTTTTGCACATTTAAAAAATATAAATGTACAGTAGAATTCTAGATGAAAACATCTGAGAAAGGAATCAGAGGGAATACACAGTATGCCTTTGTAAACTCCCATTTTCCTTATCAGGATTTATGAGTACTCAAGAAAAATGGGCCCAGAGTAAACACCTTTAACACTATCTTACATTTTCCTAAAACTCAACTAAGAATACATAAAACATAAGAGGTTACTTTGTATGGGAACTGGCTAGAAAATGGAAAAACAATTTGTAGAAAACTTCAAAATATTTGACATAGTGGTCTGTTTTATGAAGTTTAAAGAAGCAATGTTTGCAAAACACATATGCTATTTTAGAAATCAGTCTTTTTTCTTGCCTTTCATAATTTTCCTTTTTGGTGCTTATTCAGTTTAAATCCATAACATCCAGAAGTACTTACTTTCAACTTCCTTCTTCCACTCTCTTCTGCTTTATCTAGTTGGAAATGTTACAATTAAAAATAAATAAATAGTAGTCTTTTTTTTCCTAATCCTGAGAAATTAGAATAGTTTCAGTTCTAGAATGCAAATGCACATGAAACTAAAAATCTTAGTTTACTAAAGAGCATTTTGCAGCAGCTTTGACATGTCAGACTCTTACATGTATCATTTTGGTCCAAAAACGCCATTCAGTATTCTGTTTAGTTCTTATCCTGGTTGATTCCAAAGAGAGCTTTCTGAATAATAGTGTAAAATATTAAGTAAGAACTTCAAAATTTGGTTTGCTTGCTTTAAAGGCCTCAGTGCTGGAAAGATTGATGCATTTGCTTTATACGTGTGCACTGTAAGTAGGTCCTTAGAAGTCAGTGGGACAAATCCGTAGTTGATATTGATTGCTATTCCTCAACAAATTTCAGCAAAGTGATAACATTTATGGTAGCTGAAGATCTATTCCTCAGGGACTACACTCCATTGTAAAGTTGCATATTTAAAAGCTTTTGCCAGACTTACACCAAGTCTATTTCCTCTTTGTTTTCAGAACATTCAATCAGCTCTTTATAGTATTTCATTTCACTGCAGTGATGACAGAAGTTTCATTTCAGTGATGGAAGAAAATCCTATATTCTGTGGAAGATAAAATGTTACAAACAAAAGGCAAGTGGTAAAGCAGACCTACATACTACGTTTTACTAACATGTATATGTACATATACACACACACTTTCAGGGCATTGTTTGCTGCCTATACTGGTTTGGAATTATCTCAATTGCACCTTTGTTCTGTGAAGAGGTTTTACTCCTTTCTGCCAATTTTACTGCCACATCCAGTATCGTACATGGATTCTATGAAAACATTGCCAATGTGCTGGTTTTGGTGTGTTTTAGTTTTCTATTCCATTGAAAGATGAAATCAAGTAAAATTTTTCTTCTTTGTTGTCACATCTGACAAAGGGCTTACAGGGCAATTTATACTCTCAATTTCTGCCTGTGCAGGCTCTTCTCTTTTTTCAAGTGTTAGGCTGATTTTAGAGTATGCTGATTAGAAACTGCTGTGTGAGACTGCCCTGTGTTTTCTCTTTTCATCTCCTTGTATGCTTATGCAGAGCTAAATGGAGCTTTCCTGGTTTTTGGGCCATGCTCTCTGATGCCTTGTCCTTTACCTTTTTCTACTATTTGTCCTCTGAATTCAGTAGACAAGTAAAAATTAATATTTAGGTTAATTTTCAAAGACTTATAAGTGGACCCAGAAATATTTTGGGAGAGAAACTAAAAACTGTGAAGCTGTTTTCCAAAGTGAGTTCTTTCAAAAGATAAGATGAAGGGAAGAGTTGGTGTCAGGGAGAGCTGACAGGGAGGTTTTTGAAAAAAAAAACAACAGCAACAACAACCCAGATATCTGCGTTAATAAATATACCCAAATCTGAACTTAGATTCTTCCACAGTGGAAATTCTGACAGGTGAACTTGGGGGCAACAAGCTTCAGCTGTGTGATACAGTTGGAAAAGGATCATCAGACTTAGCCAAATCATTTTGACATGGCAGTACTTCCATAGGCAGAACACAAGTGTAAGGCTCAGGTTGTCTTTTACTGCTGATTCAGGGAGTATAATTATTTTCACACTTCTTTTCTGAAAAACTGCAAAATGATCTCGGGTAATTAGAAACAGTAGTCTTACTTGTAGACTCAGCAATATTTAAACTATAGCTACCTTCTTATCCAAAGCGTGGTTCCCAGAACCCAGAAGATGTGGCTCTAGGCCAAAACCCCTAGCCCACCCTTACTCAAGGGAGGAATTATGGTCTTTGTCTTTTGCTGAAGGAAGAATGTCTGCCTCTTGCTTCTGAGGCAGCAGCAACTCTTGAGTGCGCTTAATTCCTGGGGTTACCCTCTCTTGAGTTGGTTTTCTGGAAATTGCTCCCACCAGCTTCAAGTGCTACGTCACGTCCAGCTGCCTTCAGCCAGAAACTGATTTGATGTATGAAAATGAGGATGATAAAAATGAGGTAAACGAAGTTCCTCCGATTTTAGGGGGAGGATGTTGAATGTACCCGCCCCCTTTCACATGAAAATGTAAAAGATGAAAGTATGTATTCTTTGGAGGTATTAATCCTCAAGAAACATATCACTGCAAGAGCAGCTCCATACACGTACTCTGTGGAAACAATCTGCCACTAGCAAACCGTGCTCTTTGCTCACCAGTAAGCCGCTGTTAGTGCCGATCTTGCAGGTAGATTGTCACCCATTTGCTGAGTCGTTCCATGCAATCTCTAAATCATTGCAGGCCATCTATTTGAAAAACGTTAGTGGAGGAAGCATAATGTGCTTTCATGGTAATGTAAAATGCATTAGAATCGAACTGTATGATGCTTACCTCTCAAATTACAGAAAAGACAATGATGACCATGTGTGCAAATGCAAATTATATATAAAAATATCATAGATGAATCCCTGAGCTGTAACACTTGTTGTTCATTTCTATAAATATTAACATATGAGGATTTATTTTGACATACCACTAAGATAAGTGCTAGAACTGACAATAATAATGTATAATTTATGTCCTTCGTATTACCTTAACATCACTATGCTTACATTATTGCATAAATTAATTTAATGTTTCTGACATGCAGCAGATGATTCAAGCATTTGTTCTTTTGTCTTCTACTGGTTTCTGTTGCTGTTTTCCAAATTACAGAATATTATTATACTCTAATGTTTATTTTATGGTACATACAATTCATAAAGTCACTTTAAAGTTCTGAAAGCTTTTATTTAGCACTCAGATAAACATGTGTTGTTATATGATGCGGAAGGATCATTAAAGCTTTTGTATATTAAATAACTTTATGCTTGTGATGCAAATTGACAATAGCTGAGAAATGCAGAGCTCAGGATAAGTCAAATCTGCAGCCTGTAGTATCAGGGCACTTAGGGAATGGTATGGCTGGTACCAGGGGGAAGTGAGAATCTCTCCCAAAGGTGTATAAAAAGCTCCCATCTTTAGCAGAAAAACTGTTGGGATTTGTCACTTGGAGCCACAGTCCTGTTTATTACTCAGTCCATATTACAGGCAGTTGTGTCATCACGTGCATTTTCACATGGCCACCAAATGCAGTTGTTATGTGCCTGTTCCATCCCACCAATTACACTGTGGTTTTGTTTTGCACTTGAGGTAGTAATCTAATTGGTAGTATTAAAAAAAAAAAGTTAAAAAAGAAAAGAGGTATGGAGACTCTCTTTGCCCTATGTTTTTCACAGACACGTGAGGAACTTATATGCCTGTCTCATCTACTCAGTGTGGATTTCTTGTGTTCTTGCCCCGAAATCCAAACAGCTTTAAGCCTCACTTAAAACCAACTAGCTACTGCTGTGATTACTAAACTAATGACCATCCTTTATAATGAGTAAAAATAATTCGGTACCAGCACTAGCCATCAGTTCATTAGGTCACAGGCTTTTATGGGCTCGTTTATTGCTTTTGTTTGAATATTGAATAAATGGAACTAAGGTTAAGATGGTGTATGAGAACTGCTGAATCACGGCCTGAAACACTGATTGGTCACCTGAGGTAAGCACACAGTCAGTCACAGGTGAAGGTGATATACCTGTGTGACTGGAAGGGGTGGAGCCTGGCTCCACCTCTCCCAATCCCCATTTAAGGGCTGACCACCACCAGGGAAGGATCTCTTCTTGGAGATTCTTCCTATGTGGCATCTATGGCAAGCCTCTATCATTGTAAAGGTGAGCCACTCTCTTTTGCTAGATATCTGTGTACCATCTATATAGGCTTATTAAAATATACCACTTTCCTTACTGTTTTCATTGTGTACCATTCTTGGGGGTTATTTACCCTACAGATGGTTTGGAAGAGTCACATATATGAGTATTGCAGTAAACCCAAAGAAAATCTTACGGATGCTGGAAAGATCTAGTAAAGTCTAGGACACGTGATATTTCATTGCAGCAACTGAAGTAAAGACCTCATCTTTAGGGCAGAATCTATAGCCCTGAATTACAAATATACCTACTGATCTTTTCTGGATAGCTATTGAGAAAGTTAATTAAGAAAATCTTCAAAACAGTTATCATTTGTGCAGAGCTACAAAGTACCAAAAGAACACCAAGGAACAGGGTAAGTTTGCTGTGCTGAGAGACCACTGATAAAGCAACCTCTGATGTAAGTTTGCAGAGTCCCTCTGCTGCTGCTGAGTGTGGATCCTCTTTGGAGGTGCTGCCACTGCTGATGGTGGCTGGCCCTGAGCAAAGCGGCCTACTGGAATTTAGTTCCTGCTGGTGCAAACCAAACCAAAAAGAAAAATGGGCATTCTCATAGGATGTCAGGAATTACAGTTTCACTCTACCTTTGTATTAAAAGTTGCACTTAAATGATAGATTGTTTAGATGGTTTAAATCCCATGGGGAAAAAAAAAAAACACAACACTTTTTAAAGGCAGTGTTTTGTGCTTGTTAGAAACATCTATATCAAGGGGCACTAAAAATCAGTCTTTCAAATTAAAACAAATTTTTACATTCCTATGTTTTAACACTGAGTTGTTGTTTTCCCCATGGTAAAAGCTTAAGATGTTGGAGCTTTATGTTATCTGTGTAAGTTTCATTTACTGGAGTCCAGTCATGGCAGCGATAGAAAACATAATGTTCCTAGTCTTTAGTTGTATTTTGATGTAAATGAATCCCTAAGTTTGTCTTTTTCTCCCTTACTAACAGGAATAGTACCGTTCTTTGTTTTTTTGGAGGTGTTTTTTTTCCCCTATTGTGAGTTAGGGGCAGAGGAGTTACTAAAGAATTAAGAAGCAACTTTGTATAAACCGTAGTAGAGCAACATCTCCAGAATTTTATTAAGAGGCACAGGGGAGGCAGTTTTATTCTGTAGCATCCAACTGCTAAAGCTGTTCTCTTCCCAGAGGGGAATTACTTCTGAAAGGTGCAGTGGGCATAGCAGTCCTATCTGATACCTGATATGGCAGCAGAAATTACTTCCCACAGAGACAGACCCCAGTTTGAAAGATAACTATGGACAGGAGGCAATAATACGTGCAAAAAAAGTAAACCAGCAAAACTAGTAAGGAAGTGTAGAGGGTAGAAAAGCAACTTCAGCAGTATACCAGAAGTAGCATGCTGAAGAAGTCCTTCAGAATGAGCAGCTGGGCAGCAACCATAACTAGGTGGGGGAGCAGCAGCTGATGCCAATTGTTAGTAGTGGTGTCAGCTGTGGAACAGAGCAGAGACATAAAGCTCGGTGGAGAGCAGGTTCCACACCTGAAATGGCTGCAAGAGGGAGGGAGGCAGGCAGAGGAGCAGTTTAACTTTTTGTCCTTGCAGTAAGCTATCAGAACAGAAAAGGCAGGAGGTGTGAAGGTATTGTAAATAGGCTTCTGTGAAAAGGAAAAAGGGTGAGAGGGTTGAAGGCAGTTGTGAAAAGAAATGAAGCCGAAAGAAGTGAAGCTTTGCAATGATGGAGCTCATATATATGCTTCCTCTTCGACTGACAGAATTACTAGTTGTGGTAGTGAAAGCTGTGTGTGAGATATTTAAAGGAGTATCTTAAAAAGAGCCTTACTTCCAACTATGGGATGCTGGAAACAGTATTAGAAGAACAAGGTAACTTTTTCTGGTGGTGTTTTTTGTTGTTTGTGGCTGTAGTCAGTTTTGTCAGTTTGTGGCTGTGTAGAATTTCTGCCCCCCCCACACCCCACTCTGCCCTTTGAATTGGAAACCACTGTTGGGCTGAAACGATAACCACGCCTACACTTGAAAGTCAGTGACAGTAGAGCTCTAAAAGTCTGTAACACCACTGAAATGTCCCCAGTCTGGACGCAGCTGTACTGGCAAAACTAATTCCTGAGAGAGAAATTAGCTATGCTGGCAAAAGCTTCCTTTTGCCAGTAAAACCACATCTATGCTAGGGCTGCATGCCAGCACAGCTGTGTGGGTTGCAAATCCCATGTCCTCGCACCCCTGACTTTGAGCTAGCAGAAGTTTAGTATGAAATTTCCCTCAAAAAGTAAATAATAGAGAGATTCACTTGTGTTTATTCAAAGCTACTTGTTTTAATATAGAAAGTAAGGCAAAATCTACATAATGCTATAGCTCATTCAGTCTCCAAATAGAGCTTTTCTTACTCATGTCTCTTAGACATTGATTTTTATTTTGTGTTAAGCGCTTTAATACTAAGTTATCAAAAATGCAATCTAGTAACCTGAGACACATTACAACTTCAATACAGCACTGCCTCGTTCTGTGGTAACCCACAGTTCTTTGATAGAAACCATGATAAAGAGCTGCATTGTGCAAAACACAGTACAGCCAGCTGCAAATATTCCAGGGCTATCCAGTAGTAAATAGCATGAAATATAGAATGTGTGGAGGCTAATGCTCGCATTCATTCCTGGATGTATTTTTTTTAACTAGAAATTAGTTAAAGAAAAACGTATAAAATCTGCCTAGCATCAGCTGAAGGCATCGAGAAAGCTGAACGATTTCATCATTTATCTGCCAAACAAGAACATGGTTCAAATATAGATGTACTTTCAGGGCTCCTGAACTAGATTTGAAAGTAAACTAAAGCTCTAGATTCTTTCTTTTCTATTATGCTCTGGATTGGACCTTGCTTTGGTGGGTCAAATAATATCGGTTTTACTTCCTCGAATGAGAAAGATTCATCTCTTACTGCCATGATATTGGTTTAGGGGAAAAAACAACTTCAAAAGATGTGTCTATATAGGAAATGAAGATGCCAGCTATTTGCAAGAGGCCTGTGTAGTGAATGAGGTTGGTGGATGGCAGGTCTGTTTGTTTGCTGATGAATCTCGTTCCCTTTGCATGGAAATAAGGCTGATGTGAGAAGCTTTGGGGAGAAACAGATAAACAAATGCGATTACGTCAGGAAACCGGGTTTAACAGTCCATTTGCAAATCTATAAAGGAAGAGTGCCTTTGGCGATCCTCACTGAAGAGAGTGCTTTGTAGGTAGAATGTTCTGTTCTAAAATGTTACCTGAGTCAAATGTGATAGTCATAAGAGAACTATCTCTTGCTAGGCAGATCCTGAAGTGGTGCCAGAGGCTTGCTGGCTTTGAGGTACGCTGGGAGTTATTCATAACTCAGTGTGGGTACCTACTAGTGCTGGAATGTGCAAAGTGATTTTCTGAAACCCACACGGAATCTTCAGAAGACTGTCATATTTGATGTAGGTTTTTCATGCTATAGAGTCTATGCATAAGAAATCATAGCATACATAAATAGTGCCAAGGCTTGAGATTCCAGGCTTTTCCCAAGGAGGCTTTTCTCAGTTTTTAAGATTATCTTTTTCGGTCCTACTGCAGCCAGGAGAAGAGAGTATGAGGGATGACACTCATTGTGTTTTTGACACCAAAAATTAGTTGTTGCTGTAGTTCTGAGTGAATATCTGTGATGTTTAATTGTAGCAGTGGCATCAAAGCATTAAAATGTTTCCTGCAAAGGCTTGCCATAAGGAAAGTTTAGACTCAGATAGGTTTAAGTGGCTCCCGTCTTCTTTTCCTGGAGCTGTTAACACAAGCTAGGCCTGAATATGTCTCTGCTGAAAATCAGCATACCCATTGAAGATCTGTGAAAGATATTGGTACTGTGGCTGCTGCAAGGAATTTTGATGATTTGTTTTTCATTAACAGCGAGTAGCTAAGGAGCAGGGGCAAAACTAGGGTTTGATCTCTTAATGAAGGATCATTATTTTTATCATATGCTCAAGCTTTTGAGGCAAAAGTCATTAATTGTAAAAACAATAAACAAAAGTGATAGAGTGAGAGGGATGACAAAAATTTGTGCAGGGTGTTCAGGAATGCAGCCAAACATTCAAAGTGCCTCTAGGTGAGAACCTGTGCATCAGTGTATTCTGCTATACAGTGTAAAGTAATCTCAAGCCTCAGGTCAGCACATCTCTAAATATTTCCTTCTTTGGTGATAAAATAGTCTCTCAATGAAAGCCTGAGTTTGTAGGGGACCTTGTCATAGAGTGCTTCCGGCCCTTGATAACATTAAATAAATTAAGAATTTATCTGCCCTTCTCACTGCAGTGATGCAACCCACATGTTTGTTGTGCTTTCTGTCAGTAGAAGGGGAGGTCAAACAGTTCTTTCTTCCTGTACTGTTTTGTGTCACTGCACAAAATACATGCCAAAGAGTTCAGGATCTTGTGTTCCTGCAAGGAACTTTCCTGCACTGTGACAGAGAATGGGTTGCATCTTTGCTTTTTATTTTGCTTGTGGAAAGTACATTGAACCAGCCCCTGAATTAGAAAGTAAATGGGGTTTTGACCGTATTTTTGCATCACACAGAAAATGAGGTTTACAGGAGATCAGTGGGATAAATAACTTCCTTACTAAAAGTGGGTCAGTGTGTGGCTGTAGGCATGATGGAGCAATCTGAGCTGGCATCAATAAAAGGTCAAATGCGTGGTTATCCCTTTACTCCCCCTGGTGCAGATGTGCTCTTTGTGTTGCCTTTTTTTATTATTACCTAGAGTAAAGCAATAGCTGATGTATGGAAGTGTTCAACTGCCTTCCGTCCCCCCCCCTTTTTTTTCTATGAAATAAATTATGGTTGTCAGCTACTGAAGTTGCTCAGTATCATTTCAGGCTAAATGACAACTTCTATGGCCAGCCTGTGGTTTCTGGTCACAAGCACTGAACTGAGTACTCAGAGTGGCTGCGCTGTACCCATGGCATGGGTGTGATTCTTGCTCTGCCCAACTTGCTCCTGTAGGTTAGGAGGGGAAAGGTGAGAGTATAGCTCCTTGGGCTCTCTGCCCAGTGTGCCAGGAAGATACCTTTTCTGAAGTGTTGGATAACAGCTTTGGGTGAAGGCATTTGAATTGTCTCTGACTTTTCCAATACTTTTTGTCCTAAAATCAATATATGAGGAAGATTCTCTGCTTTGTTTATGATCACATAAAGAAAAACACAAAGAAAAAGGCTGCCTCTTCTGGATGGAGGGGTGGAGAGAGCATAGGCAGACTTTGTTTTGTGGAAGCTCTAGTACAGAGTTGGTCTCTTCGTGAGAAGATGTGATATGAGAGGAGTAATTTTTGAATGGCAAAAATATTCACTAACTGCAGCTAATGAAAATTTGAGTCTTCAAGTCAGGTGACTCGAATCTGAGGTCTGCTCTGACTTCAGAGGGAGAGATGTTTGAGGATCAATGGCTAGGTGTCAGTCTTTAATTCTTTTTCTTTATTTCTTTGGCCATCCTTCATGGAATAGTCCTAGTTTTTAATACATATACTCCCATCTCTCACTGAGGAAGTAGGTTTGGAAAGCTGCTTACGTTGGCACTAAGACCTGTGGCTAGATAGGTGGGGTGTTTTCGGCTATCTTTTCAGCATATCTCTGGCAACTCAAAGCAGCAGTCAGTGGCATGCTCTCTCTCCTTCCTAGCAAAGAAGGACCTGATCTGCAGGAGCAAAGGGCTTGCTGTTTGCCTTTGTAAGCACAGGACTCCCCACTGCTGTGGTTTTCCTGAGCTCTGGTGTAGAGTGCAGCAGTGGAGTGCTTGTTGCTGTGTGTGATTTGAGGTTGGTGTCAGGCTAGAAGTCTTCCAGAACTTGGTAGGAGTGAGAAACTCTTGGAAAGAAGATTCACTCATGTGGAAATCATCCTAAAGGGAAGGTAAAGAATTGTGGAAAAAATTAGGTGGATCCCCAGTGAGATAGTGTATGGTAAAGAGGAAGGTAGGCAGTACAGAGAGTGAGGAGAAAAATAGTGTATGGGAAGTGATAAATGTGAAAAAAGAACAACAACAAAAAGGTCAACTTGCTTGGCTGTAATGAGCTGAGAAATCTGGAGGGAAAGAAGAATGAAGCTAGTTTCAAAATGCAAACGTAACATTTGATTAGTCAGTTGGAGCTGCAAGATGAATTCATTTCTCACAGGTAACCACCTCACTGACTGAACCACAGCTCAAACCTTGTCTCAGCTGGTGCAAGTTACAGCCCTTTAGAATAGGCATGTATTGCATGTAGTAACCTGTAAAAGAAGAATATCCTTAAGTAGGATGCAGGAAAATGATTTGACTCTGCAGGAATAGTCTTCTTTAATGGAAGTTTTGCACTAGACTTTCAAAAAGAGATGGAAGGAGGCCTTGGAGCAATTGAATAATTTTAAATATTAAGGGCGTAAATTTGATAAAGCCTTAAACCATGCAGGAGGCTTAATTTTTCCACATTTACAAATGGATTGTGCATTGGCTTATAAAGTTCAACTTTGTTTCTGATTTCTTAAAATTGAGTTTACTTTCTAATAAGTTTTTTGATTCCCTACCATTTAGCTTTCTGCATTATAAGCAGGAAATGCAATAAAGAGATAAAGTGAAGCACTCTGCTTCGTGTGCTTCTTTGAAACCTTGACCGTGCATGAACATCCTCATTTCTTTGCAATGATTTTTCAGTGGCTACTTAGAGAGAAAAATGTGTAATCAGCCACTGGTAATTTTAATTGAGAGAATTTCTCAAAATGAAAAATGGTGCAAGGCTGACAATTATAGCTGAAATTTGTTCACAAACCTTAGCATTGGCCCAAAATTGCTATGCAGATATAAGAATTGCTGGAATGTAGCGGGCTGGAGGAAATATATCGTGTGTATAATGCGGTGTACTTCCTTTGACAATTGCCAGAATTGGAGATAACAATCCTACTTCTGCAACTCCTCTGTGGTAGGAAATGTCCTCCAAAACCACTCTGAAAACTGACTTGACTATAAACAGAACTAATAGCCCCACAATATTTTTGTGTCGGTGACTATAATTGTTCTTGTTGATGCAAAAGTGGTGTCTGTTTTTGCTTATGTTAAGCTATTTAATAATTTGGATACTAGCAGCAATCACGAGTTTCATATGTACACGCATTCAGTGGAGTGCTTGCATAAGTTTACAAAATGGAAATGGGTACTTTTTCCTCTAGTAGGTCACTGTTAACTGGAATTTACCAGTAATTGTTAAGAAAATTGTTCAATTGGTTTTGAGTTGTTAATAGTTATTGCTAAGAAACAACCTCAACATGAGTGCAGGAAGGAAAGGGTAGATAAGGGAGAAGTTGAACAGAAATGGATTATATAGACAAAATAGAGGAGCAAGCTGAAGAGCAATGAACTTTCAAGAACAGTTGGTATGAAGTGGGCTTGAGCAGTTCTAGGTTGAAAATTAGGTTTAACTATTGGAGTAGTGAGAAACTAAACAGCCTTCTGTGAGCTTGTGGACCAAAATTAACATCTCCAAAATGGAGACTTACCAGCTTAAGACAGGCCTAATAGGAAATGTGCGACTACGAGGCCAGAAGCTTGTAGTCCAGATTGTGTTCTCAGATTCCATCTCTGCAGGAGTCCTGTGTGTGCAGTTGTGCTATGTATAGATTGGAAATGAATGTAAAGTGACCATTAGGTTAAATAAATACACAATGTTGGGGTTTAATAGTGTAGTAGACAGTTAAGCCAGGTTATATGCTGCATGAAACCGACAATAAAAAATATACCAACCCACCCTCCCAAAAAAAAAAAAACAACCCCAAACATCCCTTGGCATATTTATTTTCAAAAATATACTATAAATAATAAATGTCACAGTAATCACTATGAGGCTAGAGCTCATCTTGCATTCAGAAAGTGGAAATCTCCTTTACTAAGTACTTCTGTTTTTTCTTATCAGCAGTTATTATTTTATATGCAGTCACGTTATAACACTAGACAGTAAAAGTAGTGGTTAAGCAGATATGATTTATTTTTATAAAACCTTTTCATGTGAGACCCAGTCCTCACCTCTACTGAAAACAGGCGGAGTGATGCAAGCAGAATTTGCATTAAGGTTATTGCAGTTCAGCCTAGAAAGTTGCTAGCACTCCATTTTTAGTCTTTGTGTAGACCCACGTGTAAAAATTACACGTTTCGTAATAATGATAGAGAGTTTGCTCACAAGCTTATTGATTCATCAGTCCATGTGTTCCGACCAGTATATTATGCACAGTAAATCAGGAAACTCATGAAAAATAAAAAGTAATGCTATCATATTAGAGAATTTGCTCTCTTTGGCGATACATATATAATGCCAGTTCCAATAATCAACTAGAGTTTTCCCTGTACTTTCAGAAGCCTGCAGGCTAAATGGAAGAGAATGCCGTGGGCATTATGGTCTTGATTATATGGTATATCCATTTTCATATCCTGTATGTCTGACCATAGCCTCTGGGCATCTGTAACAGAGGAGCAGGTTTACTAACTCATGCATTTGTTACTTGTACATATAGCTGCACTTTGTAATGGTTCCGTCTGCTTCTGCTCTTAAAGTTGTTCTGAGAATTATTTTGTATAGGTTGCTAAGTTGGCTAATTTTGTTCTGGCTATTAGGTTTTACAGGAACAGTTCCTCATTAGATCCCAGCTATTCTTTTCCGAGGTTGCTGTGCTTTCTATTTTCATCCCTACTTTCATGCCTGTTCAGAGTCCCCGTGGGCACCAGGAAGCTTCCAGTAGCTTAAGTCACTTGGAACAATATTTCAGTGTTAAGTTTGTATGAGGAGTATGTAGGATGTCATGCAGTTAACAACAAAAGTGTAAGAGAGGAGGAAGAGGTACGCTATTTGTATTCTACTGTATCAGTTTTATGCAAAATTGTCTTGATTTTCATTCTAAAGTCAATATTTTTATTGCTGTAGGGGGAGCAAGAAAAAAGTGAAAATAGAAATGTATTTCCACTTCAATGCCTTAGTTCTAGTTTCCAGACTCTAGATATTTCAATTTACTAACATAAAAATACTTTCATCCAAGTGCAAGAAGAGATGTTTTTCCTTGACTTTTCTGGAGCTAGTAACTGATGTTGCTAGTAGGAGCTAACCAGACAGGTCTCAAACTCAGAATAAGCAAGCTGAGCTGTCATTGTGCGATGGCTTGCTTTTCCATCTTCAAAATACTTATTTCTTGTTTTCTGCATCTTGTCCCTGAAATAGTTCTCATTCTTTACAGTATTTTTTTCCCCAAAGCGTTGTGTAGCCCAGCTATTGTCAGTCTCTCCAATATATGCATAGCAAGCTCTTCTTTTGAGTAATGACTAGATGAATTTTCATTGAAGGTTCTGTTCTGAAAAGTCAGTGCCTTAATTCTTTACAAAAATATATTTAAACACTTTTTTTCTTTATTAAGAGTCCATTCCAATGCTTCACCACCCTCTCCCTATAAAAACTCATCCTGATATCCAATCAAAAACTTCCACAATGCATCTCGATATGTTTCCACACATCTTGTCAGTTGTCCTCTGAGAAAAGAGACTTGGGGCTATTGGACCTGCCTGGCTTTATCTAGTTTGGTGTGCTGCTGTCCTGCACAGAAGCAGGATGTGTTATCTCTTTGCACAAATTGAAGGTGCAGTTCTCTTTCCTTCTGTCTGTTTTTTTCAGAAGAGTAACTTTCTCTGATTGTGCAATGGTGATGTTGCATTGTGTGCTCATCCAAAGGTGACTTGATTCCTTTTAAAAAGACTGTTAGCCTGAAATCTTAGTTCTTGACAGTCCTGGTGCCTATCATGCCACTCACCTAGCCAGTTCAAGCAGAGAACCTGAGTAGGACAGGGCATGAGGCACGCTTCTTTTGCCCTGGAGAAAACTGTTGGCTGGTGGTTATCTAACCTATCTTCCTGGTTTAGCTACAAAAATGTGAAGAATTGAGCTGAAAATCATGAAAGACTACGGGTAAGGGTGAGAGATGTAAAAGCCCTAAGAGAGTTCCATGGCAGTACTTAAGATCTTCTATGTGTGTACAGGTGAAGTTATTTTGGAGACAACGTATGCAAAGAAAAAGGGTTCATAGTTTCTAAAGGTATTTTCTCTATGTGTTCTTACCCCACTTTGTAAAAAAACAAAACAGCAACAACAAAAATGTAAGGGGGAGACAAACTGCATAGCTCAAGGTTGGCCAGGAAGCATACCATAAAGCAGAAAATGGAGCTTGAAGCTTTTATGTCCAAGTCAGCATTCTATGTAAGGACCAGTTTTAAGAGGCGTATGTCCTGAATGCTCTAGTATTAATAGTGATTAACATTATGGCTCGTAGCCTTATTTCACTGTTACAGCATAGGACTCACTCTTCTTATGTAGAAGTGACCTGGATTTCTGTCAGCTGTAGTAAAACACTGTTGCAGTGAAGGGCTGTGAAGTGGGGGGAGGGAGTATGAGTCTAAAAATAAGAAATATGTACAGTACATAATTCTAACAATGTTATCTGAAAGACTGTAAAAATAGACTCAATTAGATATTGTCAGAGCTTTTTTCTCCATGCAGCTGCCTAACTAAATATGACAATTTTTCAACAATATAAAAGTTCCAACACAATGCATGATACATTGTACTGAATTCATTAACACTTTGCTACCTTAAACATCATTGTAAAGAGGGAAAATAATGCAAGGGAAGCTTGTCATTTTTTGTTGTTGCTCCTTTTGTTTCTGTGACATGTTTGGAATTGCATGCCTGCGAGAGTTTTGTGATCTAAATTTAATGATCCTAAAAGGGATTTAGTAAGATATTGTTCTTCTCTCCTGCAGACATCCCTAGGCTGAGTGCAACATGAAAACTGTGACTCAATTATACAGAAAAAAATGTAATTTATCTTTAAAATATGGAGCTTTTTCGTGCAATATCCCCACAAGTATGTAGAGCAACCCGAGCACAGCTGGCCATGCTTTGTACCTACTCTATAAGAATGATTTTGGGGGATATGACCCATTCTGACACCTAGATTGGCCGAAGGAAGATTTCATGTATCCTTTATAAGAGTTAAGGCTAAAGACTGGGAAAACATATTGGGTATTGGACACTGAAATTATGAATCATTTATTTTCGTCTTTTGTCTGAATTTAGGGCAGCATGTACTTTGGGCAAATGATCTGGAAGTATTGCATTTGTATTTTGGCAACACCTAACCAGGTCTGTTCTGCTATGCACGTTTACCTTTAGCTCTTGGAATCAGGAATGATCTATCCTGTGTGCAGGAAAGCTGATTGCAGTGTTGCTGTGATTAATTAAAAAGGATATACCAAGGGACAGTAATTACTTTGGGTGAGTTTAGACTATAGTCCTCTTCCTTCCTAAGAAGGAATTCACAGCTGTGTAGATCTGCTTCTCCTGTTGCTGTCTTTTGTGGCTTCCATCAGATGCCACTCACTGCTTCCCAGGACTCTGCAGGTCCATCTGGGAAGTGATAGAAATGAAGGAGACTAGTTTGACATGGAATCTGTGTTGGCCTGTGTGTGTATATATATATGTGTATATAGATTCATTGTATGTAGAACGTATTATCTGTTATTTCAGGATGAAAACACGAGACAATATTTATTAGGGAAACATTTTACAACAATTAAAATCATTGTTGCACTTATCTACACTTATTTTTTAAAGTTTTTGTAGACTAAAAATAAATCTAGCCAGCTGAAAAATCCCAAATAACCTCATGGAAGTTTTACAATAGTTTCAATTGAATTTTTCATCCCATATGGGTTTTTCCAGTTGTGTTCATGGTCTGACAGGCTTCAGTGTTTTTGCATCTGATCTTCTAAGTTTCTTAGAATTGAGGTTGAAATAGTCTTCCAAGATCTTCTGTTTCAGCCATCTGGGTTCTGAGGGTACTCCTAGAGTGGATGTCTCTTCTCTACCATTGCTCTGGGACCATACCATACCACTGAATCCTGCTTACTGAGTATCTTGTCTGGGATGGCAGTCTGTCTTTGGTAGTACTGCTGATAATTCATTGGTAGTACTGAGGTTCACACTAGTAGGTTTTGACAGCAATCTTCAGAGAGTTAAACTAGCAATGCAACTGAAAACTATCTGCTGCTAATTTGTGTGAATTGCATGTAGCTGCTTTTGGTTTGGAAATATGGCATTTATTGATCCTTTCTTCAAGGTTACAAAGCCTGATACCATAAAGGTCAGCAGAAATAAATATATAAATAATCAGGTCTATTTACTTCATGAATTTCACTTTATGATCCGATGGGCCACGCTGTTCTAAATCCTGCTGAGGTTATGTAAGGTTCTCTCTTCTGCTTTTCATTGCATTGCTATGGGCTTCTAAACAGCTGAAGGATTTCTGTTCCAGGGAGGTTTGGCTTTGGGTGGTGAATTGGTCCCTCATCTTAGTTACAAAAGTGTCCTTTTTTTAGAGCTCTTCAAGATCCTTTCAGATGAAAGATGCTAATAAATGTAAGATAATGGGTACATGCAAGAATGTCGTCATTAATAAATATTGATGGGAAAAAAAAAGAAAAAAGCCCTCTGTGAACGATGTAAAATAACACCAATGAGTATTTAATCTGCTTTTTTAATTGAATTTTCAGCTTAAAGAGGGGAACTTTTCTTCTTGTTTGAAAATTGAAATAGAAAAATGAATATTGAAATGTATTGGCTTGGGATTTTCAACGCAGTTTAAATAACTAATTAAGAAAAAGTTGCAGGGAGGAAAAACATTAAAATATGCAATAATTTATTTTTAATAAGTGTAAAACAGATTATTTTAATTACCACATTTTTAAAAATACAGGGTAAATAAAATGCCTTAAATTGTCATTCATAGAGATTTGGAATTGAAGTGTAGAGATTAAAGCTTTTTATCAGTAGATACAGACAAAAGGCTTAATGAATAACGAACGCAGAAATTAGCTGAAATGACAGAACTCCCTGCACTACATATTGAATTCTTCTTTTCCCATGCTCATTGGCTTTTCTCATTACTTTGGTGTTGCTTCTTACAATAAGCTGTTAGACAGGTGAGGTTTTGTGGTTATTTTTTGTATCACGATTTACTTTTTCTAAAGCTTTAAAGCCACTTTTAAGTACACCTCATGGCATTTAGAATAACAGCTACCTGGTTCACCCCTTCTGCGGCGTGCTGGCCAGAGGGTAAATCCTGGTTCATGCAGCTTTTTTACACTTGATTTCCAGTCAGCCAGATTTCCACTGTAATCTCTGTAAGCAGTGTTGCCAAAATCACCTAACGCCAGTCAAGCTTTGGCAAAGGCTGTGCATCCTGGCTGGAGTGACATTTTTTTATATTGCTACATAAATTTTGGATTCAAATGCTCCCATTTTAATCCCACAACTTTTCCAGAGGGTTTTGAGGAGCCATCCTGCTGTCAGTCAGTCTATGAACTCCGTTCTCTGAACCACAGTGGCTCTTGGTGTGCTGTACAGTGCAGTGAATATTTCTCCCCTTTGGTGTAACAAATGCAATGCAGAAATAAAGCGCGGTTGAGCAGTACTTGCTGAGTTATGTTGAATGAAGGCGATAGGATTCCTTTTCTGTATAAGCACGTGCTTTTTGATGCGTAGCTCAAAAATAACGGAGTGCGTGTCGTTTAGATATTCACTTCATGTTTATCCAAAAAGCAGAATCTGACCCCAAAGTGCTGTATTTGTCCTAGTTGTTATAAGGCTGTATGCTCACTGCGTAAATGAATAATTGTCCTTTAGAGACCTGTGCTTTAGTTCAGTCTGTTAGGACTGCTGAGCCAACAAGCACAGAAAGTGCTGTACTTTGGCATCATCCCAAAAAGTTAGAGGTCGTGAGCCAGAAACCCCAGGAAAGCCTTTCAGCTTTCCCGTCAGCCCAGTGTGCTGGAGTTCAGAGCTAGTGATCTCACCTGGAACTGCAGAGCAGGAGGATGCAGAGCCGGCAGGGTGAGGGCAGCTGTTTCCAGAGGAAGATGTTTAAAAGGGCTCCAACTCTTCCAACCAGCAGGCAAGTTGTCCCACTACCAAGCAGGAAAATAAGTCATCGTTTGCTTCTAGCTTTCACGAGAAATATTTGTTCTCCGCTTAGCTTGTTCTCTCTGATGCATCCGATTTCCCCCTGAGAGGATCAGGAAAATGTTACACTGAGAAACCTCTGTCTGTGATACAGAATAGTTCTGTTGGTCTCCTTCTCGTTTTAACACTTCAGATCTCATTTGACATGAGGGAAAAACGATCTGTGGGGTTACTGGCAGTTTTGCTAGTTTATGAGGAAACTTCAGGGATGGGAGAATTTGGCCCAGAGGTAGCTGAAAACATTCAGGCTCTGCCAGGATTTAATTCCTTGTGAACTCTGAACTGGAATGGATATAACATACGTGCTACTGTTTCTCCATAATTTAGCATCCCTTTTTCCTGGCTTTTATTTTTATTTTTTATATTTCCATCGGTTTCTGTTAAACCCTGCTGAATGTTTCACCCTTTATAATTCGGATCTCTGCAAGGGAGAGACTCGTGCTGTTTTTTTCTTTTACAAGCCTCTTAAGATTCCAGCTAAAAGGTACTGGAGATTTGCCTTCGCTTGCGTTAGTAATGTTGCTTTTTCTGGATCCAAGGGCCTCCAGTTCAAATCCCCCCCAGTAGAGTTAGATTCCTCACAAAGTAAAAAGGCACTCCTCAGATTAAAGAAGCTGACTGAACGCTGCTGTGTAGACCACTAATGTGCTACAAGGGTACTCAGTTCTTTAGCAAGGATTGCTGTGTGCTGCTGGGGGACTTCTCAGGCACTGTTACTTAGGAAATACGTGGTACTACACCAGCTCTGGGACTTGTAGATTTGCATTCACTCTGCAGCTTCATTAACAATTTTAACTGGGGCATATTTAGACTACTCAAGCTATTTCTATAGGGTTGATTTTTGTGCGTTGTCCTCAGAAAACAGTTTATCCTTGTGAAAACAACATAAATTTGATTATTATATTTATTGTTGCAACGTTTGCTGCTCATTTTCTTCTGAAGCCATAGAATTTCTGGCAAATAATTACTTCGGAGCTAAAATCCACTATCACGTGAACAGATTCTCTCTCTTGCATTCTCTCAGTGAATTCTGTGAGCCTCTGTCATTAGCATGGTTATTGCCTAGAGAATTAAGTAAAGGGAGGAAGGATGTCTTAGTGCGTCTGCAAGATGCTTCAGACTTGTCACCTGATCCAGGGAAAATTTAGAAATCCCTGTGTGCCTTCATCCTATTTATAAAGTGCATGCAGTGATATCTCCTCACCTCTGGAGTGTTTTGCATGCCTTAATTTGTTGAAGGATTTTGAATCTCTCCTATGGAAGCTTTTACACAAATGAAAGTGCTACTCTCATGACTGCAGGTGTCCTCCGTTGTGGAATGTGATGCAGAATCCTACTTCTTATATGGAGCTGTTCTCCAGAATATGTGATTTTTGTTTTTGGTGTTGAACTACTAGAAAGGAAAAAAAGTGTAAATATTTCTTTTCCTAACACTCAAACATCCAGGGCAATATCTCTGAAAATTGGCAAGTGATTATGAGACCTAAAGTTTGCAGGTTTTGTCATAAGTAACAGTTGATAATTATCATAGGGAATGTGTAATATGCATTTCTTTGCATTCATTTTTTTTCAAGAATATCCTATAGTTAACTCAGTAAGTACTTAGCTCCCAGAAGTACATAGGAATAATGAACCTATACACGTAATCAAGTCAACTTCACATGTTATTCCCTTCCACTATATTTTATCTAGGCTGCTCTGAAAGTAATGCCTCCTGTGTATTTTCATGGAAAATACAACAGGTAAAAAGAGCACAATAACTCTGTTTGAAAGATCAAATTCTCAGCTTAAAAAGAAAGTATTTTTTGCGTGGTCTTCATCATTAGCTGTATGTTTTCACTAGTGATGAACAAAAGCCTTCACAGGCACCAAACCTGGACTGTATGGTGGGTGTTGTAGGGCAGCCCAGCCAGGATTGGCAGCATGCTCCATGGTCCCAAATCTGCTTTGGGACCTAGTGTTACAGTGTTTCAAGGGAAAAGTTGTTTTCTTCTGTCATGGAAGTTTGAGCCTTAAGCTTAGTCAGCGTCATGATGTCGTGGTCAGAGTTATTGGTTTGTTCCATTTCCAGGAAATCTAGAAGGATCACCTCTTTCCCATTCTAAAAGATGGTACACATCACTTTACCCACAGTGGGCTGTGTCTTAAACTTCTTCAGTAGGGAGTTCACGTGTTACTCCAGACTCTTTTGTCACCATGTGTTGTCACCAGTAATGATACAATTCAGGGAAGTATCACCTTCAACTTTTTATTGGTTCAATAGATCCTGAAGTACTTGCATACAATGTTCTTCCTGCTCCTATGTGAGCATTCATGGGACCCACCTGACACAAACTTTGTGATGTTCCAGTGTTGCCACCCTTATTCTGAATGCATTGAGGCTAATATATGGATCAGTACACAGTTCCTGGATCATAATCCGCCAATTTGTGCAGGCAAGCTGATGGAGATGCTCTTCTATCACACCATGAAATGCTGCACATGGCCATCCACAACACAGCTTGTCTTTCATGTTGCTGTTGTCACTGCTGAAACGCACCACCTGCTACGTTACAGTGCTAACATCCACTTTTTGTTCTCTGTAAATGTTCAGTGAATGAATGTCTATTTTTTCCTCATGGAGAAATTCTGTTGTACGCCTTTGCTTCATATACCCTTCCATGTCAGATACCATTTTGTCAGACTACCACTCAGTTGTCACCTATTTTACAGCAACAAAATGTAATGGAATGTTGGTGGGAAAAGTTCAGCCTCTGCTGTCATACCACCACCATCTGCCTCTGACATTGTGGGCCAATGTAATAAAACAGGAGGCATTACTTTCAGAGCAGTTCTTGTATGCCAGAGAGCCACAGCTTATCTACAATGAAAGAAACTTGCTTAGAATTTGTATGATGTTGGCATTTAAGACCAAGTTAGTCCCATGAAATGCTCTGTTCCCTCCATGTTTCTGTGGAGTACTGTTGGCGCTGCATGTTTGTACCACTTGCAATCCATAATCCTAATTTTCACATATTTGTTTAATTATTTGGTTCCATGCAGTGTCTGTGGTAGGCAATCTGTGAAAAAAAAATATGCCTCACCAATCCATCCTTTTTTAAACTGATTCTGTGCACACTTGGAGAACAACAACAAAAAAGCTAATCCAAATGTTGTTTCCTTTCTAGTGCTGCATTCAGTGAATAACAAGAAATGATTATGGCACTTGATAAAGATAATAAGCCTTCACATGGAAAGCAACAAAGAGGAGACAGTGTGCCAAAGTGTGAGACAGCTTAGAGTTGAATAGCAATGAAAAATGGGTTGCAAAACCAACTTGCTTCTCGTCAGTTTTCAGAGGGAAAAAAAAAACAAAGTTGTTTCCAAGGGTTCTTCAGTAAGCACTCCAGCCTTCCCAATGCTGTGCATTCTGTGGTAATTCTGCATGCTCTAATTTTAACTTGTAGTCTCATGGGCTGAGACTGGAGAGGGCTCTGATAGAAAATGGCTCTTGTTGAACAAGGTAGTCACAGTCACCAGACTTTGCTTCTTTCTTCAGGCCAACTTTCCTGTCCCTGCAGATCGTAATTTCTGTTGTTCAGATTGAGGAACAGAGGAACCACTGGAATTGGAGGAGCGTGTTTATCTTAATTCTCCACAGCGTGTGTCATGGACTAAATGAGGTTTGAATAACATTTGCGATAGCTAAGAAATCAATAAAGGATTTTCTTCCTTTCCTACTTTGAATCCAGTCATTGTCTTTCCATACTTTCTGGAAGTGAATTGACTTTGTCCTCTGCTCTGTAGTTATGCACTGTAAGTGAAGTTCTGCTCACAGAACTTACTCCTTACCTGTTTGGAAGCTCTTTGTAAGAGACACGGTCGTTTAATGCTCTTTTGTACAATGAATAGAGCATCCACTAACAAACTACATTGATTTGCCATGGATTTTGGGCAGCAATCATATTTGTTAAGCCAGTTTCAGAGCGTATAGTTTATCAGAGAATACCTGTTTATTATTCTTGACAAAACATTCACTAGTAATTCTTTTTTCTGTGTTTAAGTGTTGATAAATAATTTTCCTCGTGCACCAGGCGCTGCAATCTGCATTTCTAATGACTGCCATTGGGTGGTGCCAGGCAATCAGTATATACAGTGCCAGACAATGGTTTCTTTTTGTACGTATCAAAAATCAAACGAGCTTTAAAATCGCATCACAAATAATTTACAGAGCAAATAAACTAAGCAGTCAATGCAGAGTTACTCTGATGCTTTTTTATATTTACCATAAAGGAAGGCTCTGTCTGACATGTGCTTTATGTGTGCATATGTGTATGTTTGTGTATAGATGTGCATGTAAAGTTTGACCTGAAATATGTTTTTGCCCTGAGGATACTGATGCCTTGTTTTTGATCACACTGCACTAATGTGGCTCAATTAGTTGCTTTCTTAGCATCTCTGCTAATGCTCAAGCTTTTCTTACTTGTGTATTTATTACAAACCTGATGCAAAATGTTAAAGCTGACTGGAGACAGATGACAGATTTCCAACTTTGGAAAAACAGTATCTATTTAATGTATGGTTAAGGGAAACTATTTTACCAACTGAAGTCAGTTAACAATTAAGTGCCCAATGAGAGTAAGGAAATGTTAATATTTTAACATAATGTTTTGAATATTTCCAACCTCTCTGGTACAAAATCTATATTATGTTAATGATACAGATGTACCAGTTTATTCTCTGAGCTCACTTAGTTTCTAAAATAATTCTTTTGTAAGAACCATAAGGGGAAAAAAAAAATTGGACTGTGGTTGAAATTGAGAAGATACAGTGTTTACTGAGTATTGTTTGAATAGCCTACTCTGTATAAGATGAAGTTATAATAGATGGGAGTAAAAAAGTATTAAAAATAATTGGCAAGTAATTATGTCAACAGTCTAAAAATGTTTGATTTTACATTTCTTTATACATCCATTTTTTAATAAAAGGGTTGGATGTTTCTGTTTATTAAACCGTGTCTTGGGGGGGGGGGCAATTAACATTCAAAGCTCATTTGGTCTTGAACACCTTTAGTTAATGTATGGAATGAAATGCAGTGTGTGGGCTTGCAACTAAATAAGCTAAAATTAAAAATGACTTGTTTAACTTACATGGATTTGTATATCTTGTGAGCTACTTGGAGCAAAACAGTTTCTTCTGAAAAACTCAGTTTAGCCTTTCACGTGATGCCGTTCTTCTATTTTCCCAGGTGCTGGTAACTTTAAAGCTTTTTCTATTTTTTTATTTTTAGTTAAAAAATACAATCAGTTTTAAAATAATCTGGTGAATGAGTTGAATAATTTTGAAACAGAGTAAGTTTGGAAGATTGGTGTAAATAACCAGTGAGAGCCCAAAAGCAAATCCCTCGCAATTCAGATTTTTTTACTGTGTTGATTTCCCCTCAGTGAGTGGAAGTAAGACCCATTGTGTCGAAAATGATGTCGTGAGTGACGTTTTGAGGCTAAAAGCCTCTAAAATATTTGTAACAATTTATACAGTGATTACCCTGTCTAGACCTTTTACTCTTTGCTAGACTTTCATTTAAATGCTGGACATTTTTCAGATCATAAATCAGTGGCAAATGTGTATATTTGGGCGCTCTGAAGTTTTACTTTGAGAATATTTTCTTAAAGCATTCCAAAACACTGAAATCCAGGGACGGCAACAGAAAGAAAACAAATCGAAGGCAAAACCAAAAAATATTTATCAAGCATTTTGTGTCTAATCCTTGAACTCCGAACTAACAGCAGCAGTGATGAGTGTAGCTGATTGTGTCTAATGCTTTTTGTGAAGACAAATCTGATTGACGTTTCCTCTAAATTTCGATTCCTCATAACAAATATTTCCTCTATCTGTAAGTGCTTTTTGAAGATGCTTCCTTTAAAACAATGTAACAGTCATTTGCAGCTTTTATGGCAGCTAAATGCGTGCTGCTATGCCGGCTTGGTTCTACTGACATTTTAACATTGTTAATAATCACCGGCCATTTATGTGTGCTCTGTAAAGGCATAATGTGCTTTTATATAAAACACTGTTATGAGGGCTCATTATCTTGTGAGGCAGCAGTTATAAAGAAAATTAAACAATTGCAAACTTGCTTTGCCAAGTGTTTTTTAAATAAATTTAACCAGGCCGATTCCCAGCTCCTACCTGATTCTGCAGGGTTATATATCAAAGCCGTTTGAGAGTTGCATGCATAAATTCCTTCGTGCAATCATGAGAGCTCTGCACAGTGCTCTTCACAGTGCTCTCCTAAAACTGATCAGGAGATGCTTGTTGTACAGGCAAGGTACTAGAGGGCCATGAAATAAGTGGAAACCTTTGAAACCGAGTCTAGAGTGACATCAGTGGTTAAATGGAGTTTACAAAAGACCGTTTACTTACCAGTAGCTACTGAAGTGTACTGAACTGCAAATCTATAAGCTACTTCTGCTGTTTTACTAAACACTCAAAACATTGGATGTCTATGATTTCATCATCTAAAATTACACGATGTATTTGCACTTCTCAAGCTAAGAAAATGTTGAGATTGTAAATATGGACTATTCAGTTATTTACGGACTGCAACTCATTTTCATAATGTAAAATAATTCAGTAAAACTTTCAACTTTTCCAGTGCATCCACATAAAATGATTTGAGCAATAATTTCTTCAGTATTAAAGTAACTCAATGACCAGAAGGCTGTGTAGGTTTCTTCACATTCCCTGCATTTTAGCAGAGTTACTCTAGCTGAGCATCTGGCCATTTGAAATTACTTTGAAAACGTCTGTTGCTGAGCACCTTTTTAATGTAGTGTAATTTTGTCCCTTCTGCTAGGATTCCACTTATGTCCTTGTGGGACTGTGTTCCACTGCTGCTGTGTTTTTATTTTTATTTTTTGATGTAGCACTTAAAAGCATATTGTTCCTGTAGAACATAGGAAACCAATTTTTTTTTTCCTGCATGTTTAATATTGAAAGCTACCAAGGCATGGAACAATTCAGAGAGGCTCAGTTTCAAATTACTTTTCTTCATTAAAAAATAAAATAAAATAACCAGAAGGGTCTAGCATATTATGTCACTGAGTCACACAGTAAGAGGGGCCATCAAAGAATGGTGGGAATTATCACAGCAGCTTGCTTCTTGTTAGAAGCATTTACCTCATGACCCTTTCATTTGCCTACTGCCACTTTAGTTTAAGAGTGACAACACTGTATAGCACTCTGCACTTTTTTCCTCCCTTTCCCTTAGCACCAGATGCCTTTGTAGAGCAGGCTGGTGAGGCAGTGAACAAAACCTTGTGGGATAAGTCTGACACTGGAAGTTAATGATTATCAGTCGAAACAAAACACTTGTTTACATGTTGTAGTCATTAGAGGTTCCAGTCAGTCATACCTCGGCTGGGATTCCTGCCAAATGTTTTGAGGGTTCTTTCACAAGCTGTGCAGTTTTGTAAATACAAAAGCACTCTTATTAAGCCTTTTTAGTATTAGACTGTGCAATTAAGATTACGGGTAATTAGATTCCTTTATTTGGAGTAGAATGGTCCAAGATACACACACAACTTTTCCTAGCCACAGGATACCATCAGATCTTTATTTGGGTGTTCCATTACAGATCAATGACTAAAAGAAACTCTTTTGTATTGTGCACATTTTTTCTTTATTAAAAATTGCAATCAAAACTTTGGGCAGTATGGATTTTTCTTCACCTTACTGTCAGCAACTCTGTTGCAGCCATAAAACTTTCTTTTTTGATTAGCGTGTCTCAATTTGCTGGAAACACTTTGCTTACATCTCCTTTAGCATTGCTGGCTTTTCATTTCAGCCTCATTACAGCTAGGATTAAGGAGGTGATTTGACTATGAAGGAATTTAGGAAAATTTCCAGTAAGCTGAGGATGATTTTAAGTTAACTGCAGGATAACAGAGTTGTAGAAATGAATGTTTCTGTTAACACCTGTGTATTAGTCCATACCTGAATAGATATAGGATTCCTTTGGTATTTCAAGTTGGTATGTAATAGCTCAAGACCAACCATTTTCTTGTAAACACTTTAAGCATGTGAAGATGCCTCTAATACAAATAATCTTGTGAGCTGCTGAGTCTGTTACATGTACTTTTCTGCTTTGACAGAATTCTGTGTTGAGCACGATGGTAAATTATTTAAGGTTTGGGACGCCATTTTTTGTAACTGTGAATTGTAAGACAACTGAATCATCCATACATATTTTATCTCTATTTTTTTTCTTTGCCAAAGAAGATATCAGTTTTAGTTGCTCCAATGCAGGACTGCTTGCTTTGACATTTCCCGGTTGTCTGTAGTGCTAGGCAATAATTAAATATCAGGTGCATAAGCTGCTCTTTAATTTGACATGTGTGCTCCAGGCAATAAACACATGCAGTGCAACGTGGGAGTGTAATTGCTAAGGAATAAAATCTTGTACCAAGTGAGATCATTGTATCAGGTACTGTGTGACAGCTCATTTGATCATTATGCCCAGGCTAAAGAGGTTGCCTAATTAGTTTCCATTAAAACTCACCCTTTAATCAGGAATTATTCTTGCATAAAGAATGTCACTTGGTCCAGATGAATGAACAATGGTTCCCACTTGAGATTCAACTATCTGTTACACTTGGGATGCCATATGTCTTTTCAAACAATTCAGCTACAACAGTACTCCCTGAATCTCGATCTCCTAGCACTAAACAGTATTAACGTTTTCTTGATACTAGCCAGTGTTTCATAGAAAAATCACAATGGTATTCTGCATATACTTCTTCAAGCCTGAGAAGCTATGTTCGAGCAGCAGAAAGTGTGTTGTAAACACTCAGGTGACTAATGGGCCTCTCTTAACTAATGTGTCTTTGTTGCTGTGTATATTTCATAAGTGACACACATAGCATTATATGCTATTACCTGGAGCTAGACTTTAGTCTCTCACCTAGAAACGTCAAGGTTCATCTAATTTTAATATTTTGAAGGGAAATAACTTTCTAGCATTTTTTTCTTATGACAATAGCTTTATTTGATGAAGTCAATCACAGAAGTAGTTGTGATTTATTTCTTTTTTCAAAGAAATCTTGCAAATTCCTTCCCTTCCCTCTCCTCCTGCACTATGTGTGGCTGGGTGGGTTACTTGGTTTGTGCATCACACGTGGAGCTCAGTTGTTGAGTACATTTCAACCCGTGCCATGGCTACGCTTCTGCCAGCTCCCAGTTGTCCGTGTGTGTTGCCCCAGCAGCTGTGTGACAACTGCAGTAGAGCTTGTCTGAGCTGACCAGAAGTGCTTGAAAGTAGAGGCTTTTCAGAGCCTGTAGCAGTACAGACTACTGCTGTCAACACCAGGTGGAGAGGAAGAGACTTTAAAGCTGTAGCCCAGATCTTGTAGTCAGTGGCCTCAGTCAAATGCCTTAGTATATCTGCGTGTGTAGATGTGAACTGGTAAACTAGCAAAACACCACTGGCTGGACTAGCAGTTTGCATTCTAGCCTGTAGGAAGAGCTGCTAAGCCCCCTTGCTTTCTCTAGCTGCGTGCTGATAGTGAGCTGTGAGCCAGGTTTCCCTTCTGCTGTGCAGAGGTGATGGTACAGCATGCTGATGTCTACGCTGACTGTATTTTCTAGTACAATGTGCATCTCCTTTCACCTCAATGGCTTATAGGATACTGAAAAAGAAATGTCTAATATTTCCCCAATCTTTTTGCAGCTCAAAGTTTTGTGGCCCCCTGTTACTTTTGGAGGAGTGAAAAATTATTTGTGGATGTTACTACTACTCAGACTACTGAGACACTCAGACTACTGAGAGCGTTAAACCACGTGGCATCAGCTAAGCATCATGCAGGATGTCTACTCCACAGCTGTTCTTGGTAAGTGGAAATACTCTAACCTTTATACTTTAGCTGGATTAGGAGTCAGATGCTGCAGGACCATTGAAGGCAATGAAAGGGTTTGCATGCTATGTAACCTTTACCATGTGAAGTGAAATTTGAATCCTTAGTGTTTTTTTTTGTTGCACTGAATACTCCCGTTCTCCACAACCAACTGACAGTGTGTTGTAGTCAGTGTGTGAAGCATACTGGAGCAAATGATTAAGCCCTATCGTTAACATCTAGAATCTGAGAAGCAATGTAATCTGACTCCTTGAATAGCAGTAGCATTTAGTATTATTTATTCTTTAAACTGTGCGTGTAAGACAATGTGCACTCCCATGTTTTTGGAAAGCAGTCCACCTTTACGTAATACTTTTTTCTGACGTGGTCTCTGATATTTTGGAAGATGGAGAAAAAGGAGTAAATATTTCTGTAAGCATAGAAACAGTGAATTTTTATTTCCTCTGGCTTCTTGAGGTTAATCCATAATATTTTGGCATTCTCCCATGTAGTTTGTGTCCCCTTTTCATATTTCTAGCCAATGTATCCTTGGTTGTCTTTCATGTTCCCTATGCTAATCCATTTCTTTCCATGACCCCTGCTTGCTTTTGCCTGCGTTTCTGTCAGAGATGTTGTGGCTGATTCAGAGTTACAAATATCCTGATTGGTATCGGTTGCTCTCTCTTAACTATCAGTCAAATAGTATTTCTTGCTACTTCAGACCCTCAAGTGTGCAGAGGACTTTGTGGCAATAACATATACAAAAATTTAAGTGAAACTTCTAAGTGGTGTCCAAACTGGCAAGGTTGTATGATCAGTTATTTCTAGAATTACATAAATACTCTGGCTTAGTGATTGTATCCTCTTTATTGTTAATAACTCAAAAGCATGGAGAACCTTCCAGTAGCTGTGAATGAAGGGCATGATGGTTGATCTCAGAGAAATGTTTTGGCAATGAAGACTAATGTAATGGAGAAAAAAAAAAGGGGGGGAGGGAGGAGGTGGAAATTTGGTAGTATTAATGGCAAAAGAATGCATAATTAAAAATGAGGAAATCAAATGCATTGATATAGAAACTGAATTCATGTGAAGGACAATGTTTGCGTGAATGGATTTTCTTCACTGAAATTAGATTAACCTCTTAAACTTGTAAGTTTTCATGCTAAGCCTTAAGTTTTACAGTATCGGTGTTTTTTGTTTGTTTGCTTGGTAAGTAATTGCAGCATTTTCTTTTGCAGCTAGGCACTTATTTATTTATTTATTTATTGCCATAAAAATAAGTTTTACAGGTTAATTATAATTTGTGTTTAGAAAGAAAAGAAGCATGTGAACAAACCAAATCACCCAGCAACATCACTGTAAGAAGTGAATTTTCAGTGAAACTGGAAAAAAACCATCTCTTATTCTCACATTATGGTAGGGGACACGGGAACATCAGAAAGCCCTTATAACATCTATTCAACGTTCTAGCCATCTTTCCTCATGTTTCCTCTGCAATAAAAAATTCCGAGTGTTTCAAGCTATCCTTCTATGGATGTATTTCTGTGATAGCAATCCTGAGTGCCTAGTTCTGAAACTTCTTATCTATCCACTTCTTCATGTTCTTTTCAAGGTAGGATAGACAGAAGGGACAAAATTATCCTATGGGAGTAAATTCCATTGATTTATTATACTGAAGACATTGTAATTATTTTTGTACCTTCTGAAGATATCAAGCTAGTTCGTTGTATTCTTTTTTTAAATGCAGTTCCATAAATCTGTCTGGGTTCATTCTAGACCAGACCCTGCTTTACTGAAACATTCATGAACTTAGCAAACTTGGCTCAAATTTTGATGAAAACCTGACCTGAGATGCATCACATTTTGATTAAAATCTAGCTGTAGCCCTACTATAATTAAGTATATTTAACTATCTTCAGTAGCAAACTTAAAGTGACCTAAGAAAAGTACTACTACTATGAACAAATACAGAGATTAAAATGAGTTTTGTGTGAACATTCAGAGCTACTTTTACTTACTCTAGGCATATTTGCCAAGATCTATATTTTAAATTTTTCCACAAAACACATTTTTCCGTTACAAATACGTATGTTTATCTTTGTATTATAAAGTGGGAAGTATTTTTATTACCCTTATTATTAATCCAAGTAATCTTTTGTGTTTCTATAAGAAATTCACTAGCGTAGAATCAAAACATTTTTCTGTATAGAATTAACTTTTCCCATATGCAAAAAACATATGAAAGTGCATTCAATGTAAATAGAGTAAGAACTATCAGCATTACTCTATGTAATATCCTGATACTTTATAGTCCTTTTGGATCTGAGCATATCAACCATACTTCAGAAGCCTTAATAAACTTGTATAAATGTTTTCATTTGCAATGATTTTCAGGGATTCCAGTAACAATCATTTATTAACCTCTTGTGATTTGTACTGTGGGTTGAGTATTATCAAGGTAAATAAAATGGTTTTGTTTTATTTCTCTAAAGCCCTTTGTAAAAGAATTCTATTCAAAATTTACATGTTGGATCAAATTCTGCCCCTAGCTACATATCTGATAAAATGCCATTGACTTTATTACAGTCCGCTTTCACTCTGGCATAATTCCACGTACTCCAGGCTGCCAGTGTAACTGAGGAGGGAAAACTTGACTGAATATGTTTTGCTTTAGAGAGAACTGCATTTTTTATTCTCAGGGAAGAACATACGTAGGTCACTCCAAAAGTAATGCTTCCTATTTATCTCCATGAAAGATAAAAAGAGCACAATAATACTATTTGATAGAGACAATTCTCAGCTATGAATGCTGTTTTTCAGCGTAGTAATCAGCATTAGCCAATTAGTGTGAATGGACTGATTGAGTTGCTCTTCATTTCAGCGTCATAGAATCCTTGGAACTGGACGGGTCCTTTAAAGGTCACCTAGTCCTACTCCTCTTCAACGTATAAGTGAATGTAGTGTAATATAGGTCTAGATCTAGAAAGATCTATCTTTCTTCATAAATTTCAGGTGTAGTTTGAAAGGCCTGGGCCTAACTGACATGAGAACAAGGAACTCAAGTATTGAGAACTGAATCTACAAATTATCCTTCTGTGTGCCTACTCTGTCTTGACACAAAATCTACTTAGTATTGGCATAACCAGAGTGGAAGAGATTATTTAATTCAACTGGAATATATTCTGGAAATTAATCTGTGTTTAGCAGACTTTCCCTCCAACCATGAAGCCTTCAATTTTGTCTTTATATTACCTTTGTAATTAATGCTGATATCGCAACCTGTAGTTCTCAAAAAAATACCAAACATCTTGAAATTCAAGATAACATAGTTAGAATTGGGACCAGTGTCGGTCTTTTGAAATGCACAAAATTTACAACAGGGAGATTCTACATGTTGTTCATAAGCAACAGATTAGTACAACTAGACTTATAGGAAAAAAACCAAACAAGTTTATAAAGTATTCATCTTTGAATTCAGAGTAACAATTTAGAAATTTTTTATCTGCTGTGTCTTCATTTTTCAAATATTCTTCTGTAACTTCTTAGAAGGCCAACTTTCATGGGAGCTTGCATCTTACATTCAGTAAAACTGGTATGTCTTCACAGCTGACTTCATTTCGAAAGCTTTTACTGTTCATTCGTTCACATAGAACATTGAACACGTAACATTCACCTCTCTCATGATAATAGGCTTGTTGGGACAGTGAAGGCATCTTTCTTCCTTGTTCCATTTGAGTTTATATGCCTGGTTAGCCACTTGAGAAATGAAGTTGGCATCTGCAATCTCTTCTTTAAAAAATGCCTAGATCCCATTCTCTGTGCACAGTCAAGAGTGATTTTGAAAGGATTTATTTTGAGCTTTGAAGAAGAAAGATTTTTATTCATGTCTTAAACTTATTTTAAAACCAAATATAATTTATTATTCTCATTTTTTTCATGTTTGCTAAGGCTACCAACTGCTAAAACAGGACAGCTGTACATGTTATGTTGGATTGAGAAGTGAAGCAGAAGCACACACACATTTCACAAAAGGGAAATGGAAGGTTTTTTAATGCTTTTCCTTACAGGAAAAAAAGTCACTAGTGTGTCTTAGGAAGTGGAGTATAAGCTTTCAATGACAAATGAGTGGAAACTTATTTTTCAGTTGGCCCAAAATACTGCAAAAACTAATATCTGTAGGGAATAAAGAAAGATCTATACGTGAAAGTGCTTTGATTATTAAAGAATCTGACAAAATAGTCTGATTCTCGCTGTCACAAAAAGGGGCTGCTACTAGTTTACCTGAAAAGTGGTGTGTGTGTTGTATATATATGTAAATAGATATATGCATGATTTAGGGAAACCACTTTACCTTTGTGGGTAACTTTTAAGAACTTGTTTGACATGCATGTTGTTGCTACAGCCTGCTTGGCTGGAAAGTTGAACCAAGAATATTTCTGCTTGTGAAAAGAACAGTCAACAACCTACTCCTGAGCGTAGCCAGAAGGTCAAGGAAGGTGATTGTTCCCCTGTTTTTGGTGCAAAGGGGATAGAACTCACTCAAGATACCATCTGCATTTTGGGGCTTGTGCAGCAGAAGGAAGACATTAGAATATAGAATCAAATCCAGCAGAAGTTGTCTGAGATAAACATGAGGTTAGGTCATTTGAAGTACATGATTTGTCTTGTGAGTCTGTTCAGTCTGAAAAAAAAGATGATGAATTAAAAAGGATACTGCTGCTTCTCCCAATAAGAAATTACAAAGAAAATGGAGAAAAGACAGATCCAGATTCTTCCTTGGTTGTATGCAGCAGAAGAAATAGAGGTGGTGGGCACAGGTTACAATACATGTTCTGTTTTGATATCAGGAAGATTTTGTGTTGTAGGTGTTCAGTCACAAGTGAAGTCTCTACCTATAGAAATGTTCAAAACTCAAGTGAACAAGGCCTTGAGAAACCTGATGTGATTTTGAAGTTGCCCTAATCTTGTCTGTTGCCTTGATTTTGTGGGACCAAGTGAGCTCCAGGTAGCTCTTCCATCTTAAATCACAGCATTTTCAAGTTGCGATAGCACTATGTGCTAACACCAGACTCTGTGGGTAAAGAGTTCTACAGTAAGTTTTGATTTTTAAAATTTAGATTTGGTCTGAAAAAGCATGCATTATTTTCTGTATTAATACAACACACACAGTATAAAAGGCCTCTGCTAGTTTTATCTTTGCTGTGGATTATTTCTTTGAGGAGCTTAAACTACTTTGTCATCTAAACTTTCCAGAATAATTCCTTTCTTGTACCATATATTTTCTGTGGCACAGCTAACGGTCTAATAAATGCTACAGTTACAACAGGATCACATATAGTGACATTTATGACACAGGATTATATCAACATAAGAACACTGGTCAGTTTATAAATGAACAGGCCGGGGGAAGTAGCCCAAAATTTTGAATCTGCATGAACTGCAGTGTTCTTTGGCAGAACCAGACCAACTTTTCTTGACTATCTTCATTAAGGCATTCAGAATCCAAATGCTTTCTCTTGATATAAAAGCAGAAACTTTCCTGGCTTAGGCGAAGGGCTGATCTTACCCAAGCTGGTTATTAGAACACACCCAGCTCATCTGAGGTGAGTGTCACAGGAGATGATGTTTTCAGACAAAAAAGCAGCTAGGCACACAGAGGAATACAGATTGCTGTCTGATATTAGAGTGCAACCTATGGCTGGGCAAGAAGTAAATCATTGCAGAGATTACCTAGAGACCAGCCCGGAGTATTACATTCAGTCCATTCCCAAGGGACAGTATTCAGGCCAGGATTCATGCCTTTACAGTCTGAAGCAGTCTTAGCTTGGAAATCTGAGTAGAATCACAGAAAAAGGATTTTTTTTTTCCTCTTGCAAATTTTGCTGTATTGTCTTGTGATCACTTCATGTATGCTTCCTGACATTGGCCCTGGTCTCCATCATTTTGATCTCTTAAGCTGCAACACTAACTATAATCTGATCACAACTGGAGAACTGCACACAATTATTCTGAACCAAGGAGTCCTGTAACTGAAGGCCCTGCTGATTTTTTTTGGATAATGTAGTTTTGTGAGAATAAATCACTGGGGCTTAGGAAAATGGTGCCAGTTCAGTTCCAACAAGGTATGGTAAGATTAGTTTTGAATTTCCAGGAGAAAAAGAGGTTTGCTGGCCAGTGAACATGAGAATGAACATAACGACAACAAAGACTACTTGTGCTGTCAGGTATTGATCTACATACACATTTACACTGAGTTCTGCTTTCATGGATAAAATGATCCCTATTACTTTAAGCACATAGGACAAAAATTACAAATAATATTATACGTCCGTTATTTAGATGTTAGAGGTATAATTATTTGTCATATCTGTAAAAATTGTAACTATGATTCTCTCATCCAAAGCCCAACATGTTTGAAAAGAAATGCTACACGAGATATTTAAATTCAAACCGATGTATTTTGGATTTGTTCAAATTGCCTGGGCAGAAACTTTTATAACTTAGCTACAGCTCAACTGAAAAAAGTTTCTAGAGCAAAACATTAATTTTAGTGATTTTTTTTTAAGCACGTAAGCCAATGCATGAAGAAAAGGGTGCAAATTCAATACTGGATTAGAGTGTATATAAAAAAAAAAGGGAGAAATATCTTCGAAATATTGTGGTGTAAGATGCAAAAGCTTTCAAATACTAAGGGAGGCCATCATGCAAGTTACAGTGTATTCCTGATGTTGCAGCTAGCAGAAGGAAGAAGCAATCGTGGTCCTCCTCTGAGCAGGAGTCAGAACCCGTGCACTTTGTTCTCTCCCTGTTTGATAATTAGGTGGTACAGAACAAATGGGAGAAACTGCCATACGTCAATGGCCCTTCACTGCAGGGTGTCAGTATTAAAAAAGTAGAATGTGTGACACTCTCCATTGTTGCAAAAAGTCAAAAATCAGAATATCTGGAGAGAAAGGTCATCAGACGAAGTGGCTGCAGAGCAGACGAGTGGCCCCGGGGTCTCTGACTCTCCCTGTTTTCTTTGCTAAAAACTTTTGTGTGGAAGCTTATAAGGGGAGAAAAAAGATTAAAATCTCCTCAATGACAATAGCTGGCAGCTACAGAGAAACTTCAGGTTGTAGTACTTCAGGGTTTCATGCAAATAGCTTTTTCAATGAGAAAAAAGGGTTGAGGTTTTTGTAAAATCTCTCTTGAAGTGAAGATCACTGATGAATAATTTGAAATTGTTGTCAGATCACCAGCCAAATAAGAATTTGCTATCAAGTATTGATATTGCTGCCTGTTAACAGCAATCTAATTAGTATCAGTAGTTCTAGGATGTATGTCATCACTCTATCCCAAGAATTTTTCTGGAATTGTCAGGTGCAATATTCATCACTGCCAAGCATTTCAGATGTCTTTGAATCTAGAGTATTTTCTGACTCTTTCCAAAAACCAAATCAGAAGAAAATCTGCATGTGTTCAATTTATATCTCTGTTAAAATTAAGCAAGAAATGTGTGTCAACTCTTTATATTGAGTTAAGAAGCTACAGGTCACATTCTTGCTAATAAAATATGGGAGAGGGAGCTAAAGTGCAAGGGAAAGAGCAAGCTGTGATTATAGTAGTTACATACTCATGGAATTACAACTTTGAATTATTCTACCTCAAAACACTTATGTCTCAGAATATGTTTGTTACTTACTGCTGCTCTTCTGTAACTAAATAGCTGTTTAGAAATGGTATAATAGCTTTTCACACAGTTTTCAGGAGTAAAACGTGTTCTGCATTCTTTTCCAAAAGACTCCAGAGAATCTCCTTGAGCAGTGGCCAAGATGTTCAGCTAAGACGTTTAGCTTTAGTCTTCAGCAAGTTAATTTTTCTCATCCAATTACAATAGAGATATGGTCCAGATAGGATGCTGATACTCATGAGTGGTGTAGACATGCTTCTGCACACAGAACCACTCCTGAGAAGCCCTAGGTGGTTAACTTGCCATTTAGAAAGATGAAGAGTCTATTCTGTTCAGTTGTATCTGGTAAGGAATAATAGTAATTTAACATACTTGAACCAAAGTAATTACCTTTTGCTGTTTCCACAGCATGAAATTACAGTCTACAATAATTTAGAAATATTGATTCTTTCAAGCATCTGATGTTAGAAATGTTTCTTTAATACATTATGCATACTGGAAGAAAAATACTAAGTTTTTATTTGCCTATGTTGACTGACCTCTTTTAAAACACAGTGTCTTTAGTACTGTGTAGTCTGCGGCTTCCTAGCACTTGCAGAGAAGTTGCCTCTGAAATTCCTTATATGTGCTCTTCATGTGTCACCATTTCTTTTCTATATTTTATGCATTTTTGATATACAAAATACTCTTGTGCTAAAGACAGGCTGTTTTCATGATTTTTTTTTCTGTGAGTTTTCTTTTGTTTTTCTACCTTATAGAAAGAAATCAGTTTTGCATGGAGAACACCATTAATAATGAAATGCAGTCTGTGTGCTTTTTAAAAGTCTATTTCTTCCTTATAAATAAATGGTAATTTGTTTTAAAGCGTCATTGCACACAGTGTTCAGCTGGCTCTCATGCATTCGATTATTTTAAATAAATGTACCATAAATGGAACAAGATATTTCTAATTTGCAGATGATATGCAACATTTCTCAAAAAATAAAAATAAAAAATAAGGGAAAAAGAAAAACTGTAAAATTTGTTCTTAACTACATCTCATTAATGTGAAGTTGTTCAATGACCTGTAAAGATTAAAGAATTAGTGAATTGGTAAAATTATCAGAATGAAAAATCTGTATAATTTTGATTTCAATTTAAAAATCTGCTAAACAGTCTAGGAGCTTTAGAAAAGTATATTACTTTTTAATATCAGTTCTGCAAATGCCCTAGTATCAGTGTTACAAATGGACTGAAATAAAGGCAACAAATAATATGTTTAAATGCACAGTGTTACAACATTCTGTTTAAGCTTTTTTTTCTTTTCATTAAAACAACTGAAGACATTTAATTAAGTGACCACTCTGCTAAGTGGAGCAAAAATTAATATACATAAATGAATTTATGTGTGGGCAATGATGCATAATTAAAAATATGCTTTGAAAAAGAAGTTAAGGAGAAAGAAAACTGTTTAACAAGAATCTTCTTTAGGACTATTGCCTCCTGAATTTTTAAAGTCAGATGTACATAGGATTTATTTATTGGCAGCATGTAAATTAAAATTTATGAGAATTGTCTTTGAAATACTGGAGTCAGTATTTGGGGAAGTAATAGGTTCAAATGAACCTTGGCTAGAGGAATCATCTTACTCTTTTGTAACTGCTGTGTGTTACTCAGCTTGTTGAACCAGACTTTTAAGCAGAACTTTACTAAGTTATCTTTATGGCAAAATGAATCAAAACTGGAGTTGCATGAAGAACTTGTATATGAAAATCAAAGATGTGGGATATAAAGTTGAAAGAATATTCCTTTGGCACAAGATGATTGTATTGATTACATTATCTTAAGTATAGGCTGCCTTCCTGGGCTAGATTTTGTCTTTTATTGCTTGGTGTTTGGAACAAATCATCAAATAGGAGGAGTGAACTTCCTTTCTTGAGCAAAAAAAAAAAAAAAAAAAAAAAAAAAAAGAGGAGTCCCTTGGTCTTTAGATCTTTGGATGTTTCATAGCAATCTATATAATTATCGTTTCTGAGACATAAGCTATTTTTTTTATGATGCAGTCCTCATTACAGTCATCATTTCTCTCAAAGGCAGTTTCTCCATACAACCTTTCATGTGAACGGATGCCATAACAATGAATGTAAAGCTTTTAAGTGTTGCCAATTCTCATGCCCCTGATAAGGAGTACCTAAAGTATGTGACAAGGGGAAATCGGGCCTGCTTTGTGGATTTGGGTTTTCTGATCATTTTTGTCTCATGTCTATATTTGGCAGTGAAAAAGAAGCAATATCAGTGGTAAAGTGCTGAGTTCACAGAAACTAACAGCAAAACTCCCTTGGCCTTATTGAGAACCAGCATATATTCTCTAAGTCATGAGATCTGTAATACTGATGTGACTGTTGCTTTAAAGAAAGCCTCATGCTTTTTATGTTCAGATATCTGACTTTTCACTTGAACAACTACTGCTGACTTCAGTCCTGTCTATTATTCTTGCAGAGAAACAAAGTAGTAGGAAAATGACAGCATCAGACAGATCCTTCCACTCACCTCTTATGTGCCGGTGATGTTGCATTGCAACGAGAGTGGTACAGAAAGCCCTCCCTACATCACCACTGCCTTCCGAGAAGTCTGCAGCGGGTGATGTTCAGGTTCAGCTGAACTCCTATCCCCACTGGAAAAAAAAACCAACAAAAACCTACCAAAAAAACCCTCCTTTATCTCCTGTGGTATTTTATTGGCAAGTTTAGTTCAGTAATGAGAAGGCACTTTTGGGAGTACGAAAGCTACAGTCCCTAAGGTCACATATAAAGAACAGAACAGTAACGGCTCTTTTCTATTTTTTTTCTAATAAACACATGTAACAGTAACTGCCATTACTTAATTACTGCAAAGCAGTTTTAAACAACTGGCTTAACACTGTATTAACACGGCATAAAAACAACTGCACTAGGGGTATCACTCATCATTATTGGATACGGCCCTATTGAAGCCAATGGCATGAAATTAATAGGTGCAGGGTTGGGCCCCTTAGGCCCCTGTTGGTGTAGGAATTCATTGCCTCATGCTCAGGTTTTCCATTGCCTTACTGCTCTGACAGTCTTATTTTCATTAACTTTCACAAGTGTTCCTATTTCTAAATACGTATGTGTAGGGTTTGTTTAATGATACCTATGGTATAAAAGAGCTTAATTTCTTTAACTAGCATGTTTGTCTAGTTCAGACTCTAGTTAACCCTGGGAATGAGTAACTACAGGTCAGCCTCTATCTTAAGCACATTAAGCTATCATTACCTGATCAGATGTCACCACTTAGAATTTCAGATATGTTGCAGCAGAGCCTTGTAACAGCTGAAAACTGTTTTGTGTAGTTCTTCACATTTCTTTGTAGTTTTAGCTTCTCTGTGCGTGAAAATTTTATTCAGTTGTTTTCTTCACGTACTAGCTCATTTTTGGAAGCACTCTGTGCATTCTCTGAATATGCTTTCTACCAAGATACTTGGTTTTTGTGAGAGCAACGGGGACTGAAAAGCCTTGTTTCCATCCTATCAGCAACACATTTTATATTCTCAGTGCAGTTAATCACAGTGAAATAAGTGGAGAGTCCACACAGAAAAGCAAATACTTAAAAGATATTCTTTTTCAACAGTGGATGCTTTTCTCGAGGACATGCACAATGCAGAATGAATAAGAAAGGAAGAATGGTAATAGCTAGCAGAAAGAGATGTTTTGTGGCAACAGAAATTCCAGACTTGAGCAGAGATCTGTTATTTTACCATTGTGCAACATTTCAGTGATAAAAGATTATTTTTTTTTCCTAGCTGTCAAAAGCTCTTGCAATGTGTGCTGATAAAAACTGCTTTACAATTTTTTTTGGTCCTCTGACATTTTGAACATTTTTTCAGCATTCATTTTCTTTCGGAATGTTTTGCTGCAATGCTGCATGAAAGCCTTTCCTAATTACAGGCAAAGTTTGCAAATATTGTGCAGGGCAGCCTGCTTCCTGAACTGATGATTTTGTAAATGTGCTGTAATAGAAAAGACAAAAAGATACATGTGAGTTAAGTCATTCTGTGGTATGATGAAGCAGAGAGAAATGAAGTGCCACAAGGTTCAGTTTTGGGACTAATTTCATTCACTTTATATCATAACTATCAAGAAAAATATGCCAAAGATTCAAGCAAAGGGTACTCAAAGTAAAGAAAGTGGGCAGTAAAATTAGGAATGATTTGAATAAATTAGTTACAAAAGTTGAAAGCAATTTGTCGTCTGAGTTTTGAGTCGTACAAATCTAGAGACAAATAAGTAGAAGGAATGCATTACTGAGAAGTTATTTCTTGTTTTTGTTCTTCTAAGACAGAAAATTCTGTAAAAGATAAGTATTTGGGAAAATAATAAATATTTCCAGCAAGCTAATACTTAGGAATGGGAAACTTCTTCCTTTGTGCTGTTTGTGCTTCTTGATTTACAGATGAAAATAATCCTTTAAGCGTACGTATTTACTTTCTTTGCTTCTGATCTGTTTTGTAACAGCAGCTAGCAACTGCCTAGAAACAGACGTTCTCCTGAAGCTTATGCAAAAAAGGAGAGCACAGGGATCACAAGAACTAAATAGTTTACTTCTAAATTTCTTCAGAATTTTAGAACTTATCCACTTCTAATATGTTTAGAACAAAGATCCCAGCCTCCTATCCACACCTGCAAATTTTCCCATGCTCTTTATAAAAGGAAGAGAGCAACTAAAACACTTCTACGCAGTGTTTTGATCCATCTAGTTTGACCAGCAGATATTTTCTTACACATATGTTCTGGAGAAAGTTGCTTTTCAGGAATATGAACTTTGGAAATCCAACCAACATCACTCTTTCTTCATGAGCAAGGCTGACTGTCATTAGCAAACAACCTCCTTTGAGCCCCTCTGATGGGAAGTAGCCCTGCATATAGGGATCTCACTCTCTTCTGACATAACACTGCAATTTTTTACCCACTGACTAAAATGTGCTTTTTCTTCCTTTTCCCCAAATAATCTTTAAAAAAAGGGTTAGCAGAAAGTGCCAGTGAGAATGAGTGGAGTGCTAAGTATCATTCTTGCCAGTGCCATACAATGATGCACTCGTTTAGAGGAGATACCGGAGATGCCTTTCCCCTCTCACACTGAATTCGGTTTCTAATGGTAATGTGGAACAGTGAGAGCACTGACAGCTCTCTAGCCTAATGAGGGCACCACTGCAATTGCTTCATTAGTCGGTGTCCAGCTGTGGAGGTGAGTTCACAATGTCAGCACAGCTTCTGTTTAATTCTATTGTGCTGTAGCAGTGGAAGAGTAGCACCTGTCAGTCTGGTCAGAGGGCAACCTCAGCTGCATCTTCATGATCTGTGTGAGTTACAGCATGTTTCTCATCAGATCTCTTTCATGTGGAAAACAGGTTCTTAGGAAGGTGGGATGGAGAAAGGTCAGAAAACATCTCGATCTAGTTGTTCAGATGTATATGTCATTTCAGATATAGGCTCTGCTGCTTTGATCATGTCAAGTAATTTAGACTCGTCACCCTGGAAATGATTACTTGAGTAGTTCTTTGACAAAGGCAGTCTGATCTTTTTGTACAATATTATGTAGGTAGATCTCAAGGGAAAACTCTTCTGAAAAATGTCTATATTAGTATTTAAAAGAGCAATTGTTTTTTATCAGAATCACTTAGCTGGAGACTTGCCTTCAGGGATTAATGCACCTGGTGTCAGGGTATCTACCAGAATCCAGTGCTTTTTCTTTGCATTACCAGGTGAACTGACAAGAAGTATGCAGATACTATTCTTTACTGGGTTTACTCATGATGTTTTTGGATTTAAGATTTTTTTCTGCTTTTATCTCATGTAAAGTAGTACACAGGACTGGAGAAAAAAAAAAAAGGAAATTTTTTTTTTTTACCATGAAACTTCATGGTAAGTTCCCAGAAGATTTTCTGTTCCGATGTCAATATATAGAGAGGAAGCTGAGATTCTAGTTTCAATGAATGGTCAAAATCTGTGAAAAGAATTAGTCAGGATCTTTGTGGGAAATATGTAGATCACTCTGAAAATAATGCTTCCTTTTTATTATGGAAACTGCAACTGATATACAAAGAGTACAGTAACGCTATTTAATAGAGAAAATTCTCAGCGACAAATCATGATTTTTTGAAATAGTCACCGCCGTAAGCAATGCATTTTCACCACGAGCTTGCATGCTGAGTTCATAAAAAATCTGCATGGCTGTCTAGAATGTGGCTTGTCTTTCACAATAGTTTTCCACTGCTGAAATGCACCACCCACTGCCTCACTGTGCCCACATCCACTGTTTGGTCTCCATAAATGTTCAGCAAGCATTGATGCATGGCAGTGGATTAATTTTTTTTACAATGCAATTTTTTCTAAGCTAGCTTCACAGATGAATGTTGATGCACAGAGGTGAGAGCTCTTAATCTGTCATAAAGTTTTGCCATTTTATTTTGTTGAGGAGCAAACATCGTATCTTCATAATGGAAATTTCTAAGGGGATGATAGTTCTGTAAGCTGATTTATGCTGAAATTTCAGTATCTATCTTCCACAATTAGCAAATAGAAACATTCTCATTTGTGATAAATATCTGTGAATTTGAGAATTAGAACCCAGTTTTTCTTTATTGCAGTAACTTTCGTTTACAACAAAACATCTGGAGGAGAATGAGGGCTGGTGGCCCTCTCAGGGCAAGAAAGTTTCTTTTTCTGCTCCTTAGTCTCTCCTTTGCACGAAAGCCAAGGATGCTCACCTATTACTAAAGTTAAAATTGTCTGTGCAATTCTGCTGCAGTTTAAAATTTTGCTGTTGGGCAAATACAACCCCAAAAAATGTTTAGCGTAAATATATTAGGTCTGAGGGGAATGGCTTATTGCAGTTCTGTAGAAGAATAGATCAGTTTGGGGAATTCAGAACCAAAAGGATTAAACTTGCTTTTACTTTTGATTCCACCCCCTGCTTGGCATCAGCTGTATCTGTTACTTAAACTATATCTGTTCCCCTTTTAGTCACTTCCTTTGCAAGGGTGAAAGTATTGGTTGTGATCTCACTCATGCCAAACACAGATTTTTAATTTGCTAATATTTTCCTGCAACACCTCATCGTTTCTATTTCTTCATAACACCCCTACTGTGGGAAATAAGATCACACAACACACTAGCTCTTATTTCACAATACCTCCTGATGAGGGACATTTTACTATTCTCACATCTCTACCTCTTTTTCTCCTCCTCTCCCTGCCCTCCTCCCTCCTACTTGTCCCCTGATAATAGCTGGTCTAAATTTCTGAGATTAATCCAATGTGCAAGAAACTGCGATACAAACTTGAAAATTAAATATACACAAAAGCAGGGAGGCTACAGAATGGAAGAGGCACGTCCTGCTTGGTTTGCTCTGTGACAGGCAGACTTATAAACAGATACACAGCTTTGCCCATAGCCACTGTATTCCACAAAGCCTTTGAAATATTTCGGTTTCATGTCTGTGATAATTAAAGAGCAATGACCTTCTCATTAGCGCCAAGAGGGCTGATGATGATTGTTCCCCATTTTTCTTAATGGATGCAAGCTACACGCATGATCTTAGAATATCAAAGCAATTCTCCAAGATATTTATTAGAGTCAAAATTATGAAAACACATAGCAAACCTTTAGTTTGAATTACAAGTGTTAATATATGCAGAACCAAATGAATAGCTCATCTTTCTTCCTCTCTTGTATCTTAAATTTTTCATTACAAATTTCCAGGGCTTCAAAGTAGTATCTCACAGTCGGTCCCCTTTTTTCTCTCTTGCATGACAAAGAGCTGTCAAAAATTGTTCCTGTGTTTGTTAGTATTTTTCTCTTTTTTCTCTCATCTAAATGTCAAACAACTTAGCTTAAATAAAGCACAGCATTCTTCATCTGGTGCTTCTCAAAAGAAAAACAACACCACAGAAGGCGTCTAAAAAGGCCCTAATTAATGTTTCTCATTGATTTTGTTTTAGTGTGATGTATTTTATGAAAAAAATATGAATCCAGAAGGCACTCTCATTAAAATCATTAGTGGTTCAATGTTAGCTGAAAACAGCTCATTCTTTGGTGCACTGTAGTACTTAAAAGCACATTCACACACACAGCTTCTTATTTAACATCACAAGCTTGTGTTAGATGAAAACTAGCATTAGTTTTGTCAGGTACTATTGAACTATGATGAGCACAATGTACAAAAGCTGTATCAAGGTGAATAATAAGAATATACTGTAGCTGTAGCTTGCATATCTCTCTAGGCCCTCTTTCATGCTTAAAATCCTAAAAATGTAACTTTCTGTCATTGATTTCTGTTATCCGTTTGAGAAACAGTAACAGCCAAAAGAAAAGGGAACTAACACGATTTAGCAGTGGGTTGTTAGGGTAGTATGGATAAGCTGAGGTGGAACTTGATGATCTTGAAGGTCTTTTTCAACCGTAACAATTCTCTGGTTCTAAAGCCAGCTTAATGATTTAGATCTGCTGTGTTCGAGTAAAACTGACCATCTTCATAAATCAGGTGCTGTTTATATGAGAACATTTGAGCAAGTCGGACAAACTGGGGATGTTCCAGTAGAATAATGAAGTGGAAGAGGCTCAAAAGTGAGAACAGTTGATGTTGTGACAAAGGCAATAGAAATTGCTTTGGGGTTTTTCAGATTTAGGATGTGCAGAGCTGCAAGTTAAGCAGAAGCGTGTTTTAGCATTGATTGTTTTATTATTTAAAAAAAATAATAAAACAATAAGCAATGGTATTTTTTCTACCAACTCTTCTAGATTTCTATAAAAATCTGTATGAACTGTGATAATACAGCTTTGCATTGTGGAACCATATTGACAAATAGGACCAGGGAGGAGAAGCATATAAGGGGAACAGAAATATATGGATTAAACAGTACAGCTGTGTCAGCTGTTTAACTTTGTAACACATAGTGAAATGACTGAATTTTCATTAATTTGTGCCTTGTTTTTAATATGTCATTCATTATAAAGCTTCACTGAGAACCACATTGCTGATGGATGTATACTAATATATGGTATGCTATGCCACAGAAGTCACATTTTAGTAGAAGAGGTAACATTTATTCTGGTCTGATCACCATTAATGGAGCTGTCAACAAAATTTTTCCTTGAAAAATAATTACACTGCAAGTAAGGCCATTTAGATCCAGATATGAGTAGTAAACCTGTATTAATTTAGGATTCAGACTGTGTTAATGGTTTAATATTTTTTCTTTATAGAGAACACAATAGTGAGGTCATCTGTAATAAAGATGATAATATGGAACCTCGGTAGTTTTACTTCGTATGACTATAGGACATTTATTGCTGAAATATGGTTGAGAGAGCCTTAAAATGTTGTTTTATGGTAACCTCTATGCAGTGCTATAAAACACTTTCTGTTAATGATAAATAAACTATGAAAGATCTATGTCTTAGTAAAGGGCTGTGTTCCTTCCATTATGAACAACCTGACTTTAGCAATGTTCAGCTTATCATGGTTACATGGGCTACAGTTTAACCCTTTTGCAAGTGGACGTAATCCCACTAGTGTTAGTGGATGTATGAACAGGCACAGTGCCACTGATTGGCCTAAGAAATACAGCACATGTAGATGTTACCAAGATAACTCTTTCACCCTTTAATGCCTCATTAAAAATTATATAAAATTATCCAATATGCCTGCAAATAATTACTTCAGACACTTCTTAGTAATGCTCTGTGAAGCTGTCATTGGTGTAGCACTGAGTTCCTTAAGAAATCATGAATAAGAAGCACAATTGGCTTTCATTCTTTGCTTAAATATTGATTGAATTTATTCATTCTAATGAAGTTGTAGAATATAATATACGTGGTATGGTATTGAAAAAGAAAAGAACAGGCATTGCGTTAAAGCAGCTGCGTGCCACACTCGTGTTCAGGGATTTCAAGCCCAACAGTAAGTAATATTGTTAGGCTGAGGTATGCTTTGTATCCTTCGTATAATTCACAATTGTGAAGCTGAAGTAATTCAATTAAGTTCAGAGTGAATTTAGGAATATCTCAGTACCTGCATACTTATCCTGGGCTCTTGATGAGACTGCATAAAACAATAATATCGGAAAATGCCTTGAGATCTGAGAGATCTCAGCAGAATATTGGACAGTGACATCAAGATCCTCTCCTATCTTATTATGTTTCTCTTTGCGTGTGTTCTATTATGTTTGTCTTTACACATGTTCAGCCAGAATTTCCCCTTGCCTGTACACACCTTCTGGTGAATCTTCACGTCAGTTTGCTGCTGGGTGTCTTCTCCCTGTTTAATGCATGATTTTAAGGACAGTTCCTGTATCCTTTCAGTGGAATTGGTGCATGTTCTACTTATCCTCTTTAGAATGGGAAATATATATATATATATTATCTTAAAGTCACACGATGAAAGGTACTGCTTATATTTCACTGTGTGACTGACCTCAGTATACTGCTGCCACTTATTTATTTTACTGCCAAACCTGTGGCCAAGTCCTTGTGTGCTTAGACTGTCTTCAAAGTAAAAACCTGTCCTACTCTGTAAAAGTTTGTCATCTATGAATAATTGGCACCGCATATTAGAAAGAGAGAGAAAATTGACACCGCATATTGTGGGAAGAGAGAGAAAAGAGTGAAGGAGAATTATTGGCAATCACAGAGGCAATCCAAATGGAATCAGGTCTCCCTCCATTAGCCCTTCTCTAACATGACTAAGTTAAAGCACTGCTAAGTTTTTTCTAGGATATGAGGAAGTATTCCTTTTATGATAATTACTAATATTTGCTACAGAAGTAGAAATTGTCTTGATTGCACGAGCTGCTTTTTGCTATGGAAGGGGCATCAGAGACATGGATTTTGACTCAGAATTGTCCCATACTTTAAGCGAGCCAAGAATTCACTGCCTTTGGGAAGGTGAAAAATGTTAATTTATTCCTGGTTCATGTGGTTGTAACCTAGTATATTTCTTTCTTTCTGCACATATATCTGCAGTTCTATGTTGTAACTGTTGAAGATCTGCGTGCTCTGACAGAGGGAAGAATATGTTTTTTTATCTCTTTCTACTTAAAGAGCTTTCCTCTGCTGTGCAATCATTAGCCATTCTTCAATAACTGATAGATAATGCATTCGCAGCTGTAATTTGCTACAGCTGCATGAGAAAGCTGCCTGGTGGACAGAGAGGAACCAGAACGATGAAGTTTGGCTCCAGATATAAATTTAACCAGTGCTCTCAGGTTGCTTGGATGTGAAATTTGTATGCAGGAACCCATCTGCTGGTGTCATCTCTTGCAGTAGTCGCGTTAAAAATTATTTTCTTCTTTTTGATTGGACTTCAGGAAAATTCTTTCCTACCTGTAAAAAAAAAATAAAAATGCAATAAGCCCACAAGAGTAACAGCAGAGGACAATTTATGTATCTAAAATGGAAGGGAGCACACATCCATAGCATTGTTTCTGGCTTATCTCAGACCATAATTAACAGAAAAGATTTGTCACATTAAAAAGCTATTTGTGCCTGAGTAAAAGCTTTGAATTCCTTCTAGAATATTTTTTAGAGTTTTATTCATAATTCTAAAAGTTATATTTTATGAAACTTTGGACAATAACAACAATTTATCATAAATCATCTGCCTCAGATGTTAACCTACATTTGTGTGCTTTATATTTATGAATAAGCATTATCCATTAAAATATATATTTCAATGCAACCAAGGAATTTAATGCATTTTTATTTTGTCCCTCTTTCCTTTAATCAAAGTAATGTAGCATTTGGTATTCTTTTCTCATACATTTTATTTTTTTCCTGCTGTATTTCCAACCTTGAAGATGCCCTGTGTTGCACAATTTTTTAGTATATGTATAAAAATGAAGAGTTACTAAAGAAGCATACTTCAAAATCATGGTTTTAATTAGCTAGGAATGGGATTTAGCAAGTCAGTGCTTTTCTTTAAACAGTCTTGAGATACCTCAAGACATCAACAGAATTTAAAACTTAAGGCCAAAGTAACAATAATAGACAGTTACAGGTTCTCTCTTTACAGTGATGCTGTTGCTTTAGATGATTTGGAACTGTTGGAAACTTTGGAAATAATTGCTGCTTGTGAGTTTTGAGATCTCGCTGTGAGTTATGTCCACAATATTCTATCCATACCAATGCCTTGATTTGTTTTATGTGCTGGTGTAAGAGACTTGACACATTAATGTTATTTGGTGTTCAAATCTTTTACAGCAGTCCTGATTCGTTTTTATGTAGTAGTTTATTCTACCTTTAACAACTGTACAGTAATAATCTTTTGCACTTCGTTGAAATATCTGAAATAGGAAGCTTTTATCCTTTAGAATTTAGAATGTGGGATGGTTTGTCTGTTGTTTGTTTTTTGTTATCTGATCATTGTTGTTTTCTGTTTGTTGTTGTTTTTTGTTTGTTTTTCTTTTAAAGCTATCGGCCAAGAAGTAAGTTTTTGGCAGCATGTGTAGCTGTATAAACATACAGCTCCCATTAATACCAATCAGAGTTGCATATTCCACTTTGCTTCTCAAAGGGTGGAATATTTATGCCTAACTATTTAAAACAGAGAAGGAACATTGAAGCTAAAGTCTAGAGTCAGAACTTCTGGTGCAGAGAAAAGGCTAAGTGTTGGAGAAGTTTTAAGATAGGTTTATGTCCAGTATAACCATGCAGACTTTTCTGCTGCTTTACTTGTATGTCCTTGAAAATCACTGCTTGAAAATATTGCTAGCTTGGATCAGCTGCCCGTGGATAGATGAGATGTTCAGTGATGGGCTTTGTTCTTGAAATCGTTGGCTTTATGGTCATGTGGTTCTTAACTATGATCTTGCCTAACTCCTGAAGAAGTGTGGGGAACAAAAGCTTTGAAAGCTGGTTGTGATTTCTATAAGGAGAAGTAAATGCCTTAACAGCTTCTGTATTGGTTCAGTAAAAAATTCTGTGTGATTTTGAAACTTCTACCTTCAGGATCATCACAGATTTTCTGCCAGTAAGTTGTCAGTGCTGCCCTACTCACCTTCAGCAAGGCTGTCTGGTTTACCAAGGCTGTGGCATAGGCAAAAAATTAATAAAGCAAGGTCTCTTGGCTGCTGTTGAAAGTCAGCCTCTGTGGGTTGCATAGAATGGTTTCTGTTTATAAAAGATGAATACAAAAAGATGAAATTTCTTTTTAAAATGTGCAAAAAATATGTTAGAAAAGTTAATCTTTCAGCTTTATTTCCTTTTAAAGACTGAGCGTATGCAAACACTGAATTGAGAGATAGTGCTGTCTGTGGGGAAAAAAAGATGATGTAACTTTTTCAGATGATATTCAAGTCAGTTGGCTTCTCTTTACCCTTTACTGCAAGCCCAGATCATGCAGTTTGAACGTATGTAGCTATGCTGTGCTTAGAGCTTGTGTAAAACGTTGCCTGTTATTTATTTCAACTACTACTGATGGCTTTTTGTTGTTGTTGCTTTTGTTGGTGTTATTTTCTTTTAGCTATAAAAATTTTTTTATTTGGTTCTAAAATTTTCCTATATTTTTTTAGTGCAGGTAGTACACAAACAGTGCCTCAAAGGGATTTTGTTCTGTAGTTTTTAATTTTTTGTATATCAAGACTATTTGCAAAGTTAATAGCATTTCTTTCCTTAGCAAGTGTTGCACACAAAACAAGGTTTTTCAAGAGTTTATGATAGTAACACTTTTTAATAAACGATAGGAGCTGAAAAACCAGGAAAGGAATGACCTGTCAGTATGTGATGTGATATTGAAAAATGCATATACAAGTAGAAGAGAGAAAACTGTGAAACTTAAGTGATGAAATACATCTACTGCTTAGTAGTTTGGACCAGTAATTACAACAAATTGAAATACATGCTGTTTCTTCCTTTCTTTTTCTGAATAAATGACATCTCCACTTTAGTGTTATAATGAAGTCAAACTCAAATAATAATAGTAATAATTAATTTGCTGCTCTTTCAGCATAGCATTAATATCTTGCAGAGAACAGTAGTGCTATGTTATCTGTCTCCAGTATTAAAGGTTGATATTCATTGGTGGAAAGGAAATATACAATTTACACTTATATTACGAAATAAATTGCTATTTACAAGTGTAACCTAGCACTAGGGTAGTTGTAAAAGTAGCTCCTCTCCTCTAAGAGTCTTAGACTTCAGTGTGGAGGGATCTGCACCATCTCAGGAGACAATCCAGCAGAGCTGATCTTCTGCTGTTTTTGATAGACTATTGTATTTAGAGCTTCTGAGACAAGCTCTATTCAAGTTCTATGCTTCTCAAACAGGAGGAGGAATCTCTAATCTAAAGGTACTACAGTTTTTGTTTTTTTGGATAATTTAGGACTTTAATAAGGATCCTTGTAATGAAGTGAAGAAATTGTTGTAAAAGTCACGCTAATTTACTCTTTAACTGCTTGACTGTGACATGCCTTTCAGACTTGTATGGCTACATTTAGTAAGGTGATAGAGCAAGTTACTGAGGTAGATACCTGAGCAGGTCATTTTTCACTTCTTGAATTGGAAATTTTTCCAAAATACTGTTTTTCTAAATTCTCTTCCCTGATAACCATAATATATGTATATGTGCAAATATGTACGTGCATATGCATATGCATGTAACATCCCTCAAATACTATTCCTCCTTAATTTTCATTTGAAATTGGGTTTGTCTGAAAATGCATTCATTTCCGTAGTTGGTTTTATTTGTCCTGAAAAGCTTATTCCAGTCTCTCTGCAGATTATTTTCTCTCCACTGTTCTTTCTTATATTAGCACCAAGCTAAATATGTTGAAAATGTTAATATCTAAAAGCAAAGAACCAATTTGCTCACGGAGACAGTGTGATCTGCAGAGGCAAGGAGAGGAATTTGTGGGGAACGCTGCGCACCTACAGAGACAGTGACACTGAGTCTAGTGAGTGAAAGGGATGAGGAGGAAATGAACTATCAACTAGAGCTTGTGATTGCCTAAAACAAATCAAAAACTCCCACATGAAAAATAGGAGAAGATTCTCCAGTTGGCATTGTAGCTTTCTGTCAAGTGAACAGTGAATTGCTTTGGCTTGGATTTTGGTCCCCAACTAGTGTTTACTCTGCAGACAGCAATCCTGTTGGTCTTCTAAAAATAGTTCATTCAGATTGAAAATATGCACAGATTGCACAAGCCCCGTAGAACATATGTCTTCAAGATGTTGAAGAAAAGAAATGCCTATGTATTATGAATAATTCTTCTTTCTCATAGTTCACTCTCATCTAAATAACTCTTGGTGAGGTTCTGGGAGCTGACACATGGTTTCGCTGTGACTTCTTCCTTTCCTTTGCCCATCTTCCACCTGCATAAGTTGCCACTAGTTCTCATTTAGAGTCCTACAGAAGGAAGCTTACTTATTTTGCCTTCCTTCTGATATTCCCTCTTTCGCATTTTGTTCTTTGAAATGCACAGTTCATTTTTCTGTTAGATTTTGGAGGTCTCAGCTCTCTATGCTATGTCAGTGTACCCAGAGGGAAACAAACAGCAACAAAAAAACAGTCTTTGCCTTGAAGTAAAGATACATTTATCGTCCACTGAACTGTTAAGTAAAATGGAGAAGGAGATGTGACAGTTTAAGTTGCCTGTTGAAGACCAAACACAAGCAGTGGATTTATTTTCCTTTGCCATAGCTAAAGATCTGTACAATTATTAAGCATTTTATGGATTGTATAAGTGCTGATACTGAAGTACATTTTACCAGGACTATCTCAAGTTTGATGATCTTTTTAGTGCACGTTAAATTACAGTTTTTCTTTTCTTCTTGCTGTCTTCTCTCTTGGGGAAAATAAATACTCCGAACATTCCAATTTGGCATTTGGTTTTAGACTTTACTTGAGCTTTTCCTTTTCATTCCTACACACGTGTTGCGATGATTACACTCATAAAAATCATTGTGTTACCAAGCTAGGCCAAAGGTTCTGCCAGTGAAAAGCTGATTGGTCTGGGATACCCTATAACAGAAGGCACTGTAAGCAGTGTTCAGCTGAGGTCAGGAGCTGTATGTTTGCAGTGGTGTGTTGTCTATTTGTGTCACTTGCAAACACACAGGTGTAAAAGGGAGGTTCTTTGGGTCTGCTGAACAGAAAATAAAAATTCAGAGGTTGTGACTGAAGAAAACAAAGAAACACAAAGTATAGAAGTAACTATAAAGATTAGTTTGCAATGAGTTATTAAAGAAATAATTTTTGTCAGTCTGGTGTATTAAATTATTTTGTCCCTAGTGTAATAAGTGCAATGAGACTGTACTTTTCTGCACAGATCTGACATGTTGCCACTAAACACTTCCATAGAGAGCTGTCAAAGTCAGGTCAGGCACTTATTAGCCCTCATGCTAGATTCTGAAATGCTTTTTTCTCTTCCCATACTTATGCTACGTGTCACTGCGATCACAGCTGCCTTTTGTTATCACAGTTAACCTGCCCTCTGCTGAAAGGGAGCTGCATAAGGGCTGTTTGTGCACAGCTTACAAGACCCAACAGGTAAGGCAGATGCTCCCCAGGCTAGTTTAAGCATCCTGTCTTGAAGGATTTGAGTAATGATTCTACACTAGCGTTAGCTGTTGGATAATGGTACTTTGCCCGCTTTGATAAAACAGTAAAAAGTCAGTTGTGAGGGAAAAGGGTAGGTGGTGCTTCAGCTCTGGCTTTAAAATGTGACTGCTGCCAACATGGCAATATAAATGCCTGCGTAATGATTGAATAATTTGCTTCCTTTCAGAATTCAACCAACACATGTCCAACTGTTCCAAAGTCACACTGTGCAAGTCTCTCAGTGCTTCTGACTGTTTCTCTCAAATTGTAACAGAATCAGTTCGTGTTGCAGTCTGTCTACTTCTGATTGAGTTTAGCAAAACTTCTTGACAAGACTGTGGTAGCATACTAGAACTAACAGGATGAAAAATCAGAATGAGGATATTTCATTACAAAACAATCTCTCCTGTAACTATCCCCAAAATAGTCTACAGAACCCGTCTGCTAGCAAAGGTAGCCTGTGCCTAGTCAGGCCTGTACCTCTGTTCTGTCTTTTCTACCAGGGCTAAAGAATGGAAGTGGGAAGTGATAAATTACATTATACACGGCGTAACATTAGGGTTTGAAGGAAGAAAAGAATGAACCTGTAGTCTTATTTTAACAGTAATGTCCCCACAGCTAATGAGCAAAAGTTAATCCTCTCAGAAATTATGTGAACTGTCCCAGTGAGACCAGTACACTGCTACCCGTGAGCTATGGGAGACTACTCAATAACCGTACACTGCTGCTCCTCCCTGAACTTTACGAGGTCATAATTCATTCAAGATTGGTTCTGAGCCAGTTCCTATGCTGCAGAACAAAAACAGTACAGATAGCTATTTTACCAGAATAAGGACTGTAGGATCTGTTCCCCTAGAAATTCTTGACCCTCCGAAAGTGGGAAAAAAAACACTTGGGGAAACACAGGCTAATACTGCCTTATTGGATACATAAACTGTTCCTCACTTTTATACTCCTGTACAAATAATAATAATAATAATAATCTATAGTTATAGTAGGAAAAACTGGAAAACATCAAACCATAATTAGAATGGCGGGAAAGAATTTATATACATTATTCACAAAAACATAACAGATAAGTAGTTATTGATTAAAGGGATACATGCTTAACAGCGATTTATAAATCCAGGACTCAAAAGATAATGTTTGTTTTACTGCTTTTAATTATTTAACATGAAGTGACATTTCTGTTTTGCCAACAGCAGCACAATAGGTCCCTAATGAACTGCTGTGAGTTCCTAATAATTAAACCATCAGGCAGAAATAAGGGGTGCAGCTTTTTATTAGATTAACATTCTTAAATCACCTTTGTTTTCTAAAGAAAATTCTTTCTGAGTTTCTCCCCTACCCCAACCCAAGGTGAGCATCAGAATTCTTGAGGGAGCTCAGGCCTGTTCTGGCTGACACTTGAAAAATTTCTGAAGTACTGATGAAAAAAATGAAGTTATTTGCAGGACTATGATGAAAGTTCATTATCTGTCCTTCAAACTCTTGTACATGGGAGTCCAACCTTTTGGCTTGCCTGAGCTGCACTGAGTGAAAACGAACTGTCTTGGGCCTCGTATAGGTCGCTCTCTAAGTAATGCTTCCTATTTATTTCCATGGAAACTACAATAGCAGCAATGAGCACAGTAACTTGGATTAATGGAACAAATTCTCAGTATATTTCTTCAACATAGTCACCACTATTAGCTATGCATTTTCATCACTGTTGAACAGGAGCTTGCATGCTTGTCAAAATCTGCACCAGAAGACATAACCTACTGTTGCTGTCACCACTACTGAAAGGCACCACCCACCACCTCAGTGTTCTCACATCCACTGTCTTGCCTCCGTAAATGTTCAGCAAGCATTGATAAATGTCAATAGGTGTGTTTTTTTTTCCACATGGAAGTTATTGAAACACCTTTGCTTCATCCCACGCTTCCATGTCAGATGTCATTTTGTCAGACTGCCATCTGTCACACAGCAACAAGATGTAATGGAGTATCAGTGGGAAGGTTCAAGCCCTACTGCCATAGCAGCAATGTACACATCTGAAATTGTGGGCCAATATAATAAAATAGGAAGCATTACCTTTGGAGAGGCTCATAAAATATATACTATAGTTAATGTCTATAAGTAACTCATAAATACATACATATGTACAGTTTTTGTGTGTGTGTGTATATATATATACACCCTCAAATATATATATAGTATCATATATATATATAAAATAAGATTACTTATATGTGTGTTATATACATATAATACATATATAAGTCAACTTATTTTAATTTTTAAGATTTTTATTAACAAAAAAAAAGCTCAAAAGTGTAAAACTAAAAGCACTCTGTTTAGACAATATATCAAAATGCATACAGTTATTTGCCATCACTTGAGTTAGCACTTCACTGAGCCTTCCCCGTGCCCTGGTTTCAGTTGATGCGGTGTTAATTTTGCACCAAATGTTTGGTTGCTGTGTGATAAATACGTGCCCAGTGCCAGGCCACTCCATGGGGAAGAGCTGACACAGTGATGGTACCAGGTGGCGGCCAGGCTTCACGTGGGCAGTAAATTGGACAAGCCCATGAAAACAAATGAAAGTTAATTGTTTGCAAGGAGTGCTTGTGAAGCTTTTTCCTTGCTGGGGTAAACTTCACAATTATTTGATAATTTTGACAAAAAATAAAAGGCAATATAAATTTATTTTATGTGATTTCTTGAGGGGTGGTATCAGAACTGAGCTTTTTGAAGGATGCTCTTCAAGAGGGATCAAAATGTATTAGTCTGTGTAAACAATGTATTGGAGGTAGATAAAAAAACAGACTAATTTCTTCATGTAACATCTTTCTTTTCTAAGATAAATATTTTACTCTACGTGCAAGGAAGGTTCAAAAGGTAGTGGAAGAAATAAGAGTTTTGAAAGAGAAAACACGAATAAAGAAGAAATTTAAAAATTCAGGACTTTTTATTTCAGGGTAGAATGAAAAAGAAGAGATATGATAAAGGGATCAGAAGTAGTGACTAGAATGGAAAAGATGGATCAGGGACAGTGTTCACCATTTTGCTTAAAACCAAAACAAGAAAATATAGAACTGGATGAAAAGGAAGCAAACTGGCAACCAATAAAAATAAACGCTTTCACAAGAACTAAACTACTTGTTAAAAGGTGTCACCCTATTACAGAAATTAGCAAGATTGTTTAAAAGAAGATCTGTTTATATTGGAAAAATATTTTAAACCTGCAGGTTCTATCACCTCCAAAATTTCTGTTTCTACTAAATGTTCATGTAGCTATTGGTAAAACTTCCTTTTGAATCCGGTTATTCAATGACCAAGCTTCACTGGAAAGCATATGGGACTGGCTTCCAACAGAGACTAGGTACGGGACAATGCATTTCATGCATCCAAAGTATCTGATAATTCTTGCTCCCTTGTTCAAGTTGGAAAATTAAGACTAGTCTAAACGGACAAGTTACATACCACTAATCCACAGCTGTGATGTGGAAGTGGCAGGTGAGGGTGGGTATCTGAGGAATGAACCATTCTTGTCCCTGTTAATCTGGTAATGGAGAAATTCTAGCACAAAAACTGTGTCCAAGTTACCAAGCATGTTTTATAGGTGGTTTGCTGAATTGTTGAGAAACTTTCATAGATGAACAGCTTACTATTTAAACTTAATTAAGTACCTGGTGTTGAGAAGCTAATGCAGCAGCAAAATTGAGTTGAAGGAAAGAGCCTATATAGAGTTGTGAGGAAAAATCTTGTTTAAACTCAGAAGAGGACTTTTTTATTTTAAGTCACTGAATTTTACTCTACCTGTAAGAAATTAACATTGTTTGTCTGTTGCGTTGAGTTTTTTTGATAGTCATATCAAAATCATATTTTACTCATGGACCTTACTTTCATGTTTGTTTATTTGGTCGTTTATCTTTTAAGAGTGATGCACGTGCTGATGTTGCACCCATAGGGCATTCTTGGGAGCCTATCTCCACTTCATGTATTAAGTTACTTTAATACATGTCACCCTGAGGTCGGTCAGCCTCTAACACCATAGTAATGCTAAATGGATAATATGACTAAAGTAATCCTGGGATGGCTCCAAAAATATCCTATTAAGCAGATGTACATTCTCTGGTAAATTGCATATCTGACTGATGCTTCTCTCATCCTTAATCTTAAAGTAAATGCATATCTGATCTATTGCAGACCAAAGTCCTTCACTGATTAGCACTAGATATAGCTTTGGGTCAGTATATTTGAGTGTATGCAGCCTTTAAGGAAAAAAGAATATTAAATGTTCCATTAATGCTTAAAAATCTGAAGTGGTTATTTCTAAAAATGGAATTATTTTCTGCAAGTTTGTCCATTCATTTGTAAAGCTATTAGCTTGCTATTAAACATGGAAGCTTTCTCTGTTCCATATTCCCATAACCTGGGAAACATTTCACCACTTAGAGACTCTCGGAGCTGTATATTGATGCGTAGTACTACATTCTCCATGGTATTTGCCATCAGCCACTTCACATTTTGGAGAATCTTTAGGAAACTATGCCTTTGGCCTAGGGGAGAAGTGTAATTCTTACAAATGTCTTATAATTTTTTACTGGAAAACTGTTGTACTTCATATATACATGTGGGGAAGATTTTTCTTTTCCCTATCCCATACTTTGAGTGCTCTAACATGACTACCAGAAAAGAAAGTTTTATCCTCTGCTAATCATCTTTCTACACGAGCATATTTGCCATATATACAAGCCATCCAAATGGTTCTTAGTTCGTACATAGTGAATACCTTTAAGTGATATTTATTTTGTTTTATCTTTATTATATTGATTTCCCATATAACTTTAATCTTTATGTAAGCTAGTAGGCTTAGTATCTCCTGAAGGTGGAGACAAGGTATTCTTGTTCATGTAGAGTATTGATAAGTTTGCTTATATTCCTATCTTTATATCCTAGACTGGCTAATTATTTTCTCTTGAAACCTTTTTTTTCTTTTAGATCTCCTTTACACTGCCTAAATTATCTGCTTTAAGTAGCCTGAAATATTCCATACGTTTTATGCCCATCGTTGGATCCAGGATTTGTCTTAATTCTGATACTTAGAAGCCTTAGCTCTGGAGGTGCCATTCCAATGTTACTGTGGTTGCCCAAACAAATGGGCTGAGAAGCTATCTGCATAAAAATCAGGTTACTGTAAATATGCACAAAGACTGGACTTAAGTGAAAGAGAAAGCAACCAAAGAAAGCATTAGGGGTATTTTATTCTATTAAAATTCATATTATATTGCAATAAATGTGAGAATCAAACTGATTTTTACAACATTAATAATTACAAAGTTGTTTTGAAATTTTCATACCAGAGGCTTAATTTTCTTTCCAATAATGCAGTTGTTCCTGAATTCCAGTTTGCTGAGTGTAGGAGGTGTCTTTAGATGGTCTTTTTTGTTTGATCCAAGTCATAAAGTAGCTGCTAAGCTGTCCTTAAACAGTGATTTGCAGCAGAAGTTTCAACAGACAGGATTTTGCAGTAGGGAAGTTGAGGCTAAATCATTTCCAGTTTTCTGTGCAGTTTTCTCAAGCAGTCACGTTCCTTCCCAAAATTTTGATAACCACCATTTTTGTGTGTATGTTGTCAGGCAAGGTAAGAGCATACTTGTCATGGTCAGATTTATGGTAGTCTGACCACTGTCCACACAGAAGTGAATTTTGACTAGATAAGAAATATATTGTATAAAAAAATACTTTTTTTTCCTTCTTTTTTTTTTTTTTTTCCTGCGTTTTGACTTTGTCAAGAAAAGAAAAAATGAGCAGTATTAATTATGGCTTTGTATTTATGTCAGATGCAAAATCAAGAATGTTTCCCTGACTGTTTCATGCATGTGACCGCTGGCAATTCCCTACCAGCGCTTTTGGGATGGGACAGCTAAGAGATCTAACAAATCTTATACTTTATAAACTAATGTAGTTTGAATCGTAGAGGTAATTTTTAATGTCAGCCTATTTACTTCTCCCTGTTTGCGTTTATACTTTCTTTCTGGAAATCTGTGGAATCCGAAGCAAAGCAGTGCAGGAGATACTTTAACCCACTTTAGCAAATTTATGAAACTCAGCTAGTACGTGGGTTATTCAAACTGAATTTCAACATAGAATCTTTTGAAATTTGCTCATCTGTCAAAAATATGTTATTCCATTTAAACTATGAAAAGACTGAGTAGATTCCATAATTTAGTAAATATTTTGGCTTCTGACAGCTCTTTTTCTTCCGCTCTTTTCGTTTTGAGGCTTTTTTTCTACTTTATGCCATCTTCTGTCAAGACTTACAGGTGCTAAAAGTAGTAATTTAGGAAGGGAGTTAGGAGAAGAGTTTCTTGCAGTAATTTCTTTATTTGTTTTACATCATACAGATTACACTTTTGTCTTTAGGAAATTAATCTGAATATTTGGTACTTCTGGTTGGATAGAGCAGCTTGAATTTAAGACCCTACTGAGTATGAATGCAAAGCTGAAAAAAGTCACGTTGAGTCTTTTCGTATGTGATGCATTGAAAGTTCAGAAAAAGTTCATTTTATTTTTACTTTGAAGACTTGTGATTAGCCAGAAACTATGCTTTCAGAACCTGCAAACAGTCCATTTATTTGCCAGCATCAGAATGAGACTCGGAGTTCCAGTGAAAACATCTTTTTGTCTGCTAATGTAATGAGTGCTTATTTTCTGTATCTTCATGTTACTTGGAAAAGCATCAGGGTTTCATTGTAAATCCATTATGTCTCCCATGGTCAGAAATTATAAATGACAACTAGTCCCAAGGTAAAGAAAAGAAAGTATTATTTTGTAGAGTAAAAAGGGGTTAAATCACTTTTTATCATGACTGTCCTCTTGGTTATGACATATTCAATGTATTATTTAGTTTAAGTGCATGATTAAGATAGAACTGGGGTACTTCTGGGGAGCGTTTTCACAGACATTATACTTACAGTACCTCATTCTGTGGTACAGAAGAAAGAAAAATGACATGTCCCTTTGTGAACCTATCCTTTTAAAATTAGGTTATAGATTGTACAGTGGTGTGAGATCCTCTATGAATTTCTGGGTCAGAGGTACTTTGTTTTCTTTCTTTTATACAGCAAAACCCTTGTATCTTTATTAAAAATTTATTTGCTGTCAATAATTAAATGCTTATTATTTGATCTTTAATGGGGTCATGATTCCCATATTCCCATATTAATGAAATAATGCAAAAGTAAAAAATGCCTTTCAGTTGGAAAAAATTACTTATTATTCTTTCTTTGTTCTGAGTAAAATAGTTTATCTTAAATTAAAAATTAAAAATTATTTTTCTTTAATCTTAGAATTAAATTAGTGCTAATTAGTTCTATTTTCTCTACAATATTCAAATGCTGAAGTCTTAGTCATTCCTTCAGAGTATTAATAGTGCCCTTTGGCTGTAATCAAGATTATCTTCAATTAAAAGCAATCCAGTTAACTCAGTTACATTAACAGTTATTGTTCTCAAATCATGGGGTTAAGAACACAAATCCTGTGTGTTTTCAGCATGGGTAGATTTCTAGGGTGTGTGATGCACGGACATGTTAATTACACACTGACAATAAAATGCACCAACCTACCGTGTGCTTCACTGATGACATCTATTCGTAGGTACAATTACCTGCCAACAAAGCATTTTTTATAATGGTAATATACGCAGAACTGAAAGTTGTTGCAATAAGCTAAAACATTGGTTTTGGATTTGGTCAGTGTTTCAGCAGTCTTCTCCTCCCTTCCCATCATATCCTCATACCCTTCCCTCTGCACTTTTTGCTGCAACTCTGTAAATTTGGGGCATTTTCAATGAGCGAGTTCTGCTTGATATTCACAGCTGTTATTCTCCTTTGTGAAGAATTAAAGAGCACTTGCCAGTCTGCAATAATTCATCTTATTTTATTAACGCCTTTTTTAGTTCAGAAAATTTGTTACATAGAATAATAAAGGATTTCAGCTGAAAACAGAAGTATTTCATTCTAATTTCTCAGTGTATCTAATATGAGTAAATGTTAGTCCCACAGAAACAGAAAAAAAAAGGTTTTCATGCACACTCACAGATCAGCTCTTTCTGGCTTGAAAAGCTAAGCACAGAACATGGGAAAATTCCTTTCATATGGCTGTGTTTACAAACAAAAAGTATAAACATCTTGAGCAAACAGAAGTGGTGCCGAGAACTTTGCTTGTTAGCGGATTATCACCCCGATAGCAAAAATAGAATGTGATTCTGTCTCAGCAAAAGTTCATAACAGTTGGTGAAACAGAACAAAACAAAAGCTTAAGAATTGCAAAAATATTCTTGCAATATTTCTGTAAGCACCTGCCAATGCCACTTCTATAATGTATTCCTGCTCGAACAGAAAGCGCTTCCAGAGGGCTCTAATACTTGTGAGTTTCCATCAGCTTTGATGAAATTTTTCCTTGTGAAGCTTTTCTAAATTTTCTTCTCTGTTTATTAAACATTTTTCTTTAATTTAAATTCTCCCGCTGCTAATTTGCAGACTGCAGTGGTGATTTTTCTGTGTTGCTACCCGATGTGATCTAATGAGGTAAATAGTATAACTGGGCAGATTCTGGCAAAAAGCAATCTCTCTTCTTCAAAATTTGTTGGGGAATTTAATTTCAACATATTTTTAAGATTTTAAAACCCATTTTCTGAAGGCATAAAGGCAAGCCAAGGTTTTCTCTAAATAGTATTCATATTCTGTGGGACAGATATCTCTTTTCAGTTCCAAAATGCTGGCACAGCCGTCTTAGTTTGACACTGAGGCAATAAATCAAAAGGGTTGGACAAATATAAGAAGCCATGCCTTTCAGAAATAGCACTGTGTCTGTACATGCAAAAATAATTGCTTTCTTGGAATGTGACAAAACAACTGAATAAAAAATACGGTGTTAACAGACAACAAATCCAATTTTTAGACGTTTCTTCTTCCATTCAGTGAAGAGGATATCCTGAGGAATCATATAGCTTTGTTACAATATATATTTAGATACAGTGGAATTTAATGGTTTCCTTCTTGGAAGAAACTTAAAATTTGCTAAACTTTCTCAGGATATTTGTTTTTCTCCCAAAATTTGATTTAAAAAAAATAAAAATAAATATATATATAAAGCCAAAAAAGAAAGTTCCAATGACTTGTTGGACTCATCTATGATTTAAATGAGGCCAGGTTATCCTCTCAAAAACTTCTGTGGTATTTTGTGACTTATTTGAGAAGTTACACTTTCTGTCAAACCAAGAATACAGGACTGTAGGACATTTGTTTTTCCTAGTGGTCAGTAAGTTACCTACCTCTCTCTTAGAGTCCTTTCTTTTCTGCCTGTGAGGTGGGTAGGGATTTTAGAAGTCAGATTCTATGACCATCCTGTGCCTGCACATAGAGGGAATGCAGGAAATTTGACAGATCCTATGTATATTCTCTTTTCTTTGTGTAAATAAGTACATACGTGTTCGTATTTGTAGGGGAGAGATAACTGCTTTGTCATTGTGACTTTTCGGAAGAGGAAAACTGATGTTCTACTCTGAACTAAGCAATACATCATATTTAATTAAAAAAAAACAAAAACAAACCAAAGATGTATTAGGCTTTTATTTTCCAGGTATGCTCCTTAGTTCTAGTTATATCCTTTAGCAAAACATAAAAGATTCCATCTTGTTTCTATTCTAGAAACTTCCCTCCATAGCTTCATTGCTGCTAGATGCCCCAGTTTGCTGTTAAATGTTGCAGGAGACTTACACGTGCTTGCATATGATTTTTCAGTCTGGGCTGCAGTTTAATTACTGATTGTAAGTCTTGAGCAGAAATTAATCTGAGAGTTCAAATTTTTATATTTTTTTACCTGGTTTTACCTGTGGAGGAAATAAATTGTGTTTGAGCTCTACCTCCAGTTCTGTTGTTGGATTTCCCCTGCAAAAGTTACTAGGAAGGAGATGCGAATACAGGATGTAAGAAAGGCTCATTAAACCTCAGATGATTTGCCTTTATGATATGTAAAAGGGAATGCAATGGCTTTTAATCCTGCCTTATTTTTTGTGTTTGCATACTGTGTAGAAGAATTTTGTCTTCTCTCTTCAGCTAACAGTTGATGCAATGCTAGACAAGGTAAATGGCCTTCAATATCTCATTTGATCTCAATAGACATTGGACTCTTCTGTTAGAAAAAAAATTCAAATCCTTTGAATCTTGATTTAAACCTATTTGAAATTTGATTTGGTTTTACCTTGTTTCTTTTTCATTTCTCTGACTTTTTCTTTTAAGCACTCTCCATAAAACCAACTATTTGGATAAACATTTTATTTACAAGTACCCCAAGTATCCCACATTTTTTCTTGACTATCCGAGGTGAAGCATTAATATGAAATAGCTGTCAGCCCAGAAGCCAGGATACTGGAAGAGTATTCAGATTGACTACCAAATCTGAGTCACTGTTCACAGAAAAAGGTACAGTAAGCCAGACAAATAAAGCTTTTTTTCCCCTGATTGTGCTGTGGCAAGAATGAGAAAAAATGTTTTGCCTTGCGAGTCTACAGGACCTGAAAATATAAAATTCAGACTTCATTCTCTACAGAGAAACTCCATAAATCTCTGTAACTCTGCTTCAGATTAACAGAGCTGTACGTTAATTTCTCTACTGTTACATTATGAATTTCACAGTTAATTAAGGCAAAATCTTCTCATCATTGAATTTTCAGTCTAATTTGAAATCAGAAATGAATTAGAACTATTTACGTATATGCAGAAGAAGTCGTTCGCTTTGGTGCCTCAGGAAGAACCACCCTGAAAACCTCATTCTGTCACCAAGGGTGGACTCCTGTGGTTCTGCCTAGCTGATGTGTAGGCTCACCTTAAAATCATGCCTCGAGGAAGACAGCAGTGAAATCTCAGTGCAAAATTAAAGCATTTTCCATTTTTCATTGTAAGAAAGGAATCTTGCCGTAACAAGTTCCTAATATTTTTTGATGTTTCGGGGTATAGTTCAAGAGAGAGTGAAACAGTAATTTCCCAGGTAGAGTTAGTGATGTGCAAGAAATTGTCGGCAGAGATTCCAGGAATTTGATTGACAAAATGAAACATGTTCCTGACGTCAATTTACTGAGATTACTTTTTAATGAATACTACTTTAAAAGCATATGCAAAATTAAGATCAGTCACAAAAATGCATTTGGATATGGCATTTAAAGAATGATATACATAATGTATTGGAAATTAACGTTTATAACGTACTGAAAATGATTCTTTTGCTGACTCTCCTAATTTGTGACAGCTTTGGCAGTGGAAGTATTAATTACAAGCAAAGGAAACCTGAATTGTATTTTTTAATTAATATTGCCTGTGTGCCAGATAATGACCTCTTAAAATATTAGTGCGTGATGAGGGAGTGTTTCTGCAGTCAAATCCAGCTTAAAAGAGAAAAGTACAACTTTTCTTTGGAGTTAAGAATGGGTTTATCTTGCAAAAATTTATTTGGCCAGATTTTCCACTGTGCACTTTTTCTCATTTTCTGCACTGGTTTTCCACTCTGTTTTTTGCATTAATTGTATACCCAGTGAAACTAGTGAGAAGTTAACAGTAACTTTAATGACAGAGTTCTTTAACAAAAATACATATAGCATAATTAAGAAGATATATATTTATACTGTATTTACTTGCTATGAGTCTTTTGATCAATGTTGGTCCAGTTCAAGAATTTAAAGCATAAGAAAAAAAGCTGAAATAATTGGATTTATTCTGTTTAATTTGGTGAAGAGGAATTTTGACAGTGATGTTTCAGAAACGAACAGTTGTTATCAGGAATATGCTAAATCGCTCTCCTGTCAGGTAAAGGACAAAAGCAAATCAGCTTAGTCTGTAGGAAGAGGCTGTGTGCATACAGGGAAAAATGAATACATAAATCTCAGTGTGAAGCTAAGTAAACAAGTAAATAATTCTTTCCCTTAAGGAAGGAATGCAACTGGAGATTTTCTAATGCTGTTAGTTTTCCCTAGGAAATGTTTATTTAAGGGAAGTTGACCCTACCTCAGGATCATGATATTAGACAAAATGATCTACTGAGTTCCTTAGCATCTCTGTAATCGACTGTGAGATGACTGCGAGAAGTTATCAACAAAGATTAGGGGAAAAATGGTTCTTGTTCTGTTAAAGGTTTTTGTGATTTTAAGAGAAATGTGATGTGTTGCTTTCTTTTTTGCTTCTTTCTCTGTTTCAAAAGCGATAAAATCAGTTTCTCAGCTTTCTTTTAATGAGGACTTCTTTTTAATAAATAAATAAATAAATCACAATTCATTTCAAGGCCGGGAAGGATGGGAATTTGAGCAACCTGGTCTAGGGGAATGTTTCCATGATCACAACAGGGTTGGTAGAACTAGATGGTCTTTAAGGTTCCTTCCAACCCTGAATATTCTAAGATTCCATGATATATTTGATTTTTTGACTTGTCATGACTGACTATGCTAAAGATATCTCTTCCTGCTGTACACTCAGTTGCATCCTGTTAGCAAAAATTATCTCACTCTCATCTAGCTACCTCCAGTTTAGTTGTATTTATCTTGTTGACTGTTAAAAGTTATAGGTTGGAGGTATGGTAGCTTCAAGGAGAGAAAGAGTTACTGCAACCTGTTACTCTCCAGAATAAAAATGAGGTCAAGTTTTTCCTACACAGTCATTAGCTGAAAACTGAGGTTTCTTTCAAGTCTGATCCTTGTTCCACAAAGAAAAGATGACAGAGTGATGGAATTTTCTCCAGACCAAATCTTTTTTCTTCTTCTCCATAGTATGCAAGAGGTTTGGTTCCAAACATTACTGGTGTTCCTGAGAAATCTGATAAGTACCACTTGCAATTAATCCTGTTACTTTAATAACATCTTTGATATGACTAATGATGCTGTAAAAGTAATTATATCATTTAATTGTAGTTCTCTGTTTTTTGCAATAAGCCAAAGCAGGTCCACATTTAAAGAAATGCTCTGCATAGCTTGATAAAAATGGTTTTCTCTAAGTGCATTTGAGAACTCTGTATCTGCTATAGCCAGGTTAAGTAAAAGTGTAAAATCTAATTTATATGTAGCAGGAGAATTGCTACTAAAGGAAAATAAGTGGATGAACAACTTTAACATAAAGCAACTCATGCATTAATTATATAATTTCCTATAAAATTTGAAAAAAAAAAAACCTAAAAAAACAAACATGTTGAGGCATTTCTCTCTGTTTCCATGTTAGGCTATGTTCATAATGCAGTCTCTCATTTTACATAGCATATTTTTTCACTTAAATAAGATACTCTTGAATGCTTGGGATTTTTACACCTCTGTTTCATTTTTAAATGTAGACTTTGAAGCTCAAAAGGTTTAAACTTAAGTTGGGTACCTTAAATGCTTTTCGTTGACTTTCATATTTGCTGGAATAAGGAGATGGCTCCTGTGGACTGTCCTAGGATATACATTCAAGCTTCAGTGCTGGAAGCCAGGACTTGGTAGTCATACATTGTAATATTTGTATTCCTAGATAATCAGTAATAGATAATCAATGCCTTATCTGGTCTCAGCTTTTGACTTCAGCTATACTACATGTCTGGATCAGCTTGTAAGCTTTTCTCAACTGCACTTGAGCTTGAAGCTATGGTACCAACTAAGCAGCTTTGATTCTGCTGTGTTTAATTATTGCAGGAAAAAAAAAGAAGCATGGGCAAACATTTTGTATGTGCTAAGAATTACAATGTATATGCTGGTGTTCAGTTAATCTTTATATTAATTTTCCTTTAGTTGTTGTTTTAATTTGGTTTTAATTGCCCATTCACAAGAGACTTATGTGAAGAACTATTGAAGTATGATAGGATAACTTCAGACAACTTCATGCTTTCTCCTCCTTTGCATGAGATAACATACTGAACGTGAAACATATCAGATAAAGCATAGTTTTAGTAGAGGTAAATGTTGAGAAAATGTTGCTTTTTTTTCTAAGAGAGTACTAAGTAGTACTTCCATTTAATTCCTGACCTAAAACTGAGAAAGCATTATTTTAGAAGTTCCTAAGAAATGACATCTCTCTTATATTTTCTCAGTAGCTGTTTTGTCATTTTGTGTTCTATAATGTCTGAAATATAATAAGAGAAAAGTAAACTTTTGAGACTGCATTAATGAGATACACTCGCTAAAGACTGTAGTTAGAAATTTTGGAGTATTTTACCTGTTGTGTCATCTGGAAATGTTTCTAATTGCATGGTCTTCTTCTCCACTTTGATACATGAAGGCTGTCATATGAGATAGGAGGGATGTAAGAGCTATTCATCCAATTTGGTGAATAGACTTTAACTTCACTAGGGCTTAATTTCAGCAAAATTTGTGACTGATTAAGTAAAAAATTTTTACTAACTATTGCAGGAATAGTATTTTTATCTAATAATTCTTGTATACTTTGGTTTTGGATTGGTTTGTTTTGTCTTGTTTGTTTTGTCTTTATATATATATATATATGTGTTGGAAAATGGCCAAAACTTCTCTTTTTTTTTTTTTTCTTATTTCTATTTCTAAAATTATTTCTTATCAGTTTTCAAAGATAGGACTTAGATTTTCCAGGAAATTTCACTTGTGATGTTTTTGTTGCTGACTGAAATTGTGGTTCTACTCTTGGAAAAGTGTCAGTTTTGAGTATTTGATATGTTTTAAGGACATTTCAGATTTGGAGCATGTGTTCATATACCTTTCCTTCTCTAAAGAAGAGAGAAGATAAGAAAAATGTTTCAGCCTTTCCAAATATGAATATTTTGGCATGCTTTTCTTTCAGTACTACTGATTTTTTTTTTAAATACAGAAAACTACAATGCCTTGCTTTGACTGTTTTGACTGAAGTAGAAAAGCCTTCGTAAAAAAAAAAATTAACTAAAAATTTAGAAATGCTTATTTGTAGGAAGTGTCACATTTAATTCTTTATTGTAAGAAAACCTAAAGAATTCATAGAAATAAAATCAGGAAAACATTGTGAAATTCTTCCTCACTCTTCCAAAAGCACTGAAAATCAATCTGACTGCTTGTATTTAATATTATGTTGTCTGAGGATTGCCCAGTTATGAATGATCAATTCAAGCATTCAAAATGAGCATTCAAAATGTTCCTTTCTATGTGGAATGAAAGCATGCACTCATTCTTTACTACACTTTCCTTTGGGCTCAGTTTCACAATCGTAATTGTTCAGAAGACATGTAGGAAATAGATTGTAATATATCCCTCCAACTTTTTAAATATTTCTAATTGTTCTGACAGAGGGGTCCCTGTACTCCCCAGGATTGTTTTCTCTTGTGAGCGCTGTGGTCCTTCCCTGATTCTCCTCGCATTTAACATTGTGATATTTACCAAAGCACGTGACTCTTCTTTCACTATTGAGCTTTTAATATACATCTTTTTATCTCAGAAAAATGGTAGATTTTCAACACTAAAAATTAAGGATTATGATTCAGAAGTGTTTTGTGTTTTCCATTTTCATATGTTTTTTGTTTGTTTTTTTTACAGAATTCACCAGTTTGTTCTTTATGTGACTTATAAGGAGTGAACAAGCTTTAAGGTTTATCTCATCCTCATTGTTAGGACAGGCTTTCTCTCTTTTGCTTTTTTTTTTTTCCAACTAATTTTGCCAAGTGTATATTTCCACAGAGCTTTCCTCCTCATTTCCTTTGCTTTAACATGCAACAAAATCCAACCTTTCAACTGAGAATTTTTCCAGAAGCAGATGGCATTGGTCTTCCATATCACACGATTCTTGCTCACATTATTGGTCATATTTTTCATATGAAAACTCTTTTGATTAATTCTTCTCATTAGTCAACTTGGTAAACAAATTACTGCAGTAAGCTTAAAAGCTTAGGTTGAAAGGCAGAACAGAAGCAATAGATATCTTGTTTGTAAGTCACTATTTTCCCTTGAAAATATAATCTGCTTTTCTATCAGGTTGTCATTTGAGGCTGCTGGAAGTTTTTATTACTCAGGGTTAATTGCCTCTGGCACAATAATCTCAGATTTCTCTTGAGAGTCACTGATAGTGTTCTCTTCTGTTCTGAATTGAAATTATTTTCCTGTCATAAGAGGTGTGACAACTTTTTTAACGTTTCTTTAAAGATAGAGTCAATGACATCAGGATTCATGTTCCTCTGTCTCCTAGTTCTGTTTCTTCACCTCTCCTATGGGCGCTGTTTTGTTGTAACTTGGTAAACCTCCTCCAGTATGAAATACCAGTTGAAACTGTGCCATACATTAATAAATATTGCTAGTTATTTTCTCAGGAGATTAGTCTTTAATTCTCATGTGTATGTGAATGTCGCAGTGCAAAAAACATTGAAGTGTTTTTAATTCATGTGTTCATGCAGTTCAGATTTAGATCGCCTTTCTGAAAACAGACATATTCAAGAATACCTTTCCGTTTTATGTCTGCATCTTTTAGTGTTTTTCTCATAAGTGATTGATTTACTAAAACACTCTAGGAAGTAGAGACTGTTGCAAATCCATTGTCTTGTGTGATGATTGCAAATCTTTCCAGATAGTTAATTTATTTTAAAGGAATTATGGTAATATGATAGATAAGAATAGTGATATATCAGCATAGTTATTTTTGTGTCTGGAAATCTTTTTCCCAAGAGCAGTGTTCCAGAAATTGACACTGTTGTCAATCCATGACTCCTGCATCCATTGTGATTTAACCCTGAAACATCCATTTCTGTACTTCTCCATGGAGGGGAAATGTACAAACACTGCAGTTCTGGGGTGGGCAGCAATAAGACTGATAGATGTTTTGATTGACTGTGGCTTCTGCCAGGGCCCTGTGTTCACAATTCCAGAGCATGTGGAGGACAGAATAGAGTTGTCACTGACACCCTCATCATATTTAGCAATTAGTAAACATGTTTCATGTGCATTCCAATGATTTGAGACTGGGAAAATGTATTTTGCCTTTGAACAGATGCCACTGAAGATTTTCCGAAAAATATCTGCTTGGAAATGTGGCAGACTTAAGGCATTTGGAATTTTTTGAACAGATTTCCAGGTGTTGGGCAGATGTTATTGTTTGCTGACCTAGGGCTTTGTAGAATGACAGAAAATAATTTGGTGTTCTAACAAAACATTGATTACATACACTTAACAGCTGTAGTAGAATATTCCCCTTGTGTCTCACATTTCCAAGGCTGTAGTTAAACGAGCACCCCAGGTCATCAGAGGTGTACAGAAGGTGCCTTTGCCACTCAGAGGGGATGATCCCAGCATTTAAATAATGATTTACTGCTGCTTTTATTAGAACAATTATTGGTTATTTCAGACTTGAAATGGGCAGATTAAGCTCTGTGAACCTCACAGCTGAAACCTCACAACACTGGCAATTTTCAGTGATTAAAGTAATTTACTTTATCTATAAAATGTAAAGATATTTCATAATAGCCATGCAGCAAGTACAGGGAGGTGTAGTTTTCCTGAAGATAATCAGACCTCTGGGGATAAAGGATCCTGGCTGCACCTCATGCATTGCAAGACCCAGAGGGCTTTATTATCTGATGATTACCACACCCCCATTTCCATGTCTTTTTGCTTAATTAATCACAGTAACATTATTGCCCAACTTCAGACAACAAAAATAATGAGAGAGGCTTTAAAAGATTCAAAGACTAGAGGAAAAACAAGAGATCCCATAGGAAAGTACCCATAGTGAAACTGAGGTTTACAAATCACTGAGATCTATTAAAAATGATGCTTACATTTTGTAAAGTGCCCTCTTTAATATAAATATAATTATGTTTTAAATATTGTAAATGTGTATATATGATATAAAACATATACTTGTTTTGATCAGAGGGGATGAGGTTGTATTTCCAGGACAAAAAAAAACCTTTCTAAAATACTGTAGTCATAACTTCAAATGATTGTATCCACTTTGTTTTATTTGAAAACCTTGCTGCGTTCAACAGAGTTCTCTTTTATTTAGTTCAAGTACAGTTCCACAGGTATTATTTTTTTCTACTTTTCTTCATCCCATCAGTTGGTCTTTCAGTTTCGGGAGACAAACCCAGAGTAAAGTTTTCAGGTAATACATTTCAGAACTTGTTCTTCAGAAATCTGCGCGTGTGCATCATTTAAACTTCTGCTATATTCCAATCTCCCTTACTGCTGTATCCTCTTCTGTCCCTTGACAACTGGCCTTACCATACCTCAGGATACCTGTCTGTAGAATAGTTCCTGCTTTTTGGAAAGCTGAGTGACATAGTTCACATGCAGGTGCACTTCCTTGCACTTAGACACATTAACTTAGGCTATGGACAGAAGTCTTTTATTGTAAATCCAGCCCTATCAGAAGAGGTATAAGCACTCATCTCCTTCTAACTTTGTGTTTAACAAACTCACTGCTTTTAATAGGATTCATAAAATATTTGTAATATTTTGGGTGAAATGGGGCCAATCTTTCAAAAACCACAAGCTACTCATTTTGAAGTCATAAAAGATGCAAGTCAAGGAGTCAAGATTTTCCTGTGCTTTGAGATATCCAGATTCTTTTCTATTAGTCAAAATGTGCCAAAAGTGCTCAGCACAGCTGAATTATTTGCATGCTTCCTGAAATGAAATCTGATACAGATGCAATATTACGCTTCCAACCCTGTTTCAAAACTTTAGTCATCCATATTGATACACAGATAATCCAAATTGGAAGGCAAAATGAATTAACAAATAGTGCATCCACATTTTCAGTCAAGCATAGTCATGTATCAGTGGTCAACTCCTGGGCATGCCCTTTAGTTTGATTAGAAGAACGTGTGTTGACCTGCCTCATTTAAACAGACAGCTACCTGGTTTCAGCTAAGATTTAAGTTTGTCACAGTCAGGAGGAAGGTGAGATTGCATCTGATCAGTCATATAACCCATACACACCACTTATTGTAAGTGGATGCAGAGCTTTCTGTTTTATTTATCACAGTAATATCAACTGTCTTTATCTCACAGAGCTGCTAAAGCTGGCCTGAAATCCCATGAATGCAAGAAATCATAAGATCAGAAAATTTTTGACCGTGTAGAACAATATCTCCTTGTATAAAACATGTCTCGCTATCAGTGCATTGAAAACTTCTGACAGATGTATTTGAGTTAGGCTTATTAATTTATCATCTCTGTGAGAAAGCCATATTTTGGTAGGGCTGTTGTCAGTAATTATACCTACGTGAGGTAGTCTTGCTGTTTTGCAGGTACTTTCCTAATTTAAAACTGTGGGTGTTGATTCCAGAAATCTCAAAAATAACAAATATAATAGTAGATATTTTATATCCAATTCAAGTGAAAATGATCAGCTTTAGTCTTTGCTGCTCATTATTTGATTATCAATGAGAAGAATATTGACTCACGTGAAATATTTTTATGTTCTCTGCTCAGAAACCTGGTCTATGACAGGATAATGCTTTCCCAGGCATCATGTAATTGTATCTGTGAACGTTTAAAGTTCTGCAATTAGATGGAGAAGTTTTTGTTTGTAATTCAGTTAGACTGTTGCGTTGGAGAGCAAAGGGTATCAAAAAATGTAAAAATATATAAATAAAATAATATAAACAATATATAAAAACTATAGAAATCCTGGTGTAAGTCCCACTCCCTCTCAGAGATTTTCAGTAATAAGAAAATCTGTTGAAGATTTTCTATATATTGCTGAAGTCAGTATGTAGAAAAGGTCCTAGGGAAGACATCAACACTGTTTTCTGTTTTCGGGCAGAAAAAGTTCTTTATCTTGTGCTGGCAGTCAGTATAATGGCCTGAGAATGTTCTAATGTATTGGAAGAATTGAATATGGATTTTTTCTCAAGTGGTTGTTGAGCTGATGTTGAAAATACAAGCCATTTGCTAAAACTCCATCTGTACATCCTCAAATGCTGTTTTCCTAAGCTCTGAACTGCTGTATATATCAGACTCAATAAAAACTGCAGCTGAAAATGTACCGCAGCTGACGGCACTGTGGTCTCTACAAGCACCTAGATGTTCCTTTTGGAATTTATTCCTGAAAGGAAGAAGATTCACCTTGATAGCTGGATACACGTGGAAGTTAGATCTGTGTTGTCTTTTGTGAATGTAGTTTTTGCGGGAAACACAATAAAGGGTACAGGAATCTGCTGCCCACCCACCTCTGCAGGTCACAGTGCCTTCAGTCAGAAGGTGGCAATGGGCCAAATTAGTTAAGGGGGAAGGACGCGTTCAGAAGTGGAAAATTGATGGTATCTGGGGGAAGAGCAGGGAACTTCCCCATAAGTGAGACCATTTGTGAATGAAGCTCTTTAGGAGCTTTGGCAGGATATGAACTGTATATAGAACCCAAGAGCCCTGACTTCTACCACCATCGTTTCTTTTTCCCTCATTATAGTTGGCAGACTTACATGCCCACTTTCAATCTGATAATTTAAAACCTAGTACCAGAAAGAGGAAATGTGTAGCAATCCCTACTGTCTCTGTTGCCACATTCTTTTACAAAAGAAGAGAGAACCATGAAAGATATGCAAATGGTCCATAATTATACTTTTAGATGGTTACTTAAATACCTGTCTTTTTCACACTACAGGCACAAAGTTAGTGACTAGTGGGATGTATACATCAGATATGCTAATAAAAACAAATGTCTATGGTTTCTGGCAAAATAAACGCTCCAGTAGTTTGCTATATGTACTGCATACACCTCTCAGGCACTGTCACAGTGCCTTCTGAGACAAGCCAGGATAAAGTTGCTACAGTAGAAAGATTAAGGCTATTTTGTATTCTTTGATTTTTATTTTAATGTTCTCTGCGTTTAAGTTACTGTATTACTAATTTCAGCTGGTATATCAATACATGTGTCTCAGCTAATTATACATATAATATGAAACTCCAGTAAAATACCAAACAAAGTGTGTATTCTGTAACTCAGCAATATATACAGTCTTCTCCATAGTATAATTTTCCACTGAAATCTATGGGATTTGTAAAGTTTTTAACTAAAGAACTGACTTTAAACACATCTTTACTGAATCTCCCTAATTAACTGTGATGGTTGATGAGACTAAAATTCTCTCATTTAATTTCAATTTTTGCGACTTAAATTCAAAGTGACTGGTGCCCTTTACAAATCTGTATTACTTTTAGTAGCGTTACTGAGAAAAAAATTCAAGTCTATATATATTAATGGTGATAGAACCTGACCCTTTGTAAATGGGAAATGGATTTTCATAAAAGCTCACAGATAGTGAAAATGTGAGGATTTCTGCTTTTTTACTTGCTGGTTTTGTAAAAATAAGAACATCTAAAAGTGCTGAAGAAAACCATCCCTTTGATTTCTGGCTATACCATTACCACTGTGTAAAGTAGTTAGGACAAATAGTGGATTACTAAATTCAGGATTGTAGAGTGAATCTGAGCCTGCACTCTCACTTTCCCAGTACTCGATAAGTTTGAGATATGAACTTTCAGTTTTGATCTAAGTTATAACTGACCTTCCAGTATAATGTAACTCAGCACTGCATTCCTGAATTTTGTTATTTTGTCTTTTGTTATATTCCTATCCTTCTGAAAGTACTTCATTACATATTTTTTTCCTAATCAGAGACTCATTTACTGTATTTCATCTATGTACCTCAAATCTCCACCTTCCTCAGATTAACCACAGATTGTCTTTTGTAACCTGAAACTTTCTATCTTAATTATCTTATCATTAAGCCTGGTGATCTGAGAGCTGGTGTACCACCAGTTTTTAAACCTTCCCTGTACAGTGCCAAATAATTTAATCGTCAGGGCTATCGTTACGCTTTGAAGAATTTTAGTAATATTTTTCTATTCAACTCTTAGTTGAATATTATTTCCTTTACATCTGAGGCCCGATGACTTTGGATAAAGTCTAAAATGGATGGAGACAAGGAGGAAAACTGAACTTTTCTGCTGTCTTGAAATGCAGCTGAGTTACTCTGCTTTTGGTGTGTAAGTAATTAGCACTATTTGGTTCTGCCTATTATTTGCTTGAGTTTACACATACATATTAATAGTTTAAAGGAAGTGATCAACAAGTGCCAAATAATTATTGAGGACTGGTTAATTTGGAGTTTCCTACCATTGGTGTTTTTTTTGGTTTTTTTTAAGTGTTAGTGATAGCTGTTTGATAATGAACTGAAGGGGCAGTCTGGCTTAGGTTTTCATACAGTGCTCAAAGTACTTTGTCTGTTCTCCCAGTAGGACCTACACACAAATCTTTCTTTCCCACCTCTTCATTCATGTCAGAAAGCGATGAAAATATCCAAACAGTCTCAGTTTATCCTGTAGAAAGAAGAGAGTTCACTCCATCATTCAGCAGAGACTTTCTCTGCCCATCTGTAATTTGTACTTCTTGTGTAAAAGAACGAGAAGGAAAAAGGTATTCTAGAGAATCACAAAATGGCTCAGGTTGGAAGGGACCTGAGAGCCCACGAAGTTCAAAATGCTCTGCTGGGGGCAGGGCTGCCACTCACTCGATCATGCTGCCCAGGGCACCATCCAATCTGGCCTTGAATACCTTCACTGATGGGAAATTATTGTGTTTGAATACTATTGGAAACTTGTATTTGGATACTTCTGAGCAGAATATCCTGTAAATAGCTTTTTCGTTACCTTCACCTTATCCTTTGGAACTACTCATGTGAGTTTAAGTTTTTGTTTCTCCTAGACAAAGCTGTCATCTTGCTCTACTTTTCTGTTTTGTCTACAGCTCACTTCAGCAGCCTTTCTCATATCATAGGAATCATGGATTATAGTTTCTGTAGTAAGCACAAAAGAGTTTACATGACAGGTAGATGTGCTAGTTACCATAGTGGTGAAATCTGAGCGCAAATTCTTGGAACTGAAATATAGGTATTTCCTCTCCACGTCTGTTTTAGGGGACACAAAAACTTCCCTAACTCTTGGGATTTCTGAACAGCTATCTTGATATTTAAAGGTGTTTTTGAGTCAAAACTATGATACCCTTAGGCATGTCCTAAGTACTAACTGCAGTAAAAATATAAAAACAAATCCACAAATCTCTGGACAGTCTAAAAGTGCGTTAGGGAAGGTAATTTGACAAGTAAGGCATTCTTTGGTGAAAGCATAGAATGCTGAACTGCGATAGTTAGGTAGGTCTCTGTGGGCCATCAGGAACACATAAAGACTGCCAACAACTCTTACAGATCTTTTCACAGATCCTATTACAATTCACAGCAAAGTGATCCTCTACCTGTCTTTCCTGAGGGGTCCAATTAGGGTAAGGATTTATTCAAGACACGTACTGACCTGGGGCTTGCACAGTGCAAATCTGATAGGATCACGATGGTTCTTCCCTTTTATCTCAAACACTCCCCATGCAAGATTTCGTGCTTGCAGGTAATCTAAAAAAAGGATTTTCTAGTTGAGATTTCTTCCACTTGCTGCTTTATAACTTGTTATACTTTGCATAATTATAGAGAGAGGGAAATGAACTTATTTCTTTCATCTCCCAGTGGCTACCTAGAGAAGTGTTCTCAAAGCCTGGATCTTTTGCATGTCAGGTTATTCAAACTGCTGGTATACCAGGAGGATGTACCTTTATCTCCTAAAGATGGTTTATCCAGTTTCCCTTTCTAGATGCTGATGAGCCCACCTTTTATGCTGTGGATCTTATTAGATGTCAGAGACTGTAAAACTGACTTTACTTGATCTTGTATTTACACTGATGTAGCATGATTATACATATAATGTCTTACTTTACTAAAAATATGCTCTTTGGTTCTTATGTATAGGGTCACGATGCAGAGCCACAGGTCTGTGGGGCTCGTGGTAGCCTCGTGAAGGGCTCATGGGAGGGAGGGATTCGGGTGTGATGGGACCACGGGTATAAAAGGCTTTGCTGCACAGCAATAAATTGGCATTAGGTGCTTGACACTGTGTGTCCGACCAGTTTGTCCCTGGGCTGGGAATGTCCAGAACAGAGGGGCATTAAGCCTTGTGTTGCACTGTGTCTGGCCAACCGGTAGCAACATTATGCGCTGCTTGTTCAGGATTGTTTCACAGTTTTCTTGTGTAACTCTTGAGTTTTGTGAGGAATCCAAGTTAATAAGCTATTAGAAATATGTAGAAACTGTACTGTAGAACCACTACTTATGTGTTCGACTGTGACAGTTTATTTTTTGCTTCTGTCTAAGTTAGACTCTTGCCACTGCTATCTATAAATATTCCACATCTCTTTTCCATCATTTATAAAGAATCATTCAGGTGAAAGGTGATATATGTACATTGGTGTAACAATTGTTACTGCTAGGTTGTGCTTAATTGTAAACTGTATAATTACCAAATCCCAGAAAGCCAACAGAATGTCTCTGACTGAGCTACAGAAGCACAAGAACCATTTATGGTATGCAGCCCCTCAGCCTGCAGAATGCATAAGGCAGCAGAGCTGTGACTGCATGTCTAAGCATAGGTGGAAATAGATGTTTGTATCAGAGCTGATAGCACAATTTCTCTAGCTGACTGGTCACCCAGCTGTAGAAGCTCAAAAGATCCAGTCTGTCCTCAGTGAGAAAAAGTGAAAGAATTCAAATGTGTTAGGTGGATATTGCATAGGTGGATGCTTGACAGTAATGCAACACCAGATTATTTTATTAATGATAGTATGGATGAGTGGGTAACCTCATAGCATATACAAATACAGATAATGACAAGAGAAAGACATAAAGAATACAAATAACAACCAAACAATTGTTGTGATAAAAAGAATTTATTTCTCCCAATGAATTTCAACGAAAGTGTACAATTTTGATTTTATTTCTGTTAGATAAATGCAGATTTATTTAACTCTTCTTGTAATGTGTTAGCAGTCATATTCTTATTATTACATTCCAAGATTTAAAGAATGAAGAGAGAACTTTGCAATGTGCAGTAATGACATTTGTTTTTATTAAAACTAAGTAGAAAGCCATATCAATAAAGAACAAACATTAACATCATGAAGAAAATACTGTCAAAATCCTTGCTCATACGTATGCTATGCTTGGAGGTTTTATTGGCCATGTTATGTTGGTTGTTTATGGACAGATGTATGCTCTGCTCAAGATAAATAGCTTGAAAGCATTTCCACCTGAAACTGAATCTGTTTATGTATAGATGTAGTTGGGGCCTGCCTTGGGCTTTCTGGATTTGCTGCAGAGCCTTAGGCACTGTCTTACATAGCATGACATTACTGAAGCACCTTATTAGTTACTACCACAAGAACATTAGTGTAAACATATACTAGTGAGATTACTTTAATAAGCTGGCTACCTGTGCTATGAATTTATTGAATACTAAGTTGTTCAACTGCATTGAAATACTTGGTCATTCTTAATGCATTTTTATTCATGGAACTGTAAATTTAAGAAAAATCAGGAATTTCAGAATTTCATAAAATCATTTAAATACTTAAGGCTTATTAGACACCAGGTGAGTGATCCTGATGGTAGATGAGCAACAGAATGAACTCTGTACATTCATGTAGGCACCTTTCAATCAAAGGAGACCTGCAGGGACATGCAGAGTGTCATCACACAGCTTACAGGGGTTGTCAGACATTAGCTTTCAGTTAATCCATTTTACCCTGGAGTTTTAGGTCACAATAAACTTCCTTGTTCAACTCTGTAAATATAGTTTGGCATCACTATGATACTGTGATCTGTTAATAATAATCCATGTCTGCTTCAGCAGCAGTTGGTATAGGAGAGAATAATTACCACAAAATCAATATCTTGGGTATACTTCCAGCTGTAATTCAAGAAAACAAATTAAAAAGATCCAACTTCTTTCATACACCTGAGTGTTAATAATACCACTGAACTAAAAAAAATCTCTCATAACCAGAGTTCATCATTAGACTTTATTGTCTTCCTAATTCTTCAGTGCATGTACATAAAAATCCTAAAAGTCTATGGAAGAATAAGGCCAACAAAAAATTTATCTTCTCTGTATTTTGTGACGATAAATATGTCAAGGCAATAATCTGAAAGAGCCATCTACACATCTTCTTCAGCATGATTTTTCTTCCACTTTTAAGAGATTAAATAACACTCACATCCACTAAGTACTTACTCTGGTATGAGTTTAGATGAGGTGCTAAGGGATTTGATTTAGTAGTTGGGTAGGGATAGTGATAGGAGGATGGTTGGACTAGATGATCTTGTAGGTCCTTTCCAACCTTATGAACCTATGAGTCATGTCAGAGAGAGACCATTCATAAGAATAGCGGTACGATTAAGAACAGATTAAGTTTTTTGAAGAGTCATAGTAGGAAGGCCTTCTATAAATGGGTGGTCTACAAAAAACTTGGTCAGGGTGTCAAGATTATTAAATCACCTACAAGACTCCCCAGCAGACCTATAAGTTTCATAATAAGTGTAAAAGTAGTAAGCACTGCTAGTAGAAAATAAGGATGGAAATGTAGAAATGTCAAGAGTGACAAAAGAAAAACATTTTTCAATAGTCCCTGTAAAGTCTATGTAAAAAAGGATGAAAGACAAAGCTCATTTCAGAGGCTCACTTCTGAATCACATTTCATTTAAGCTGTCCTTTATCATGAAGTAAAAAAATTTGAAAATGCTTAAACTGTAGAATTGCTTGGACCAATGCTTCTTGTGTTCAATTATTTGCTTCCTAGAACACCTTCCTATCTTCATCTCAATTTTAAGCTGCATGAGGAATCTTTATGGTGCTAGGCTGGAAAAATGCACAGTAGTATCCTTTCTAAGTCTGCAAGTTTTGAGCATTATGAGAAAGCAACCACTAAAAGAGTCTAAGGGCTTAGTGAGAGTTCTTAAAAATATTTTACTACTGCAGTCTTTGCAGCTGAAAGTTCTATAATTTAAGAACTTAGAGCAAGGCGAGATGTAATATGCTTCATCTCGTTTGTGGAAACATATTCCTAGAATTAAAGTTTACATAAACTATGTAAAACACTTTTTATATCTTGTTACTTTTGTAGGTCTAATGTAAGTCTTCAAAGATGAGATTGATATTGCGAAGGAAGCTCATCTACATATGCAAGTCCACTCTTAAAGCATTTTATCTACGGTTCGAGAAAAGGCACTTAAACGCTTGGGAAATTTCTAAGCAAACTGGATGAGCTGAAGAGCAACTGTACATTTTGCAACTTGTTACGAAGTGAATCTGTGTTCCTCACCTGTAACAGGTAGCATTAATGTATAAAACAGAACGGCTGCTGAAATCCACCTGCACAAGTATTTATGGTTTAAAGTAATAGCACACCATAAAAAAGCTGTGCAGTTTCATCATAATCCAAGTCAGTTTCTAGGTGTTAGTTTTCTTATATTTAAATAAATCTGCTAATAAACTTTTCAGATGCTTTAGAAGAGACCAATGACAATTCATTTGTCAACGTAAACCAGGAATAAATTAGCTCCGCAGTTAATTTACTGAAAGAGAAAGACTTATCTATTATTTCTTATTAACAAACTTTGACCACACTGAGTCTGGAGAGCACCATACAAAAGATATACAGGACTGGAAAAAAAATAACTGATTAAATTTTAACCAGCTGCTGGGCAGATAGTTTGCCTGAGGCAATTTTGTCAGTTTCAAAGGGTCCTTTTATTAATTTTGCATTTTGTATTTTGTTAGTGGAAAGAGCTAACTCTGTTGGGACTGCCAAAAGCTATAGGCAGCGAGTCTTACAGCAGCAAAGAGGAAGCTGTAGAGCATGCCAAGTAGATTTAGCACACTGAGCACTCTAAATTACATTTGTTTTATCAGTCCTAAAAATATATTAACTTCAGGTGTAAGTTCTTTGAATAAAGCCTTGAAGCTAATATGTCCAGTCCCTTCTCTGTTAATATAAGGCTTTCCTTTTGACTATAAACTGCTGTTATCTTTGCCAAATATCTACCCATGTAATTTAATTTTTCGTCCTTATGTTTGCTAGCCCATTAGTTGTTGATCTGCTTTTCACAGATAGTACAAAAAAAAACAACAACCAAACAACCAAAAAAAAAAAACCAAAACAAAACAGCAACAACAAAAAGAAACAACTCAGGTATTATCTAGATCCTCCCCACTTTCCATTACACTCAGGTACCATTTTTATAGTTAAAAATATCAGTGTCTAAGTGGATCTACTTGAATTAACACAGTACACTTTTATTTGAATGGTGCTCACCACTCACATCAGCGTGTGGAAAAATGCTGCACGTAGCATAATGCTCAGACAATTTGTGAGCAGAGGTTAGAACTCAGGGGTTAAATGGAAAACACAAACCTCTCTTGTGATGCTGAGAATTTCACAAGTTCCACTCAGTCAGCTTCAAACAGCATTAAACACAAAGGAAAAAAAGTATGCCCTTAGGCTAGAATTTGCAGAGGACTTACCTGCAGTAGAATGGAGCTAAAATTAAGCCCAAAGACAAAGCATTTGGGCTTACACTTACAAAATTGAATGGCAAAGTGCATATTTTTAGAAAGCATATCACAGTCTTTTTTTTTTTTGTTTGTATGTTTCACTGCATTTTTAGAATAGCTTATTTTTTTCCCAAGCAAATTTTTTTCATCCCAAATCGATACATGATGGAGTTACTACTGCATTATTTAATCTCTTCAACTATTTTTTGTGCAGTTCCTTGCTGGCTAACCACACTGGTATCATATATGCATAAAGGAACATGTTCTTGCTGCCACCAAAACTAACACGATAATAGCAAAATTAACTTTATGAGAGAAAACTGAGGTCAGAGTAATACATAAAAAAATCAATTGTACCCATGTATTTTTCCTTCTAATGTTTAGTCTGCTTTTAACTAGTATTTTGATAAAATTGTTTTATGCAATGGATTACTCCTTGGTTTATAAAGCACATGTAATGGGAATAATAAGAATATTAAATTAATCAGGGAATTGTTTAACTAAACTGATTCCTCAGTCTATAGTTAAAGGAAGTTCTATTCAGAAAAGTATAAAAGAAAAGATACACAATGGAGGCTCTCCACTTAACGGTGCTTGATGGGGACAATGAAATTAGTTGTCTTACATGATTCAATTTAGAAGTCCAGTTGTGGTTTGTCAATTGTAGAAGTAAATGCTAAGTTTTGATATAAAATGTTTCTATGAGGTTCTAAGATTCAGTATTTGTCGTAGTGGGGCATATATCTGATCATTTATGTTGTGTTCATAACATGGAGTGATGTTAGAGTCTGTAGTGGCTGGAAACACCAAAATTAGCTTGGATTCTGGCAGGTGTATAGAGCGTGCTGCTCCTCCTTTCCCTTAATAACCTGAGTTTCTGTTGTGTAAATACATCTAATTCTCTTATAAAATTAGATGGCAGACTGGATACTTGCAGTACAAACTTGTTCTGTAATCAGAATAGTTTCTTTCTTTGCCATTGCCGTAATTCAGTGCTGTAATAGACAATTTTATCCATTAGATAATCTGAAAACAGGAGTTGATTCTTTCTTTCATAAATGCACATGGTCTGTGTTGCTTATAACAAGTGACAGTTGCTGATGAGAAGAGCTAATTCTGTAGTCCCTGCAGAGCATTTGGAAAGCCAAGGAGTATAGTACACTGGCTTTTGAGTCAGCAGAGATTTATACCCCGTGCTTAGCTTTATGTTTCAGCTAAGTAATGCATACATCATGCAGGTTCAGCATCATAAGTTCTATCGCAACGTAAACCTCATGGACCCTTCCAGTCCAGCTGAGGCTGTACCGTTAAAAATCATGAGGGATCATTTCCCCTTTGTAACGGGGCAAGTAAGGCTGTAGAATTGTGTGACAGTGTTGAAAAGGAAGCTGTTTTTTCTTTCTTCAATGTCTAGAAACTGATATTAGATCAGAATTTGCCTTTTTGATAGTTGAAATGATTTGTTTGTATGTTGATTAAATCTTGAAGGGAAGTTTTTTATTTTGAACCAATGTCAGTGTTATGGCTTTAAAAGGAGATCTGCAGACTTGCAGTGATATACTAGACTGTTTTTGCTCTATGTCATGTTCTTTAGTAGTGAATGCCAAATCAGGTTTAAATTGATGTCAGTTAAAATTCATCACAAATGCCCAGCTTCATAATCTTGGAGCTGGTATTACTGAAAGTGACAGGAATTCGGACCACTCCTTTTGTCTGTTCTTACTTCAATTTACTCAAGTTTGATGTATGATATACCCTACAGCACCAACAGGAGCATATTCAAAGATTCTCATGAAACTGATGCTGCTGACTAACCATCCTTCCTACCTCTCGGAAAGTATCTGAAAGGATGCTGGACTAAACTGCAGTTAGCACTCTGCATTTGCTTTGAACTGTCCTTTATTATTTTTAGTTGCCTATCATAGCTCTCACTAAATCTGACACTTACTTGGAGATTCTTCAGTTATTTTGTATAAAACAATCCTTCACAAACACAAGTCAATATGAGGAAGAAGTTACAGATGATTTTAAGAATGAAAATGAAGATTAATATAAAACTGTACCCCTTGTGGTGCATGTAATTCTTCCCTATGAAATTCCTGTTAGTTTGCCTACTCTTCGAAGTATTAATGGAGTGCAGAGTTCAAGACTGTCTCATTTTATTTTCAGGAAATGATGAGATGCATTGTCTTACTGCTGTGAACTCAGATCTTAGCATGATTCTTTCAATTTACTTCTACCCTGAGTTGCTAGTGAGGGCTTTTTCCTCCTTTAAGTTTCCTTTCATGTACAGTGACATGCAGGTACACAAGCGTTCAAGACTTAACATTTTTCTGTGATGTCCCATTTAAATTAGGTAAAATCACTCTAATCATTATAGGAAAGGAACACAAAAGCAGCGTGAGCTTATCTGAAATGAATTCTTCTTCAGGTTTCAATGAATACCTGCTGAAAAGTTGTTATAGCGTTTTACTTCACTCTACATGCAGAATAACACGGTTCATTGATATTTTATCACAGAGTGAATGTATGCCTCCTATTGTGCTTCAAGAATAAGCAGACAGCTGGTTATGCCTACTCTTCTCACCTCATTGTTAAAGACAAACCATTCTGTAGCGTTCAAAATGCTTTCACTGCATCATTATGGTGCTGGCAAAAGAAAATTAGTTTTATATGTTTTTTATTACATCTTCTTACATTTCATTAGCTGATCTAAAGGGACATCAAAGTTTCAGGTGAGACAAGAACAATGATTTAACTAAATTAGCATTATTCCCCTCAGGGCTGCCAATGCAGAGCATTACACAACAGTCAGCAAGTACCCATGGTACTCATATTTTCCTTTCCTTTTGCAGCCATTTCACCATTATTTTTCAGTTGCTGCTGATAAAGATCCTGGCCACACTGCCTTTTGTCAAAGAACCTTTTAGTTGTCACACAATAGGTCCTGGGCATCTAAAAGACTAAGAGTACAGCATGATTTTTCAGTGCCTAAAGTTATACTCTGCACAATTTGGTGGGTTGTAATATCCATGTATTTAATGCTGATGATTTAATCTAAATAATGTGAAATTGGAAGCTTGAGGTTAAACTTCTAGAAAAGAAATAATTACCTTGCACACACACTAGTCAAATTATTCCCTCCCTAATCCTGAGTACTGGATTTACTTTGAACTAGGGATGGCGAACTCATTATGGGAAATTTCAAACCAGCTAGCAATTTGAAAGTATCCCTAAAGTAGCCTGATGAAGCAGATCATCAGAAGATAAGAGTTATGTGAGAGACATTGATTTATCTATGATAGACTGCAGAACATGTGGAATATTCACAGCTCCCTGCCTTAGAAGGTAGAAAGGCTCAATCTGATAATTTTGATAAACATTTGTGGGAGGATGGTCGCTGAGCATCTTTGACCTCTATTTCTTAATCTCTCTGCCAGAAAGTAACTTTCAGGTGTGCAGCAGTCAATTTAGAAGAAAGATTTTATTTCGTTTAAAAGCAAAGCCATAGAAACTGTGGGCACTTAGCAAAATATGATTACTATTTATAGGTATATTTTACTTTCCCTTCCCTCTTCTTTATATGTAATACAAGGTCAGGCCCTAGGTTTAATATGTACTCTGTAGCTCGCAGAACTGCTGCTATATCGATAGTTTCTTTATAAAGAAATGCAGTTAGAACTTGCAAAGAATAATATGAATTCACTGACTTAAATATGTTAACAAGGTGCATAGAAAGTAAATACTAGCCTCACTTGTTCCATTTTGTAGCTAGGCACAAGACGACTTTCTTATAATTCTCTCTCCTACATTACAGTTAATCTACCTTTCGGTATTTAGCGAGTTTGTATTAATTTTGATAACTCTAGTATGGTTTTCAGGCAATTACTCGAAATTCATTTCTGCCTCACAAAGTAATTAGAATCACTCAGCCAAGTTCTGCACTTGTTTATAGTCTGTCTAGTCCTTATGAATTAAATGGACCTTTTAAATGCGTTGTGCAGGTATATGCGTAGCAGAGGCAAATACTTGAGGTCTTTATAGGTAGAAATGGTGTAACAACTTATAATATGTAGTTTTCTGTAAAATCTTTCATTTTTTTTTCTTTAACACTTCTATAGTGTTTCTATAGCTATAGAGTGTGAAATTTTACGTAATTTTTGTATTTCTACACTTATATTTTCAATGTGGATTGAGAATTTATTTTAGATTCTTTTTTTTTTTTTAGCAGAGTATTTAATAGTACCAGCTTGAAATATTTCCTTGCTGAGGGTTTCCCATGGTAGCTCAGCTTTCCAGTGTTGGCCGACTAGGTCTCTATGTCATCTTTGTATAGACTGAGCTGTTACTAGTGTGATTTTTGTTTAAATTTCAGAAGTGTTTTCTGTTATTTTGTAGTGATTGCTTTTTTGTTCGTTTGCTTATGAGAGAAAAAAATGATGAAAACAATCATAATTAAACTGAAAAGAAATGTACAGAACTAAAGCCTGTAGACTCGTATCCTGAAATTCTGTGATGATTTGATAACTGTCTGGTGGAGGTTTTTTCTTTTTATTATTATTATTATTATTATTATTTTAATTATTAGTTGTGCTGAGTGGGAAATACTGAATATTTCAACCACATCTTAATGTGCAGATTGTAGACATGTTGCCTAATGATATATTTCTATTGTTTGTCTAATTTCCTGAGGCACATATTTAGGAAATTCTCTAAAATAAGGAATTTGAAATATACAGATTTGTAATAAAACCACAATAGTGGATATTTCACACTCCAGACTTGTTGCATAATGCATTGCTACATATTCCTTAAAAAAAATTCCACCTTAATTTCTGCACCATTGAATCAGAGAGTGGAGATCAAATAATAATGCAAACAGAAGAATTGCTTTAAAAGCACTATATTTCAGTATCTGGACTCTTTCATTTTATTTGTTAATTTACAAAGGGAATTAGTTTAAAAGCCCTCAAAAATAAAAATAAGAATAAAAATAAAGAGAAAGAGAAAGAAAGAGATGTTTGCTTTTTTTGGTAAAGAAATGGGAAAAAAATCAGTGTAAAGATAGTGAGAGGTTAAAAAGGCAGTTTGAATCCAGTTGAATGAAGTTTACGGTGCTGAAGAAATGATAGGAAAAAAGGACTAAAATCAGGGAAAAAGAGAGGCCCAGGCTGGGTGGAAAACAGCTAAGATGTGAAAAGAGGCTATTCAGGTCAATGTGAATCAGCAATCTAAAGATAAAGTTAAATACAGATCAATTAAAAAATCAGTCTGACATGGCATATGACATTTGAGGCTATTGGTATAGTATTAAAAAATGATAGAATTTAAATAATTTTAGGTCAAATATTTATGGTTCAGAATATGTTATGACCTAACATTCTTAAAATTCCTAAGCATATGAATCCTGCCTTTTTTGGTGTGTGTGTACATTCAGAAAGTCATAAATAACTTCAAATTGTTTAATAAATCCAATAATTATAAGGATGGAATCATTATTATTTTATGGGTAAAAGGTGAATCAGAATTTCTTTGTGTGAGTAGTCTGGAAAAGAACATCCTTGTCACATTCATAGCTGATTGAAATAGAATATTACAGATAAATCTGTTTTATGACCAATCTGAATATTCTTGCTAAGAGGGTTTGCTTGGACTGTGTGCCTTTAACATGTAGGAGCACAAAGCGTTTTCTATGGGAATTCAGGTATGTAAGCTGCACTTATGGAACAGTAGACCTTATTATAAGGAAATACTATTGCCTAAGGTAATAATACTGAACTTTAAGGCAATGATTGTCTAATATTTGGGGATTTTTATAGTTCATTCAGTAACTTTTTGAGTAACTTATCATTAAGATTGAAATCCTTCCAAGAACCCAGTAGAAAGGAGTATAGCACTCAGATAATTGGAGCTGTATCGGTGGGACAGTAAACAAGACTTGTGTTGTTACTCCACAAAAAAGTAGTTCATATTTTTTTCTTCTGACCTCACTTGGTCAATGTGGGTCACAATTCCAAAGTTTAGTAACACTGCTGAATGGTTTCAGTACCTAGAATTCAAATCTTTGCAGTTAATTTGATTTTTGTGCAAGTATATTTCGTGCAAGTATATAGAACATTCCAACTCCGTGAATTTGTGCTGAATTTGAAAGCTAGACTTTAAAAGTAGAGTTCCTTGAAACTTTAATATTCTGCTTTCTGTTGCTGCTTGCAGTTCCTGCGAAATGAAAAGGCTCAAAATCAACATTCTTAGATATTTCAGATATTAATTTTCATATGCACTCATCCTTCTGTATCTGAAGATTTGCATGTAAACAAAAGATGGAAATGTGTGCATGTTTTTAACTGCAGCCTCATTTTTATGAGATTTGTATGAAAGATCAAGGAGTTGCAAAACTAAATATCTTAGTAGACTAAATTTTGTTCAGGTTGATCTTATATTTTTTGCTCATTGAAGAAGCCTCATCAAACTGTTCATGATGAATTGTGACTATCATCACTGTGTTTTTGACATAGTGATCTTTTGTAAATATAAAGCTATTCTGACTGCATTTATGTGCATTTTATAGATTTTAAATAGATTTTCCTTGAAATAGTGAGCCTGGGACAAAATCTCAGGCATGCTGGATGAAAATAGAACCATAGAATCATTTGAGTAGAAAGAGAACCTTCCTTCTCAAATAGAGTAGAAAGGTCATTTAGTCCACAACCCCCGCAGTGAACAGGGACATCTACAACTCGGTCGGGTGTTAAGAGCCAAGTCCAGCCTGACACTGTGTGTCTGTGTTAGAAATGTGAAAGGTGGAAATTCTCATTCAAAAAAAGACATCACTGTGTGAATTGCTGTTGGGGAGTCAGCTGTTGAAGTAAACGATTTATCAAATAGTCATCTTCTAGGAGGAGGAATGATTGGTTTGGAGAGTTTAAGAAAAGAGTAGAAGAATAAGCAACAGTGGTCAGAAATTATAAAAAGAGAGGGATGTTTTTTTCAAAATGTGCTATGAGCTAAGATGCAGTGTTTGAATGAGAATCAGTTGTACCTCATTTTGGGGCTTGGATGATTTGCAAAGTCTAAGAAGAAAGAGATTGCAATAATTTTCTTTTTCTATCACTAAAGCAGTGTTCTAAGATTAAAGAAAATGCCCTCTGGGAAAAAAGAAAAAAAGTATTTAGCCAGATGACTTAAACTAAAATAAGAACAAATCCCCAAATAAGTCATGGTTCCTTGCAAAACTGAGCTATTGAGCATATTGGGAATTGATTTTATAGACTTTTTAGTTTTATTTTCAATTTCACATTAAAAAAATCTTCCAAATGTATAATACTAATTTAACAAAAAGTTAACGACTGGTGTGGATAAAAGTTAGAGATGTCCATTTTGCATTACAAAACATTATAACATTTTTGCCTGTTATGGAGCAAAACCAAATGAACTGTTTAGTATTTCAGTTATTTTCATTATATGACATAATCAACTAGGAAAAAAAGGTGCAATTTATACAGAAAAAAAATTTCTCATCTCTGTGCATTTTCTCAGTCGTGCCTAACTTTTATTATCCCCATAGTATTTTTATGGTGTGTAGGATCCTTAAAAATTTTAACTTAATTACTATGTACATAAGTATTTAGATTTCAATTAAAGACAGCTGATTTTCATTTAATGGTAATTGAAACATTCTCCTATTTATATTCCTGTCTCTTTTGTTGCGTTGGAAATGTTTGATATTAAATGATACATGTGGGTGAAAAGTCTTAATGATAACTGAAAGAAATTTTGTATGATAGCATATGCTCAACTACTTCGGACTAAAACTAAATATCTAATTTTTTTTTATTAAGAATAAATAAATAAAATATATTTCCCTTGGGAAAATCATGAAAATGTATGGGAATATATATACATGTCAAAACATATCAAAATGTTATCAGGGTAAAAAAGCTTTAGTTGGCATCAGTGGAATTTCCTGACTGAAATTTTCCATGCATACATAAGTTAAAAGTGACTTATATTTGGATGCCCATAGTATCAATGAATGTTCACTTTAGAATGTTCTCTGTACAGAAAAAAATGTTTAAAATGTTTCCATAAACTAAGAAACTAAGAAAAAATGGTGTCTTACAGTTCAGTGGAAAAGTTATGGCCCTGGTGCAACCCGCAGTTAGTAAGACACCATTTTGTCATTACTCATTGAAGTGCTTACCACAGCTTAGTTTTAAAAGGTACCATCATTTCCACCTCTGTGTAAATAGCAAAAAGCTAATCATATCAGTTAAAAGTATTGCCAAATTAATATCTGGCTATACAAATCTTAAATATCTTGACATAATAAGTTTAATGTTTTCCATAATCAATCCAACAGCTTAGATTATTTACGTTATGTGTCCCACAAGGAAAAGAAACCTGAAATACCTGTATCACAGCGTTTCTCATAAATGATTAATGTTTGCCTTGGGAGTTACATGATGTTCAGTATTTTTATTTTTTTGCATCTTGTTCTAGGTAGAACTTTCCATAAAAGATAAATGTACTTTTAGTCCCCTATGCAATACAGAGGGAGTAACTAATATCTGTACGTTACGATAGTGTGTAGTCATCCAGATGCATGACATGATTTCTGTTTTCCAAATGAGTTTTAAGAGTCAATTGAGTTAACAGGAGAGCTAATATTTCAAGAAGAGTTTAAACAAACTGGTTTGTTAATTTTTCCCTTGGGAGAGAAAGCGGGAAATAGGGAAATGGCTAATAAGAGCAACCTAGAGCTAGGGATATTGTGCTGAGAGAAGGAACTGAATGTCACATTGATTTAAGATGTCTGTGATGTACTGTAAAGTATATTCTTACCCTTCGTATACCACTGGAAAGCAAACCATGCTTAACGTGATATTGTAAGATCTTGGTAAAAACTTAGCCAAGGCCTGCTTATCTTTAATGTCTTGTATGTTTCGCTTTAAGATAAAAAAGACTCAAAAATATAAAAGAATTCATAGGAAAAAGTATTAAAATAGCTGATTTTCTCCTTCTGAACTTTAGAATTTTTTTTTTCTGAATGCGGACAGTGTTTGAAAAGAGGATCCAGGGAGAGCAGTAATTCCCTAGTGTTTCTGAAAAAATTTTGGAGAAAAAAAAGGACAAGCAGAAGGACTAGGAAAGGTGCCCATGTCCTTCGCCTCCTCCCCAGAACATGGTACAGTGTCGAGCTTCTCTTCTTCACCATAAAAAAACTATACTTCTTGTTGCTTCCCATTCTGTGAATACACTGTGATGTGCTCTGGCAACATGCCCCAGAGACTCGAAGATGCATGTGGTTGGTACTCAGAACAGGTAAGGCTGATGGGCATAGGCTTGTGACCAGAATCAGGGAAAAGTAGAAAAAAAAATATTTTATAGTTCCACTTTTCTTCTAGTTGTAGGTCAGGCTAACCCTGACCTTCCACTTATAATTGTTGCATGTATATATTTACTAAATGTATGAGTAAAATAGTACCAAGTCATGTAAAATAGTATAAAGTCATTTCTGTTCTACTCATATTTTGTGTTATACCAAGAATAGGAAAGCAAAGTTAAGTAGCCATTTTCCTGTACTTGACAATTTTTAGAGCCTTGATTTTAGAAGTCACATCTGAGAATTATTTACTACTTTTTTATAATAGTCCTTTGATAATGAGAGCTGTGCTTACTTAGAACATAATAAAAATGCAGCAAATGTAGATTGGTTTCTTCCCAGCTGCTTTACTTCTTTCACCAAATCAGTGGTGGTATTTACATACCTAGAAGAGACAGCCAGTAGCTTGAGTTACCTGATGTGCTAAAATGAATACATAAGTTGTAAAAACTGATGGCCAAATCAGTGGGAGGAACTATAAAAGGCATGGGAAGATTGTAGCACCTATCTTCCAAAAGTAGCACCAGGTACCATTGCTGCTAAGCATGAGGGCAAGTGTGTTTATAAGGCACTCAAAAATAGTTTGTGATTTGCAAATGACACTATCCTCACTCCATTCATCCTCTTAGGCTGGTGTTAGAGCTAAATTGAGGAAACCTAGTCCCACCATGGTTGCACTGTCTGCACGACAATGATTAGTATGGCTAGAGTTGAAATATTTTATAAGACACACTATGCTGAACACTTTTCCTCAAAGCTGCAAGTGAATTAATTGACTTATCTCTGCAGTCAGGAGGCTATTGTTCCCCATTTGGTCATTTCTATATTTACATTTCTGCTCAAAAAAACCCTTCAGATCAGACTGTTTATTTTAAATTTCACGGCAATTCATAAATGTTACAGTATTTGCATTTATTAAGGCATCAAAGAAAGCAAAGTAAGCATTGTATCACTTAATGTAAATGGAAAGTACCCAAGGGGAAAATTAATATGTTCTATGGACCTAGAAAGGTTACGTCATGTGCTTCAGCAAAGACAGAAAAGGCAGTAAGTCAAGACTGAGTACAGCAGGAAAACTGATATGTTAAGGAAACTGGTATTTTAAAGGAACAGTATAATTTCCCTCTACTTTTGTTTTGTATATATTATTTGTTCAGCATATACTTTCAATTAGTTACTGAACAAAATACTTGCCTAGTGATGCTGTAGGCTGCCATCTGCTTTAAGGGTGATGACCCTTAAAAACTAAATATATGGGTCTGAATATGGTATAATATCAGAAAAGAGAGTATTCCTCAATAAGTCCTTTTCTCTAAGTGCTCTTCTACTCCTACTCATTACTTCAGGGTTTCTTCTCCTTTACCATTTTTTGTGCGTAAATAAACCCAGATGGTATTTTGGTCAAATATGGAAAGCAAATTCAAACACCTCTTACACCCTGGAATTAGTCATGCCACTTGCAACAAGGCTTGCATGCTGTGTGTCATTCTTTTCCCTGACGGTAAGCTGCTGTTACCTACTGAGGCTGTAGACTTTTAGCAGACTCTCTCTTCTTCTCTCTTAGCAGAGCCTAGAGTTTGTGATGACCATTTACTCTGCAGAAGACCTTAGGCTTTGCCATAGTAAGTAAAATTAAAGTCAGGAATAAATCTCTTCCTATTTAGTTTTTTCACTAGTTGAGTGTTTAGCTGGAGGAACAACTTGAAGTAGTTATGGTGCTATTACTTTATTTATACCATTCTTTGTCATTTTGGTGAAAATAATTGGGGAAAAATGACAGAAACCTTCATTACCTCCCTTATTTGGACCTTTTTGCATCTTGTCTGCAAGTATGCTGAAAGCCAGACAGGAGTATGATTTTAATAGTGCATTTTATATATTTTTTTTTTCAAAGTACTTTTTGGATACAGTAAATAATTTTTTCCACATGAGCCTAATAATACACAAATTGACAGAATATTAATTTCACTGATAGTGAATTTGTCTGACAGTTTTAATACTGTTTAGAATTTCTTAACAAAAGCTTAGCAAGTAGGTTTGGTTTGAAACAAATACCTTCTCTAATTTAAATATATTCCAGCCCATTGGGATAAATTTTTATCAGCCACTGATATGGGCTTCTAGGTATAGTCTGGAATAATAATAATCATCATAATAAAAAAGAAACACATTTAAAAAAAACAATCAGTATGCCATATAGGAGGTAGCATCTCACATTTCACCACCTGGCTCACAGGGTTGTATATCTTTCAGCTGAATCGTTTCTGACAAGAGATGCTGTTAAAGATTCTTTGGCAGATTTTTGAGATTTAACTGCCAATGAAAAGACATTAATAAGTTAGCTATTGCAGCTGTTCTTGGATGTATCCAAGGCAGTTTTGATTTTATTATTTTTCACATCTGTCTACTCATATTGTTTCCTCTGTGCTTTTGGACAGGGCTTTTTAGGTTCATCCGATTCCAGACTTGGTTTTAGCTTCCTTTTGATTAGGGACAGCCTTTTGTAGAGAAGGAGGGGGAGCTGCTTATGTTGTGATGTTGAGTGGCAGGCTCAGCAGATGTCAAGCTATGACACACAAAACATACGTGTGCCTTGGATTTTCTCCTGTAATTCTAACAATTTACATTTCTGTTTTGTCAAAGTTAAGAAAGGTATAGTTCTTCATGTATGTGTAATGAACAGTTTTTAATAACATTCATTACATCATACTTCAGTGACAGACAGTTAAGGTAAACTCTCTGCCAATATCAGTGTCATGCTTCTGATACATTAGCCAACTACTTTGACCCGAGTTATCAAAATACCAGTTGTGTTATTCATTTCTTTACTTTGACTAAGTGCTTCTCTGAATGTCCTGCTGCGGAATCTAGAGATCCCATAAAGTAAGAAGTTGGCACTGGACAGCACTGATGTGTCATGAACATTTCTGAGAACCTTTGTGTTTTCTGTCAGAATGAATGATTGTTTGCATGCTTTAATTGCCTATATCTGGTTGTGCATTTGAAAAAAATATAACAAAATGTGGAATGTATGGGAAATGTATGACAGCATATATCTGTAGAATCAGAGACAGGACGGTGAGCTTTTAAATCCATGCACCTAAAGCCTCTCTGATAAAAGATGAACTGCATGTTCATAATCATCTGACTAGAAAAATATAAGACATCTTTTACAAGACAGTCTTGGAAGAATGCTTGTTTGTGTTTGACATCCTTCTGTCCAGCAGGATTGTTTCCTACAAGGTGCATTTTCTCCTACCTTGTGTAGTCTTAATTCCTCCATCATGGTAGTTGCTGGAAAATGAATCGTGGCACTGGTTAGCCCAGAATGGCTGCACAAAACAACACAGAGAGCTCTACAAGCTCAATTTATACTACTCAATGTGGGATGACATCATTTTCTAATCAACTGCATTTTGCCTAATGTAATCATTTTTTTTTAGTTATCTTTCCTTATTGTACTACATGTCTGCTTTCTCCTAGCTGATCTGATGCATCTGTTTCTAATTCTCACTTGCCAATGCAAAAAGGAATTAAAGAAAAGACCAGTAGAATCACCCAATCATCATAGACATAGATGTGGCTTATTTCTGCTTACAAAAATCTCCACACATGGCTCATGCTGCAATGATCATTAATTCTCAGATTTGATAAATGTACACTAAAAGCATGAAGAATATGGAACATGCAGAGTAAAAAATTCCTGATTTTGGTTAAAATATGCTCTTAAAGATCTGATATTAGCTTTTTGAGTAATTCAGTTTTGGAAGGATGTAGTTTTAATGGAAAAATCAGACTTTACTTTTAGATGTGTTTTACTTTCCTAATTAGGCCATACAAAATGTTTATAATAAAATTCTCAGCCCTACAAATCTTTAGTTTTAATTATTTACTGAAAAATGAGGCTAAATGCAAGCAACTATTAGCAAAGCTTCACAAGTCCCTCTGTTTCTGATCCTGTTTGTGATAGCGTACATCTACATCTTGTTATCAAATCACTGATGAAATAAAATGCTTAACTGCAGAAGTTAGGGGAGGAATAAAGACATATTGGTTAGAGTCGTGTCAGACTGAAGTAAGGCGTGCTGTTTGGCTCCTGGCAGACACAACTGAGCTCTGGAGATCATTGTGCATGGGTGGGGATGGGGCTTCATGGCCCCGATAGAGTCATTTGCAAACAGTTTCTGTTTCCTCATGAGATTACTGTTACTGTACCTATGAACAACTCTTCCTGGGATTTTGCTAGTTAAAAGTCCCAGCATACCTCTAAGATTTTCTAAAGCTGCTTCCAATGGTTATTAAATGTATCTGGAAAGTTTTGTGTGTTTGAGTGTGATTTTATTTGATTTTTCTGTTTTGCTCTGTTTCGTTTGTTTTTCAATATGTTTTTCTGTTGTCCTGAATGGCATCATTTTTCTTTTAAAGAATTCTGAGCATGGTATTTAATAGTTTTATCTTAATAATTTCAAGGGGAATGCTAAAAAAGGATAGGACAAAACACAAATGTTCTCTTCTGCCTCAGAAATAAAAGTAATGAAGGTCTAAGGACACTCTACTAATAATCTGATAACAAAGATTGAAATCTTATTAATATTGACTTCATCTGTGGTTATACAGCATTTGACACAATTATCTTGACAAATTACTATTAAATGGAACAATCTCCTCTACAGATGTTTCAATGCCAGCCTGTCTATTAGCTTAGCTATTTATACATTCTGCTGTGCATCTTTGTGATGGATTTCAGAAGAGCTAAATTGAATATTTTTGTCTAACTGTGGTAGGTTCTAGGAAATGTTATCCCATGGCCACTTGTCCTCAGTGTGTGACAGATGATATAAATCACCACAGTATGCCCTCCATTAACTTGAAACATTTGCCCTGATGTCTTCTCAAAAGACTTGGTGCATAAGAAAATTAATGCATAAAGATTGTACCTGTTGCACTTAGAAGTTTTTATAGGTCAAAAGAAAATAGATTTAAACGCTCCCTACTAAACTACAGTACTTAAAATACTACATAGTCAACCCCTGGTGGTTACCATTTACACCCTCCTGAGTGTCTTTCTTAAGTTGATCTAATTCTGGCTCTCCTTGAAATATTTTCCTGGTATTGTTGTTGAGTGTAGCAGGTTGTGATCATTGCTGGTATTCTGTGGTAAAACTACCTGCAAAAAATATTCAGAAAATAGTATTTTAATATTAAATACAATAGAGTTGAGCATTGTTATCTACTCAAGTTCACAAGGTACAATAGCTAAATGCAATTATTCGATAACATGCGTAGGAGAATTGGCAAACATCTAAAAATAAGCTCAAAGAAGTAAAGAAACAGAAGTATGAAATATTAATTTTTTTACACAAATTATATGAAAAATATTGATTTTGAGCGTCCCAAATAAATACTCAAAACTATTTACAAAGAGATAAGCATTTTATTATAATCATTTCTAATGGCCTAATTAGGAAAGTAAAACACATCTAATAATAATGAATACAGGCAGGTGAAAAAAAGAATTGTGTTCTTATTTAAAGACACTGTACACTGGATATCTGATAACTTAAAATATCGATGGCACATTTGAACATGATTTTCCTCCATCTTTTTTTCCCAAAAGTGTAAATCCTCTTTATATACTCATCTTTTCTGTGTCCTTTTTGTTTATAAGCTTCAAACAAAGGTGATAGTCCCTTTGTGTTGGATTTTATTTCGGCATGAAATACAAATGTAGTATCTATCCATAGATGCTGCAATTCTGTCACCTAATGAGATCAAGAGTAAAAGCATTCTCTGGGGAGAAGTCATCAGTTTTTAGGATTCTGGGAGGTGGGAACATAGGCTGTAACATAGGAGACACCTAAAAAAGATCTATTTCAGTATACTCTTGCTCTCCTTACAGTTTATGGAAAAATACTCTGGAAATTACATTGTATATACAAAGAACCTGGTCCTAGAACAGGAGTTGTGCTATTGTTGACTGTCTTGAAAATGAATGTCAGAGAGGAAAACAAACAAAAAAAAAGGTTTGAAGAAATGCTGCTATAACTGAAGAAAAAAAAAAGTAAATTGGTTCTCAAAGCCACAAGCTGAGATTTGCTGCTGCCAAATGTTATAAGAGGCCATGTTTTCCACTTATAAACTGAGCAAATCTGAGCTTTAAGTGAATAAGAGACTTATATATAACCCCATGATGATATTTGAAAGAGAACAGTTTCACTTTAGTGGGAACTGGCTGATGTGTCTGGGAGACAATATCCTCATCAGTGTTTCAGATGCAGGACTTAGAATATTCTGTTCTATGGTAAGAGTTAATATTCTTTGTTTTCTTATTCTATTCGTTCTGATATTCTGGAGTTTTGCTAGTTTTGTACACTCATTCGTTTGTACAGATGCTGCTCTGAAAGTAATACTTCCTATTTATTTTTGTGGAAACTACAAGAGATACGAAGAGCACAATAACGCTGTTTGATAGAGAAAATTCTCAGCTACAAAATGCTATTTTCCAACTTAGTCACCACCATTAGATATGGTCTTTTTTTTTATTATTACCAGCCATAAACAAGAGCCTGCACACTACTCTTGTAAAATCTGCAGCAGTGGAGATGCCCCACTGTGGTTACCTCTGCTGAAACACACCACCCACTGCCTCACTGTGCTCACATTAGTATTTGGTTTCCATAAATGTTCAGAAAACACTGATAGATATCAGTGGGTGCCATTTTTTCTGCGGATAGAAATTCAGTTACACACCTTTGTTTGATCTGTACTTCCATGTCAGTTTCTGTTTTGTCAGACTGCCCCTTTGCTGCCGTGTGCCATGCAGCAACAAAATGGTGGGAAGGTTCAACCTCCACTGCCATACCACCAGCATCCACTTCTGGCTTTGTCAGTCAATATAATAAAATAGGAGACACTGCTTTCAGAGCAGCTTACTTGCATACATGCATTTACAGCAAATTTCATAATACTTTCAAAAGCAGACCAGAAATCCCATCTTACATTAGTTTTGTTAAGAAACAGGTTATTTTATTTCCTTAATTAAATTTGTTTTCTCAAACAGTATTTAGTTGTGAATCGATGACAGCCCTACTCAACACAGGGTCAAAACTCTTTTTCTTCCTGAAACTGATGTGATGAGGGAACAGAACTCAGTGAGATAAAAAAAAATATAAATAAATAAAAAAGAAACCCAACCATTTGCACATATGCTTTTGTGGACTTGGCCAATCTCTCCTATCTGGTCCTTCACATCTGAAATCAGGTTCCCTGCTAGCGCAGAACCAACTTGCAGTTTTCCAGCCTTTCTTTATAAGCTTTTAAAATTATTCTGAAAAGGAGCCACTTCAGAACAAATTATCCAGCCCAGAATTAAAGTATCTTCCTGTCTGTATGCCATACAGTCTTTAGCAGTCTTGTTGCAGAACTGTCATTCCTTATTGCAGTCATTTCTCTCTAGTCCAGAGAAGATGAGACAAAATTAATTCGGCCTTACCCCTATCATCCACCCTACAGGAGAAAATGAGAAGACAAATCCATCAGAACAAGGGAAGATTTAAGCAGGAGTGAGATGTATGTTGGCTGAAAAAGGAACTAGGAGTTTCTGCAGGTGCATGTCCATGCACAATGGCAGTATGTTTGTTTAAAGCACTGGCATAACTTTTAACAGTCCTTAAAAAAGTTATCCCGTATAAATGCAGCTGTCTATGCTTAAGAGTAATATGCTGCACAGCCATAATTTGGCTCTTCAGTACTGTATCAGAAAGTCTCTGTAATTGCTACAATATCCACTTTGCACAATTTCAATGTGTTGAATTTTTGCCATTTATTCTTAAACTAATCCCCCTTTAAATGTTCTCTTTCTGCTGATGTGAACTGAAGAATTCTTTAGTTAACACCATTAGCTTTTCATGGTATCTAAATCTCTTCTGCCATGAGCATCAATACTACAGAGCTGCTGTCTCCGAGCAGTTCTGCATCAGTGCTTTCAGATGGAACATGACAGATACAGTAATGTTCTCCATGAAAATTGCTCTCTACATATAGACAACAAGCAAAATAACATGGAACATTCATTGCCCTGTGACTGCAAAAATTACAACTGTATTCATTGTGTGCTGGTTGAGATGCCTGAGCCAATCATAATATACAGCAGTCTTAGTGCATTTTAAAAGGCACATTCTAAGCAACAGTGCACTATCTTGCTCCCATGGGGATCCTGGAAAAGGGATTTCTGTTGTAGACAAATTTCTTTTTTTTATTTTTTTCCTTTGGGTTACAAACTGGTTTTCAGCTGATAGTCCTGATTTCTGCCCGTGGCTAAAATACTGACTTAACCACTCACCTTAGTTTGATGCATATATCCAAATCTAGGCAAGCAAAAAGTATTTCAGTGAAAGACATAGGCTTGCTGCAAACCAAACATTACTTTCTTTGTAGTGAGCAGTTATTTATTCCAGTTTTATTGTTTACAATTTCAGTTTAAGCCAATAATGTTGTCATTTGCTATTTAAACTCAATCTCTCAATCTTTTATCTTCAGAAGAAATGGTAACTTCGGTACGTATGTCAATAACAACATAATTCTGTCCCCTCCTCCCCCAAAATTTATTTATTTATTTATTTATTTCTTTTTCCAATGATGAAAATGCTTCCTTTATTTAAAACAAACAAACATAATTTCTAACAATTAAGCAATAAAAATCTGTCAAGAATATCTTATTATATAATTAGAGCTGTACTTTAAATGCCTTGTTTCTCTTTTTTTAAGATAGTTGTATTATGCATTGTGTAAAAATATATTGTAATAATTGGGATTTTGTAGGGTGTATAGCTTTACTTCTCTATATAGATTGCTTTTTGTTGCACATCAGCTTGTCAGGAAAATGCAATTGAAGCTGCTGTTATGTTCAAGAAAATTAAGGCAGTTATGATACACAGAACATATAATTAACATTATTGAGCAGAACAAGGCATTAATATAAGAATACTTAGCATAACGTCTGTAGTTTAAATTACTGCCTAGTAATAATCAAGCAGCTTAAGTGATAAAGTTCTCAGACCTTCAGTCTGCAAACTAGTTGTTAAAAGAAAACCTACTTCTGTTTTTTGGTCAATTTGGCTGTAACTTAGTGGTATCTCTCTCAGAAATAAAACTATATCATTGTCTGATGAATCCACTGTAGCTTTTGCCTGTGGTTATAGAAGGTTCTTTTGAGAACACTGGAGTGCCACTCCTGAAGCAACACAAGGATCAATACCTGCTTCACTCCAGGAAACTTATTTTCTGTATGCAGGGAAAGCTGAGCTCTGAAAAGAGAGCACGGAATGCTTATATGAAAGTTTTTTAAAGATTGCATTAACGAAGGGCACATTCCTAACTCTGATTTACTGATCTTTAAAATCCTTTTTAGAATTTTCTTCATCGCTATCTCCATCAAATGATTGCTCACCAAATTCTCATTCTTTTCCAGAAGTTTTCATGTGATTCCACTATGCTCTGATTTTCACTCTGCCCTCTACTCCCATTTTCACAAAACATGCCAAATTTTCTTGAAGAGCTGATTTTCTATTTGCCTTTAATCCAATAAATAATTTTCAGTCTGGTTTCTCCCTCCTATTCCATCATTCTAACTTGGCCCATTTTATCAATGTCCTTTAATGGGTTCGCCTGTTGTTGCCTTCCCTATCTTGATTACCTCTTTCTTTTCAGTTCTTTCAGCTGCTTCTTCATTCGTTCTTGTACTTTATAACATGGAGAATCTAACGTGGAGAATCCCTAAGCGAACACCAGATATTTCTGCTGCTCAAATCTTCCAGATCTAATCATTTTGCAATATGTTCTCTGGGATGTCTGCCTGCATTTCAGATTAACACTCTAGAAATGGCTGTCACAGCTGGAAGAGTTGTTATTGCTCTAATCCAGAACGGACAAAGATACTTTGAAGATGGGAGAGAGCCACAGAGTTGCTGCCTTGTACTCAGTCAGAGATGGGTAACAGTGTAGGGATCCAATTATGCAGATAAATTAAGATAGAGAAGAGAAAGTTGTCAGGGGGATGGAAAATGGAGATAATCTAGTTCAGGCATATATACTAGGATAACGTGTATCTACTTCTTGAACTGATACAGGTGAGCATGTTTCTGTTTAAAGCTACAGAAAAAAGTGTAGCAGTCAAATCATTAGTTATTCTATGATTCTGTGTAGCAAGTTGTATCTTTGCAGTCATTTACAGATAAGCATAATTTTTTTTTTAAATATTTGTGAGTAGAATTGTGATCACCTTCTATGCTGCCATAGAAGAATAATGCACAATATTTGGCTAGCAGTTATGGGAACCCAAGCTTACTTTTAAGAAGACAGGTCCTTCATTTTTGTCGTAGGAGAGACAGTGTGACTGAAATGAAAGGATGGCGCAAGAGCTGCTGAAGTTGGAAGAGTGCTTTATTGTAACTTCACCTGAGATTTCATTTCCTAAACACAACTTCACTTGCAATCTAAATATAGCATATTATTACTTCTGCACGCTAAGATTTTAAAACACTTCTGCTCTAGTTAAAAACATACGTGTAGTTTCTGTGCATAGGTTGCTCTGAAAGTAATGCCTCCAATTTATTCACAAGAAAACTGCAGCAGAGCAGTTTGAGCTAAAGACTACACTAAAGAGCACAATAACAGTATTTGATACAGCAAATTCCCAGCTACAAAACAATTGAATGATACAAAACCTTCTGCAGTTCTCCTGTAAGCACAGCAATAAGGAAGAGAAGGGAAAGCAAGAGCCAAGCCCCAGCTGTCTCTGGTGTCATCTAAGCTGTTTGTGCATTTCCTCTTTGAAGTTCTTGGCAATGGCAGCTAACCAGCTGGGATGTGTGACAGCTTTTCCAGAAAATGGAAGGGAGAAGGGACATTCATTCACATACACACTCTTGCCTCTGGTTTCTCTTGGGAAGCAGCAACTCACAGCTGAGAGGTTTTTAAAAGTTTCTTTCTAAATTACGTTCTTTATTTGGTCAGCTTCTTTTTAAATACTGGAAAAAAACCTTTTAAGTTCAAAGGACTAGGGGATAGATTTTCATGAGAATGCAAATTAAATCATAATTTCTGCACCTATGGCCTAGGTTGTGTAGAAGCTAGGTTTAAACTTGGGCTACCTTTAAACCTTGTTCAGATAGCAAACACCATGAATTATAAGAATACATTTTGACCTGGGTAATCATTGAGCTTCATGCTTTTTGGAGCTGCTGGTGTATGATTTCTGGTGCTGTAAATGACCTTACAGCAAGCATTCTTGCTATTTCTATGCAAGAAGAAATTGCACCTATGATAGCACAAATGTGAGTTTTGACTGAGGAATTGATTTTGTTGTTTCAAAAACCGTAGGGCTGTACCTATGAACCTTTAAGACTTGGACATTTCAGTAAGACTTTTGTTAAAATGGCGCTTTTCATTTCAGCCCTTTATGAACACATAAGGTCTGTGGCTCCTAAATTCTGGTAATTTACCTGATACCATAGTATCTTAGCAAGGCAAGCCCTATGACTTTATACAATTCTGAGAAATTCAGAATAGCAGTAACTTTCCCAGTGAACAGTTTTGTGCAAACTTTGCATCAGAATTTATCAAGGCCACTCAGAAATGTTCAGTAGCAGTCACTTGACACATGTTCTATTTTCAAGAAATAAACATTACCGATTGAGTAAACAAAATGTTTTTCTTTCCTTTCATCTTTTGAATATAGGAATAGAAAATAAAATGTAGGACTGCGTGAAATAGTAGATACTATAATCAATCTATTTGTACATCTCCTTTCCTTCTCTCATTTCCTAAGCCTTAGTAAAGCTGTACCATTGCGTCTTATTTCCTGTCTGTGGTATATCTTCTAATCTATCAAATTAATCAGGCATCTTAATTTTTTCTTTTTTTCTTTTTATTTTTTTGTCGATTTATCTATCTTGTCACACAAGAAGCATTGGTCTAGCATATACCCATCACACAGTGCACTAAAAATCAATGGAAAAAAACTCTGTTTACTGTACCATTTTACACTGAGTGTAGTTAGCATACTGCCATTCAGTAAACAAAGTACTTTGTAATGTAGAATATATTAATTTGCTTTAAGGTATTTCAAAATAAAGTGATATATTTCAACATTTTTTTCAGTGACACCATTACAGGGATGAAGAGACTGTTTTTTGATAGATTGAGCAGCACATGACAAATCAGAAGTTACTTCTGGTGGTTGCTCCTTTAATGAAATGTATCACACAGCTTGGATAAATTATATGCTATGTGAAGCAACTTATCATGCCAGAAAATACAGTATATTGTCATGGGTTGGGTTTTTTTTCTTTTTTTTCTTTTTTTTCTTTTTTTTTCTTTTCTTTCTCTCTTTTTTTTTTCCTTTACTTTTTGATTCTCTGGTATTCTAATGAATTATTTGCAGCATTTCCTTCTCACTGCTGCTGGAATAATCAAGTTATGTTTCTTGAACATCAGTCTCTCATTTTCATCAACTCCTTCTGTTGTCAAAGTCTGGGGGGAGGGGAAAAAAACACTTTAATTTCACAAGACCTTCTTCTGTTTCCTTTGCTCCTTTGTTTCTTTGCTGCTTCTGCTTTCTTTGTTACAGCTTTTAACTTAGAGAAGACTTTTAAGTTTCTCCACTTCAGTGTAAGCTAATGAAGTCTCATTATTTATTTATTTATTAAATGAACTGTAGTTTCACCACCATGGTCCTCCGAGCTTTAGATGCTTTCTCATTTGTAGCATCAATTGATCATGTTCAGGATTACATTTTTCTCTACATATCTCTATGCCTGAGATTTGTATGTGTGTATGCATTTGTTGGTGGGTTTTTGTGGGTTTTTTTGGTGTTTTGTTTTTTGTTTGTTTTTTTGGTATGTATTTGTGTTTTTTTGTTTTCTTTTCACTTCTGGCAACCAGAAAGCAACTGTTAAATTCTCATGCTATTCCACTTAGCAGGATTTCAGGCATAATTACTTTGTGGAGCCCATGACCTATTTCAACCTCCGTTTCCTAGCTTAGCACAGTGGGGAAAATTGTTTATTTATAACCAAATACATCTGAGTTTCCATCTCTAGTGGAGCAATTAGGTTGTGATTCATATTCAAAACCTTTGCATTTTAAACAAATACTATGACAAATTACCAAACAGCAGCAAAACTTGTAACAGGTTTCCTTACAACACAGTATTTTACAAGCATTTACCAGTATGTTCATTTCAGATGAATTTCATTTTTGTTTCAAATTACTGAGGATCCCTGATCTTCTGAAATAACTCCTACACTGAACTGTAAGGACAAATGGATGTATTGTTTTTCTTTGGAGAAGTTTGCTATGCAGATCTGTGGAACATTTCTGAGCTGAGTTGCTTCCAACTTACTCTAGCCTTCTAAGACCATCTGAAAGAAACTGAGGTCACATCTTTATTCTCACATTGTCGATTCTTAGAATACAAACTATGGATGATTCTTCTGAATTTAACAATGAACATTTTACTGGCATCTATTCATACATTTTAAATGTCTGTTCATATGATGGACATTTTTCCCATCATGTGCTCCACACAATGAAAACATTCTCTTCTTAAGAATCACATCAGTGTGTTCTAGTCTGAACAGATTGTTTTCACATTTTTGTATCTGCACTTCTAGTATTATTTATTTATTCAGATTTACGTGTTTAAGTCATTGAGAAGACTGATGTTTTTCATGTTGATGGTAGTATAGGCTCATGCATACATCATCATCCTTTCTTCCTCAGTAGTCAAGCTTTCAATCTATTGCTGTTGATAATGTAGACACAGACCTGAACTTTGACTCTGTGATAGTATTTTTTCCAACATTTGAGAAAATAGTTTTGAAACTTAGATACTCCTTTTTCTCTCAAGATTTCAGTTCTGAGAATTCAGTTCATGTGCAACCACTGGAAACAGCTGTGGGGGAGTACTGCTGAGGTCAACTCTTAAACTCTATCATTCTCAGCTTGTTTGACTTGATATGCACAATGCCTGTTTCTCGTTATCGTATCTCCAACTAAAGTACATGATTGCTGCTAGTAATGCTAGCACCTCCTTAATACTTGCTTCTTTTTTTTTTTTCTTTTTTTTTTTACTGCAATTACTTCAGTCTTAAAATTATAGCATATTTCCTCATGATGCCATTTTTAGGAAGCAGGTTAGAGAAGATGTCCCATGTTATCTCTACAGTAAGTCAAAATAGTCAAGTTGTCATATGTCAGCATGAAAGGGTTGTTCCGATTACATTATATTGATAACTACACACTAAAATATCCATAACAAAGGCAGTGAACTGTGCTATCATCTTTGACATGGAGGCACGTGTTGCAGCAGATTCTTATCCAAATTTCTACTATTATTGAGTTGAACAAATGACTTCTTCCCAACTAAATAATTTTGTGTGAATATTATGAAGGCTTTGGTTTCTTATTTGCTTCACAGTGAGGGAAGAATCCTGTTTCCTCCTTCCTTGAGGAATCAAGAATTATGAATTGTTGTTGCAAAGATGGTCTAAGCTCCATGTATAACTTCCAACCTTATCAGGAAAAGAAAGAAATACATTGTGCCACATCAGTCATTAGCACTTAATGATCTTTGCCTTGATCATGACGAGAAGGCCCCGATTCATGTTGCAGACATTATTTTTGACTGTTATTGAACAAAATGCTGATGGTGCAATTAGATGGCCAAGTAGGGCAATCCATACCTGAGTGTTCTTCCATCTGTATCTGTATAAATAAGTTTATTAATTTTTGAATGTCCACCCTGAGATTTTATTGAATTAATTGCTCAGGGCTGGAGAGTACCCAGCCTTTTACCAATTGAACTGTAATATGTGTATTTAGAAAAACATGATCCAAAAATCAGACTCTCAGCCTCTCTAGAAGCACTACCTATTTAGGACAGTTAGAATTTATATTATCATATTAATTATTTTTCATATGAATTTGGACCTATCTTTCCTTCAGACTTTGTCTGAAAACAATTAAGAATTTATTTTTTTTTCTCTAAGCTGTAACAAAATGAAGCAGAAGTACCTGTGGCAAATACCACTGAAGCAGTTATTTTTTCATCACTTCTTTCTGCTATGTCCTTTTTTCTTCAATATTTCAACAATTCTAGGAGAAAAAAGAACAAACCAAAACAAAACTGGCTGAGGCCCATTGGGGCTGCTATTTTTCTTTTATTATTTTTATGGAAGTAATATATAGCAGAGGCAATTGTAAGCTCTAATGGTTTTGAGGGATGCTGTGAAGAAACAACAGTGAGGCTTCAGATCAAAGCAGTTAAAATAGTGGTAGTGATGAAATATTTCTCACTTGAATATGCACAGCCTGTAAGGGCTGACTTCTTCATCCAGGATATTATTTTATAATTTCATCACAGATGTAAACAAAACTGATTGAAGGCAACATGACAAACATTAGCTGTCACCTTTAAAGTAGAGGAGAAAAGGAATCCAAAGAGCCAACAAACCCAAACCATCAGCTGGAAATGGACAGAATGTCGGAAGATGAGAGGCCAATTTCTTCCTACCCCTGAGCTTCACATTGGGCCAAGATGTTTATGCTCAGAACCATCACTGATGTTTATTATTTACTACTTTAGTTTTCAGCTATGCATAGGCTCACAGTAGAGCTGTTATTAGATAAATGTCATCATTTCACTTTTATAAACAAACAGTTATTATAGGGTTCTGTGTTTTCTAATCTCCACTACACAGTCTTCTTTTGTATGCCTCAAACAATAAGCTGACAGCTCCATGGAAATCTCTTACAACATTCAATAGTCAAAACTGTTACAGAGTTCACTGGAAGTAGAAGAATGCATAATGAATTGAAACAATGTTTTAGGCATTTATATTAGACTTCTAATGGAAAAAAATTAAAAACGTAATGCTGCTTTGCTTTGCAGTTACTGCTCCTCAACAGTATGTCTTTATTTCTGGCACATGAAGGATAGTTTCCATAGCAGCAGCATCTGTAACACTGAGCAACATGGAAATTGAATTTTTCCTCTTATAATTTACAGATTGAAAAGGTAAAATGTATGGAAATAAGGCAAATAGATACTACAGAAATGCAGACTTCAAAACCTACTTTTTCTTTCCAGAATTCTGAAATTCTGTTGGAATAAAAAAATATCTGTTTCTTCTTGTTTAAACCTCCTATGTGTCTGAAAAATGTGTATGGCAGGTACGTTGCTTTTGATTTTTAAACTGGAAAATTGCAGAATTACCTCAGTCCGTCTCCTGATATGATGTTGTTGTTTTGTCAGGTGATTCCTTTACTAGTGACCAAAAGTAAGTAGTAAATAAGGTCTATATTACACTGAGATGGTATTTTTTTATTTAATTAACTTTTATACTAACAGCACTCAAGGTATGCTACAAACAAGAAGTACTGTGTGAGAGAAATGTATGGTATCTATTCAAATTGATTATATATCTATTTTTTAAACGGTTCTTAGAGGAATGTGCTTTTGTGTGCACAGAACTTAAAAATGCTACTATACGTAACAGGTAGGAAGTTTCAGAACAATACATCTATATGTTTGGCACAGAAACATAATGCAAAGGACAGGAACAAGAAGGCTAAAAGATATTGCAGAGCTGACTCACTTTGTTGTAGGAAGATTTAACTCAGAATTAAAGGGAAAAAGATCTTGGTCTCACTGTTACATCTCTAATTTAGCAGGAAGCTACTCCATAACATTTTTCTCAGGATGTAACAGTGAGATTTTTATTTACATTCTTATATTGATATTAATGAGGCTGAAATGATCAGACAGTTGCATAAAATACGTGAAATTATTCTCTGGTGAATGAACTTCACACCAACTTTATGCAACAAATGTATAATGCATTTACATAACTATGTATGTATAGTTATTTAAGGTATTTATTATAAGGTAACCTTAGTTTCTGAACCTTTTATCATGAACTGAAGAAGCAGTGTACTATTGAGGACATGTATTAGAAGGCATAGGTATGTCCCCAGTGAACAGTATTTTCAGAAAAAAATGTGACTTGTCTTCATACCAAATACATTGTGCAGATACTCCCCTGTAATTGTTTTTATTTTAGTACAGGAAAGCATTTTAGAAATAGAATTGTTATTGGGAGCTTGATTCCTCTGAACCAAAGAGAAATTCTCTTTACTGCCACTTTAAAAAATATTCTGGATTCCACTTTGCAGTTCTTCCTACTGACTTTAAATATTTAAGCAGCAACAAGTCTGTAACCATCTTTTAACAGCTTCACCTGGCACTGGTTAGATTTGAACAAATACCACACATCCTGTAGGATTCACTCATAAACAGTAACTGGTACCAAAATCAAAAATAGTACTTTTTTGTTCCAAGTCAAAGAAGTTTTCTTATAGCAGATTCTACCTGTTTGTCTTCCACTGGGAATGTACAGAAGAATATCTTGGGGAGTTTCACAAAGGGTGTATAGAGAAAGAATGGGTGTCTATGAGGATAGTTTGCTCTGCAGCAGCTTGTTTCAACATATCCAGCGCCAGCAGATGGACTCTGGTGTATGAGGATTCTAGAGGTTTGCTGCTTGCATGCATGAGACTAAACTAAAGGATATTCAGCAGTTTTTCTTTCCTTGTCTTTTAACTTCATTGACATGTTACTCCTAATTACAGTACTTTCAGTACTTTATTTTCTTGGATATTCCTAAGAAGTTGTACACACATTTAAATAATATAAACTAGTATGTGTGTCATATTTTGGTGCATGGATACATACTGCTGTCTCTCATGTTTGCTTTTAAATCTAACAGCTTTTCTGTAGTTTTATACATTGTTTATCTGAGCAAGAAAATTTGTTGGGTTGTCCAATGCTAAGATGTGAGTTTTCAGTGCTATTTAACCCTGATTTTTATTTATTTATTTTTAACTCGTTACAGATTTTCTGTTTACCCTTTGTTTTCTACAAATGGTTTATTACTCAGAAGAGAATAAAGTAGTGTTCAAATTAGTCTGAGTATATACTATGGTTCATAACCAAACCCTGTGTGATTTGGTGATTCTTTGTCAAACAGTCTCTACAGAAGTTTGCTGGCTTTGAGGTTTGTTGAGCAAGGCACTGAGTGGTTAATTTTATTAGCCATAACTGACACACCCAGCAACAATTCTGCTCAAATAAAGAGTCTGTCACGCTTCATATTAGATGGCCATGTTTTTGTGCACATTGATATATGTTGATATACTGCAGTAAAGGAGAGCAGAAAATCCTTTTACAAATATATTAACGGCAAGAGAAGAACTAAGGAGAATTTCTCTCCTTTACTTGATGCGGCTGGGAATGTAACCATGGAGGATAAGGAAAAGGCTGAGGTTCTCAATGCCTTCTTCACATCCGTCTTTAATAGACAGAGCAGTTATCCTCAGGGTACTTTTTGCCCTGACCTGGAAGTCTGGGGCGGAGCACATAATACACCCCCTGTGATCCAAGCAGAGACAGAGACCTGCTCCTCCATCTGAACTGTCACAAGTCCATGGGGCCAGATGGGATACACCCAAGGGTTCTGAGGGAGCTGGCAGAGGTGATTGCCAAGCCTCTTTCTACCATCTATCAGCATTCCTGGTTATCTGGAGAGGCCCCACAAGATTGGAGGCTTGCCGATATGACTCCCATCTACAAGAAAGGCCATAAGGAAGACCCAGGGAACTACAGACCTGTCAGCTTGACCTTGGTATCAGGGAAAGTTATGGAGCAGATGATCTTGAGGGAGATCACAAGGCACATGCATGGCAACCAGGGGATCAGACCCAGCCAGCACGGGTTCACAAAGGGCAGGTCGTGCTTGTCCAACCTCATCTCCTTCTATGACTGGGTGACCAGGCTGGTAGATGAGGGAAAGGCTGTTGATGTAGTCTACCTGGACTTCAGCAAGGCCTTTGACACGGTCTCCCACAGTATTCTCCTGAGGAAACTGGCAGCCCGTGGTGTGGACAGGTTCACTCTTCTCTGGGTGGAGAACTGGCTGGAGGGCCGTGCCCAGAGGGTAGTGGTTAATGGAGTTAAGTCCAGCTGGTGTCCTGTTACGAGTGGTGTCCTCCAAGGGTCGGAATTGGGGCCCATCTTGTTTAATATCTTTATTGATGACCTAGACGAGGGGGTTGAGTGTACCCTCAGTAAGTTTGCAGATGACACCAAGTTGGGAGGATGTATCCATCTGCCTGAGGGTAGAGAGGCCCTTCAGAGGGATTTGGATAGGCTGAACAGCTGGGCTGAGCTCAATGGGATGAGGTTCAATAAGGCCAAGTGCCGGGTCCTGCACTTTGGCCACAATAACCCCATGCAATGTTGTAGGCTTGGGGCAGAATGGCTTGAAGAATGTAGAGAGGAAAAGACCTGGGGGTGTTGGTTGATGCTCGGCTTAACATGAGCCGGCAGTATGCCCAGGTGGCCAAGAAGGCCAACAGCATCCTGGCCTGTATTAGAAATAGTGTAGCCAGCAGGAGCAGGGAGGTGATCATCCCCCTGTACTCAGCTCTGGTACGGCCGCACCTCGAGTACTGTGTTCAGTTTTGGGCCCCTCACTACAAGAAGGACATTGAGGCCCTGGAGCGTGTTCAGAGAAGGGCAACAAAACTGGTGAGGGGTCTGGAGCACAAGTCTTATGAGGAGTGGCTGAGGGAGCTGGGATTGTTTAGTCTGGAGAAGAGGAGGCTCAGAGGAGACCTTATTGCACTCTACCACTTCCTGAAAGGGGGGTTGTCGTGAGGAGGGGGTGGGCCTCTTCTCCCTGATAAATAACGACAGGACAAGAGGGAATGGCCACAAGTTGCGCTGGGAAAGATTTAGATTAGATTTGAGGAATATTTTTTTCTCTGAAAGAGTGGTCAGGCACTGGAATGGCCTGCCTAGGGAGGTGGTTGAGGCACCATCCCTAGCACTGTTCAAGAAGTGTTTAGATGAGGTGCTAAGGGATTTGATTTAGTAGTTCAGTTGGTAGGGATGGATGGTTGGACTAGATGATCTTGTAGGTCCTTTCCAACCTAACATATCTATGAATCTATGAATCTATGAATTCACAGATTCAAGGGTTTGAGTCAGTTATCATGTTATACTACATGAACCTGAGGCATGGGAGAAAATGCTTTATATTATTGATGGTGATTTAAATGGCATCTTTTAGTGTACAGTAAATTTGTATTTATATGATTTTATTCATTAGAATTCAGGAAGGGAGATGGAAGAGTTAGTTTAATAGCATTTTAGGGACAGTGGCTTGAATGTGAGATTATATTGAGAATGTTAAAGATAGAAGAGTTCTAGTTTTACTTTCTTTTTTGCTTTCACTCCTTCTTCCCAAGTTCTCTTCCTCCATGAATCTGATAACAAAGTGCGTCAAAAGATATTTGTATTCCTTTTTGAACTTAGAGTACATGCAGGTAATATGAGATTCGAAAGTGTCTAATTAGTTTGCTAATGCAGAATCTGCATTATATATGGCAATTTTACATTATGAATGTCATATTTTACTTCATGCTTCATCATCAGTATACTGGCAAGAATATACTTGTGGACATAGTGTGGCAGTATATACTATTGCATCACTAACTCACCAACATAGGAAAAGAAGAGAAATAAAGTTTTAGGAGTTAAGTTGTTATTCCCTGGCTTTTTATGACATGCCTAACGTAAGTTATCAGTCATGTTCTAATCTACATTTCTGGTTGATACCTGTGGCTCTAGGGAGCACATATGTCATTGAAAACTGCTTTGATGAAGTTTAACTTCCATCCTCTCCATTTCTTCCTATGTTTGACGTTATCTGTAGGCAGGACAAGAACTTTTGGCAAAGGCACCTCTTTCATGTGATTGATTGTGCTCAAGATCAAACAAATCTATTAATTCTGATTGTTGTGGTCACGTGTAGCACGTGCTTTAATAGTAGGATGTAAAGACACAGAAAGTGTGTACTGGTAACTCCCCACTTCTTCCCTCTGTGTCTGGCAATCTGCAGTGGAGCTGGGTATTATAGCTGTATCTTTTTTGTCTAACAAACTTTAGTGAATTTATTCATGACTTTGCCTGATATCTTTTCAAAGCTATTTGTACTTTAGTCTTTCACAATATCCACTGGTAATGAGTTTTACAGTTCAATTATATGTCATATAAAAAATGCTAAGTTGTGTTTGTTTAAAATTTGCAGCTGAAAATTCCATGGGAGACCTCTCACTCTTTACATTGAGCAGTAATTTCCAATTCCCTTCTGCATATCATTCATACGTGTATGCATCTCTATGGTACCTCTTAGCTGTTTCCTTGCAAGCTAGTCCATTTAATTTCTTTTCAAATTGAAATCATTTTAGGTCTCTGATCATCCTCTTATCCTTGGTACATTCTACCATATTGCTTTTGAGGTGGGGAGGAACCAGAATTACATGGCTATCAGGGATTTCTTTAGTAGCATTGCTAGATTTTCTATCCTGAGCTCTTAATGCTTTCCTAATAACTCCTAATGTTCTGTTTTTTTGCTGCTGCTGAGCAGATTTGTAATGACCTCAAGGTTTCTTTCCTGACTAGTAGCTAAATGAACAGCCAGCAGAGGGTAAGCATAGTTAGGAATTTTATTTTTTTTCCATATATATCACTTTGCATTTATCAAATTGAATTCTATCAAGCAGCTTATCATGTAGTCATTCTGTATTTTCAGACACTTATGTAATTCTTTGATCACTTTTCCATTTCATTTCTTTTTTCTTTTTACTTAATATATTTTGAGTAATTTTTTACTGTCAGTAAACATCTAATTTGTCAGCTATTTTCAGATCTTTTAGGAGCAAGTGAAGAAGCATACCTCATTGTAGGATTCCATTTGTAACTCTTGAATATTGAGAAAACTATTGTGTTCTGTCCTTCCCACTCACTGACATATATAGATACACAGAAACCACATATTAATGCTTTCCTCCAATTAAACTCTTAAGAGCTTTCAGTTAGAGACTCTGTCATTAGGCTGTTAGAAACTCAGGTCTATACTATATGTCAGCTGGACTGCTGCTATCAAAACAATGACTCCTTCAAAAACAAAGATATTTGTGAGGCTGGACTTGATCTACAAAAATGTCTTGACTGTTGCCCACCATATCTTATCTGCCAACTTGTCTTCATATTCCACTCTTCATTATATTTCTTGCAATGTCTGTTGTAGAAATCAGTTTTCCTGTTCCCTACAATTTCCTGGAGTTTATGAAGAATTTGCTTCAAATTTGTTGCCTTTCATTTTTTTGTTATTTAAGCTGATTTAAATTAAAAAGTAAATATATAAAAATCATACTTGTATTTCTTTAGAACTCTTGGATAAAATCTGTCTGTTTATGGCAATATACTTCAGTTAATTTCAAAATTTTTCTTCCTATTACCTCATCCACTGGCTGTTCAGTTTCAGGCAAATATGCTGATGCTTTTCCCATAAAAAATGCCCCTTTAGGCAACCTCTCAATTTCTTTTCTTTCTCATTTTGCTGCAGACAGTTACTTCAACTTTTCTATTCCATCTTATTATTCCTTGGCTGTTATTACACATCTCATGTGCAAGCCCTACAGGATCTTTAATTATACATATATATTTTCTAATGAACAGCTCTGTTTACAATTCTATTAGTTTGTAGGAATTTCTTCCTATTTAATTCTGATCATTCTAGGAATTTCTTTCAGATTTTTAAAATACATCAAGTTTCCTGTGTTTTTTTTGTTTTTGTTTGTTTGTTTTTTTTTCCCCACTAAGCTTAAAGAAATGGTCTCCCTGACATCTTTAAACTTTTTTGTCCTTTACACAACTTCTTTTAATAGAGAGATTTCCTTGTCACAAACTACTTCATTTGCATACAGCTTTCCCTTCTGAAATGCATAACTACTGTAATAGAAATTTTGTTTGGATGTTTTGTGGTTCTTTACAGCACAAACACTTTCCCTTTCACAGCCTTCTAGGCAACACCTAGGAGACCAAACAAATGCAGTCTATCTCACAATCATATATGAAAAATATTCATCATGATTCCCTTGTGATTTTGCAGTGTCTTCTGAAGACTACTTCTGATTCTGAATCTCCTCTGTATTGTGAGAATTCAGAACAGTAGCAATTTATTTGATAATATTTAAGGCTCATCTTCATACATAGCATGAGGCAACTTTATGTTTGTAGGCAAAATAGAAAGCAAAGCCCTAAAATCACTAAAAGATATATTGTTTGAAAATCACTGAAAATTTATTGCATCAATTAAAAAAGTCTTAAATGACTGGCATTGGTTCTGTTCATTTTAAATCCAGAGCATAACCATTGCTCCACAATAGTCTATAGTGATCCTACATACTATCATTGTCTGTTTTGACAGGGAAATACAATCGTATCCCATTCTGTTGAAACATCCATTTTATGAAGTTTTAGATTTATCTGGAATATAATTAATACATGATTTTGTTACTCTTTTGAATAGATAAATACATAATTTCTCATTCATTTTGTACTTGAGTGTGTATCCTTCTGGAGGGCTGAAATTTTACAGTTCATTTTATTCTATTGGTTTTTGATGTTTTCTTCCCCAAAAGTTACACTTTTTACTTGTGCGTTTACTTATTCCATAAGAAGATAAAGTGAACTGGTTTCATTGTGTCTTTAATTGTCTTTATTCTATGGGTTATTTATTTGATCTTTGTATTTCAGATAAAGGGAAAGAAATAATACTTAAGATTTTTTGCTTGGTATGTTTTTGTACTGATTTCAAGGGTTAAAAAAAAGTTAAAACACACACCAAAAAAAAGGGGCACAAAATTGCATTAATCTGTATAATAATGAAAAAAAAGAATTCAAAGCCTCTTAGCATGTACTTGTAATATTTACAGGTTCTCTTTCTTTCTAAAGGAATTTTAGTTTATTTACAAAATGCCAGAGACTTCTCAATATAATTCTAGTTCCTTATACATTTCTTCCTGGTTTAAGAAGCAGGTTTACCATATACTTGTAGGTCTTTAACTCACTGAATTCCTTTGGTGCAACTTTCTCAACTTCTTTCTTTTTTTCTCTTTGATGGATGTGAAAAAAGTGGTTGTTGCTTGAGAGAAATTATGAATTTGGGAAACATAAAAAAGATTTATTTGATAGAGATGAGTGATTAATCTATTAGGAAAAGACAGTTGATGTGATTAGGAAAAACAAATGATTCGTATGAGCAGTAAGGGCAAGAAAAGATAGCACCTGAACAGTGGCCTAGAGTATTTTGTATAAATAAGCATGTAGTGCTCTATGTGACTGCTGCTTTCTCTTTGTTTGTCTAGTGTTCATATGCACATGCATGTACAAAAATGTGTGTGCTCACGCATGTATTTGCAATGATGAAGTTGAAAAAAGGATGAAGGAAAGCGTTAGCAGAAGTTTGTTTCTGCATCCTCATTTAAGAACAGAACTGCTGATGCAGTGTTTGCATTGTCACAGATACACATTTTGTGTTAGTGTTCATGGGAAGATGGGCTACTAGGTGCTTTCCTGAGCCAGCAAACTTTCTTGAAAAAACTTCAACGTTAAGAGACATTTTAAATTCTTAATACAAAACTAAAGGAGATTTAAAGGAAAACACAGCATTTTCTAAAGGCAATATCCCAAAATGACCCATAAGTATCACATATTTATTTTTACCCCTTTCATGCACCACTTCTTAATTTCCTTTTGGCAAGCCGTTTGTAATCTTTAGCTGGTAACTAATTTGATCATAAAATACTGTCCCAGATTTTTCTGGGTAATTAACAAGTCAGTCATATCAGCAGAAGCAGGTGTGGTATATTTTCAGAACCAGTGGAGAAAAGCAGTTAGCTGGTATTTTAATTCTCATTTCCAGTAATGAACTATATAACATTCTGGCTGGCTAATGTAATTAGCATTGTCTCCTCCTCCACTCACTTCCTCACGTGAAAAAAAAAAAAAAAAAAAAGGAAACTTGAAATAGAAATTTAGAAAAACCCAAGAATTACTGACCATTTTGCACTCTTCTTAGGATCATGTTATTAACCTCCTAGACTGAACCTTTTGCAGAACAGTGATAAAAAATTTATACAAGTACGTCTCATGTTACAAGCTGAGACAGAAAACAATATTTCCATTCTTCAAGCAATTAATTATTGTGATAAATGTATTTCCCCTTCTCTAAGCACAGTTCTGCCAGACAGAGCCAGCCCATTGACATATTGTAGAATTATAATGCATATCTAATTAAAGGTGACCTGAAAAGGCAGAGTGTTTAGCCTTCCCTGTCAGGACCAAGAAACTGTTAATCAGAAAGTGCTTGCTTTTCACACCACCCCACCCCTCCCTTTTTTTATTTTTGTGCTAATTTCAAATCTTCTCCCTGCATCAGTGAGCAGATGAGATCTTCAGCCAGCTTTCATCTTTCAGAAAAATGAATAGTGCAGAAAGAACATTATCAAATGAGCTGTTGAAGAAGTCAGTGAATATGTCATTGAGTGTGACTGCTTCCAGAATGAATTTAGATTTATCTCTGTTATCTCCCCTCTCCCAACTCACTCTCCACACACTGTCTGCACGCAGTGCACATGTCAACCAGGGTGGGTCATAATGAATCACGAGGGACAGTTACTTGTAGTACAATGACAGGTCCAATTGTGATACAACTTGTTCTGGAATTAAGTTTGTTAACATTATAAATTGTCTCATTTGACCAGAGGTTTAAACACCTAGAAGATTTTATGCATGCAATTTCTTAAAGTATTTCATTTCCATTAAGCAGCTGCTGCTTACTGTATTTCACAAATGAAATTGTTTCATCACATCAGTAGCTGCACAAAACAACTGTGACAACAAGAAGACTGTTTTTGCCCCCGTCTTGCAAACAAGCATCATTCAAATCAATAAAATCTGGCAACTGGATAACACCGAGAGAAGATATTATTTAAATTCAATTTTTAAGCACATCTCCAAATGCTTTCTCTAATGCAAAATTCCAATACAAAACAAGGAATTTTCATAGTGTCCTGCCCAGTTTCTGTAGAAATAGTCCATTGAGTTAGCAACAACTTAATTAGAAAGATAATAAATATTTTAATTTTTCTTTTCGAAGCAAGCAGTGTTGCTAGATGTGATGTGTAGTTGTCACGATGAAGATTAATTTTTTGCGTGTGATGGCAAACAGTATGATTGAATTGGAATATATTACCCATAGGGAGAAAAGAAAAGACTAATATTTTTCTTTTCATATAATGACAGCATTACCATGTAACAGAATGTGATATCAAAAAACCTGCAAAGTCAGCACACCTTCTGAAGCATCCACTGTATGCTGTAAAGCCCTTGGGTATTTCAGTGGTTACCTATTAGTTTATACTCATGATCATATTTTATTTGGTGGGTTCTACACAACAAATATGTCTTAGATGTTTTCAGTTAAACAAAATCAGTAAGTAGCATCCCTGAAGTTTGAAAATATTTTACAGAATCAGCTGGTACCTCAGATTTACCTATTTGTTTATTTATTTATTTATTCTTAAGCAGAAGTCTCAGAAGTCAGAGAAGTTTCTGCAAGTTGTTTTCTTGGGGATTTTTCCATGTGTCCACTGTTAAGCAGGGAGAGTTTGCACACTTCAGTGTGCAAGTCTTGAGGAAGTATTTTAGTGTCAATTATTCCCACCCTGGAGTTTGCTTCCTTTGTAAACCTTTGAAACAACTATGGTAGATAAGATGTTTGCTATGAGAATGCCTATGAAAAATCGTGTGCCAGTCCCACTGTGTGCCAGAATAGGGATTTTGTGGTTCAGATAGCTGCCTGTGACACGTGTAATACTATTTGTCGTTGTATTTCATGCTCTAAAGCTTGATGCTAAAAGCAATGTGATGGCTACCAGCACTATCTGTTTGCCTTCAAGTCAGAGCTGCAAAACAATCTGTGGTGTTGTGATAGAAGTTAGGACTATGTATTAGAACTTCTATACTTGCAGTAGCTGGGGAGAGGAACATTATTTTGTGACATACTGATCAATCCCAGTTTATCCTGCAACTCTGATAGCAAACACATGCTGTCTAAAAAATAATGATTGAAATATGATCCACATTTTTATCATTTTGAATTTTTTTTCCTATTGTTTCTGGAACCAATTCCTTACATATTGGTGTTTACAAAGCTAATTTGGTAATTAAATGATTAGAGGAAGCTAAAATGGTAATAAAAATGAAATCTAAACAGTACATTCAAGAAGGAAAACAATCAAAACCATCCTAAAGCCAGGATGAATTTTGGTCCTAAAATCTGTCATTGCCACAGAGCAGCATAAGTGAAAACACTGTCATTTTGCTGCTTATAATCATGATGTATTTACAGTTCTTCATAACTTTAGCAATCCCAAATGATATTGCTGTAACTTTTTATTCATTTATGCAGTTGCAAGAAATTATTTACAGCCTCTTAACACTGGAACCCTGAAGTGCTTGCTTAGGGAGTGCTCTTTTGCAGAGGAGAAACTGAGGCCTGGTTCGACTAAGCAGTTTTCTAAAAGTCGGAGGAAATGCATGTCAGGACTGAGAATTGAAATTGCCTTTATTAAAAAGTAATCTTCCTCTTCCAGCTCACCTTTCCCCCCACCTCTTATACTCCTAAGACTGTGAATCACTTAGGAGGTAACAAAATTCATAAATTAAATATACCGAAAGTTATTTGTCATAATATTACCAACCATTAGCCACAAAAAACTGCCACTTTTGTAATCTTATGAAGCATCTGTAGCTCTGTAGGACTTCTGGTACAGGTGAATTTCAACAGATAATCTTCAAGCATTGAGAATTATAATCCTGGTGATTTCTAAGCATGGAAAAAAAAAAAAGAATTCAAACTTATATAATACCCTGAAAATACGTTTTCTTTCCACTTCAACATTATCAGAAGGTAGTTGAAATATTAAGCCTTCCAGAAAGAAGTTGTTTAGCCCTCGAGTTCATAGCACTAAAGATCACTCTTTTCTTTTCTCAAGCACATTTTTCTAGACAGTGCATATTTGTGTATATATATTCATATGCGAACGTACACACATGTATGCATGTTGTTAACTCTTTTACTTTTAAATCCACCCCAGCACAATCATTCTAACCAATAAACAAGAACATCAAGAACCATCCCCTATAATGAATTGATTGCCTGGTTTGCTCATTTCCCTAAGCTAGGTTATTTTCAACATTTACCTTGATTTCTTGGGGATCTCTTTATTTCTGTATTTTAGTAATCTTTTCTCCCACAATCAATTAAAATATGCTTTTGAGGGACTAAGTTCTAAGTTTACTGAGATGCAAAGCAATGTGTCTTCATTCTTCAATGAGTTTATGTTCCAGTAAGATTCCTGTTAATTTCAGTGGGATTTTTGCTTGAATATGAGGATTTCAGGATTCTACCCCCAGCCTCAGAAAACATCAAGTAAAATGTTTATTGCAATTATGCTAGAGATAAAGCCTGCAGGTAATAAACTATCAGAAACACTGATAAATCACAGAACTTTGAGCATTTGAATAGGCCAGTAGGTTTTTAAATAAAAATTGTTGTATATATGAGCCCTGGAGTCACCAGCAATATTTTCCTTCCATCAGATTGTGCTACGATTGAATTGTTCTGAGGGTTTTCTAGCTTTGTGGTAAAAATGAGAAAAAATATGCTAACCATTTTGCCTCAGTTTAAGTGATAGAGGACATGAAAATTTGGCAATTAAAAATGGCAACATTTTTGTTGCAAAAAATCTTACTTGCATTATTATTGATGTGATGTAAAATAGATAATAAAGACATTTCCAGTGTATGTTATACCTCTGTGAAAACACAAAAAACAATCTTTACTGAATATTCCACAGTTTTATTGCACAACACAGTTACAAATACTACAGGTTAAATATCTGAGGAGATAGTAAACATTGCTCACTTTCCTATTTGTATGATGAGTAGATAAGCATCTTCAAAACACTGAGGCAAAACAGGAAACAGTTAAATTTACCTTCTGTTGTAAATAACTTTTGTGAGAAAATGAATGTCAGGAAAATTCCAAGTTTGCTGTTCTAAGGTGTTCACACTCCAGACACAATATGTATTGTCTGAACATAATAATGCCCACATTATTACTGTGTAGGAACTAGTTCCCCAGCTGATAGACCTGCAAAGGGACATAGGTGCTTACATGGAACAGGAAATATGTGCAACATGGCGTGGGTAATGCTGATTGAACCCGGGCTGGAGTCTTATTTCTTCATGTAATGTGTACTGCTTTCATCTGTCAACCATTACCTTAAGTCAGCATGGAATTAATGCCGTAAAGAACCTTAGGCTAAGACTAAGATTATGAATCATCCATTTGAATACTGCGCACCAGTTCATACTTTGGTTCATATATGAGATAATAACTGATCATAGCTTGAAGTGGCATTCCGTTCCTTGTAAGGCCTGAAGGATCATGACCTCTGTTATCAAGGGAAAAAAAATACAAAAAGAAAAAGAAAAAAGAAAAGAGAGGGTTTTGCTTTTGGTTGGTTGCATACAAATCTCAATAATTCTATTTAATTTAAAGAAGTCACTCCAGATTTGCACCAGTACTTCTGAAAATCAAAATCTGGCCCATTGTCTTAGCAAAATACACAAAGTCAATATCAGTTCATTACAGAGAGGGAGAGAGAAAAGGAATGAGAGAGAAAACAAGGATTTCGTTAGCAATGCATTCTGTAGTATAAAAGATAAAAAGGAATATCCAATTAACACACCACTATAATTGCTTGCAGACATTCTTTTTTATTTAAAGATGAAATAGCTAAGAGTTCTCATCAAAACTAGGGTCACAGCCTACATATTAAATGAAAGAAATTGATTGGGCTTTATTACACCCTGACTACTGCAAATGTGCCTCAATCACTGATTGCTATAAATTTATTCTTATAAACTACTAATTGCCCAAGTCATAATGGTAACAATGGTATAATGAAATTATCTTGATCAAGCTGATGCACAAATTTTGCTTGACAACATGAGCAGTGTGAGAAAAAAGGAAAGAAGACATGCATACAAATACATAATGTTTCATTAAAATTAAAACCAATGTTAAAACAACTGTTCTCTGAAGTATACAAAGTTCTGTATTAGAAGGGCTTCCTTTAGAAAAAAAATCATTTAAGAAGACAGGCATTTACATTTATAATAAAATGATCTTGCATTTTTTATTTGTCTTGAAAATTAATGACTTACTTAATCACATTTGATCAAAGGAGATAAGTTGATGTAGTCATGTGTTTCTGATTGCATTAAGCCTGATCCAGAGTGGCATGATGGATATTTAATAGTCTTGCTGTCCCTCTATATCTTGTCACCATTTCTTGATATGCATGGATACTGTAGAGTACACCACAGCACAAAACTGTACTTTTAATAGAACAGACTAAGTTTAGAAAAAAGGAAATTGTGCTGTGGTTTACGTGGTGGGGCTTTTAGAAGTAGGTTATCCATTATCAAAAGACTTTTCTTTAAAATACAAAACCTTACTTACTCTGTATGTGGTTTCAATCATTTTCTTCTTTTAAAAACACATTTTGCTTCTGTGCTGCCTGTATTGGAAGAGCCTCTAATAGGTTTCAAGGGCTAGGCAGAGATAAAGCATGTACTGGGGAAGATGGCCATCCAGAAGCTGACAGAAATTTCTAGAAGCTGAAATGCAAAGCATTGTGTAAAATGCCAGAAAACAGTGCTATTTATATTGAGCTAATAGCTCTTTCTACAAGTGTCAGCTGAATCATTCAGAGGGAATGTTGGTATGTATGAGAAATTATTTCTGAGCAGTTCAAATGTAGTCTCAACTGTTTCAGAATTGCACCAAAAAAATTATTTCAATTCATGCTTAATTTTTTCTCATTAGAGACATCATTAGGAAAATTCTAATTTTTTTTTACCAAGTGTGTCATGCTTTGCTCTCTGAAAATACAGATCCAGAATTTAGTACAATTTTATTATTTTTTTTTCATTCTTGAAGTGAAGGGCTCCTAAAAGTGGTAACAGTTGACACAATCCTACGGGAATGTAAAAAATGGAGCTGAAAGGGTTTCTAGAGGTCACTGAGCTCAGCTGCAACCCTAGCACAAGCAGGCTGTGTCTTGGATAGACTGCTCCACACTGTAACTATTGCAGCATCTATTTACTGTGACTGCCAGAAGGCTTTTTGCTACGGAGTAACTCAAATCCCTTTTCTCATCATTCGTGCTTGTTGATGGTTATTTCACTGTAACGATTATAAAGATTGGTTTCTTCTTTTGTTCTTTACAGTCTCTGTTGCATGCTAGGGTTCCTTGGCTCTGCTCTGCACAGCCCCACCCAACCCTTCACACAGGTGTTTCTGCTTGGCCTGATCATACCCAGCTCCTGATCCCAATTACTCAATACAAGCCTAAGGTGGTCCTGGCTTAATTATAACTGCTGGGGCCCAGGTGCCACAATCACCCTTTTCGCCAGTGTTGGAATGCAGAGGAGAGCAGGATAGTAGCTTTCTAGTAGCAGGCCAGGAGCAGGCTCCCTTCCAGCTTCCCCAGCGTTGCTGTTTAAATCTCCAGTCCAGTGCAGATGTTTCAAAACACAGATATACAAACTATACGTATACACAAGCGCAGCGTACGAGGGTTTGAGGCGGCAATGCAAGCAACAGCATTAAAGTATGGATACAATGAAGTTAGTGTGAATTAGGCGTTGATTCTGTTCCATTAAGCGTGTGGTGGCAGCTGCTAAGATCTCAGTGAATCGTTTAGTGAAGCTTGGAGCTCTGCTGTGGTGTGGGCAGTTCGTGTTGATTCTTATGTATTTTTAAGAAGCACAGCCCCTCAGATTTAGCAGCGATTGAGGGGAGTTAGCTTTGCTACTAAATATCACTTAATTGAGCTCCTGTAGTTGAAATGACTCCTTCCTCTAGGTTACACGTTTCACATGGAACAGTACAGACCTCAGAATTTATGGCAGAGGACAAGAAACCATACAGTAATACTTAGATAAATGTTAACAATGATGTCAGTCTGATGCTAACTGAGAAAGTTCCTTAATATTATTAGTGCTAGCAGTGGTACCTGGAATGCTGTGAAACAGTACCAATGCTTCTGGAATTTGTAGAACAGGAGTATAAAAGCAGACATTTCTAAATGGCCTATTCATGTAACACTAACACTTTTTCTGTCTTACTTATCCATTCTTTTATCTGTCCATCTCTCTATCTATCCTGAAATGACAATCCTAACTTACTTTAAACTCTCCAAAGGTATATTCTTAAATTTTAATGTTGGAGATCTTCATGATGACTAGTACTTTGGCTTAATGTGATATAGCTTCTGACAGCTGCTGCTGTTAAGAAAAGCGAAGGATGACTGCATTAATGTCAGTTTCTGTCAGATTCTGGTTTCCAAACTCTTGCAGGGATGTTGACAGTGAACCAAACAAAAGTGATGAAAGGTGTCAAAGCTGTGATTTTTAAATAAGGAAGTGTGGACACTTGCATTTCACTTAGTTTGTGGTCTTCAGTTCCACGTGTGGACTTCTTTGATCTTTGCTCCCACTCATGACTTTTACCTTCCCTTGGCACTATTAAAAAGAGATAAAAACTGATAAGCATGGAGTGATTCAGACTAGAAATGGAAGAGTAGCTGTAACTGGAATGTACTCGAAGGAGAAGGTAATCTGAGTTGTGATTTTGAGAACACTGAAACTTGTCTGAACAACATCCCATACTTGAAGGGGCAATGAAAATGTGGCCTTCCACTTAAGACAAATGGAATTAAGGGGCATATATTGAAATAATAAACTATCTCCTCATGATACGTTACTTTACAGTCTTTTTTCATGTTAGTTTGTATTCATTTACAAAAAATAAAAATAAAAATGCTTCCAATGTGGGTTTCTGAACATGAGAAGTGGTATACTTGTGTGTTAAGCAGAATAATTGCTGCAGGTGCTGATTAAACACAGCTGTTGTGTTGTTGGTCTTACTCAATTTATTACAGTATCTCCAAACCTTCCCAATCTAAGCTGTGCAGAATAAAGATGCAAGTGAACTGTGCACCTTCCATATTCTCACTTTTGTATAATGTACGTGTACTCAGTTATAATGTTGTGACTATAACTCAGTTTGCAAATAGCTACGAATTCATCTAACTTTGTACCAGTACTTGCTGAGATGAAAGGTGAAGCTGAGGCTGTTGCCTGAATCATGGTAGCAGAAGTCCAAAGGATGCAGTGAACACATTTTGTCTGACTGTATTTCCCTGCTCTGTCCGGTGCCCTCTGTCTCCTGTCGTTTGAATATGCTCTTGGCACAAGAGCTGCAATGAACCAGGGGATAATGGCAGACATTTTGTGATCTCAGGCTTACAACAGCTTTTGTTGGTGAGGCTTCAGCAATGGTAGGTGAGGTGTTTTGGGGTTTTTTTGTTTGTTTTTTTGCAATTGGCAGAAACATGGTTAAGCTACAAAGTACTTTATGCGTAGTGTTACTATTTTATAAGTAGATTAGCTGGGAGAGAGAAAGTGAGAATAAAGGCAGTGGACAAGCCTTAAGACTAGCAACAGGAAATATTTTCTGGTAATTATTTTCTGTATTATTTCCAGTAAGTTAATACTAAAGTATTCTTTCAAATGCTATTGAGATTTGGTATCTACAACTTATTTTTGAAATTTGAGAGCATTAATAGATAAAATTCACAGTATGTTTTGTGTTCTTGCTAATTAAAGGTAAGAGTCACTGTTTTCTACTTAATCTCTGATAATGTCTGCTGAAATAATATAAGTTACAGAAGAGAGTGCTGTGTCAGAGTGCAAAATGTCTAAGTTCCATTAGGAGGAAGTTGTTCTTAGAAATGTATATCAACTGAGGTATTTCAAATTCTGGGAAGTCAGTCACTATCCCTGGAGGTGTTCAAGAAACATTTAGATGTTGTTCTGAGGAACACGGTTTAGTAGGAAGTATTGGTGAATGGTTGGACTGGATGATTTTAGAGGTCTTTTCCAACCTTGGTGATTCTTTGATTCTGTATACTTGTATGTTGGATTATTATGAAACTGTTTCATTATTTTTCCTCTCCTCAGACCCTGAAACGTGTAGTACCATATGAGTGCACACTGTGTCATAGCTATTACTTTAATGGGACACACTCTCACTGAAAATTTTTTTTCAAGTTTAAAATACATGCTTCTTGTCCTAAAGCATGAACGTGATCGAAGGTCACACAGTCATTAAGTCTTGGACACAATCCGTTGGCAGTAGGAGAGTATTCTTCAGTTGTTTTGTGATGCTGAACAGATGCTTTGTTAATCAGAAACATAAGATCCTGAGCCTGAACAGTAATAAAATCAAGCCCAGTGACTGAACATCACTGGGAACACAACTTAATATACATTTTGTCACACAACCTTCAATGCAAGTATCCAGGTTGTTTTTCTTGAATGTGAGTGCTCTAAAATATATTTTTAATAACTCAAGATTCTTGGAAAAAGTTTAAAATAAACAAAAAACAGATCTATCTTCAAAATAGGAGAAAATGAAAAAATATTTCCTATACAGGACATCTAGACTTAATTTCAAATACAAAATGTCACCACTGTAGCCTGTTCAATGAGGGAGTGGGAGGAAAGAAGGCTGTTATAAAAAGCTATAATGAGCTACACATTGGTTTCTTTCTTTTACTATAGTGACTGTTATTTTTTTTTTAATCTCAAAGGAAGAATGAAAAATTGAGACTAAGACAAAACAGTCTTCCTTCTGGTTGGGTATAATTTGAGCAGTACCCTTGAGGTCAACTCCTTGGTTGTCTTGTTATCAAGATTGAACTCTAAACAGACAGTTTATAGTGTGGTGAAGCTTCTTTTTATCTTTTGTATGATATTTTTCTGAGGTAGGTAATGTGATTTGTTGGATTTTTTTAATTTTGACATGCATCATAGCCTTAAGGGGTGGGTAAAAAAAAAAAAAACTGTAACAAGCAAGAGTCTCTTCATATTTCCAACTGAAAAGTTCTTCATACTGCTGATTTTTTTTCTTCTTTGTATCAAATGTTAATCTAGCTAGATCTGAAGTATTATATAACTGCTTTTAATACTGTTGCTTAAACCACCTGTGTGGGGACTGCTGAGTCATGGCCTGAACCACTGATAGAGCACCTGAGGGAAAGATCTGGTTAGCTCTGGGAGCACAGGTGAAGGCAATTCACTGTGTGATTGGAATGAGTGGAGCCAGGCTGCACCCCTTAGACCTCATTTAAAGGCTGACTGCTGCTGAAGAAGGTTCTCCTGTTGGCGATCCCTTCTTTGAGGTTGTATCTCTGTGAGCCTAGGTCTTCAGAGACGGGTGAGCATTCATTTTTCCTTCCTTTTGTATCATCTCCTTGTTTGTGCTGGTCCCTTTGCCTTTACACCGCCTTATAAGTAGAATTTTTTTGGCTGCTGCACCGGAGTTAAGAGAAACTAAGTCTGAATGCAGCCACGTGCTTAGCTATCATAAATGATTTTTGGCATAGAGCACTACAGATGTACTTAACTACATTATGTAGTTAAGTATTGTTGGTTATCACTTCAGTATTCTGAGCACCCTTTATAGAATATGTTACAATTTAAATGCATCATAACGATACAAAGCCATCCTTTGTGACCTTTTTTGATGTTACTGTTACCATCATTTGTGTTCCTTTTCGCCAAATATACTTTCAAAGAGAAGGTAATTATTACTGTCTTTTTTTTTTTCTGGGTTAAAACAGTGACAGAAACAGACTAGGTATGATGCATTATAAGTGGATGCATGATTAAGTCATCTTATAAAAATAAATATTTAAGCTTTCTGTTTACTCCAACAATCTGAACGTTTCTTTTGATATTTATTATTTGGGTTTAAAAGGCTTGAAATTCCAAGCTACTCTCTGAAGCTTCTGGCAGCTTCTGAAGAAATGTATCTAACCTGAAAAGTAAATTATTACTAAGATGATTTTAATATTTTTCTCCACAAACTGTCTTTGTAAGGCACAGGTCACTTCGTGAATGCAGAACTGCCTCAAACTTTTAACGTTTGGTTTTTGAAAACTTCTGTTTATACATCAGAAAAAATGCTGAAATTGTATCACCAAATGTATTTCAAAGCAAACAAAAAGGCACAGATTTAGGGTTATTTTTAGTTATATAAACTTATGACAGAGCTATCGGATAGTCCTGCTGAGCCTGAAGCCCATTTGAGAACTTAGATTGAGGAATTTGGGATCATGGGTATATGTGTTGCTGTAACTGAGCTGAGCTGCAGTAATTTATCTAAAATACGTCAGGCATCTTTCTAACTCAATTGATCACCACTCTTGCCATTCTCAGGAAAGTGTATGATGGTTTTTAAAAGGGCTGCTGTAAGCAAATGTTATATCAGGGATTGATGGGATGCTTATCTTAAAAAATAAAATAAGTTATGGCTTATAAAATCTCACTTGTCTCAGAACATAGAGATATGTGATCTTAGCTGCCTTGTTCAGTTATCTCTTCAAAGACTAAAATGCTGTGTTTTGCAGGAAGAGATGGTCTTTTACTCCCTTGTGAAGATATTTTAAAGGATGGAGATGTTTCTTGGGTGGTGGTAGAAAGTTGCACAAAAGTTTGCTTGTCTGACATCTTCTTACCAGAAAGCTAGTCATATTTCTTGTGTCCTAATGAATGGTAAAGAGAACTCTGATAATGTAGACCAAGCTTTTCAAAAACAGTAGACTAAAGCATTTGGCTTACAAGAGTGTTTGCACGCATGTTATTTTGAAGACCACTAACAAGGTAATGAGCAGAGCATGACAAAATCTCACCTGGAGTTATGAGAAGTGCATTAAAAATTACAAACATTACAAAGGAGGTTTTTATTTCTGTCATACAGTGATAGGATAAATTAAGTTGTGGGAAAAATATAGACAGAAGCAGAGAATTCTGTGACTAAATGAAAAGTAAGTAGAAAAAAGACTCTTTGAAACAGAAGGAGCAAAATATGTTAGTTTTGTTGGTAGTTTCTAATGATCAACAGATCACTGATATCACTAATCACTGATATTATTAGTCATGGTAATGTTCCTTTTCCTTGTTCATTGCCATCACAGACTCTGGTTCCTAAACTGACAAATTCACTTCAGATCATCAGTGCAAAATTCTAGGATGAAACTGGACCAGTTTTTCTAAATTCTTAGAGAATCTTGAGTTAAAGTTATATATCCAGCAGTTAGAACAAGTCTGAAGTCAGATCTTCTGCTCCAACCAGTTCAGAGAACTGTAAAGACTATTTGCACTGAAGCTGTCCAGGGGTGGAAGTAGTTGTGTCCTTTGATGTAGTCTCTCCTTTGGGGAGAATGCCACAGGCAAGCAGTTTTAATGCTTTGCTTTATCCCTTCATCTAAATGCTTCTGTCTTTGTGCTGAACGTAATCTTCATGTGCTTCAACAGTTTTAACAGACCATAAATGATGAACAATGAAAAGCTTTGCACTTTCCCACCCATCCCTTTGCCCCTTTTTGTCCTTTGCTGACTTCATTTTCTGTTCTTTCCGTCCTTCTCCATAGACAACTCAGAGTCAGTGGGTTTTATTGCTGTCTTTCAAGCTTTGACTTCTTCAGTGTGCAAATTTCACGAAGCTAAACCTCTGTAGGGCTGACTCAGCATTCAGGGCCATTTGTCAATTTCATTGATCACTCTCTGACCAACAGGGTGAGGGGAGATTTGCAGAGTCAGCAGCTAGCAACTGGCCTTTCCTGGGATTATGCTGTAAGAACTTCCAAATTAAAAAAAAAATAAATAAAAAAAACCCTGACTTTTCTGCAGTGGAACTTCCAATGAATAAAAAACCACATCTCAGCTCTCTTGCTTCTCTCAACTGTAATTTTTTTTATTAATTCCTTCTCATTTTCTGTAAGATAACTCTCTTGTGGAGAAGAAAATTATGCCTTACATGTTTAAATAATTTTACGTTTATTCTGTTTCTTGTTAGAACTCTACATTCTCTATCTCCTACTGATAGTCAAACAAGAAAGACCAGCACATTCTAGAGTATGCTCCTATTCTAATTTTCTTGAAGGGATGTTTTTAAGATCTATTTTAAGGATGGAAAGACAGAACAAGTACCCTATGCACACGTATATAACAATAAATGTTTATTTTATTGCATCATCTCAGTAACGCATTCAGGAAAGTGTGACCTTGTGTTAGAAAGCAAAGAACACAATTGGTTGATTTGGAGACAAATATCACTGTCAAATATCTGACATAGGAAATACTTTATTTTGACTGAAGAAAAACTTTCTGATTTTGTCTATTGCAAATTCTCTCAGAATTTATTAAGTGATTCTGATTTGTTTGAGGCCTTGAGTCCTTGCTTACAATTAATGCAGGACTTGGGCTGAACAGTCCTTTTCCTGCTTTACTGCCCTTTTTTTTTTTTTTCCCTATCTCTGTGTGTGTATATGTGTACACTAAAGCCTGTTATTTCTACAAAATTCTTTGTCAGGAAGCAGGTCTGCAGATACCCAATGAAGTGTTATAGTTTTTTTTTAGAGGAACTAAAGATCTGCACAGTGGGCAGTTACCTGTCTGTATTATTTATTGATGATTCCTGAATACTACCACATTAACAATTCCATGTTTAGCAAATACATTTGCTTGTAGGCAAGGTGTGAACCTTGTGCATTCCATTCTCCTTCCTACTGCAGCACCATTTCTCTTTTACTCTTTGATGGGTCTTTATGCATAAAAAGAGATGGAGTTAAGATATGGAGTTGCACAAATACTTATGTGCCTGATTTTGTGCAACATGCTGATTTACCTATACTCAGTAGTGGAAACACTGTTTGCGTTTAAATGCTGGAACAAATGTTCACAGATTCTGTGCTTTGTAAGCAATCAGGTGATCAAAGCTTTTCTGGAGAACCATCCTGGCAAAATTTATAAACGGTGCTTATTTCCCAGGTTTGTCACCAGTAAAATTGGTGACAGTGCTGTTGTTTTGGAGCACTGTGTAATTGAACTGGTTCTAGTAGCAACTAAAGGAATCATATATAGTGCAGCATCATACTGAATATGCAAAGAGAATACAGGCGCAGAGAACTATTATTACATTATTTCCCTTTTATTTCATTTATTTGTTTTTTAGCTTTTTTCTCACTTGTAAAACAAGTTCTAAAAAAATAAATTAACATAATTTGGCAGTGAAAAGGATTCCTGCAGAACTTATATGTTTAATGAATTCAGACTTGAGTGATTGATCTGAAGAACCAATGTTATTTGTGAGACTGAAACTCATTAAAGGCTGCTTCCTTTAGCTGCATCTTTAGTTGTTTTTCTACACTTCTGTTGTATTCAGGAGTGAAATGAGTTCGCCATATTAGGCACTCGTTGCAACTTGTTGGAATAGTATTTTCTGCTGTAGATATAGCAGGAGATGTGCACGTTTTGTTGGTCCCTTTTTTTATGCTTGCTTTGTACCTCTACTCTCCCTGTCTTTGAGCAGTAGACATCCAGTCATCTTCAGGAATGTTGCAGTATCTAGCAGTAGATTGTTTTCTTGTTTTATGAAGCTAGTACCTCAATATACCACAATTGTAAGGAAATGGATTTTTCACAGCCGCAACAGAAATCCTCCCATCAGTGTACTGTGATCCACCCTTGGAGAAGCCTTCAGTTAATTTAGTGTTACAACTCTACCAGGAACATCAAAATATGTATATATATAAAAATATACAATTATAAAGTATTTTGCTCTGTAAATGTTTATATTATTCTTCAGTGTTTAAGAATGTATTGCTAGTTATATTTTTCTTAACAAAGAGGAGTCATTGAAATAGCTCTCTCGAGGTTGGGCTTAAGAATCAAAAGTATGTTTTGCCATTGTCTCTATCCAGATTTACTCTGGTATGATTTTGGAAGTCCTCAGTGATAGGCAGGATGAGTTGCTGGCTAGCAGACCACATTATATACTAAGTTAACTACAAGAGCATTTGGTTAGTTATAGCAAAAGAATTCATGTTGAATACTGCTATTTTATAGAAAGGTGATAATGGAAGTCTGAAGAAGCTACTACATAACTGTCTCCTAGTGCCTGAAAAATTATTTCTAATGAGCAGGAAAAATCCCAAGATTGATGATTCCTAAGAATAATTCTTTAGATATGTGAAATCTGGGGTTTTTCACAGCTACAAAATGTTGTGCTCCTTTTGTAAATTTTGTTTTGCTTAATCCCTCCAGAACAGAACTCAGCTCTTTTAAAGGATAAAGCACCAATACAGAGGACAGCAGATAGCATCAGATTTTATAGGTCAGTTTTTACTCACAAGTAAGAAAATGGGAAGAGGAATCACGTCTAATCGGGTCACTGTCATTTTCCACTTAATCTCTGTAGGTATAATGTTTCTTAGCTTCTCAATTTTCAAATGCCCGTCACTTGTAGGGCATGATTAACACCTGCAGAAGAGGCTTATTTCAAAGCAAATTCAAGTCCTACTACATGTTCTTTCTCATATGGCTTATAAAATAAAGCCTGAATATGAATATTAAAAATATAAATTATTTTCTTTAATTACTAGAGAAACTCTGTGTTGCATTAGTCTGTACAGCCTTTAAATGTGCAGGGTAGCGCTGTGGCAGTTCAGACTGTAAGTGTTGGATTCCCATGAGGCTGAATTTTTTCATTGACTGGAAAAGTCTTTGAAAGAATCCTTTCATGACAGGAAAGTAAGTGTGTAATTGAAACAAAATGTATTTTAGGGCTCAATTTGTTCTTTTAGTTTTTTGGTTTATGTTCTTGTCATGTGTAAGCCATGCAGAATTGAGACACTTCATAGATAACATCTCTTTGTCTCTCATGAGCACAGGATAGCTATATTGCAGTGACAGAAGGTTTAATGTGAGTAGGTGTAGCAACTATCAGCGTAAGGAAAATGTGAGTAGGCATCTTTATATTTTCTTAATACAAAGTCACTGAATACCTTTAAGTAATAATTAAATACTCTGTTAATGTTGAAGAGAGTTAAGCATGGTTTGAAATGCTGATTTTACAAATTTAAATAATAATTAAAATCTGCTGACACAAATGTATTAGAAATAAACCCACATAAAAGAGCAGTTAACCCAGAACTATTGTGAGATATATAATATATTGTTTGACATAATTTCATATGAGCAAGCAGAAGTACCCCATCCTTTAGACTGTGGTAATGTGCCTTATTGTTAAATTCAATAGGAAAAGCTATTCATACTGTAGTATGATTGAAAAGAAAATAGAATCCTTTTGATGTTATAAATGTGTCCATTACTGCATGTGCACACAAATTTTCCATGGAAATTATGGTGAAAGTAGTGATTCTCCTAGAAAAATGCATTAGTGTTGACATGTTCAATTTTAGCCACATCAGAATATAAATACCCTTTAACCATGGCCAAATTGTTGGGAACATACATAGCGTATCTACATAAGACAGTTGTCTATCTAAATATATATGTTCCTGTAAATCTGTTATGTTCTCTGTTTCAGTAGAAAGAGTGATTCATGCATCCCTATTTTCTTACAGTACCACATTTTAATATGTAAAGTATATTTTTTCTTATGTAGCAGTTCATGATTAATTTTAATGTTGACAAACCACAATATACTTAGCAAGTTTTGGTTGTGAAGTGTATGTGAGGATTTGTCTGTCATTTGCATGGCAATTGGTTTTGTGTATAAACTGCTAAATTTACTTGTAATGGTGATAAACTCTATGTTCCTGTGTATTTATGATTAAATAAGGGTGTATCCAATAGCTAAAGATGTCCTATTGTAGCACATGCAGAGTTTGCATTTTGGCTAGGATCATAGCTAGAAAAGACATCACTCATTCTGTTTTAAGGTACACTAAATTACATGGTGTAATGCAATAAGAACCAGCCTGACAAAAACAGGTAAGAAAAAAATTGTGCGCTGCACCATCAGTATATAAAAGCAACAATGTTTTTTGGGAGGCAAAACTTGAATTCTTCAGAACTCATTCGGTCCAGCTACAGGAATAATATTTCCTGTTCTTTTAACACAATTGAAAGAACTGTTATTTATTGTTATTCAGATTTAGTGTGCAGAGATTTAATTTGTTGGAGTATTCCAACTTTGTAAAAAGATAGAAAACTAAAAGGGAACTTGTAAGGGCTTAAAGCTCTATATTGAAATGGCAGACTATTTTATTTAACATATATTTAAAATCTGGCCTAATATTAGTTTATTGCGCTACTGTGGTGTGATTATTTTTTTCTTCTCTCCCCCCCCCCCCCAGTAATGGAACTAGTTACATGAATGAGACTGCTTTCAGAAGGCCTCTCTTTTTTGTACTCATACATCCAGAAATATCTTGAATATTTTGAATTAAAAGTATTTTTTTTTACTGAGAAACTTAGGGGGGAAGTTGTTTTGTTATTTGTCCTCCAGAAGTTTGAAGATCCAATGCTCTAAATCTGTTCCTTTGAAGTGAATAGTTTTCTATATGAAGCCCTAGTTGCAGGTGTTTGCATTTTAAAGTGTGTTAGTAGACTAATGTTTAGGGCATACATGAAAATTCATGTTCAATTTATTAAGAATGCTGCTAAATTCCTTTCTGTCATTTAGGACCTAATGCTGGAAAACTGATATAAAATTACACTTGGTCAAGTTTTTGCGTATTACTATTTTAATATGTATTGACAATGAAAACAATGGAATAGAAATTTTGTAGTGATAAAAATGAAGTTTGGAATAGCGGAAGTGATTAATTGGTAAATTCCAATAGTGGAAGTAGCTGTCTTTTGTGGCAAATCTCTTAAGTTCCTATTTAGCAAAGAAGAGAGCAGACATCAAATCACAGAAATAAATTTACTAATTGAAGTGAGTGTAATTTTGCAAGGAAAGTATGGAGAACAGAGGATCAGTTTATTTTACTGTAAACTGCTGATTCTTCTGACAGAATGCACACTGCCTTCAATGAATTAGGCTGCTTAAAAAGAGAACAGAGGAAATTATTTTTAATATGGTAGATTGTGAACTCTGATTCTGACTGCTTAACATTCAGTTTGCTGCTTGAGACTCAGTGGAGGCATATATGAATATGTGAGGAAAAAGTAAATCGTTTCACAGAGGTGACAGATTTCTGCATTGAAATAAATTGTTGGAATTTTAATTGCAAAAAAAAAAAAAAAGTATGTGAAAATCACATTATATTGATTAGCTGAATTACATGATTTGTTCTAAATCATTGAGAAACTTTACTTGGCTGGAGATGGGGTGGTGAGAAACATTTTTCTCCACTCTACTTTTTTGCAAGAGGTAGAAATAATGAGGTTTTCATCTGTGTTTTAATGATTGAGGAAAAGGAGTTCTGTTAATGTCTAGTAACTTATGGTCTTAAAACACCTAAGAGTTTTTTCATAACAGCTTTTCAAAATCTAGCCCGTGTTTCCTGACATTTCAGTTTCCATTGCTCATAAAATTATTGCACAATCTTTGTATCGGGTTAGACTGTTGTTGAACAGTTGATTTTAGGAATATGGGGTCAAAGATCCTCTTTATTTTCTTCTTAATACTTTATTGCAAGGTAAGCCAAGATGTTTATATGAATGGATCACTGAAACAGTATTCAACTGGAATTTTGGAATATATTATAAAGGAATCTATGTAACTTAACAAAAAAATAAACTTCAAGAGGTATCTTGAAGTTTGACAAAGTACACTTTGTTACAGTGCAAATACGTTAGTGTTGCTCCAAAGGCAATGCCTCCTGTTTTATCATGATTGCCTTACAGCATCGGAGGTGGATGTTGGTGATATGGCAGTAGAGGTAAAAACTTCCTGACAATATTTCCTGAAAATATTTTTTTTTCATGCTTTTTTTTATGTATATTTCTTCTATGCGAAGTACTATATAAGGTTTATATGTATATATTCTCTACTATATAAAATGATTCCCAGGTGTTAATTATCTAAGTTCATTAAGTCCCTGTTAGCTAATAATGTACATACTTAATACAATTATATTTTTCACATGGCTTATTCAATTGTTAACTTTTTAGCTCAGAGTGCTTACAGGGTGAAGTTTCAGGTTTCTTCCTTCCCAGTTTTAATCCTTTTGTAGTTAATCCATGTAGTGCATGGGAAAGAAACAGAGTAGCACTCAGGATTTCAAGTTTAAACAGGGTTGTGAAAAGAAAGTAGTAAGAGCAAATGAATTTCCTGGGTAGTTCTTTTCAGAGTTACTAGATAACTCTTGCTCTTTCGTATTTTTCAGTCAGATCTAGTTATCTGGATCCCTCAAGCAAGTAGCAGGTAGTACACCAGACTATGCTTCTGCTAAAATCAGAGAGATGATTTTTGAATTTTAGCTGTTTCAGAGTTAAGAGGATTTGTTTTATGTGGAAACCAGCACAAGTCAAATAAACGCCTTTCTCTCCCTGAGAACATCAAAAATGTATTTTGATACATCGTATTTAGACAACTAAATTCTGTTCATCTTGTTGACAGTGCAATAATGTAATTCTAAGTGACTTAGAAGTAGGATGACAAATGGAGCAGTGGCGAATTGAATAAAACCTTAAAGACCACAAGGTTTTTCCCTTTTGATGTCTGCATTTGTTTTGTTTGTTTTTTAAGTAACTAAAGCACTATAGCCTTCCTCTGAATGGAGATTTTTGATTATGGCAATTAAGATCAAGGTGATGTCAGCCAAACAGTTGTCTACCTTGAGTTCTTTTCTGGAGAAATAATTCTGTCATAGCCACACTTGGAAATCTGTTCATTGTGGTTCTGGCTTTCTTTCACTGAAGTCTAGGAATTAAATCACTCATCTGACTTCCCAGTCCAGTTTTTTTTAGATTGTGCTGGTTTGGTTTCATAACTAAACTAGGCACATCACACGGTACAGCCAAATACATTTAATATCTCAAAATGGGCATTCAAAATCAAATAGATTTTTTTTGTTAGATTTGAAAGTAACTACAAAGGGTGTAAACTGTGCAGTCCAAGTTGTCAGACTTGATACAGATGTGGTTTCCCACTTCTGTGGTGCAGTTCATGGAAACAATAGGTTTGTAAGGGTTGTCAAGGTAGGCTTTAAAGTAGATGTGTGTATATTGTGTTAAAGAAAAGCCAACAAGAGAGTATCTCTAATGGATGCACTTACGAAGAACATGAAAAGAAATCTTTATTTTACATGTATTATTTTCTAACTTGTTTCATCTAGGCCTGTAATATATCTTTAGATTCTTTCACCTCTGTAGTTGTGATACATGGATAAGCTTCTGTGGGCTAATAAACATTAAGTATCTTGAATTAACATCTATCTACATATGTCCTTGCCCTCAGCTTACAGACGGTGTCTGTGCAAGAGCTTTCTTTCCCTGGAAGATAAGGTGGCTTGTATTATTTCTAACTTGTACAAAATGCATATGACAGGAAAATGATGGTTAAGATGCAGATAAGCATTTGGCACTCTTTCTTGCTTGTACAGCAAATATTGAGCTCTGTTCATTATTAACTTTTTATAAAGGTCATATTCCCATTTAGTCTTACTAAAGGCTCAAGAAATGACTGAGTAGTTGAACAGAGCCCATTGTACACAAGTATCACTCAGGAAATCTGATCTGTAGAGTATGCAAAATCTTCAAATTGTTAGTGGTGTACCAATAGTTTGAATGACAAATGATAAATTCAAGAGGCTATTCCTGCTGTAGCTAGGTAGGGCTAAGTTTGGAAGTTTATTTATTAAAAAAGTTATTTGTAGGCTTGTGTAAGTGATGTGAGAATTTAATTTTTTATATTTCTTCTTTCTAGCTCATGTATATTCGTGCTTATGCTTCTCAATTTAATGATGCTTTGGGTGTAATTAATCTTAAGTGACTTTTTACAATAAGTTCAGGGAATGAATGGTGAAGTTGATGATGAATCATTTGTATTCTAGGTGTTTCAAGATGTTAAGGAAAATTTGTCCAGATAAATACACATAATGACCATAGAGATGAAGCTTTTCTGTTTAAATTAAAGCTGTGTGCACTCAGCATCTCATGAGAGACCATACTACCACCTCGCAGCAGAGGGTGCCTAATTACTCTTCATCTCACTCAAGTTTTAGATAGAAGGTACAAATTATTTTATTTCTCATCAGTCAGCAACTTGTTTATTACAGTAAATGAGTCATGGCACTGTATTTCTGCCATACTAGGGATCCACAGGTGTGATACGAACAATTGGAGTTCTTATTACAGCCTGTAGGTGTCAAATTATTTATTTCTTTGCATTCCTGCATAGATTTCATTTGCATTTTTTTCCAGTATGCTTTCACATCCATCATCAGAAGTTCTCAATCGTGATTATCTGCTTTTGTTGTCTTATGTTTCTATTCTGCTATTTGGTAGTCTGTTTTTATTATTGCTTCTGACTAATGCATGTTCAGGCTTGCCTCAGTAGTTCAATCCTAAGTGTCAGGCATTCAATTAAACAGGATATTTTATTTTACTCAAGGAGACTGCAGTGTGTCTAGCTTAGTAACTATTTGAGTGAGTAAGAAGGAAGGCAAATATTTCTCATAAAAATGGTAGAACATCTGCAGCCAAATGTGAAAAGATCACAGGATTCGCTTTCCTTTAACACTATTATTTCCTTTCAATAGTGTAAAATTTTGAGGGATGAAGTTTAATACTGGGTGTTATTGCAGTAAGATTGGTTTTGCATGCGTGATATGGCAGTAAATCTGTACATCACTTTTGGATAAAACCTCTTGGCTGTATGCACTAGAATTTTACTTTTTTTTTGTGAATTCTTTTAGAAGATCTTAACGCACGCATTTGCAGGTGTGTACATGCTGACCTATGTGTAGTTTTGAAGCTTGAAATTGTTACTTGTATATACATTTTAATTTCCTAACTTGGACATTGATATTTGTATACAAAAAGATTATTCAAAGGTGATTTAATGACACTTTGAAATTCTATACTGCATGATACAAGAATGGTACTAACAATATAACTTCCTATGAGTAGTTAAGGTGTAAATTTTTCTGCAGCACCCAATAACTTTGGTATTCAGTGACTTTGCATATATAAGCATATGTTTAGCAACTTTACTTACCTAAGACATAGGTGTGTTGTCTTCTTAAATTCACCTAATGTACACTCTTGAAGTTCATCATCATTTTGCTAGCATTACTGCACCACTGAAGTAAAAGTGGAGATGTTTAAAGCAGTTCAAATTAAATTTTGCTCAGTTAACTTACGATGGTTGCAACTGGTTATTGAGTATTTCCAGGGGTAAGCCACTGTCAGAGCAGGGAGAACAGAGCTTGCACGAGAGCGTGTTAAATGGCTGAGAAATCCATTTTATGCTATTGAAAATAGTACTGGAGTCTGTAACTACTTGTAGTCTTGATACAAGTGTTACTCATCCAATCAAGGGATAAGTGATATTGTTACATATATATTTAAAATTTGAATGTAAAACATCAAATGCTCCAAGTAATATCAGAACTAATGTTTTACAGGTCATTAGAACGTGGTCAGCTCTTACCACTCTGTACATATTTATATCTGCTATCATATCTATCTTTTGGTTAATTTCTGTTCAGTATTAGTAGTCATCAGTATTTTTGCACTGGAGATTATTTGCAGGTCAAATGACAGGAAACTAACAATGTGAAGTTCACAGGTTCAAAAAATTTAAACAGAACAAGGCAAGCTTAGTGCCCGTGTACAGAACTAGTCAGTTAAACTTTTTTTTTTTAAATAATGCAGCCTTACTTTTTCCAACTTTCAATGATGGAAGTACAGTAGAACTAGATCTGTAAATATAAGCCATCTCTCATGATTAATCTTTTTTTTTTCAGGCTGTACTGTAATTTTTAACCTTATTAGAAAGAGGTCAAAAGCTATGACATTCTCAACAACAGGCTGCCTTTTCAAATAAAGGTAATGCATTGTCAAGAGTTGAACTAGCTCCTGTTGGTTGGTGTATTAATACCACTGCCTGAATTTATCAACAAGACAGACACTTTTCACACTAGAGAATAAAAAAAAAGACAATCTTCACCTTGTCAGGCCTGCACACTAGGAACAGTCACAGATCTGCAGTCCCTGGTAATTACTCACCTGAGTCCTCACACTGCCTGCATTTCCATTTTGATTGTTGACATTGCATAGTACTGTCTCATCTGCCTAGAAAGGTGGGAAGGGGTGAACAAAGTATGTCAGGCCTAGTAATTACACCACTATCACTTCTTACTCCCTCAGCTATTGGACTCTGTCAGCAAAACTATGCTCGTCAGTCTTCTGTTCCCTGTTTCATAAAAGGCAGTGATTATGTTGAGTGAATGAGTTGACACAGAGAATCAACACCTTCTCAGCAACTGTGAAAGCATTGAGAATGGGTTTATATACCAAGAGCCTAAGTGGAATGAGAGGGAAAACTGTAGGTTGGACAAATTAATTAAAAAAATATATTCAAATTCATTTTGTGAGTAGGTAGAAGACTGGGTTCAAATTCCTGAGAAGAAAATAAGCCTTAATTCTTAAGGGTCTGCGTATGTTTAACAGAAAACACCTACAAAATCACAAATTAAGATTGATTGAGAGGGGATCGCTGTTTTGTATTTTGCAGATATACTTTTTCTATATGTGAATGTAACAATAATGTGATTAAAGAACTTCAGAATTTTTAAATCAAATAGTGCAGAAGGAAATCTGTTCACAAGGTTGGTAAAATAATAGTGTTTATGGGTAGGAAGACATTAAACGAGATCTATTTTCATCACTTGTGTGATGTTGGAGGTGATAGTGAAGGAAAAGGTCCTTGGAATCAGAAATCCAGCCTTAGAACATTCAACTTTTGGTCAGATAAAGATCAGTAACCTAGATAAATCTAGATGATTCTAGATAAATGTGGAAGATGTAGCCTTATGCATCACTAAGGGAATGTTGCATAGATGCTGCTTAATATAGGGAACTTGGTGCTTATATCTCAGTCTGATTACTTGCTGTTGCAAGGAAATAATTGTTTTTTATAGTTACCTTTAAGTCCAAGGAATTTCCTACACACACCGATTAAGAATTACTTTAAATACTCTGAAATGTTTTTTGATTTTTATTTTTTGAAGCTTATTATTTTTCTTTTCAATTCTTTTCTCCTTTTCACTGTTCTATGGGGTAATTGCTACATCAGATCACATACTTTAAGTAGAATTTGGATAATACTTCAGCTTGAAACAACTGAAGAATTCTACTGAACTAAAAGACTGAAGGGCAGTGCTGGAGCTGTTATTGTTCATTTTTAATATATCAATTTGTTCATAAAAAGAGGAAAATAATCTCTTGATCAAATATAATTCATCATGAACCATAAACCAGTCCATAAATAGATACATCCTTGAGCTCTACTTGTACTTACCTTCTGTTAGAGATTCTGGGTGTTCAGAAATCCTGGTGTGCAGTGTTGTTCCTTGACCAAACCTATCCAAGAACTGAGCCTTCAAAGGGAAGTAGTCTACTATACAGAACTACTATGATGGAGATATTCTGTGTTCCAAATGTAAATTTTGTGCCACAAGTTACTAAGTGTAGCTTTGAGTTGTATACCTACTGCTTCTGCCTTAAGGCTTTGTTGTTTTCCTGTCTTTACTTGTCATCTGCTATTAAAACGCTTATTTGAGTTGCAGGGTAAAGATAAACTTTTTTTCCTCAATTAAGAAGTTCTGAATATGCAAGCAGGTTCCTAACCAACAAAACTGCTTAGCTGAGGAATGTACACCTAGGAACATACAATAGTTTAAATTCTGAGAGATGTCTAGGAGTTATCTTTTGCTGATTCATCCATTCTTCTAACATAGTTCTCAATATCAGTTCTCCTTTCTACCCTGGGTTACAGAGAAAAACCTTCCTAATACTCAGATATGTTAGTACAGTATCTGAAATTAGATATGATTTTGATGTTCGAACTAAAATATTTATATGTTTAATTACAAGGGAGCGGAATAGGCATTTATAAAGAAAAACCTTCCACAAGAAGTACAAATGTAACTCTGAGAGATGAAACAATATTTTCAGGTCAACCTTTTAAAGATCTAACAGAGTAAAACATTGGTTCACAATGTTCTTAAAATCATTCCTTAGGTTATGAAACCTGGAAGATGGCACCTCATATTTAGTATTTGATTTATCTAAATATGCCTCTGTCCTAACAGCGCTTTGCAAGTATGGGTCGGTTTGTTCTGAGTAACCAAAATCCTTACAGTAGTAACAGATGATAGACTGGGGTTTGTTGTCTTTCAGCATCTGTAGTTAAATCAAAGCACATGCTTTTTTCTTAAATTGTTAAACGTATCTCCTTTATATGGGCTTCTATATACTTTTTTTACTGGTAGATTCCAGATTTGGAAGCTGCTATAAACATAGCTTGGCAAGATAGCAAAATGCTAACAAACTTTATATAATTTAGCTTTTTTTTCTAAACTCAATGATGCAACCTATTTCACTACCATTATACAGAAATTAGCCACACAAATGATTTTCACATCAACGTAGTAAATCGTTATCTACCTTAGAGATCCTAATTTTTAAGCAAATCCATCACACAAACATTATCCATTAGGCATGTATGTAGATTTCTGCATTGTTTAAATATCCATGTTTCTTGGAAAAATATGGATTTTTAGTACTGTTCAGATTCCCCTTGAGGTCTTCAGTCCTGCCATGGTAGGTCCATTTATGGACTGTATGGTTTAAAAAAAAACCTTTCTTTAATGAGCAACGCCTCTTTCCGTATCAGTCCTATGGAGTTTTGAAATAGGAGTGAGTGAATCTGGTAAAAAAGTGTATGACAATGAGGGGAAAAAAACCCAAAGTGATTATTTACAGTAACATGGCTGTTTCACTTTAATATTGGCAATTTCTATGACCTGTTTTGCTCAACTTAAGAAAAATAAAATCCGGTGCTGATCAAAAAAAGTCGGGACAATTGAAATAATGTACTGAAACTGTCTCAAAATGCAGTTTCTTTGCTGCACACTATAGATGTATATTTTGTTTTTATTCCCCTCCAGACTTCTTAAAAACACATTGTTATCTTAGTCTTTGAAATGTAAAAATGCTGGGACATCAAAGAAATATTGTGATGGTCAAAGAAATTTAGGAGGGTGTTTATAATGAATACTTAACACTTGAGGTTTACTTCATGTTTTGTAAAGATATCCATTGTAGCAACTTAAAGCTGGAAAATGAGGCATGAAATTGTTTGTAGAAGGTTCAGTAAATTGGATGTTAAACATTTGTATGTTTGCTGCAAAGCTAAGCTTGAAATTTTACTCATAGCATGGGTATTTGTTCTGTAGCTTGTTTAACTTGTTTAACAGAAAAACAGATAAGAAAACCATGCAGCAGCTGAGAAAAAACACTGACGTATACAAGAAGAATACAAAGTCCAGCTCTAGATGAGATGCAGATTCAGACAGCCTATTCAATGTTTGTCATTTTTTTTCCACTCTAGAAGAGGATTAAAGAATCAGAGAATTAACCTTCTTAAAAGTTCTGTAATGGGATTCAAAACCACCATATGATCTAGAACCAGATAACCTGCTGTTACACTTACATAGACCTCAAATATTTCTCCTGCAGTGTATAAACAATACATCTTGCTGTATTTGAGGAGTATGGTTGTTCCATCAGAACTTCCACTGGTTTTCCTAAGGCGGTTTCCCTATGTTCCATCATTTCGTACCTGAGAAAATAAATCAACACCCACCTCTGTACAACCTCCTTTCAGGTAGTTGAAGTGAGTGGCTAGGTCTCCAAGGAGGTCTCAGCCTCATTTTCTGCAGCTTGGATAACCAAATTTCACAGGATTGCATAACTGTAGGGGTTGGGAGGGTCCTCTAGGAGTCATAGAGTCCAATCCTCTGCTAAAGCTGGCTCCCTGCAGCAGATCACACCGGCATCTGGATGAATTTTGAATAACACCTGAGAAGGAAATTCCATGACAGGAAGCCTGTTCTAGTGCTCTGTAGCGCTGACAGTAAATAAGTTCTTCCTTGTGTTAGTCTGGAGCTTAAAATTTGTAGACTTGTAGAATATCTTGGGTTAGAAGGGGCCTTGAGAATCTTTGAGTTCCAACACCCCTGCCACAGGCAGAACTACCAACCTCCAAAGCAGGAGGTTTTTCCTTCAAACCTAGACAGAGTTGTTCAGGGCCCCATCCAAACTGGTCTTAAACATCTCCAGGGGTGGAGAGTCCACAACCGCTATGTGCTGTCTGTTCCAGCACCTCACCATTCTCTGTGAAAAACCTTCTCCCTGACATCCAATTTAAATCTCCTTTCCTTGAGCTTAACACCATTCCCCCTTGTCCTATCACTGTCTATTCATGTAAAATGTTGATTCCTCTCCTGTTCATAATCCCCTTTTAAATACTGGAGGGCTTCAATGAGGTCTCCTGGCAGCCCTCTCTTCTCCAGGTTGAACAAGCCTATCTCCCTCAGTCTCTCTTTGTAGAGGAGGTGCTTCATCTCTCTGATTATCTTCACGGTCCTTTTCTGGATCCTCTCCAACAACTCCACAACTTCTTATGTTGCAGTTTCTACCTGCTGCCCCTTGTTCTATTATTGCTCACTGCTGAATAGTCCACTCTCATTAGCTTGGCTCCCACACATCAGATATTTTGGATCAGCGTTGGGAATGCCTTCTCCAGACTGAACAGCCCCAGGTCTCTCAGCCTTTCCTCTCAATAGGGATGGGCTCTTGCTGAACCTTGTCAGGTTCCTTTCTGCCCAGCTCTCTAGTCTCTCTAGTCTGTCTAGATCATGTTGAATGTCAGCACAGAATTCTTCCCTCTGCCACTCCTAGTATATTTTATTTCCTTTCACCAGCTTTATCGCTCTTCTAAATTCTTCTTATTATTATTATTCTTTCAGTATTGTGGTATTTGCCATTCAAAAAAGATGTACGTGTAGAAGCCTGAAATTTCTTATTGGTTTATTTGTCTTCAGTCATGATTGCCTATTTAGTATAAGTTTTCCTCTGAGTTAGTAATATATTGCATCATGTATTGAATGATCACATCCTCCCTTGGTAGAGGATGCTGTATGACTAGGGAGGTGTATGTGGTGGATGGTACTTTTGAAATGGAAAAAATACACATAAGCCACTCCGGCTTGCTAAGACTCTTTATACCATGTGTATTTTTCTGTTCTAATCCAAGAACCACCAAGATAGTCAAAGGAGTATTTTGTTAGCATGAAAGTAGCCTGTGTGCCGTAGAACACTGCATCTGTTTCCTATGCTTTTTCTCTAGATGCTATTTTAACTAACAATATTGCTTTTCAAATTTGCATAAATATCAACTAGTCCAAGCCAACAGGATTGCCCAAAGCATTAATTTCCTCATTGCTTTCTCATAACTTTATGAAAATAAAGATTTAAAATATTTTCTCGTAACATATGGCAAAGATAAGTATTATAGAGGTGCTGTATTAGGTGAACAGACTTTGTGTTATTACTACACACCATGAATATGCAGTAGAATTAAGTTTGGATCCTTGGTGGTAGCTATGCACTAATTTTCATGTAGTAAAGCTAACAGCCTCTGATCATAGTGATTGTTCTGTTAGTAATTAAAACATTTCAGGGTGCTAGGTATGTCATGAATAAAAGTGATCCTGCATCTTTTCATGTTTTGTGATGTTCATATTCTTTTTTTCATTTCATGAATCATTTATACTGAGTTTGGTTCCAATCTTCCTTACTTGGTTCCATAGACTTAACTGGATTATTATTTTTTTTATTAATTTGGAAGTTGCTAGGACATTACTGAAACTGGTTTGCACACACTGTGGAATGTAACAATTAGTCATGCCTGTACTGTGAGAATATTTACAACCAGGCTGACTGAATTCTGAGGACTTGTTCTAGTATGTAGGATTCTAGTATGTAGGATTTTGCTCTACTATTGGTGTTACTAAATTATTACAAAACAATGAGTGGGTACGACAGTGTGAATTTGGTAAAATAAAGTGTATGACGAAGTGCCAGTAATTTGAACTGTTGGGCTTACTTGAACGTAGAGCAGAATTAATGGATTCTAACCCAGTTGTGCTTTTTATTGTTTATTTAGATGTTCTGCATCACTTTCCATTTCCTTAAAAACAAAAACAAACAAAAACAACTGAAATTCAGAGTCCCTTGATAGATTACTTTTTTTTATCTTTGCATTTTAAATTTTGCTGAAACTCAATTCTGTACAGTGTCTGAATGGGTATTTGGATCTAGCTACTAAAGAAAAGTAAGCTTTAAGACATTCAGTAAGGCTTGCTTTCTTTCTGCCTGGCATGTTAACATCCCACGTTAGTCTGAGAATATTTTAGAGATGTATTCTTTTTGTAGGTTATTAAATTACTGTTAAATTATGTTCTGTAAATTGCTGATATGACCTATTCTTTCTCCTGCCAAATATACATTTACTTAGGTTGAAATGTTATATTGTTTTGCCTTTTTACTGAGGCAATTGCTACTGTATTACATATTTCATCCCATCAGACATCTATATACAAGGACTTCTATTATTGCAGACTGTTTGAATTCTTTTTGGCTAGTTATTGTCTTGCACGCCTATTTCCTTTCCTTGACATTTTTAGATGATTTTTGACAACTGGAAAAAACATATATTCAGATGATTAGAATGTTGCTGCCTGGTTTCTGCTCTAGTCAACCAGACAGCTAAAAAAGAAAAAAAAACATTTGAGGAAAAGTGATAGGTAGTGATACACATGAACTATTTTCTGTGCTCTTGGTTGAAAGATTGTAGGGATGAAAATATTCATTCTTTTCTTGCTTGGTGTCTTTTTTTGTTGTTTGATCAAGGTATTCATGCTTGTATATTTGAATCTTTGCAAACTTAAAATCAGCTGCTTTTCATGTGTTAGATGAGGTCAATTTTGATAATTTACCTTTGTGTTTCAGTTTTCAGGCTTGTCAGCATCAGTAAATGTACTCTGTGACTTTTGCCTCACGCTTAATAGATTGACAGAATTTTTCAAAAAGTATTATCTTTGCCTTTTCCTAGGAAGAAAATAGGATTATAGGGGGCTTCAAAAGATTTGCAAAGTTATCACAGGTATCTATGAAGAGTGTTGTGAAAAATTTGGTTCTGTTTGATTTTTCTACTGGGGGTTCAGACTTCTTTTAATGCTACTTTTTCATATCATTTTATTCACTTATTATTTTATTAGTTATTTATTATATTATATAAACATTAGTCCATCAAACATAGTGCAACAGGCAATCTGCTTACAGGGTAGGTGATAAAAATTTAACGTGTTATACTCCTTTAAAATGATAATGAAAAGAAAAAAAAGTAAGCAATTGGCCCAGAAAAAGTGGAAAAACATCACGCACTGTTTTTTGTTACTTTTCTGCCTGCTTGCTTACTTTACTTTTCCACTTCATGCTGCTGTTTGATTTATATTTTACTAATTTTGTGCTCTTCTGCATATAGTGAACTTAAAGCTATTCATTCTTAAAATATTCTTTGAAAGTCAGTGTTTTTCCTTTCTTTGCTGATAGATTTGTAAGGAAAATTTGTTGAACTAGTAAGACTCAAGTTAGAAGTCATCAAAATTAGAACACTTTACACCTAGAGTCTCAGTCTTTGAGATATTTTTTAAAGGCATTCTGGAAAAGAATGAGATGCAATATACCTGTTCTGTAGCCTACATCTTTTTCCTAAATATTAGTAAAATACTATGTTATTAATTCCTTGCTGTTCAGAAATCTCTCCTGTTATCAACTGCCAAACTTAAGAGCAGTCCTCAATGGTTCTTCCTTATGTGGCATAAAGAGGTGCTAGTTATGCAACTAGTTAGATAAAATTCAGGGAATCTGATGAGACTGTCTTGTTCTCTGCTGTGAGACTCTTCAGTGTTGCTGTTTTCATCGGGAAGATCTGATGAGAACAGAACACCTTATCTCAATTTAATTCCCAACTTATGCCAAGACATCTTGAGCCAGATTTGTCCTGTGATTTCATAACTAACGAAAAAAATTGACCATACTGAGAAATCTATGGATTTACAACTGATTAAATATCAGTGTAGTTTCATGAATCTTTGATTCAAAAGAAAATGCGAGTGGAGCTAAGAATTTGACCGATGATGTGACTGATTCAGATGGACAGCAATGCTCAGTATATCAAAAGAAACCTGATGTCTTTCCCCTTAGATGTGGTTGGTAGTTTTGGGATTTGCTGTTTTTCTGTGATTTTTTTTTTCTTTTCTCTTTTTGTTGGTGGTGGTTGTTTTTTGTTGGCTGATATCATATATCTATGGTATAAAAAAGCATTGTGATTCAGAAAGTATTTTCAATAGAAGTCTGCAGGTATAGGTAGAGTAGATGTTAAATTGTAATAACTTCTTTTGTGTATTTAGTCTTTTTGTAGAAAATGTATTTGGTGTTCAAAATGGAAATTTTACTGCTGTTAATTGTTTCATATGCACCCCTCACATATACTTCATTTTCATGAATAGAGAGAAGACATCTAATGTCATAGTTTGTTCTACAGTCATAATTCTTATAACAGCTTTATATCAAGTTTAACAATGTTATGAACGAGCATTAAAACAAGTGTTTGTAGGAGTTTTCCTATAATTCTATATTATCATCCCTCTATGGGGACACTAAGTGCATAAGGACTCAGTGGTAATTTTGGTCTTCAGTGCAATCCTTGAGAGGGTGTTTAGAGAAAATCTATTATCCCGTACTCCCTCAGGAAAGATGAGTGTTGGGAAATTAGCTCCTACTACTCAATAATACTTTATCCTGCAGGACTGGCTAACAAATTTGCATTCTTCAGTCATTTCTATCATGTATTACACGGTGACTTCATTCACCAAGATGACGTTGGTTTACACAGAATGACATCCAATCAGTGCCTGTTTCATTGGCATGCATGTCCATATACTATAAAGCTAGTTAATTTTATTTTCAGTTCAATTCATTTCAGCATATGAATCTGGAATTGAGTGGCCAAGATACAAAAATGTAATTGCTTTTTTAGATTTCAGTGGGCAATATACCAAAGTCATATTTAGCGTTTTAGGATATGTTTTTTTAGGCCATTTGATGAAAGATACTACCAGTTTCAGAAACCTTAGAGATTAGGAAAAAATGACTAATTAAATATGTGTTATTTTCACTGATAAGACTCTAATGCACTACATTCTGTAATTTTCAATTATTTACAAAGTTGCAGTCTAAAACTGTGCAACAAAATTTGTGAAAGGATATTAATATCTCTTCTCATTTACTATGAGCTGATAGGACTTCTATAATATAGTGAATAGTTGGGAATTTCAACTCTGCTATTGACTCCCATCCATTTATTTTTACATAATTAAAGAATAATCTTTTCTGTAGATTTGACTACATAGATATCAGAAAATATTGGATTTTCTGTTTTAATAGGTGATGGTATTGCCTTTTTAAGAGATGGCTCATTCACTTTTTATGCTTGTATTTGAAACTTTAAAACTTCTTGAAATATTTCACCTTTTAAAAACAATTGGCATCTAATTACTTAAAATCTACCTTATTAAACTCACTGTGAGATTGAAATCTAGAAATTGTTGTCTTGAATCACAGAGATACAATTGATGATGACCACTTAACTACAATGCAGATGAAGTAATTTGTTGTGCTCGGCACTGATCTGTATGTATTTCCAGGTATTAAAAGCAAGTGTACTGAAATACAGGAGAAACTGGTCATATTGCAGGTACTTTACTTTTTTCCCTCCATAATGTATTTCTTTGTGCTACTCGAGGCAATTTCTTTTCTATAATTAGAGGTCTGTCACATTTTGTATTATACAAACATCTACTCTTCAGGCCCTATAGGATGGAGAACCAATATAGATAGTTTCTCATTGGTTTCTGGATTCTTTCCATCTGTATTTTAAGTGAGCTTTTGTTGTTCCTGTTAACAACAACAAAATCCTCAGCTGGATTCTCAGCTACTTAGTAACAATTGCCCAATTTTCATCCTCACATCCTTTCATTTCAAAATTGCTTGTGCAGGTGGTGGCTATACAGCTCTCCTCCTTTTACAAGACTACAATATGTGTGCTTGTTATCAATCTTGTTTTAGACCAGGCTACTTTGCAGGAATTGCACTAGCAGAAGTCTTCAATGATCAATTCCTTGCTGATCTCTCCTAGCACATCACAGAAACATTCTCAGTGCCTGTTATGATGGGTCTGATTGCCTCTCTTATGTAGCTGAACAGTCAATTTTTTGCAGCTTTCATGACATCAGTGTTCAAATACTTCATTAAGTTAAGTTTGAAGCAAGTGGCTGTGCAAATGAAAATTTAATTCTAGTGTTTTTTCAGTTGTGTGTCTAAAAAGTGATCACTGAAAGCTCTCACATTCCAGAACATTATATCCATCTGAATTTTTCATGACCTTCAGGAAGATGAGTATGTTTCAAGCTGGGGAATTAAATTCAGCTTTCAAGGTAGGTGACCATGATTACATGTGTATCTTCTATGAGGGCTGCTCTTAAAGAAATGCCTCTTTTTTAATTATGTTGGCCCATGACATCTGAGGTGGATGTTGGTAGTACAGCTAGAGGTTGAACCACCCTGTCGCTATCCCATTACATTTGTTTCTGAGCAACAGATGGCAGTAGAGAGGGGCAGGCTGACAAAATAGTGTTTGACCTGGAGGTGCAGATGAATCAATGGTGTGGAACTGAATTCCCCCATGTGAAAAAAAAATGGCACCCATTGACATTCACCAACATTTGTTGAGCATGTCTGGAGACCAAAATGTCAGTGTTAGCACCATGAGGCAGTGGGTGGTGCAAAATGTGTCACATCTATTGGTGCAGGTTTAGATGAAGGCAACATTCAGACTCTGCTTTGTCACTGGTGAGAAAGCATAGCTAATGGTGATGACTATACTGAAAAACAGTGCTTTGCAGCTGAGAATTTCTTCTATCGAACTGTGTCATTATGTTTTTTGCATCTGTTACAGTTTTCATATAAATCAATAGAAGTCATTACTTTTGGAGTGATCTATGTATTAATATTTTAACATGTACATTTCTACATAAGTCATTGCATTTGTTACTGAGGAAATACAAAGCCCCTAGTTGTTTTATTTTTTTTCTCTGTGACAGAATTGGAATGTATTGCTTAATCAACACGGTAGTTTCTGTTCTGATTGTATTGCCTCTCATCAACAGGCAATATGATTGTCACCTTCGGGTTATAAACACAATACTGTTTCCAGGCAATTGATAATACATATTTCACAAAGTATCTAGCAGCTTTCAGTTGTTAACTAGATGGGCTAGGCACTGATTTCCAAGGCAAAGCTATACAACTTTTTGAACTAATCCAATATTTGCATCTCTCTTTATAGACAGTTGTTCACAGGAATGCCTTGCTTGTGTTCATGATTTTTTTCATGAAGCCAAGGTCATTCATAGAATGTTGCTTACTTGCGTATTTTAAAATGTGTTTGCTTTAAATCCTTTTGATAATAGTGACTAAAGTGTGTTGCAAGCTGACTTTTCAGTGATACTTCTAAGAGGAAATAAACAAACTGAAGGTATACAGAGACAGCCTGATTATCAGCCATGTCTTTCACAATAGGCGTCTTCTTTATGTGGTGCTTAGAGGTCTTTGAATGGATTGCGCTAGGAAAACATGAAGTGTATCAGCAGTTGAGGCATATTCCCTCCAGTAGAGGGCATTAATACTTGAAAACACGAGTCCAAATTCTCTGTGAATAGTGTTACTAACATGAGATAAGAGATGAGAAGAGCAGTATGTCTCTTGGTTTTGCTAGGGTAGGATAAAAATTAATTTTGTCATTTTTGCAAGTATGTTTTCAGCTGTATTTGATATGTCTTGCAAGGAGCTGGAGAAATAATTTTTTTCAGCTACCCACATAAAATCTGTGGAAGGCAATTTACAGCAAACATCAATGGTAAGAAATAGCACACTTGAGGGCAGATGAAATTTGGAGGCTAGGAATAGGTGAGGAAACAGTGCTTGGTGTATAAATGATCTTGGTGAAAATGTAGCCTAACAATGAATGAACCTACAAGGAATGTAAGAGGGGATGCTGGCCAAGTGCAGAAGTGATAGGTGGCTCTAGAATCATTAAAAGTAGTTCTTTAGTGAGTTAATACAGTGTATTTTAATGACTTTTTTTCTAATTTGAAGTAAGAATTGTGGGATCTGAACTCACTGATGCATGCTTCTAACAAAGAAAAAATGTGTATATTTAGGAGATAGCTGATAGCCTTGTGTGATAGAACTGGAATCCTGGGCCTTGGTCTTGTTCTCTAGCAGTAACTCTTTTGGCTTTTCCCTAGCTTCCCAAACTTCTTAAGACCAGCGAGTCCTGTTTGTGGAGACTTTTTCATAAACTGTAGTGATATTCAGTGGAAAAAAGCATCTCAGTGCGATAGGTATTTGGGGAAAATTCTCAGTGCTAGATGATGCCAGTTTGGCCCCTTTTACTCAAACAATCTTTACATCTAGGGAGCAGGGAATGGAAAAGGTCAAAGATGATATTGGTAATCAACTGCAGGTTTTTTTTTTGTTGTCCACAAAAGATCTGGGGGTATCTTCCTGTAGAAATGTTTAGTTTTATGGCCTTGTTTCCTTATGCAAGGAAGTGACTGTATGATCTAGCAACCTGAGTTGAATAGCCAGTCCTTTTGGTCTTTCACAGGCTATGAATACTGTAAGAGCACTCAACCCTTCTGAAGATATGCAAATGTAGGCATTTAAAAGATTTACATTCATCTTTCACAGGCCTCAGAAATATAAATATGAAATATCCAGAACCTTGTCACTTCAGTAATAATTAAGCTGATGGCCTATTATGTTCGATTGCAAATCAATATAGTATCTTTTGGTGCCACTTGAGTTCTTGAGGGTTGGCTTGGGGCCAGCACTAGTTATACAATTGAAGAGCTGCAGCTGCATCGAAAACTTCTCTGCCATTTCCATTCAGAAAGAATAGACTGGTAACAATGGTGGCCAGCCTCTTCATAGTAATTGTGTGCAAGTACACATTTTGAAATAGTGTTTTTGTTCAGCAGGTGCTGTTATTTTACTTCAATTTGAATTTTGAAATATGGAGGAGAGAAGGGGCCTAATCTTAACAGCATCTAACCTACAGCTGTTCAGAACAGGACAGCAAACAGCATATGTTGCTTAGCTGAAAATCATAATTGCTCATTCTTTCTGGCATATTAGCAGACCAGTTCCGAGCCTCTGAAATTACCTGGTATTCTCAGGCTTTTTCTTTACCAAGTCATCTACACTACTCCGGAAGAACAATTCTAGAACATCTGACTATAAGCTTTCCCACAAGAAGCTAGTGTCATTTTATGTCAGAAAGCACAAAACAAATAGGTAGTTCACCAAGGCAGTGTCAGAAGTACTGGCCTCTAGCAACATCATTACTGAACTATAAAGTATGTATTATTTCAAACAACTGCAAAAGCTGGGGAAACAGCCTGTATAATGGTGACTTCTTGGGACTGATTTTTGTTCATTTGCCGCTTCTTTTAAAGAAAGAAAAGTCCACTGGGGTTTGAGTAAGACAGAAGGGTATATTTTTGGAGCATATACACTTCTGAAAATTATTTTCTGATTTTTATTTTATGTCTATTTTTTTCCTATGACTTATAAGCAAACAAACAGAAAAACTCCATGAAAATTAGAACACAGAATACAGTAGAAAATAAAAAAATGGAAAATCACAGAAGAGGTGTGATTGGTCAGACATTAACTGTTTCAAGTCCTATAATCACAAGCCTGTCCCCAGAATCAGGCCAGAAGTAAAAAGATGTTACCAATGACTCATCCTAAAACGCTGTAGATTTAAATTTTAAGTATTCCCAATCATTTGACGAAACTTGCATGATCTATGTTAAGGTATGATATTTATCTCTTTGCAAGATTGGCTCCTACGTGAGAATTTAATGTGATGAACATGTCAGAAATTGGAATATTTAGATGCCTTAAACCAGATCCTTTTCCACGAGTGCCTTTTTATGCCTGAGTCTTAGTGGTGATTACAGAATGAATGACATTTAACTTTACTAAGGCGAAGTTTTGGTTCAAGCAAATTCATTAAAAAAAAAATCAATTACCGTTGAATTTGTGTAGATCAGTATTTACCTGTTCCTGCTTTAGGGTATTTGGAACAATGCATTTTTCACAACTAATATTCTGTCAAAGTCATCAGATCATTTCTAGATGTAATTCCATTTAGACCAAGATCCTGAGGAGGTGAAAGACATACACGCTTATTGTACTGATAGTAAACCCCATTGAAGATACTGCTTTTGAAAGAACCTCTGAGGGAAACAGGAAATAATTCACATGAATTCAACATACAAATAATAACAAAGAATAAGCTTTTATCCCTGGAAAGCTAGAGCTTTGTATTGTTGAAAAACAGAAAGTACGATACATTAGAAAAGCACTGTCTTTTTTTTTTTTGACAAAATAACTCCTTTAAAAAACGATATCCTTTTTTCTTAACACATTCCAAAGGAAGACAGAAAGTCAAAAGTACTGAATAATGCACAAGATACTTTTTTTCATACAGCTTCTGGGAAAGCTAACTAGGTGAGATACTAGGTTAGGTTTGTTTCTCATGAATAAAGAACAACTAGTTGAGATAACAGTTGTTGGCAACCTTGGCTGCAGCAGCTAGGAAATGGTGAAATTAAGAACTGAAGGGAAGCAGAGAGGGTAAGCAGCAGTATGTAAGCCCTGTTCTTTGCCAGTGCTATGGCCTATTTTACGGGACTAAGAGCTGGGGTTCTATGAGAGGCTATCCTTCAGGATGGATACCTTTGCTGATTATCAAGGGCAAACCACTTCAATGTACAAGACCCAAGAAAATGAACAGTGGTGGGAGTAGACCACTTTAAATGATCAGTGAACTCCTGTCCACGCTGAATTGTGAAAAGGAACTTTCTATGAGAGGTCGAAACAGGAACAAGTTGTGAAAGAAAAATCTGATTTGATCTGTTCTTTGCTTTGCAGTTCAGTATGTTTATTGCCTGCATCAGGTTGAATACATCTGAGTATCACTTAAAACTAATTTTGTTTAAGAAAAAGCCAATATATAATTAAAAAAAAAAGGTTCAACCATGTAAAAAAAAATCACTTGGTCTTTCCTATTAATCAATTCATATATTTTAATACTGGACATTTTTATGTATGAGTTTTAGAGGGTTTTGTTTGTTTTTATATTTTTTTAACTGTAATTATATATTTGTGTAAATGATACTGTTCTGGAACACTTAAAATGTGTATCGGATATGATTGAGTTGAGCAACAGTAATAAGCACTACTACTTTGTAATCACTCTTTCAATCACAGTTACATCTTAGAGGGAAGGAGCAGGGAACTGAAAATAACTAAAAATATTAATATAAAATAACAAGAATCTTTGAATTATCTTGCAGATTCAAATTTCTGAGCTTTTTAATAGAAATCTTATCTGTTTTATTCTGAGTGTGGAACGTACAGTAGGGAACGTATCTGAAGAAAGGAGTAAGGAATTTAGTGAAGTGTTTTGCATTGTTCAATTGTATGTTGGCAGTTTGAATCCAAAGCAGACTGGCTGAGGCCAGTATGTTATAAAGAGTTAAGTGAATTGTAGCAGACTTAGTTTAGAATGATCACAGAAAGAATCAGGTGACTGAGATCCCTAGTTTGGCCTTGGGCTGCCCAATGAACAGGAGGCAGTTTTGTAGGCTTCTGTACTTTGAGATTGGGGAGATTGGTTACCCAGTATTCTTAGGCTAACTTAATAGAAAGTAAACCACAGAAATCTTTGTCTGATTGCCTAGAATAACACAAACAAATAAGAAACATAATAATTACTTGTTCCCTGCTCATTGCTGGGTGTTGTCGTGTCTTCTCTGTAGCTCATTAGAACTGCCCAGATAATGAAACGCTATAGTTCCAATTTCTGCCATTTGATGATGTGAGCATGTATCTCGTTACACTTCTCATTACTCTGTCTTTTGCTGTTAAGGATTGCACTGAAGTAGTTTCACACTGTTATAATTTTTAATACTTCAAATCCTTTTCTCTGGTTTTTAGAACACGTTAGAGAAATCAGCACAAGGTGTGTTGAGTAAATGCCCTTTAACAGAAATTATTCTTCATATAATAGTGCTATAATGTGGAGAGCAGAGGATGTTTTGAAAGAAAGTAATGCCATGTATCAACTTAAAAATCAGTCATTCAATCAGTGTTCTATCGTTTCTTCTAGGACAACAAAACAAATGAGCTGAATTACTTCAGCTATCAAGTTAGAAGCAGGAGGCTGAAGATAGCCAGCGCATTTAAGCATCAATTAGGTTTTATTGTTGATGAGTATTTTTAGTAGAAATTAGATCAGTCGGTATTTTACAGAATTCCTTTTTCTTACTAAAAGATATTCTACTCCTCTGTTTTCTTCCTCCTTTTTTCTTTTGCTAGAAGGTCTCCAGCTGGCCTGGGAGGCTTATCACCTCTATGTGGTTATTAACAGCCCATTTGCTTAAGTACCTACCGTAATTACTTTGTATAGTTCCTTTGAGAGAGACATCATTTAAGGAAGTCTACAGAAAGTTCTGGTCTGACTGATGAGCATGCAGTCACATATCTGCCACCTGCTAGCATCTCTTAAGCCAAAATAAGTTTGTGGGAGAAATCCTGAGCTGTTCTATATTTTTACAGGTTTTATTTCCCAACTCTCTTCACATTCCCTAGGCCCCTTTCTTTTCCAGACTTTACTGACTGTCAGATCTGTGCTCCAGTACAAACTGCTGTTCTGAATTTTGTGGGTATGATACTGAGCAATATATAGAAACAAAAGAGATCTCATGAACTGAATTTAGTAGAACTTTTATCAGGACAGCCGAAAGAATACTATAAAGGTCCACAATCCCTCCTGAGGACAAAACATTATGAAATGTTCCTGCTAAGCAACACAAATATAAAGAATGATGTTAAGTTGTACTTTTGATTGTTCTTGAGGTATTTTGACTGCACTGTAGAAACTGTGTTCCTTTGCAGGAAACAGGCATTTTGCTCCACGTTGGCATGATTGTAGAACTGCATTCTTTCCTACTGATACTGGCAGCTCTTTAAGCTAGATAATAAATGTTCTAGAATAACTAGAGATATTATAACTTTCACCATATCATATTAAGTGCTTCCCAGCCCTATGTGTTATTTCTCAATTTCCTTAAAATTTTAACTAAAGTGTTAAAGTGATACTGATAGGATAATGAGTTTCTTCATTGTCCCATTTAAATCTGCATGGCCACACCTTTTGCTATGGTTGGAAGCAAAGCCCTGAATCAACTTGCTTGCTAAAATTGAAAGCACGTTAATTCAGCCTTCTTTGCACTCTTCTCATAGATCTGCCCTGAGTTTTGGGTTTGTAACAGATTTTGAATTACAAATGAGGCAGAATCCCTAAACAAAAATTTTCCTGAAATAACATTGCCCAGCATTTCAGGGTTTTTAGGCTCAAATGATTACAACAGAAGGCATGAGATTGAGAACTCGATCTGAGGCTGTAAATATGGCTAAAAAGAATAACAGATACCTTTTACTTTTCTGATAGGAGTTGCAGTATTCAAATAATTTGCAACTCTCAAGTCTGTTCCTGAGCATATGCCATACTAAGCCCATCGAAGTCAATGGAGAGACTTGATGTATTTGTACACTCAGCATACAAATACACTGTTCAGACTATTTTCCTTTTTTTCCCTTGTATTTCTAAAAACACAACTTGTTTAACGTGTTAGAATTAATAGATTAACTGAAAGAATTCTGAATGTTACTCAACTGCAGTTTTCTATAAGAGAGCATACATTTATCCATGAGATGTGAGGACAATGACTAGCCATTTAAAAACAAACAAAAAACAACCAAAGAAGCAAAAACTCCAACGCCATACCCTCAGTATCACAGGTTAGCTGGTACAAAGTTCATTTTAATGCACCACAATACTAGCATAGTAGATTTCAGCCTTGTGATCAGCAGTTCTATACCTTCTTATTTTTACCTTAAATGAGTACAGCGCATTGAAACTTTGAGGCCACAGATGAGGCAATAATACGCATCAAAATTGGCGAGTGCCATAAAAATGCTCTTCAGTGGGGCGTTTTGTAATTTGTACCTATTTGTTAGCCTTTCCTTGATAGTTCAGAAATAAGAGCTTACACTGAAAAGTGACAGAAGTTGAACTGGAGAGGTGTGAACAACATTACTATGGCAACACTAAATATTGGTTATGTGAAGAGGCAGGTGAGACCCCTGTGGATCATTAAATGCCAACTTGGCTATTGTAATAAATGGTAATTGGTTAAATTATTAAGCGTTCTGTTGCTTATCCCACAGTAACTAAATGGTCTTGCAGTTCAGTAATTACCATATAATTACTGAATGACTGATGGTCTCTTCTCTTTGTGATTTTTTTTTCTGTAGTCTTATCATAGTCTTATCAGTCACAATAACAGAAAGAGGCTAAAGATTTCTTACCAGTCACAAGTCCTGTAAGGTGCTGAATGCTTTTGATTCATTGATGTATAAAGAATTGGCATTTTGAATTTCTTTGAGGACTGATCACTAAGGGTGCAAAACAATCCTATAGAAGCAAGCAACCAGTTAAGGTACTGATCTAAGTTTTAAGGTTTAATTTGTCTGTTAAAGCCAACAGAGCCCAGGTTTACGATAACTTATCATATATTCAGATTAATAAAGGTCTGATTATAGATTTTACCTGCGTAGATCCCAGGGTGAGTGGTAAGTTTGTCCACTTCATTCAGCTCATTTCTACTCTTTGAACAGCTGCCGAGCTGCAGCCAAGAGTCACTTTTGAGCAATGCTCTTAATTGCTTTTGAGCCATTAGGTGCCACTTCTGCACTGAAATTGGAGCCAAATGCACACATCTCCTTTACTTCATTGCCGAAGTGGCAAATTCACGTCTCGGCTGGAAAAGGGATGCTGTTAGATATTGCCTCCCACAGGCATCAGCGAGGAGTGCAGTCTGTGTTTTTACTTGATTACAACTGTGAAGTTGAAGGTAAAAGCTGTGACTTCCCCTTTGAGAGTAAAACTGTAGTTTACCTCCTCCCCTTCATTACAATGAAATAAACTATTAGCTGAGACTTGTTTTCTTAAATCAGTTCTAGCAGCATTTGACTCCCAGTAATGGAAAAGAAATTGGCACTCCAAGTTCCCATGTTAGCTACTGCCTTGCTCAACCTACAGAAAACAAAGTCTGACTTTCAGCACAATAGGGTAATAGTTGCTTTTTTGAGGTTACATCCTCTGCATCAAACTGTTTGATCTCTGTTATAAACACTTAAGAAATAGGGTTCAATTTTGGCTTCGTCTGCTAAACACACTCATTTAAATAAGCCTTTTTCTGCATTTCCATACTTCATCAGTCAATCTGCACAGCGTTCTCTTTCTGTCGCTCTTTGTCTAGCTAGTCTGTTTAAAATTAGCAATGTTAGTCTAAGGGATTGTGGGTTCTTGTGTAAAACCTTGAATCACTAGATTGTTTTGGTTCCTGCAGGTTGTATCATAGTATGTTGAATTGTGGAATCAGAGAGTACAGCTCAATATGTTCGTCTGTTTTATACTGCCTTTAATCCTCTTTTAACTTGAATATAGTGACTAGGAAGATGTTGGGAACGGTTATGTGATATGAGAACTGAGGCAGATATGTCAATTAACTGAGACAGTTTTAGAACTAGTATAAAAAAGAATGAGTTTTCTTCTGGATAAATTCATAGCCTTTTTATTTATTTATTTTTGCCAAATGAACTTAAATCTCACACTTTCTAATAAAATGTAGAGAGAGAAAAGTCAGCATTCTACTTTCTAATGAAACCAGTGATCTTTTAAGACTTGCCATCTCCTGAACATAATTGTTGACAATAACTCTCTTATGCCTTCACAGTTAAGGGTGGGATTTGAAGTTCTACTTTAGAATAGGGATGGTGAATATCTCACTGAGAACTGGGATATCTTCAGTAAGTATTTAGGAACTGGGATTAAGAAAGCTTGGGTCAGCAGAACATAGATTTAAAATGTAGAAATCTCAGCAATGCTTCAGTATAACTGTATACGTAGCAAGATACAAATAACTTATTTTAACATGCTGAGGAGCCTAGATTGCTATGCTTGCAAACATTAGGAGAAGTTTTGAGAATGTAATTGTTTGTCAGTAGAAGGAATGTGGAGCTGAAGTATTGCAGTAATTTGAAAGTTCTGTGAAGTAAATTGTCATCTTGATGTTAGCAGATACATGTGTTTGATTCTTAATTACAATGCAGTGATTATTTCTTAATTTTATAACGGAAAGTGTTGGGAAAAAGTACAGTTAGGGAGAGTTGAGGGCATAGAGGCATATATTTTGTGAATTTTGAGGCCAAGCTGGAGAGGATTTGTGAAATCATATAGCATTTTTTGCTTGATTTTACAAATGCTAGAGCAGGTAATTTTTTTTTATTATTATTTTTTAAGATTAGGATCTTGGTAGAGGATGCAAGGGAAAAGGAAAACAGAATTCTAGTGAGTATAGAAGGTTTTTTTTTTTCCACCTCATTGGGAGGAAAAAAAAAAGCCTTTTTTTTTTTCTCCAAATTGGTAAATTCCCTTGCTTAAATTTGAGTTCAGGATTAGAATACAGGCTGGAGTACAGAAAGCTGAGGTAGAAGGGTGTAGACTGACATATATTTTCAGTTTGGCAAGCATATTGAAACTAAAGATCACAGAAGGTTTTAAAACCCTGTTCTTGTATTTCACTCCATCCTTGTTCACCTTGTGTTTGGAAATGTTGTGAGACAGGGTAAAGACTCATGACAGGGTTGATTCAAATAAAGTCTGATGTAGTTTTCTGTACACCCATATATCTTATTGCTATTAAGATGAGATATTTTATTTTTCATTAATGATAACATGACAAGCTGAGGATGAGAAAACAACAACAATTTGTTGTCTTGCACTTTTAGACTCAAGCCTAAAGTTCACAAACTTATGCCTGGGATTGTGGATTTTAGAGTTAGAACCTAATGTAAACTGAAGAGAGGTATCAGTGTTTTTGAGTATTTTATCCTTAAATTGCACATAGGAATTTCTTTTCCACCTTTAGCATTTCTACGACTGTAGTTGTAATGATTCATGTTACGTTAAGGATAGGATAGATGGCTGATGGGGTGATTTTCTTAGGTAAAATGACTACAGATATCAACTAACATGGATGCTTTCCACTTAAACCAGATAGAAATTACTACTGATTTCAACCAGAGATGAAAATTGAGAATCTCTATCGTGAGTCTAAAATATCTTATTCCTGATAACAATTACATGTGAAATAGTTGTTTTTTTTTTTTTTTCAGAAAGAGTGGCCTGCTTAGGTTTTAGGAATTTTGAACTTCGTGTGATTTCTCCTGATTTCTGTCAGTTCCATGGATTTTATCTGAAATAGATGTTACTTAGTTCAGTTTGACATTTCATTTAGCAATATCTTCCTAATATTTCTCTATTTTTGAATGAGCTAGGGTTTTAAAGAGAAAGCATTTTTAGTTCTTTAGAAAATTATTTGTACTTCTACCTTGTTCAGCAGATTTGGATATTTTGCTTTTAATTTTGGGGAGCATTTGGTTGGACAGGCTAAAAAACAGACATCAGATGTGTGTGAAGCTATGGTGCATGTCCTTCTTCTTGCCAGAGTTTAAGTTTGCAACTCCCCCATGAGTGTTATGAGTATCTGCTTATAAAGGAGGAATATGTTCTGTTTCCATGAAATAATTAAATATTCACTGGACTGAAAAGATAAACAAGAAGGAATTTTATGAGCCAGTGGGTGGGATATTAGTGTGCAGACAAGTGAGTGAATCTCTAGCTGTTGCTTCAATGAATATTTAATGTTAAATACTTGGTCATTTTGGGAGCCAGAAACTTCAACCTCTGCATTCCAGTATCACTGACCTAACAAGTGGAGTACAGTGTGTTCTTTCACATATTATTTCATGTAAACTGGAAATGAGAAATTGAAATAAGCAAATTGTATAGACTGTACCCTCCTAGTCTGGACAGACTTCTGTAACTTGGAAATCCGAGTTAGGGCTCCTAAATCTAACAATTACTTCTCTAACTCTTTTATGCTCTGAGGAAGTATTCCTGGCAATGCTTTGTTTGAGTATAAACTGCTAATAACACGTGGCCGGGTTTTGTTAAAGTATAAGCAGTCACTGAGAATGCCCAACACAACAGAACCCCTGAACAGAATGATTAAAGGAATATCTACTTCAAAAATTCTTAACAGACCTAAACATATTCAGCTATTAATTGCACTTTCAGTGTAGGCTGCATTAACATGCTCAGTAGAAGGCTCTTTTAGAGTTCCAGTGGTTCCATTCTAAGTATTTTGGACCCTGAAGGAATTTGGCAACAGCACACAGGGTTTAGATGACCTAGGATACAGGAGATGGGGTAGCAATTCTACGCAGGCAAATTATTTTTGGACCTAGCTTTACTTTTCTTTAAAATCTATGCAGTGGTTGTAAGTTTAATCATGATGAATTTGGCTAACGTATTGATGTCTTAAAAATGTTATAGTTTCCTTTTTTTTTTTCCTTTAAAAGAAAGAGCCACACAGAACTAAAAACAAAACAAACAAACAAAAAACAGTTAGAAAGCAAGATATGAAATCGAGCTTGAAATTAACTGAACTAAGAAGTTACCAAGTTGTATTTTGTCATAGTGCTTATGTTTGTTGTTAAGGGCAAATAAAGGTATATGTAAAAGCTTGTTATATGTTTGTGTTCAACTTATTTTCAGCCTTGGATATCTAATAAATATGATTATAACCAAACTAGTAAATAAGAGACAGCTGACACAGGTGATACCAATGAAAAATCTCAGTGTCAAAATTTAAAGTAATTATGGAGATGACTTGAAACTGTGATTATATGCTGAACAGATGAGCCAAATCCACTGTGCACCAGTTAGCCCCATCTTACAGCTCCTTGGAGTAGGTGCTGAAAGAGTGGATATAAAAAGGAGAAACATCTCAATTTCTACTCTCAAGAGGAAAAAAATTGAATTAGCATGTCAACATTTTCCAATGCAAACAGAAAATTTTTTGGAGATTTTTATCACCTATGGGAACATGAAAGCAAAGCAGAAATTTATTAAATAATTATTTTTAGAAGTTGAAAAATTTGTCCTTCGTAGAAAAACATGTATTTATCCAAACCCCTAGTTCTCTGGATCTTGAAGCAATTCAAGAGTGTTTTCAAGTCTGCTAACCAACAAAGCCTGACAACATCAGTGCACAGCTGTAAATTAAGAAAGTAGATTTCAAACACAAACAGGTTAAGAAGGCACAGTAAAAAGACATGCGAAACCTCTGCCCTTCATCTGTGCCTCAAGATACTGGGCATAAGTTTGATGCTGAAAAGGCCAGGTTGGATGGGGCCCTGGGTGACCAGAATTAGTGGATGGCAACCTTGCTCACAGCGAAGGCTTGGAACGGAGTGATCTTTAAGGTCCATTCCAATCCAAGCCATTCTGTGATGCTCTGATCTTACGTGTTGAGTAAGAAATATATTTTCTACTTCCCGACTGATTATGTGCAGGTTTAATAGTTATCTCAAGTGCTTCAGGCCTATTTATCATGGTATCATTTGATACCAAGTATCAAATCAATGAAGTAATGCTTCAGTATTACAGGGCAGAATATATATGCTCACAGCAGGGAAGGTTTTCAGGGTGTAAAGTGAGTAGAGGAAAATCTGAATTAAGTTATTGATGCAGAAATGCTTTGAAAGGAGCGTTTTTTAAAACTAGAGAAAGTCTGAAGTCAAAGATGGCAATAAGATATTTGCCAGTAAAAATAAGAGGATACTGTGGAATTAGACACAATAATAAATTAAAATGCTTACAGTAAAACTTTTTTTTGTCTTCATCAGGAAAGCAGAGTGATAATTAGTAAATGAGGTTGAAGTGTAATACTAACAGTGTTTTGTATAATAGGAAACAAGATTTCTCAAACAGTTTAAAAATATTTTGTATATATTTATTATTAGCCATCAGGATGGTTATATTTCATAAATTACTTTTAAATATGCATAATCCTGAAAAAATGTTTTTATATCTTCGGGAATTTAAAATACATTCTCTTCTAAGGATTTGTCCATCTAAGAAATAAGAAAAAGAAAATTTAGTATTTTGCAATACACTGGCAAAACTTTCAAAGAAATGCTTTGTAAAGCTGTTTAATTATGGCTTTGTGGTTGATTGAATTAAAAAAATATATTTTAGTGATTATATTTATGTAGGGTGATTCTCAACATTTTGCTTGCAAATATGTATTTAAAAAAATAGTTGATCAACTTTTACTGAGTAGTGGCATTGTGAATTGCAGACCATGAAAATCAAAAGATCTGACTTTCTAGAGTGAGTCAATTGGCATTTCTTTTTCCACACTCTAGACTTTAAGAATGTTAACAGTATTGATTAAACTTCTGTTTTTTTTAGTAGGTTTCACATATCCTTAAAAGAGTGGCTCTCAAATAATTTGGAGTCTCCAGAGGCTGAAAGGAGCAGTGTGTTGTTTCTCATTTTATGTAATGGAGAACATTCTGGGAGGGATGAAACTTAGACAGTTGTTAGTGCACGATATTTTAAGACCAAAACAAATACTATATATAGGTATGCAGACGGAATAAACACAGCAAGGGCTTCTCTTTTCATTTCAGTCTGCTTCTCTTTTTACATATTAGCTGAGACCAAAACGGGGTGATTACAATTGCAATTAAAAATATATCTGTAATTTTCTGTCTAGAAAGTATTAGGCTTATAGATGTCTAACCATTCTTATGTCTCTAAAAACAGTCAATATTAAAAAGTCTGGAAAAAAAAGAAAACGTAAGTGCAGAGTGATTCTTTCATAGCTGTATCCTCCCAGTTTGCAGGGATCAGTGATAGGGGAACCACCTAATTCAGAAGTACTGCCTGACCTACTACTGGGGTTATAGTCCATGAACGTGTTTAATCCATTTTTGAATGTTTATCCTTTTGACCTCTGTAACATCTGGTGGCAATGAATTTCACAGTATGATCATATAATGCAAAGAAATGCATGCTGCCTCATGTTGAACCTGCTACCCCATTATTTCCTGGGGGGCTTCCTTCATTCTTGTGCTTTGTAAAATAGAAAATAATTGCTTCCTCCTGACGTGCTCCACATAATTCATGTTTCTATCATCAGCTATCACTTTTTCCAAACTAAGAAATCCTGTGCGTGCTTTCCTGGTATGGAAACTGTTTTAATATTTCTTGTTGACATTCTGTGAGGCAAATATTTATACAAACAATACAAAAAATACAAAATAATAAACAAGAGGCACGAATAAACAGTTATCTGGAATTTTGTACTGTGAGTAAACTGGATTAAAATATTATTGCAATTAAATTCTTTTTATAGTAAAATGATGGCATGTCTCAGTGAGGCCAGTTCTCACTCTGGTAGTATTTAAAACATTTCAATTTTTGCTTTTGCAAATTGGTTAAGCAAAACTTGGGAAATATTTGAATTGCTTATATCCTAGTATAGTTTACTTGTTGTCACTCAGATTCATCTGTTGTATCAGATGGTTTGGACTGTAGATAGTTGTCTGAATTAGATGTAATCTAGGTGTAAAAACAAACAAACAAAAAAGAGAAAATAGAATTATCTTCTTGATCTTATTGTGAGAGGAGGAAAGTTTTCTCTGAAACACAATCATTGATTATAAGCTTATTACTATAATTCTATGTTAAGAGGCAAGGGAAAAGCTCCTCTGTACAAGTTCATTCTCCTCCTATATGTTTCTCAGAGCACTCAACATGCTTTCTCAATTATTAAATAAGTAACTGTAGTTACAGATGGAAGCCACCACTACAATACTTTTCAGCTTTTCATAATGTCTGAACACTGAATAAACTTCAAAACTTATGTATCTCATATTTTTAAGTGCTGAGTCTCAATTTTCAATTGAAATCTCTCAGCAAATCTTTAACCATACAACTGTCAACAATCTAGTTTATATCTCAACATACAGACCAGGAAGTAGTAAAAGATCTGATGTGTGAACTGTATCACTCAGGTAGAAACTTCTCTTTTTTTTGGCCAATGTAGCTGAATACTCTGGAACTGAAGCTGTTTTCACGGCTAAGTCATGTTAAGTTTTAGTCTGTAGGACTTTTTGGTCTGTGTTTTGTTGTTGTTTTTATTTCCCTGTCTTGTTCACTGTGGAATGTGATATAAAAGGGAAAACAAAAGCTTGAAACTTTTTGGTATCAGCAGAGTAATTGTTGTATTGGTAATGATTCTAGAGCTGCGCATGAGGTCAGGAAGACCAACGGTATTAGTAAAATCTAGTTTAAAGTATTTACTGTGATATGTTTACATGGATAATTATATTTTCTTTGAGATCAAAATGCCATATGGGAATATCTGTTTTACCAATATCTGTAGCATGAGAAATTAGTTATCTTTTTTTTTGGTCTTAATATTTTTGATGATAGTGTAATAATAACTTTTCCCTAAGTTGTACACTTGTACAAGTGAACACTTTGTTTCTTCAAAATGTGCATTTAGTTTAAAATTCTATCTTAATTAAATTCTATTCATTACAATTGTACCTGCTTAATAACTGAACTGTAGTTGCAACTGGAGTAGCAATATTGTTGCATACGTAATGTGCCTTGCAAGGTGCTTGAAGAATGGATGTTTGAGACAGAAAATATTCTCAGAAAAGCAAGTGTCTTTTTAATGTATGTGTCTACTCCTTAAATGTTTTTACATGATTTTGAATCCTGCTGAGAGATTGAAAATCGTGTCTTTTTTTCATCAGGAGTACGCACATTTTATGTTTTGATGTGGCTATGTATTTCTGAAATGCTGTGTATGAATCGTTGTAAAACCCAATGGTGACTTGTAGATAAAAATAACACAAAACTAAAACTTAAGCCCCTTTGAAGAAGATGCTGGTAAAATACTGGTAATTTGTGCATGATGAGATGAGAGTACATTTTAAAGAATGTTAAATTATTTGTGACAGAATTTAGCAGTTGTAGCAGTACTGAGGTTGCCAGGTAATCATGTCAGACTTTCTTCAAGGTAGATTCCAAAGCTCATTAATTTATCTTTTTTTTTCCATTGTCTTCTAGGAGTTTTGGACTGAACTCCTATTGAAAAGATGCTGAAAGCAAGACTTCTGGGAGAGCAAAGAACAGAGCTTTGATTTTTTTTGCGTGCTTAATTCCAACTCATTTGCCTCTTCTGGATCCTGAATTCTGGGAAGGTAAGAGAAAATTGCTGTGGATCAGCCTTGTAGAGAAAGTGCTTAAGGTAGCTAGAAAAAATGGATTATTATTACCAGTGCACAATTCTCTTGTTCTTTCAATTTCATTCCAAGAACTAATGGTTCCTTAAAATCTGGCTAGCTACCAAGGGCACAATCAAACATCTGTGCACCAGATGCATGCAACATTATGTCCAGCTGTGTTACTGCAGCTGCATCTGAAGAACTCTACATATGTCTATTGCTCTGACCAGGAGGCACTGGGAATGCTATCAATGGGAATTACACTATGTAATATACATAAACACTACTATATATCAATATATAAACCATTTTTCCAACAGATAAGTTTGAATGTCTAAACTTAGCTGGTGTATTTTCCCTTTAAAATGTCTCTTGTATTTCCAAGGTAAGAGCTACTACAGCAACAGGTCCTACCAGTTCCCAATTTAGATTTTTTTTTTGCTCGCAAGAAAGAATTAAAATCAATATTAAAAAGTTACTGATATACTTTCTCAATTTTGAGTTCCTGAATTATTTTTATCAAAGTTTTTACCTTCAGTAAATGTGTCCTGTCTACTTGTCCAGTCTCATTGTTTTACTGAACACAATAAAACATCTTTAAAATTTGACCTCATGCGAATGTTGGAAATTTAAAAATATTGCTTGTAGATCACATACATACAGAGTAAATGCACTGAAAGATGTGTAATCAAAACTTTCTAAAAGAGTTTCACATTATTCAAAAACAACAGAGATTTTCAAGGAAAAACTGATATAAAGATGTATCGCTAGTCTGCTTGTACCAAACAATTTATAAGGCTGTAAATGGTAATTGTTGATTGCATTTTTCTAAAATCTCTTCAGTTTAAATTTAGTGCTCTCACTGATCATTTTTTAACTCCCTTATTCTCTTATTCTTCCAGTAATAATAGCTTAACTTTACATGCATCTTGCCCTGTGTATTTGTCTTTTCTGACACTGTCAAAAACAGAAGAGTCTTGTTGTGTGTCAGGAGACATAAACAAGATAAAACACATTTATTTTCTTTTTCTTAAATCATAGGCAGTGTTATCTAGGCTCTGAACTTAGTTTGTACCCAAATATTAATGTGAAACAAAATGAAACATTTTTGATTCTGATCCAAGCCTCTTAGTATCAAATATTTCCCCATAGAAGAAATGTGGCCAATGCTGGGTTCTTTTTGTTTGTTTTTATGTTTCTCTCCCATCTCTAACTTACTGGAAATTTCTATCAGAAAAGCAGAGTCTACTCTTCTACTGAGTAATTAATATGAAAGCTAGTAGGTTTGTACACTAAGTTGTCTAGGTCCAGAATATAGGAAGTGAATTGTGATTCACTTGTGTTCTCTGTGTGGTTGAAATTACTCATATGTTAATAAGATAGAATCAACTTCATTAACACAATCTATTGTAATAGTGTGATTATTTTGGTCAAACTGCATAAACTTTTTAAGGTTAGGAAGAAGAGAAGCTGTTAGTGTTACTCATTATGCTATTAACTGTTTTACAGCAGAGCAAATTTGATTTCTGTGTTTTACTTCTAAGTGATATTCAAGAATACAATATATTCTGTAAATTTAAGCCTAGTCCATGTCTGAGCAGACAAATCTGTATTATTTTAAAGATTTTCCATGATAGTTTTGAAGTAACTATTTCAGTCACTCTTGCCTATTTTATTTATTTATTTATTTTCTCTCTCTCCATTTCCGTGAGGAAATGACAGTGAAATTGTGTGAAAGTCTTACCTTAATTCTGGAAAAAATTGTTCTTTTAATGTAACAACTGAGAACCTGTGCACTGCTGAGCCCTGAGTTGTACACATTAATTATAGAGTTTTACCAATGATCAGCTCTGTGAGATATGCAAGAGTACTCAAGAATTACCACTGAAAGAATAGACCAGCAGATTTGAATAAATAAAAAATAACAATGAGGTTATCTCACCAAACAAAAAATAAATCTCTTCTCCCCTCAACAAAAACAAATAAATAAAAAGAATTACAAAGTCCTGGTATTCTGTAAAGAAAAGATAATATCTTTTCATGACATGTGTTAAAACACCACAATAGAATAGGGAAGTAAAAGTCTTTTCAGAGTTGCCAATCATAAGGAGCTTAAACAAGGCAAAGTTGCATAAAAAACTCTTACTATGGATTGTAAAGTAGACAAAAAAAAAAATCCTGAAACAGGTAACTTATCTTAGAAGATCATAATTGCAGTAGTATTGTAAGAACTACTGACATCTAAACCTTTGAAACATTTTCTTTCTTATTCCAAAATTTAAAGATCAACCTTTTTTTTTTTTAATAGTATATAGCAGGTATTAGAATTGTTTGTGTGTGACTATAATTGAGATCATACTTTAGTAGTAACTTGGAAGCAAAACTAAACTCTTGTAAACATTTTTTATTAATTTGAGTTAAAATAGTAAGGAGTGATAAATCTTAGCCTGGGATTTGCTTGGCTATTGCAACTTTGCCTGGAATTTCAGATTGGTGAATTCTGTTACTAACATAATCTCGTCAGGTAGGTCACCCAGTGTCACCCCTGTAGACAGATAAAAGGTGTCTTCAAGTCTTTGAGCACAGCTCCTGGGGTATCTATGATAAACTAGCCTTCCCTTGATACTTTTTTCTACTTCCATTCTTAGAAGTTAATAGGCAAATCTGAATCCATTTTAAAGAATGGAAGTTTTCATTAAACTTAACATTTTGGTGATAAATGGCAGATAAGGAGGGCAAAGATTGTTGTCAGCAATTACCGATTATTATAATCAGTAATACTTGTTATTTATCAAAACAATATTATCTATAACAGCATGGCTAGTTTATCAAGTGCATCTCATCCAGGGAGGTAAGCATTCAGTATGTCTCACTTCCTTCCTTTTTCACTCATAGAATAACTTTATTCTAGATATAAATCCAAGTTCTCCTATTGTAGAACACTATTTATTTTTCTGGATTTCCTAGTTCTGTACAAATTTAAATCAAATTCTTTAAAGGCCTTTCTTCTTATCACTTTGTGGTATAAGTAGAGTTTTATTCCCTTTTCAAATATTTGAGTAATCTTCCTAATACAAATGCTTGAGTGCTGCTAACAGTCGTCTTTGATAAAATGTGCTAGACGTTTCCCTCCAAGATGTTATCGTGTAACTTCTTTGCAGAATGATCATAATCTCATTCTCCTGAATATTTGCTTATTCACTTCTGTTTTTGTTGAGCAGCTTTGTGTTGTTTAAGTCGTCTTCCTGTGACCCTGCCACTCTGCCAGAACATCTATAGCTGTATAGCTACTTAGTAGTAGAAATGTTGCCAACTTCTAACAGGCTTTCCTAAACTTTCCGTGGTCTTTGGTCACTACCATTACACAGCCTGACGAATTGCCAAAGTGGTAGGATTTTCTAGCTAACATTACTTGTAGATTTAGTCTTTAAACTTTTTCAGAATTTTAAAACAGCTTTAAATCATTCATTGCATGGATGCTGCTACTGCTATAATGCTATGTATAGTAAAGTCCAAGATACGCTTCCCTTTAAGGCAAATAGAAAGAAATACTTATGTTTTAGCAAGGGTTGGTAAAGAATCTTGTCTGGAAGACTTCCATTAAGTAATTACAACAGCTTTGCTGTAAGCATGTGTGATGAGGAATTATCATGGTAGTAGTTAGTTGCTTACAAAGTGAACTTATACTGTAAGTTATCATTTCTATATTTGTGAATGTTTTGGGCTATGTTTTCTTTTCCCTCAGGTTAACAGACTTTGTAAAAACTTTGTCAAGACTGGAAGATAATTCTTGTTCTTTATAATTTTCAGTTACAAAAAATATCCATACCTAAGAAAGGAGTCATAAATATGCAATGCAGTGATAGATGTTTGATTTTGTTCTATTTTTTTTTCAAATCTTTGTAATGACCCCATCTTTCTTACAGTGGCACACCACTGTCATTTACCTGCTGTTTCCTCTGAGACAGAATTTTTGAAACCAAATATCACATACACCTTCTAGTGCTTGCTTACACTTTCCATCTCTTCACCCCTTCACTTTCCTAAGGTTCTTTGTGACAATATCTTATATCTCTCTTTCTACCTCCCTTATCTACTTTGCTATGTGAGGTCTAGATTTGTATATCATAAAACAAGGTAAGTTTCACGTGAATAAAGGCAGAATTTGTAGATGTTGGTAGGCTTTATTTTAGAAAGAGGTAGATTATGCTGAATTTTGAATAACAGTACTTCTGTAGTATATCTGAAAAACTAAAGATAATAAATATAGATCTGTTATCTGGGCCACCAAACCATGAATATTTCCCTCTATTTTTTTTATATTTTTTTAAATTGTTTTTATTTCATTTGCTTCCAATCCTGTTGTGTCATTCTGAGCCCTGTAAACATCAGTGATGTATTCTGTATTATATACCAGTGTCAAAAAACAGTTAAACAACACATAGTTCCATTACCATAATAATAATCATTCACCCGTGGGACGCATAATTGAATGTAGTAGGATTATGCAAATGGTTCAAGCAAGGGGTGTTCTTTCTGGCCTGTATTGAAAATGGCTGTACTACCAGAGATTTCTAAAAGGGTTTAATTTTCTTATTAAGCAAACTTTGTAGCACTCTATATAATGTTTTATATAACTCTTAGAGTTCACTTTCCAGAAGTTCTTTATATCTAATACTTTAGTGTCATCCTGCTTTTAAACAAAGGAGTACTATTTTTAAACTGTGCTACATGTTTCTCCTTGTCTTTGCTTCTTTTTATTTTTTTTCTCCCATACCATAGCACAGTGATCTATGATTAACATCATGCCCTTGTAATCCAGCGTTCGCACTATATAGATGACATTTGTCTTTAACACATTTCATAGAAGGGCAAGTTCTACTTTGTAGAGAGTGTCACTTATTCAGAACTGAAGAAATTAATTTATTTGGTCAAAGGTTCCTAGGTCTTCAGGGAAGAGTAGATTATTTGGTTGTTGTTTTTTTTTTAACATCTTAAGAAAAAAACTCCTTTTTTTGTTGCAAAGGTCTCAGGTCTTGGATTATTCTGCTTTCTTCTGCTTATTTGTGCATTTATTTTTAATGTTTTTCTTAAAAAAAGACCAAAGAGACAAAATAAAATGGTAAATACTGTAGGCATAGAGACTGAAGTTGACCTATTATATCATCTTTAAACAGCTGCAAATTATTGTCTTGAGGTTTAGCAGAATTGAAATATCATTGCTCTCTCATGAAAGCTCACTAGACAGCAAGAACTGTGTTGGTTACTTCAGTGCTGTGCTTGACAAATTTAAAAAGAGAAAGCTATGATGATAGCAATGGTAGAATTGTTTAGCTCCACCAATTCCTACTTGTTTTCCATTTCCTTTCAATTCTGTGATCAATCTTTTAGTAGTCCCAAATAGAATTTTAGCACCACAGTTCAGAAGTGAAACAGTTGTATAAAAACTGTTGTAAAAGAAGCATTTCAGTTGCTTTTGCTAGTATTGGATGTGCATTGTCAAGCTATTTCATCAACTGTGAAGATTACATGAACATAAATGAGACTGACTTGTTTGAAACCAAGATAAATGTAGTACTGATCATTCAGTAGATAAAAAAATAATTTGTATACAGATTGAGTGCCATTATAAAATAGGTTGAATTAGGGATTAAATTTTATTTAGAAATAAATCTTATCTCACTGTTTCAATGCCATTTGATGAATGGGACTTCTAACATTAACAATGCACATCATTCAAACAAAAACTCACAATTTCACACCCGGTGTTCAGCATAGGAATGTATTTGATCTCAAAATGAACAATTCTTATTAAGCAAAATGAGCAGGTATTCCTGTGTACAATGCAGTCACATTGCATCTAGCAAGGTAGAGGAATTGTGTTCTTAAAAATTCAATTTTTAAATCTCTTTTAGATACGTATTTGAATAAAAAATACAAGAGAAAAGTCTTTGTATTACAAAGCATTTTAGTACTATATAAAAACAGCATTAACATCCGGTTTTATTTATACTGAGCTTGTAACTCACATTAAAAAATGAAATAATTTATTTCCAGTATGAGATCAATGTCTGTGAATCACATTTTCTGAAAATTCAGGTTGTAAGTCCTGCTTTAATATGAGCAATTTGACAGAGATCAGTCTACCCTAAAGACTTTTACATGAACAAGAATTTGTCATTGTGACAATTTTAGAAAAGTTAAGGAAAACTAAACTAAAATATTTTTTCTTAACATTTTATTTTTCTATTTAAAACGTGTGGCTCTATTGTGATATTTGAAGGACAACACCTTCAGTTTTAAAGTACTTTAAGATTATGATTATTTTAAATCTAAACAAAATTATTTATTCTGAAATTGAATAAAATAATTATTTCAGACCAAAACACCACCTTATTCAACCTTGATTGACATGAATTTTTAGAATTGATTTGAAATTTGGATAATTTTGTCCTTCTTCAGATTAACTAGTTCATATAAACATTGGTTATTTGCAGGACTTAAAAACATTAAAACATGTTTTGCTGATTGCACTTCAGTTTTCTACCTCGTTAGAATTTGGTTAGGAATGCTTCCAAATTTTCTGTGGCTTGCTGGCCTATCATATTAAGAAGCTTAGAAAGAAATGTTGAAGTATTTTCCATGACTGTCCAGGTTTTTTCAGCAGTTTCACCTCAGATTATTGTTAATCCGTGCTATGAGTTAGAATTTTGCCACAACACTTTGTACAGTTTGTGATCCACCATAGCAAGGATTAATTCCTCTAGTGTTACCATGAACTTTTCCCAGCAGACTTCTCTGGGCTAATACTCATGCTTTCTATCATTCTGCTTTAGTGAACTAGGCCTGTTTCTGAATACTGTCTCAAATGTCAGACAGTCCTGATGACATATCACTTTACTATAGGGGCTGCAGCAATTGTAGATGTATATCCTAATCAAACATAGAGTTGTCTGCTAAATTTGTAAGTTTTCTGAAAGTTCTTTTTAGATACCATTATGATTTTTCTGCTGCTTATGCAAAAGCAAACCTGCAATTAGTTATTATCTAAATTTATTCAGAATTCTTAAGTATGCTGTTATAAAATATTGTCGATGGTCTTTTTACTTTCTTTTCTTTTTATCATGAACTGTGGTGTGGTGTTTGTTATTTTGCTTTAGGATTAGCACTTCGTGTGTATGTGTGGATGTCTTTGCTTCTCACTTGCTCTTCTCAGAATACTCTTGTATTTTCTTTGCAGTAAGGACTGGTCTTTAAGGCATCTTGATGTCACATAATTATTTGCGTCTTGGCTTTCTCTCTGTAGGTTTGCATTCTGTTCAAGCCACTGGCAGCTAGCTTCTCTCTGGGTTTTTACATACTGCTGGAAGGCAGAAAAACCAGTTTTATCCAGACAGCACTGAGGATGAGTTGCATGAAATTACTTAACCCAATCTGCTTGGGGAAAAAAAAAATTGTGTTTCTTCTAAACATATGCCAATGTCTATTAAAGGCATTTCTAGGATGTAAAAATACTATACTATTTCAGAAAATAGTTTGTGATATGAAATACTGTAGTTCCATTCAAAAGTATAAATTTTGAATATTTTATAATTTTATAGTACATACTTAAAATCTAGGGGCATATATGTTACTACTAGAAATTAGAATAAATAAATTGTCTGAAACTGAGCAGTCATATTCATATAGAAATAGAAAGTGTTTTCTATTGATATTCTTCGGAGTCTTCATATGGATTTTTTTTTTTACCTCCAAATTATCTAAATCTAAATATCAGTAATTTGCTAGTAGCTGCAAATATTCTATGCTAGAACAGGGGATAACTGCTTTTCCCCATCAGTGAAGGCATGTTTGCATTTTTGTTTAATAACAACTTTGAGCCTTCTACTGTTGGCAATGGTCATTGAGAAATCCTGACATAAAGAAGGTATCTGCAAGATAAAGTTCTACAAGGGATGATTAAGCAGCACTTAAGTTTTCTTTTTGTTGAAAGGAAGAATCCCTGATTGAACAGTGCATTGAATGATATGACAAGCAAGTACTTGATCCCTGTCCAGCTGGAAAGGAATTGTATTCATCAGCAGCTTTTTAGCTAAGGATGTCTTTATATTTTCACTCTTTGTTTGAGTCTCTCCAGATCCTCCCTTTACTTCATGTCAGCACTATATAGTAGGTATGCCAAGTGGTTTTGAAATTTAAATTACAGTCTCTTTTTCAGATGTTATTGGAAAGAACATGTAATTTATAACCACGTGTTAGGAGTACAGGATGTTCATGGTTCACTGCCAATTCTTCTTTTGTAAAGTTAATAAAACTTTCATAAAACACTTATACACTTGTATATTTCATGGTAAAGATTTTTTTATCTCATAGGCTAATGTAAAGATTTATTAAAAACATTTTTTTGTTAAGAGGAGTGTCAATAGTTTGCAGCTGAGTGTAATTTTGAATTCCCAGTAGATGATAGTCTGACTGAAAATGACACTAACAGCTTTGTTGATTTAGCACTAAAAATAAAGGATTCTTTCAAATGATATAAAGCTCTAATACCCCGAGTGTGCTGAAATACACTTGAGGACCTTAAGTAGAGTTGCAGTGAAATGTTTGCCAGCACTACGGATTCCGGTGAACAAGCGTTAGCATGCTTGCTGGCATTGATGTATTGGACTCCCACCTAAAAATTAATGTGGAGAACTGAGATACTGCACTAACAAGTGAATCTGATATGTCTAAATACAGGACCTATCAGACCTTTGGATAATGTCATGAGATAAGCTTTAGTAAGACCTTGTGATATCATTTTTGAGTGATTTCTTCCATCTTTCACCCCAAAAATTGATTACTTGAAATCTTCAGGAACCAAAAACTACTTACATTTGATAAACATGAAGAGGTATGTGGACGGAGCTGGTAGATTTATGCCAGTTCCTTGAGTGTGGTTCTTCACTCTTTTTGTGATGTGATAATCGATAGCTTTGCTGGTGATCTTGGCAAAGAAGCTGAGGATTAACTAGTCCAAGAGATAAAACTTTCCTAGTCTAAGTGAGTAATAGATACGTTTGCCAGGCAGCATGGAAGAGTTTGAAGTGCTCCTGCTGTACAATGGTGCGCTGTAAATACTGTAAGATGTTTTCCTCCATCTTTGAATAGTCTTTATTCAAAATGAGTATGTAGAGTCACATACTGTGCATCTATGTCTATCTTCAACTTCTTTTTCATTTGTATTCTGGAATAGACCAGATGATTTAGTGACAAAAATATTTTCCACAATATTCCACCTAATTTGTACCTCTATGTCAATGTAAAAGGAGTTCAACAGTCTATACTGCTATAAAGAATTGCACAAAAGAAAATGAGACACAGGCTTTGGTCTAGATATAATATTAGTGTCAGTAACAAGCAGAAGCAGTTATTAATTTTTTTACATACATGACCTAGTTGTTTAAACAGTCTAACTTAATGGGAAATGTATGAAGATGCTACCTCTCTTAATCTGGTAGCTACTACTACAGAAGCAAATGAAGAGTCGTTATGTACTCTAAGCCTGCAAACATTTGGTATTTCATCCAAATGTTGAGCATATGACAGTACCTTTTTGCTGTCTTAAGTGCTAAGAAAACAATTAAAATGGTACCATCCTGATCCTCAAGTGGCTAATTTGGAGAATGGAAGGGCTGTTTTGGGGTAACCTTTGGAAGAGTAATACCTGTGAATGGTAATAGTAATAATAATATCTGTAAATGGTAATTGGAGCTGTGAGTACTGTAGCACTGAATATTGTATGAAGTGGAGTGATTTAGGAAAATAAGAATTTGTTGTATTTTTTCATTTTATCTGGCATATGTGATAAAAAATAAAATAGGAGCGTAGATCCTTAGAGAATCAATTAGTGTGCATAGAAATAAGAAGGAGGTAATTACACAGAGGGTGTTAAAGAAAAAACAGTTGAAAACTGAATATGTTTATGAGACAACATTGAGTGACTGCTAATTCTTGACCTAGATCATATAATTGCCACAGATTTAACATACCTTGATTTTATTTAAACATAGTTTATAAAATGGTGGAACTTCTGAATTAAGAATGGCTTATGCATCCTAAATAAATTTCTCCTATTATCCTCCCAGTACGGTGTTTGGAATACATGTGTACAGACTTACCAGAAAATAAACTGTGCTTTAGACTGTAAGTTGGCAAAGTGATTTTGCTTTTTCTTCTGCAAGAGTAGCTTTCCAGATTCAGGAAAAAAAAAAGAAAAAGTCATAGAATCATAGAACGATTTGGGTTGGAAGAGACCTTAAAGATCATTCAGTTCCAAGTACACCTCCCATCAGATCAGGTCACCTGAAGCCTTAAATGGTTCAAGCATGGAACATCTACAGCTTCTTTGTGCAGCTTGTTTCACTTCCTCCTAGTGAAAAATAAATATCTACCCTCTTTTAGCTTAAATTCCTTACCTTGTCCTGTCACTATGCTCCCTGACAGAGTCCCTCCCTATCTTTCATGTAGGCCTTGTTTTGGTAGAAGAAGGCTGCTGCAAGGTCTTCCTGAAACCTTCACTTCTGTAGGCTCAGAAACCCCAGCTCTCAGCCTGTCTTCACAGGAGAGGTGTGTCAAGCTTCTGTTATCATCTTTTTGGCTCTTTTCTGTGCCTACTGTAATAGATCTATGTCTTTCAATTCAGGAAACCCCAGCATAAGAACACAGTACTCTCGGATGGGTCACATGAGAGTTTTTACAAGAATGCTACCTGTCCTTCCAAACTTCTACAAACTAAGCAGGGTGTCCTGGAACAATTTAATTCCTGTGTAAATGTAGCATATCAATCTCAAATTTAGAATTTTTGGAAGCACTGGTGTTAACTGATTAAAAATGGGGGGATATTCTCTGCAATGATTTCTGCTTTGTTAATTCAGTTCTTATACTGAAGTAATCCCATTCATTTTGAATGTCTAAAGGAAAGCATAGTGAAATTGGGATATTTTTACTTATGCAGTGATCAGTATGCAATGTTTGCTTGGCTATCCTTTGTTTAATAAGTATACTTATCTACAGACCTATTTTTATTAAACCATCTGATAAACCCTGAAAAATAAGAAGCTTTTTAGATACATGAGCTCTTCAAAATGATTGCTTTTAATTAATCATTCCAGATCTGTGAGCTTAATACCATTTTTTTTCCAAAATTTCCAAGTTTTCCAAAGCCTCCTCTATGTTTCCAATAGACTAAATATATCTGATGTATTTTCTGTATTTTTGAAGCACTCTCATCAAATTTTCAGAAAGATGTTTGTTAGACAGATTTACTACAATAGAATGTCTTTTGAATATTGAAGTGTAAAATATTACAGCTGATATATCATGACTGCTTTACTAAAGTTGTGGGGGGTAGAAGGAAGGGATGAGTGGTCCTCAGCGTCAAAGAACAGCAATAAGCTAGAATTTCCCCTTTGTGATCTGGACAAAAAATTGCTCACAGATGCTGATATATCTACATTCATGGAAAAAGCTGTTGCTTTCTAAAGTGATAGTTTCACTGTACATAAAGGAGCAAAGAAAGCTGAGTGTTATCCTCATAATTTTCTATGAAGACATCATGTCTTCTCTATCTTAATTCATCTCTCTTGATTACTGGAGATCTTTGGAAAGAGTCTGACATTGATCAAGTGTTGATATTTATCTTCTCAGACATTTTTGCAACCGGTTCTCATCCCAAGCCCTGGAGTAGGTTGCATGGCATATTATTTTCTTGTGCTGGTAACCTCTGCCCAACTGATGTATTCACCCAAACTAAAGACAAGATCATTGTCTACTAGCAGCAAATGTATAAAAACTAAAGGACAAATCAAATACATTAGGTAAAATTCTTCTCGGTTTCATAAACCTGCTTGTGCTTGTACAGACTTATTTAATATTCACTCATAATATCTTAAGGTGTGTTGATTTTTTTTTCTGTTATAAAATATGTTAGAAGATTAAAGCATGTACAGAACATTCCTCCCTTTCATCCATGTCAAAATGAAATTGATAATTGCCAGTTTTTAACCAGCTCAAAAGATGCTTTCACAGCCTTCCCTTTGCAAGAGATTACTTATTGTTGCCTTTGATGTTGACATTATTTAATAGAGATCTTTCTTTCTTTATGAATTGTTTCAACTTGCTCACGCTGTCTTCAATTTAATGAAGCTTTTGAGAAGGAAACTGTAAACAAATGAGATAGGATGGTTTAGGAAGAATGTGAATTGTATTATTTAATAAGAATTGTTATGATGATGGTCTTGTAATATGTAAAACATATGGACCACCAGAAATCAAAATGTCAGAGCTTAGGTCCTTGATTTATTATTTCGTGTAATTTAAATTTTATTCACATTTCTTCTTTTCCTCCCTTTTTCTTTTAAATATTTCACTATTTGTAGCAATAGTATGGTTATCAACAAAGTAGACAACAGTTACAGGACTGTTCTAGTCAATGAAACACATAAGAAATACTGAAATATAACAGCTTACTTACGATTTGAGTTTTGCAGTTGAAAGGACTGTAGAACCAGTTCAGCTTTTATAATGATCTCTTTTCAAAATGTATTAGCAAGTTCAACCACAGTATAGTTTTCCTGATTCTTACTCTAAATCTGAGTTTGTTTACAGTGCATAATGATATTTGCATAATACCTATAAGAGCTCATTTCTCATTCTAGGAGTAATTCAGATCCACCTCATTTTAATGTGAGGTGACCAGAACCCAATGAGTTTTGAATATTCTGACTTACTGTGTAACAGTAAATCAGCAGTTTTCTGCTTTTTAATTATGAATGCACAAGTGTGTGAAAGTAAACAGACTGAGTAACTATAAATGTCTTTTTACCAACATTTTTATTTTGCCTTTTTTTTCTGTAAAGGAAAACCATCTAGAATCAGTGCAAATGATCATCATGTCACTTTATTTTATTTGTGATGCACTTTTCATTAGTAGACCAAGGGAAGTCAGTAGATTTAATGGTTTTGTTGATTTTAACAAGGCTTATTTTGATGTCTTCTGGAGTATCCTGCTGGGCATAGTGTCCAGTGTATAGCTAGACAGGTACACAGTATCGTGGGAGAACTATTGACTGATGGGTCTGTCTCAAGGGGTTGTAGTAAATGGAGTTACATTAGGCTAGTGGCCAGTGACTAGTTGGGGTTTCCCCAGGACTCAACTCTAGGGTGTGTTTTCTTTAAATTTATAAATCATTTTATAAATGATCTGGATGCAGGAGCTGAATGCACAAGGAGTAAATCTGTGGATGATACTAAACTGCTGACTCTTTCAAGGATAGAGAGACCTTGCAGAAAGATTTTGACAAATTGGAGGGCTGGGTAATCACCAACTGCATTAAGTTTAACAAGAGCAAGTGCTGGTTTTTACACTTAAGATGGGGTAATCCTTGTTATATATACAGACCAAGGGGGAAAAAGGATGTAGAACAACCTCATGAAAACAGATCTGAGAGCTCTAGTTTGACATCGAGTTTAATAATGAGTCAGCAATCTGCTGTGGTAGTCTGAAGGGCCAGCAGTACTCTGGGATGCATCAGGCCCACCACTGCCAGCGTGGTGAGAGAAGGAATTGTTCCTCTCTGCTGTAGCGTGACCTCACCCCAAATACTGTGTGCAGTTTGGGGCACCATAATATAATACACAAAACTATTAGGAAGTATTCGATGGAAAGAGATGGAGAAGAATCTACTTAGCAAGATGTACGGGAAGCGGCTGAGGTCACTTGGTTTGCTCAGCCCAGAGAGGAGGAGACCGGAGAAGGTTTCATGGTGGCTCATTCATGACAGGAGTGGAGGAAGCAGCACTTTTCCTTGGTGCCAATGACAGGACCCAAGGGAATGGCAGTTGTGTCAGGGTAAAGTCAGGCTGGGTATTAAGAAAATATACTTCAGTAAGAGAGTGGTAGGATACCAGAACAGGATAATGACAGCAGTGGTCACAGTAGCAAGTTGCTGGAGTTTGAGAAGCATTCAGACGACACCCTCAGACATAGGGTTTTAATTATGGTCCTCTGTTGAGTTAGGAGTTGAACTTGGTGATCCATATGGTTTCCTTCCCAACATAGGAGGTTCTATGTCATTTGAAGCCTTTTCAGTAATGCCAATGAGATTCAAAAGAAGATTGTATTTGCGATGTCTCTTGGCTTTGAGAATATGGTTATTCCTGAGCTTATTGGAATTTTAATATTCTTGGAAAATGGAAATGTATTGTCTTGCTTATTCTACACCTGTAAACATTTGGCTAACTAGCTGCACAAATTCAGATCAGGTTGACTAGTATGAATTAATTTGTTGCCCAGTAATAGAAAATCACTAGTGTGAGATTGTCATCTGGGAAAATAGAAAAGAAAAAGTTGAGAAATCTTTGATCCTTTTATTCAGCCAACTTCTGCAGAAGTGAATGGGAGATCAAACATTAAAAGATTTCTGCTGTACTGTGGTATTGGAATCCAATACTCCAAGTATCATGTACATGTGAAAAGAGGATATCTGTGAAGACGATCATAATTAGACAGAAACTGTAACAGAAATGCTGAAATGTGGTTTGCCTGTTTTCCTGAAATGATGAACTTTAGTTGAAGGCAGTACTGAACTTCTGTTAGTCAAAGTACTGAACTTCTGTTAGTCAAAATTCCATCTATTTAGCATACTAAACTTTTCAGGCACATTATATCCAAGAAGAACATTGCTAACACTGAATAATATTTTTTCTGGATATATTTCTGAAATGTACTATTTACTGAGCATTTTATAGCCACTGTCATTTTTGGTCTCCCTAAAGCTGTGTTTTCAGTTATATTCTGACTTAATGCTCTTGGAGAGACTTCCCTAAACAAATCACTTACAATGGGCATTATTTTCTGTTCTGTTTTTCTTTTTCAACAAAATTATTTCTTTATTTTAACTAAGTTTTTATTGGAAAATGAAATTTTAGTGACTTAAGATATAGCTTGTATGTATTTTTACACGGACTAAGGCGGTCTGTTCAAACTGTTTTGATGTAGCTCTCTTGAGTTTGCAGCAGCACTGTTTGTGGTGTTTTTGGTTTTTTTAGTAGTAACAGCTGAAACAATTTATACCTGTGATTATAGGAGTGCTACAGATGAAAAAAGTTTTAATTCCTAGAAAAGTTAGACTGGTAAAAGCTCTTGTACGTATGTGCAAGAAAGCTTTAGATAAACAGATTTAAGGCATCCTTTACTTTACAAAAACTAACTGCTAAAATGTGAGTTGTAACTGAAATCATTAGAAAGAAGTTTTAGCTGAAGTCTGGGGGTGAATTAAACAGCAGTGTTTTTTTTGTTATTGAGAGTGTACTTTTGTTAATAATCACATCGTTGGGGTTAAAGAGCATTGTTGTTTTGGATTTAATAACTAGCAAATGAATTGTGAATTTGCTCCTCAAAAGTCTTACTTTCTGATGTTTTGGAATCACTGACTACAGAGTCTTCTGTGTGTTTATAATGTTGTCTATGTGTTCGTGTACATTTCTTAATTGCATGTCGAGTCAGGAGAGCAGTTTTAACGAAAAAATAAGGGCTACAAATGTGATTCAGGTCACATACACTCCAGGGTTTCTTCTGCTCCTTCAATAAAAACTATGCTTTATCGAAAAGCATTCTGCACCTTTGATATATGTGTATATATACTGGGGAATCTGGATGTGAACTATTTTAATGGTGCAGTCAGCTCTTTTTTCCATGTCTAATCTTTCACCATTATCACTCCAGCCTACTTACAGTACTCACCAGGTCTTAATTTGTTTTTGTTGTTTGTTCTTTCATGGAAATATTCTGATACCTCATGATTTTATGTATAATGTGATAAATGTATGTTGAAGAGCTTTAAAAGAAATATCTTTTTCTGTGGTATTGTAGGTTATAAGATTTTGAGAGCTTTAGCCTGAGTTTGTTTGGTGTTTTTTTTTTCCCCACCATGTGCTATGTTGTTGAACCAAAAGACCAGGATGCCTAGTCTTTTTGATAAGAAGAAATGTGTTGATAAAATGTTGAAGATTTTTTCATGAAGGTAGAATTGTTTCAAACGAAGTAGGACACTTCCCTTTTCCTCCCTCCTGATACCTAACTCTTTTGTTCTTCCAAACTATTGCTCCTCAATATTATTTTTCAAAGGTTCTTTCTTCAATGTCTGCTCTTCCTCCTCCTGTGGTAATTAGCTCCTTTTCCTCTGACTCAGCCTGTCAGGCAGCAGTACAGCTTAGATCAGTGTTGCAGAATCACCACGGAATGGAAAGCTAGCTTCAAAATCTACTCTATAGTTTCTGCTGTTCTTGTAAAATAGCCCAAGGAAGGTCAGTTCAGAAAAGCCTACTGCACCAATACTGGGAAATCTATATATGCTGTATTTGAAGTGTCTCATATTGTAGTAGGAAAATAACAGATGTAGAAGACTCAGCTTCCTGTCAAGAGAAATAAAGCAGAACATTACATGTTTAACTCTCATTTCTACAGGCTGTGCTGACAAAATCTGGTCTCTGCTGCTCTGAGCCACCAGGTTAGATCATTGTATGTCATGTAATCATTACAAGAATGCAAAATATTTCTCATTCCAAATGACAATGGCAGCATTTATAATTTTATATATTTTACAGTAGTTCAAACTGGTAGAATCAGTTTAGAATACAAATCATCCTTCAAGCCACTCAGCTACAGCTTAATGCAGATATCCTTTCATAGTAGATAGGCATTCACAATATGCTGCTTTATTATGTCAGAACAAGTCTTATAGTGCTCTTCCTGTGGCTTTCAACACTATAACTTTCTTAAACAACAGTGACCAAAGTGAAGAGTAATTATATGTAGCTTGGACTTAGTTAGATTTGGAAATAAACATGTAATTAGGATACAATATTGAGTATGAAATAATTTAAAGGAGATGTAAAGTAATTTAAAATAAAGGAGATAAAAATGTATATTTTGGATAACTGTCACTGAATTGAAAGATTTATTTACCTGTTCTGTTTAGCTTTTAAAGACAGCTCTTTATGGCTTAGGACTTTTATTAGGAGGAACTAACTGTTACAGAGCTATCCTTCCTCATGCTTTACAGCTAGTTATAAAGGTGCTTTTGTTTCAGTGTCTGATCTTTGTTTTGCCCTTGTTGCAGCTATATTGCTGCTCCATTCAGTCTCCCATACCGTCAGAAAACACCTTGGAAGGACTTTACAACATTTGTATTGACATTAATATTAGAGCAAATTATATGCTGTTTTATGGACCTGGTACAAGGAAATGTAAGTTAGACATTTTTGTGAAACATTTGAGCTGCTGGAAGGAATGATTTCTAGAGCTGAATAGCTGGTATTTCTGTAATTGCTTCTAAGCTGCACATAAACCCCTCTTTCAGACAGTACCCCACTTTCTGAGTTGTTTTTGTCCCTGTAAACTGCTGCAGTAAAATGGCTGGTGAAACTGTGGAGCTTATTCCTCTGAACATATTTAGACATGTAATTTTTGTTTCTCTGGAAGTAGTAACATTTGTGTTACAATCTTCTGCTTGTTTAGCAGACCATGTCTGTCCTTTCAGGGCCACTTTGATAAGACATTTCCTTCAGAACTAAACTTCTGTGTCTGATGCTGTTAAGCTTGTTTCAGCAAATGGGATTTAAGGCACAGGTGGTAACATATACACTCTCTCTTACCCTCAAAGCATGTTGGAGTTAGTTAACAGATGTGAAAACCTTCAGCTCTTTAATAGTTCTAAACAATGAAAATAATAATAATGAAAGGTCAGTGGCCTTAAAATGAAAATGGTATGACATATATAATTTAGTTCCTCTGTATTTTATTTCAGACAAAATCAAATTGAATTAAACAGTTGACACAGAAGGGACTCTGTCTTTGCAGCAGCTTACAAATGGGAGGGAGACTGACTACTTACACAGTGATAGAAAAAGGGGAAATGGCATTAAACTAAAAAAGGGGAGATTTGGTAAGATGTTAGGAATAAATTTTTTACTCAGAGGGTGGTGAGGCCCTGGAACATGTTTCCCAGAGAAGCTGAGGATGCCTCGTCCCCGAAGGCATTGGAAGGCTAGTTTGGATGTGGTTCTCGATGGCCTGAACTGGTGATTGGCAACCTTGCCCAGGGCTGGGGGTTGGAACTAGATGATCTTTAAAGTCTGCTCCAACCTAAGCCATTCTGTAATTCGATGAAAGCCAGCACTGGAAATTTTGTGTGAAATAGTGAACGACTTTTGTGTAAATACAGTTGAGAAAAATATGTTGTGACAAATGTGCTGGGAAAGGTGAAAGATCAGTTCAGAAAACAGTCAAAATTCAGTCCTGGCCAAAAGCATTTTCTTACAGAAAAAGCTTGAAATCCCTAGTAAAATAAAAAATCAAGAGTATTAAGAAAGGCTCCTAGATCTTTCTTCTAGCTATTATTTATCACTTTTACACTTGCCAGGTAATGAAAATTCCATTACTAAAAAGTCAGTTAAAGTATTAGTCTACCTAATATTTTCACTAGCAGATAATATCTTGTGAGCTTCACTATAGAATATTATTTCAGCTCCTTTATGTGCTTTTGCTGTCCAGTTTCTACAAACTTGATTTTGTTTGCGAAAATTGATTTTTTTTTTTCCTAGCAGTGCTACTATTTTTTTTTTAGTGTGCATGCCAGGATTTATGACTAAATAAACCAAATATAGAACAGACCACTTACATAATATTTAACATATGTTATAATGTCAGATGTGAGTTAATTTTAGAAGGAGTAATGGAGAGAACCAGACAAAATGGATCATCGCTCAGCTCTGAATGTGATTAAGCAAAGAGGAAGGATTCTATCCCACCCCACCCATGTATTCGGCATAAATTTCCTACAAGTCCTGTAGCAGAGGAGTATAAAACTCTTCCAAGTAAATGTAGACAGATGTTGGGTGGTCCTGTTTTGCACATGATTACTCACTGTGCTCATATAGGAACACTGGTTCCTATCTGAGTAAAAAATCCTGAAAAATACATTCATCACATCGCCCAGTGTGAAGATAATGTATTCTGCTTAAAAATACAATTCAGCTTAGGCATGCCACAGATGTTAATGAAACATTAAAAATAAGATTAAAATGTGTTTATTACAGAATTCTGAAGTAGGATGCTGTACATTAAAATATCAAGACTCTTATTTTGCAGGCATTATGTATGTTACGGTGATGTCTTTACATCACTAGTCATGCAGATGAAAATCTGTTTTGAAAATGTATTAAATTCATGTCTGAACTAAATAACTAAGAGCTAGACTCTGATCCATCCACATTTTTTATACCTGAGTGGTAACTGATGTATGTAGTCTCATGTAAATAGTTACTCAATATTGTGCATAATGCATATTATACTCTGGGCTTAAAATGACAATGTCCAAAGTTAGGCACTCCTTTCTTAGTTCAGACTGAATCTGAAATGCACTATCCTGTGCAAAATGATGAAGTAATGAGAGCATTTTACAAAGTCATGCTGATTGTTCTCCTTTGTTTTGCAAATTGTGGAGCATCTGATCAAAGGTGCTTGGAGAGAAGAATGTTATGAATGTGATACTTTTGGACACTGGGCAATTTTCTATGGCACTGGATCAGCTCTACTGTATTGTGATAAATCTCTTTAAGGAAATAAACGTGAAGAGAGCTGAGTCTGTTCAGCCTGCAGAAGAGAAGACTCTGGGGAAACATGACAGCAGCCTTTCAGTAACTAATGGAGGCCTCTAAGTTGGAAGGAGGCAGACTCTTCAGCAGGGCCTATTGCAATAGAACAAGGTAAAATGAATCAGAGAAAAAGATGTATAATCTCTTTGAATAAGTTGTTCCAGTGTCTCATAACCCTCACAGCAAAGATAAGTAAGGCCCCATTCAGGTACTGAAAGGCTGCTATAAGGTCCCCCTGGAACCTTCTGTTTTCTAGGCTGAAGAGGCCCATTTTTCTCAGTCTCTCCTTGTAGGGGAGGTGATCCAGCCCACTGGTAATCTTCGTGGCCCTTCCCTGGACCCACTCCTAAAACTCGGTGCACTTGTTTTGGGGACCCAGAAGTGGATGCAGGACTCTGGAGCAAGGTCTTATGAGAGCAGAGTAGAGGGGTGGAATCACCTCCTTTGAACTTCTGGTCATGTTTCCCTTGATGTGACCCTGGACACAGTTGGGCTTCTTGGCTGCAAGTGCACATTGCTAGCTCATACTGAATCTTTCAATAGTGTAGTCCAGATTCTAATTTGTAAGCCAAATAATAGTTAATGAACTTGCTATATTCAGAATGTCTGAATTTTGATGTTATTGCTTATTTTAAGTGAGAACACAATGTTGATTAGCAGCATGTATTGATAGACAAAAGGAAACTCAATTGACATTTCTTGATGAAGAAAACATTGGCCAAAAATTTCCCTTTCTATTTTGCTACTGTTTTATATAAACTGATTTATCAGTCTAACAGTCTGCTTGATAGATTTTATTTAGCGGTAATGGTAGAGATAGTCAAAAAGTGAGCTCAAGTCCTGAGAGTAATCTCAAAAAATGCTCTAAGTGCTTCATTCTGTTATCATTTTTAGTAGTAGTTGACTCATTGATTCAAGATCAAATGCTGAGTGCAGAGACTGCTCTTAATCATATTAAAGTTCTGATTGCTTCATACTGTTAAAAGCAAAAATAATCAAAGCCTTACTTTTGTTATATTCAGATTCATTTAAAATACTTGAAAATTAATTAGGTAGAGAGTCCTTTGCAGATAATCACTACAACACTGATGCAAGGTCTGAAGGCAAAACTCTTATTTTGAATTATGGAATTGGTTTAAAAGTCTGAACACAGAGCTTCATGACTGACTGACTGTCAACAATGTCACAGCCATGTCAGTAATGTCCTTTAAGTGCAGGAGTTTGACTCTCTTCACTTTTTTTCTTTTTTGTCATTTATAAATTCTGTTTTATAATGGCAAAAAGACATTTAAGGGGAAGCCTTCAACTTCTTGCCTTATAACACTACCTGAGGTATATAATAATCTTCTGAAAATGCACTTCAAAAAATGTTTACTGTCACCTCTTATTGCTTAAGTATAGGCCAGAAAATTCTGCCTTCCTGGACAGGGTGATGTAAGTGCTACACAGGAATGAGCTTTGAGCATGAAGTAAGGTGTAACTGTATTCTCAACTTTCATACCAAATCAAGAATTGCTCCAATTAGAGTTCGAACATATGGATGCAGAACAGGAATGATCTATCTTTGCTAATGTTGATCATATTACACAGTCAGTATTAACCTTGGGGTATGCTGATGTAGTAGCAAAGCACATGCTCCAAGGAAGCGTATTCACAGGGCAGGCTGCTGCAACAGTCCATTATTTGAGTGTATCCTCTGGAATGCTTTGGTCTCTTTATTTTTGTTTTGGAAGCAAAGATGCATTCAGTCAAGGCATTGTGTAATTTACTAGGAGAACTTTGTGTTCTTAACTAAATAGTATCTGTGTTTTTAAAGATGCATATCCGAGACATGTAACATCTTCATATGGTGATGGTTGGAGTGGTGGAGTAAGGAAGGGATTACAAGATGATAGTACCTTCAGTCAAAAGAGCTTATGAGAGGGATAGTGTCCTAGTTGTATTAGCTTGTCACCTCCATTTTATCCTTACCTGTAAAAGAACACTGGAATCTGTGGCTGAAGAGAGGGCAGACAGTGATAAGCATGCTTGCTGTTTAAGGACCTTCAAATTGATGTGAATCTATAGACTCTAGATTAGACTCCTGGGTTAATGGGGCTGTTCCAGAGGAAACTGTTGCAGTTGACTGCTAGGGTTATAGACAGCCTTTATTTGGAATATATTCTAGCAAATACTGTAAGGGAAGATAATCTGGGGGACAGAATTACCTGTAGTGAGCTATTGTAAAGAATCCCCTCCCCTTTTCCACTGCCCGCATTGTTAATTTTTCAGTTACAATTTTAACTGATTAATTTGTTAAAACAAATAAAACATTAGCTAGTTAAACCAAGGGAGAACTGTATTTTTTTATTTTTTTTAGGAGGCTTTATTACTTATTTTATACTAAGCTGATGACACTCCAGTGTTCTTCTGATAAGCATATTAACCAAGACTAAAGACCATGGGAATAAAAAGAAAATGGAATTGTGGATTATGCAAGTAAGGGTTTTTGTTTTGATTTCCATTCAAGATGAGAGCAGCATTGCTGGATGATACAGACCAGAACTCACTGTTAATGTATTTTTCTAGGAAGTTCTCAGAAGGCAAGGGGTTTCTGGAGAATAAGCATTCAGACAAGGTCAAGGGTAACAAAACGCTTCTGGATGCTGCTTCAGCAGTCTAATCTGTATTTTTCTTATATGCTGTCTGGAAGCAAAAGTTTCAGAAAGCTTTCAAAAGCTTTCATTATCTCAGCTGAAATTTACTGCAGCCTGAAAAGTAAATTGTTGACTTCAAAAAAGAACTTGAGGTATTTATTCTCTCTGCATTTTCATCTGTGTGCCACTTTGCCAGTTTATGTTAATTTTCTTTTAAAAAAAGTCTTCTTTCATTACTCTCTGTAGACTTTACAAAGAGATGAGAAATATAATGCTCTCTTGTACCTTGTTACAGAGATATAGTAAAACAAATTTGAAACAAATTTAAGCGAAACAGCCATCAAGTACACAGATTAAACAGAATACCTAGGCTTTGTTTTCTCATTAAAAACCACTATATGCAGAAATTCTGTTTAGGACAAAAGGTAAAATAATCAATTATATTTTTGTATACAAACTCATTTAAGATTTTCAGGTTATTTTAATTGAGGCATTTATGATCTAGGCCACTGCTATCGAAACAACTTTCTTTATTCCTTTGTTAGTCAGAATCTTTTGAAAGATAAGAACTCATTTTTCTTGGTCTCTTGTAAGAACTAATGTTCAATTTTAACAGATAGGTCTTTGTACATATGCAATAAATTACCCAGAATATATCACATTTTATCCCCTGCAAATAGTTCTATGAAGTATACCTTTTCTTTTTGTTCCTCCTTTGATATGGCTGCCTTCAACTGCATCTTCTAAGTTTGACATCTCCATTTTCAGTGAGCTGATTTTTTTCAACTTAGACAAAGCTAATCTGCCTTCTTAGATAAGAAATATGAGCGTTGCTCTAAAAGTAATGCCTTCTTCTTTATTATGCTGGCCCACAACGTCAGAGGTGGATTTTGGAATGGCAGTAGTGGTTGAAACTTCAGCAGAGGGGCAGTCTGACAAAATGTTGTCTGACGTGGAAGTGCAGGTGAAACAAAGGTGTGGAATTGAGTTCCTCCACATGGAAAAATCTGTCTCCCATTCTATGAATGTTGAACGTTTATAGAGACCACACAGTAGATATCTGGTGAGGTGGTAGGTGGTGCATTTCAGCAGTGGCAAAAGTAATGGGAAAGACAGGGCATATTCTGGACAACCATGCAGATATTTACAAGTGCCATATACATGCTTTTGTTCATTGTTAGCAAAAAGTGCATAGCTGAAGCTGACAACTGTGTTGAACATCGTTTTGTAGGTGAGAACTTGCTCTATCTATCCATATTGTGTTCTTTGTATCTCTTGCAGTTTCTACAGCAATAAGTCGGAGGCATTACTTTTGGAGTGATATGTGTATCTACAACAAATTCAGTGTTCACTTTCTTATTGTAGAACAACATTTATGGAAAACACGTTCTGATTATAAAACAGATAGAAAATGCAGAGGAGATTAACTATTACAAATTAAATTAAAAATGGATTATTTATTTTATGTTTTAGACCATCTTCTGGTTTACCTGAGCTGTGCTGAGTGAAAAGCAGCTGTCTTTAGGTGCATAAAAATAATTTAGTTAATCTATATAGGTAACAACATATTTCATTTTTTTTTTCATTCATTCAATATCTTACTTTAAAACAAAAAAAAAAAAAAAAATAGAAGGGCAACCAAAACATAAAAATTGTGGCAAGAGAACATTGTGCAGTTCAACAGCTGTGGCTGCAATTCTTAGTGGTTTCTCAAGGTGTTCATCAGAGTTTTTTGATATAATTTTACTCTTCCTAAGCTTCATCCTCGAAAATATTTGTTCCTAAAATTTTTGTATTGCCAAAAAACAATGACATGAATAAGGTGTGGCTGTGAAGTGGGAGAGGTTTTCCTCGAGTAAGAGATATCTTAGAAAAGTCTTGTGAATAGACAAGGTCAATCTTTTCTTTGACTAGATTGTCTGATAGCAACTGTATTTTTTCTGTGCTGATATGTGGATACCACAGATGTTGTGCTCACTTTTACCGTCCCAAGAGTTATGTTTTAAAAGTTCCCATGCTGCACACCACATTTCATTTGTTATTTATAAACAATACTAACCTGCATTCAGAAGTCATATCAATAAGTTTTGTTTTTGTTGTGTTTTAACCTGGCAGGTGGCTGAGCACCACATTTTTGTTTGCCCACTTCTTCCTTCCCAGTGGAATGAGGGAGAGAATCAAAAAGAAAAAAAAAAGTAGAACTTGTGGGTTGAGATCAAATGATTTACTACTAGAAAAGGAAAAGAATAATAGTTACAACTATATTTATCGGAGTGTTTATAAGTGATGCACAAGCAGTTACTCACCACCCCAAGTCCGGTGGCCAGCTAGCCCCCCATGCAGCAGAAGAGAGTAAGATGAACTCACACCTCCTTCAAAACTCCTTCTGCATGTTGTCATATGATATGGAATATCCCTTGGCCCAGTTTAAGTCAGCTGCCCTGATTCTGTCCCCTGTCAGCTCCCTGGACCTTTCTCTGAGAATGGCCTTGGCTCTGTACATACTGCTTAGCAGCAATTATAAACATTGGAGTGTTGTCAACATTGTTTTTCTCCTAGAACTAAAATATAGCATCATATCAGACACTCTGAAGTAAATAATTCCATCCTATCTAAAACTAAGTTTTTGTGGTTTTTTTGTTAACTTTATATTTGTTACTCCTTTCACAGCTGTAAAGCTGAGCTTACGTGAGAATGTTTAAAATTATTTCCTATGTTAAAATATTCTAATATCTTGTAATTTATGCTGTTTTCTTTTTCTTGTAATTTATTTTATTTTTGTTTTTATGTTTTATCATAAAACATTTCACTTAGGTTATTTTCATGGAGAAAAAAAGGCTAATGTATAAATTCTTTGTGGGTATAGTATGCACAGTTAATAATTAAATAAGGAATAACAAAAACTGCATGTCTTCACAGACTCATGTGTAAGTAGACTGTAGTAGTATTACTGGCATTTGCTACATTTTACTTGCCAAGCACCACGAGCACAGATAATGTTTTATACAAAGGGGTTTCAATTTGACTGTGCTTGTGGAGGGTGTAAGAGGTGGAGTTAGCACTGCACTGTGCTCTCCCCTACACAGCATTCTGTTATCTTCTACACAATCTGCACTTGAACTACACAGAGTAGATTTATGAAAAATATAACTAAAAATCATGTAATAAAGTTAAAAGTTTACGTTCTTGTGGGGTTGCATTGCTAGCTGTCCAGGATTGCATGTAGGCTGCAGGATAGATGTATGTCCTCGATTCTTTTGTTATGTTTTCAGTAAGTGGAAGTTGTGGCAAATTCAAACTTACCTCTTTAACTGAAAATTTTATATAGCTGGAATCTGAAAACAAAAACAACTCCTCTCTTCAAAATATATAGTTGTTTCCTATCTTTGTACTTAAGATGTTTTTTGCCAGAGTATGCCAATAAGTAGTGTTCTCCTGACAGATAGTTCTGTGCATAATTATCCTTCTTTGAAGTCACTGCCAGTTACTTTTAATTAAAAGAAAATTTTCAGTGGTAACGATGCCATCTTGCAAAATGACTTCCTTTTTTTTTTTTTCTTTTTCTTTTTTTTTTTCCCACTGAGTAAAAGAGCAGTTTGGAACCACAGAATAGGTGACTCTTGGCAGTTCTGTAGTTTATTCCAGTTGTTACTGACACTCTGAGGGAAAAGAAAGCAGGGAAAAAAAAATCGGTTAAACACATTTGAACCTTTAGCTGCAAATGCACACCCATCATTATTGTGTGATTATTTTATACAGAACTGTAAAAAGGAATTGGACTTTGCTTTGGCTATGACCTCATGACTGTTTTCTTTATTATCTTCACTGCAGCAGCAACGTGGTTAATATTGCTGGAGGCTACCATAGCTGAGTTTATACATGCTGTCCCAATAGATTGCAAAGAACATCACATTCAACACTGAGCCACTTAGTTTCAGAAAGGAAAATTTCAGTGTTGTAATCTGGCTGTGTCCAGGCCCATCTACCAGTCCAAGGCAGCTTGCAGCTATCCTCTCCAAAAGGCTACTGTTGACCTTTAAACAGTGGTTTTGCAGGTCCACCACAATAATCTTTAGAGATAGATGTCTGCTTCTGGATTCCTAGATCACTAACTTGAGAAATTGTTGCATGTTATAATAGTATTGAAAAAGCAAGACACTTAGTTTTTCAGGTCATAATAAACCTTTGGAGGCAGCTCCACTTATGTTACCATTAAGGTCATCTTTGTGTATCTGTTAAGATTTGGGTTATAAAGGTAGTCATTTATGCAGTTCTGAGTCAAAACTGCTTATAGGTATGACTACTGTCTTCTCATGAGCTTGTTAAAATCCATCAACATAGATATTTCAGTAAAAGAATGAAGATAGGCCATTCCATCTAGCAGAATATAAAATGAAAGGTAAAATATAGAATCAGTGAGTTCTCTGCTCACCCAGCTTCGTGTCCATTCCTCTCTAGTTCCAACTTCTTGCCTCTTCTTTACTTCCCCTTGCTTTCTGCTGTGAACTCAGTGTTCAGTTTTAACATCTAGGTATGAGAGAGGCTGCTCTCCACGTTGCTCCTCACAAAACTTACTTTCTGTATGGGAAAATTAACATTATCAAGACTCAATCAAAGACTAGTTTTTGGTAAAAATGAGATGCTGCCTGTAGTATTTGAGTGACCAGTGGTGATTGTTAGGTTCTCAGACTTGTGCTTTGTGAAGTGTAACATTGTTACCTACTTTCTGCAGGCTGACAGTATATGAAATGGTAGAGACCCTATTGTACGAGTGTCAGTCTGTGAATTAAGGCCCAGCAGGATTTGAGGATACTGCTGTGAACCTTGCTTTTGGTTTGATGCATTTGCTTCTCATTTTCTGTTTCTTGTGGAAAGTCAGGATGGATTAATTGTCAACTCTTTTTATTAAGAATAATAATAATAAAAAAAAACAACAATGTGGGAAGGGGAAGGCATTGTTCTTCCAGGTTCTGTGGTTGAGTCACAGCATAGCTCCATGACTTGTCAACAGAATGAGGCTGGAGGCAAGCTTTGCCAAGATCCAGAGAAAGTCAAGAGGTTTTTAACTAGCATTACTACTGAGCTTCCCGTGTCATCAAACCATAGTATAAATCCCAAGTTACTTTACAGGCAAAAGGCTATGCTATTGTTAACATCACCATACGTTTAGCTTTGTATGGATCCTTCCTAGCTGAAATACCTGTGAACTCTAGTTTTTGTTTGGGTTTTTTTTGGTTGCTTGTACTCAAATACGAATCTCATTCTGAGATGGTGTTCTTATGGGTACTGTCTCAACCTGTTTCCCCTGCTAATTCTTCAGTAAGTCATGCAATAGGAGTTAAAACAGCACATGGATTTTGGTTAGCAGGAATATACTGGTAACTTTTTTCTTTTAGATCTCCAGCAGTGAGCGGGTCTGGGAGAGGGAAAAGGAAAACATTTGCCTGTAATCATGATCATTTTTGTTTTCAATTGCCACTGAAAAGGATTCAAGTAAGAAGTTATGGGTAGATGTGAACAGAAAATGAAAATCTAATTCTATAGCAACATCTGAAGTTTCACAGTTTATCTTCTTTACTTCAGTGAAGGCAAATTTCTTGAATGCTTTTTGCACAAAGTAGAAAGGTTCTTTAGTGGGTTGGAATATTTGAAATCCCCTTTCTCACTTGTTGCCATATATAACTTTCTTGATAAATCAAATGCATCTCTACATACTAACATTGATAGAACAGCATTTTCGAAAGCTGCTGTTTCTCTGAAGTTGAAAATGTTTTGACTGTTTTTAAAAATAACACACATGAGTAATTCTTGCAGTTCAAGCTGTAATTCAATGTAGTTTTTATTGCAGCTAAATTGCAAATAGTTTTGGTTTTGTTCCCACAACCATTTTCACATCACATTCTAGCTTGAGGACGTCATATGTATACAGTACACATGCATAGTAATAACATGCAGACTCCACATGATATGTATTTGGTTCCAGGATATAACATCTGCAGTAGCATCACTGTTACTAGGTTGTTTTTTTTTTTTTTTGTTGTTGGTTTTTTCCATGTCATATTTTTTTTAAGCAGATAGCTATAGATGGAGGGATTCCCTGGATTAGGGTGTTTTTTCGTTTCCTTCCCAAAAATTGGAATGAAAATGCTAGTCATAAAGTGAGGAACAATTTAAACTGCTTTATGATGATTCAGTCTTTTTAACATAACTCTTCTGCAGCATTTGATTCATGAATAGAAGTTGATCTCTATGAACAGGTTACAAGTCAAGGAAATGTGGACAAAATGAAAAGTACTTATCATAGCAGAAGTCTCTAAGTATTTATATGTAACTAATGTTTCTGGGTACTTGATTAAAGGTGAAGGTGTGTGTTTTTTCTTTTTTTTTGGTGATTTGGGGTTTTTTAATATCTTTTTTTTTTTTCTGAGCCTTTAGAAAAATGTTACTTTCAATTCTTTTATGCTAAAGAAAACAAGAAAGGTTTAGAAGAATTGAGCCATAATCTAGACATAGCTACAGCTACACATGCATGTAACGTGACTTTATTAGGTTAAGTTAAGGAGTAGAAACTAATCTAAGTCTGTAATCAAAAATGGCAAGGTGGAAATGTTGAGTTCTGAAGCAGTCCTACTTCTTCATATTTTAAGGTGTTGAATAACATTACCTAGTTGGAAGATGTCATACAATTTTAAAGTTTCATTTATTTTCAATTAGCAGCTGAAGTGCTACAGTATTGTTTCCTCTGTGTAGACTGAATCAACGCAGCTGTTAAATCTTCCCATGCAGAGAAAAAATAGAGTGATGAAGGTTTGGCACATTTGTTCATTACAAAGGAGCCTAGAAGGTAATTCTAACAGCTCACTATTACCTGTAGCTGTGTGTAGATTAGATGGATAATGCGGGTAAATAACATCACTTGTAAGTAGTCACTTTCCTGAAGAGAAATATCAAACTGTGACAAGAAAGCTAGTGGATGAGTGTGAGTTCATGAAATAAAAGAGTTTTGATATCTTTTTAGTCTCCATTTTTTAATTAATAGCATTAATTCCATATGTAAATATGAATATGATCATTGCATGTATGTACTGCTATACAAGTAGATAATAAGGACAATGACTATTAAAGAATTTGATTTTGTGCCGGAAAAAGTTTTGTATTGGGTGTAAAGACTTACCCTTACAATTAATATATATGGTCAAAGTTCCTTCTCCATCATGGTAATATAATATATTGTGTAGGGGATACAAGTTTTGCTGTGAGCAGATCATTATTATTAGTTAATTAAGTCTTTTTCAGTCTTGATAATGAGGATTTTCTTGTAGTTTAGATAGAAGCCAAGCATTGAGGAAATTTGGCTTTGGATTTCCTTTCTTACACAGCATGATGCTGATAGGTAATGATCCTTTATTTAGCCTTCTGGCTTTCTAGATTGCTAGAGCAGTGAAACTTTATTTCACTGGCTTCTGCCACGGGGAAGTTTGTGTGAGAGCCCATATACTGAAGAAATACAGACACCAAAAATGTAAGAGTAATGCAATATCTTTGTCCTCTTGTCCCCCAGAGAGATAAAAGACAGGCCAGTTGTATTTTTAGTTGAAAAAAGAATTAGTTGCTCTTAAATCTCCTGGGGTTATAATGTTGCTATTGTTATTTTTTTAATTAATGTCCTATATTTGAAATGATCTAGTTTTCCAATTAAGTCAAGTATGAGAGGTGGAATGGAGATAGTTCTGTGGTTCAAGATCTCTTCAGGCATAATTTCTTATACAGTAAAATCAAAGGGACCTACTTCAGTTTTAAATTGTGAAATTGGAGGAAAACTGTCATGTTGAACATTGCACCACCATGGAGACACCATGCCCTATAGATTAGTGGTCCTCCAGTATTAATTTTCCTGTTCTTTCTTTATCTGGGTATAGATCCTGGTATTTTAGTAATGAAAGTAGTTTACTTAACAGACAACTAAAGGAGCTAGCAAGCTCACTCCTTGGGATTTGTAAAATGATTTGTTTTCATTCCATGTCTGCAAAAAATTATACTTTTCTTTTATGAAGATGTCAGATGAAATAGTCAATGATCTCACTGATCCTTTGTGGTTTTGGTATCCAGAGACCCATGATAACTGGCTGAAATGTACTGAAAGTGATATCTGGTGTAAGGTGTTTTTTTTTTTTTTGTTTTGTTTTTTTTGCATAAATAAAACAATGGCAACGTTGACTTAGATGGGGCAACATTATTTCTGCATATGTACCTATCCTACATATTCATGTTTATCTTATGATAGCTAGGCAAATAGTGGTAGTTAGAGAAAAAAAATAAGAAAAATATCATTTCAGGCAGTTAGGAAACCAACTGCATAAAATTTCACAGTTTCTCTGGGCGTTTCTCTGGGCCAGTGAAATTCCTGCCTATTTTCATAAAAGATTTAAGTTCTGATACAGTTAGATATTTGTGTTCTCCCTTAATAAGTTCCCGTTCACCATAATGCTTACGCAGGTTCTCAATCCCACTAAAATACATATTGAACTATGCAGATTAGGAAGGACCAAAAACATGCATAATAATCCGTGGCCTGAGATTTTTATAGAGCTTCCTTTCTAATTTTTAACTCTAAAGCTCTGATTTTGAGAAATTTTAAGTGAAAGTTCAGCATGAATCAGTTCCTCTATCTGCCGCAGTTTCCAAAAGATCAGGTTTGCAATAATTCCTACTAAAAAAAAAAAAAGTCATTTGTTACTGGCAAAATTCATAAAAATTATGGATAAAAGTATCTTGGTCATCAAGTCCATTGTTTCAGTAATTCAGTGTTGCTTTAGATTTGTTTAAATATTCTTTCACATAGACTGCGAGCTAAATAATGTGGGTGGCAATATTTTTTTGTTGTTTGGGTTTTTTTGTGCTTATTTTTAATTTTATTTTGTTTTTCTTTTCTTTTTTTTTTTTTAATAAGTGCAGCCTAACGCGTCTAATTTCTGCAATTTCTACCTATGGTTTTCCTCTTAAAGGTAATTTGTTTCCTTTCAAGTAATTACAAATAGTGCATTTCTAGTCACATTTATGCCAGCATCAAGACTGATAACTAACTAGTTTGATTCCACTCATAACAACATTTTATGAAAATTAGAAGCAAAAACATCACACCGGGACCTTTAGAGTTGCTTTAAGTTGTTTTGAATAAATAACCTAGTCTCTTATAGCTCTGATGATTAGAACAGCTAGAAAATTTCACTACAACACATAATGCACCTCTTTTTATGCTTTCTAAGAACCATAGAATCCTGTTTATCCTGTTTATTTTACTTATACTGCATAGTAGCATTCCTGGAGATGTAAGTATACTACTTCAGATTTTCGCGTAGTGTTAGATTTACTTGGTTAGTGTAGCCTTCCTTTAACTAGTATTTCAGAGAAATCCTATTATTGAGAAACTATTATTGAGATCCTATTATTTGAGAAAAGCTATCTCATACTAAACTCAGTCTTGCTGATGCACATCAATTTCTTAGAGCATGGATGAAGCAACCAAAATTTTAGAATAAATTACTGTCTTTTAAATAACTTGGGAGAGGGAGGAAGTGGAAGAAGCAATGATAAAACTCTTAAAGATGTTTTGAAAAAAAAAGTACTTGTAATTTTCACTCAGGTTAGTCATAACTGGATCTTTAGTAGCCCCTCTACAGATCAAAAAGCACATTCTAAATGTTAATTTTAAATATGAGTATCCATCTGCACTTTCTCAAGACAGTAGAAAAATTCCTAAAGACTAAAATACAATAACCATTCTTCAATTTCCAGAGAATGAGGCTATACAATTTCCTGTTGTGACTTTAACACACTTTGTTTTTGATGTTTATCTCTTCTAAGGTTATCTCAAAGTATTTTCTAAATTCTAAAGAAATATGTGCAAATGCTGTCTTTATCTAGACTATGGTTTTTTTTATGGATCCAGAGATCTAGTACCTTTATTACAAGTTCTTCCCTTTTTTCTAGCAACTTTTGCAGGCCTCAGGCAAATTATCCAGTAATTAAAAATAACAGACTGATTAAAATGAGAAGTGTTTGATTCTCAGCTTTGTATCTGAAAATAGTGCAAGTATTTTCTCCATTATTAGGCTTCTGCTCAGTGACTCACTAAATATTTTCCTAGTTTTTTATTTCTGTGGTAGCATGTTACTTTTGTGTACACGTACACACACAGATAGGATATGTGAATGATAAAAACATAGAGCAAATAACTACAAGTAACAGATGAAGAGAGATGTGGAAATTTAATGTCTTTGTCAATAAATCACCAACTAAAATGATTAAACAAGAAAATACAATATATACCTATTTTCCTGTTCTCAGATAAGCAATATGGTGGGAATAATTCTCTGGCTTTCAAGTTACATTCCATGTTAGTGGGTTAGTAATGGGTCATGCATGACTGATTTAACAGAATAAAGGCTAAGATTAGATTACTCTTTTTAATAAAGTGAGAATACTTTAGATGACACTGTTTTGTCTATTAATCAAAATTATGCATGTGGTGCCAGGCATTGTTGTCTTTTAAATGTACCTCATTGTAAATATAGCGAGTTAAACAATTTTAGCATGTGGAAGTATATTGTAGTTACTGTAGTTTTATGTATATTATGGGGGAAACAGTAAGGCGGTATGTAAAGCTAGCTCCTAGATACAAGAATTATATATCAAACTAGTGATCATAGTGTTTCTTTATATAGAAATAGAATATGTAGTATTTTTGTGTAAATAGTAGAAAGAAAATAAATATTCCCCAATTATAGATAAGGCTTTGAGATCTCTTTGTTTGTTTGCTTTTTAATTATTATTATTTCTTTTTCTTTATTATTATTTTTTTAATTTGTCAAATTTCTTCAGGCTAGCTACTCGTTGCAACTAAAGAATTCTTAAGCAGTTGCCAATCATATTCCTTTATCCATACAAAGGATCACTAATTCTACAGGCTATAAAAATGTGAATTTTGAGTTTTTTTCAGATGCTTTGTAACAATACTGCAAAGAGTAAAAGATAAAATTGAGAATGATGGCTTTTCTTGAGACAGTGTATTCATTACTCATTGATCACCTGTGAAACGTACTCATTTTATCATGTGGCATCCAATTGATGTTTATGCTCTGAATGACATAGTGGCATAGATTGGAAAGGAGCCCTGGAAGTTACCTGGTCCAACCCTTCTGCTCAAGAAGGGTCACTATGGACAGAATAGAGAGGACTGTGTCCAAGAGTATTTAGTTATGGAGACTTCAGCCACTCTAGACAGCACGTGTCAATGCCATGCTATTTCCAGTGGTGCCCTAAAGAAGACAAAAGGCAATAGACGCAAACTGAAACATGAGAGAGTACATCTGAATGTCAGGAAGCACCTTTTTTCTTTTTTTTCTTCTCCTTATGAGGGTGACCAAGCACGGGAAACTGTCTCCTGTTTTTAAAAGCCACAGTTGGCAATGCCAGGAGGTTCTGTTCAAACCATGGCAACTGAGCAGGTAGTACTCTAGAAGGTACATATGAGAAGATTGTGGGACCCCATCTGGAATTAGTCTGGAAGGAGGGAAAGTTGAGAGCAACTGTCAAAATACATTGGAACAATCAAGGAAAGAATGATGACCTGCTCTATATGACACATTGCTGGATAATGTTGCCAGATGAGTTAATAAAGCCGTGGACTAATTAAACCACATCCTATGCATCATGCCTTCCTGCACAGACAGGCTGTGTTCTTTCTGGCTTCTATGGTATCATCAATAATACGTCTTCAACAACTGCATCATCTGCTGGTGGTGCAGGAGTTAAAATAGAGTGCAGCTTATTTCCTTTTAGCTGTATTTGATTGTGTAGGGCTAACAGGAGTAAAAAGGGGTGACGATTTATTTTTATCACTTAAATGAGTACATTTGGACTAACTACATATGGGGAACAGATCTACTCAATGAGACTTTTGCCTAGTAACTTTTTCAGATTGTGCCACATTAATAATTGTGGATGAAATGTTGGCTTTACATTTTAAAAAATGTTGACAAAGTATCTTTCATAAATGGGAACATGTTCATATAACTCTAAACATATGCTGCTCTGCTTTCCCACATCTACATCTGTTTCTTTAATTGATAATGTATTTTAATTATTTTAGCTTATAAATATACACTAGGGCTGATAAACACATTTTCTGAGATCTTTTTGCAATCAGATCTGTTTTCATTGTCACTTTTTTGTTAGAATATCTGTTTCATATATATATATATATATATATATATATATATATAAGCAATTTTATGATGGATTTATTTCTATTAAATTTCTGCTGTAAGGATTTGTTAAGGTGCAAACCATTCAAATCTAAATAGAGTTGATTCTCAAAATAAACAGGGGAGATCATGATAGCAAAGCGTGCACTACTGTGCAGTGCATTCATTCTTTTGTTCCAAGAAATGAATGATGGTATTCCAGCACTTCTTTATCTCAAGATATAATTGAAACAGTCCACAATTAGAAAAAAGCAATCACTAGACATACTAAATTAACTCCTGCCATTACTGACAGGTGAATGTCTTTATCTGAAGATCTTTATTTCACAAGGTTATTTCTTTGCATAGAACCCTGTCCTTTTTCCTTTCTCAATAAAAAGCATGGTGCGTGGATAAGAGCTTAATTTTTTCAAACAGGGGAAAAAAGATTAGCTATTATATCAAATATGGGTCAGAATTGTAAGTGATGTTCCACCCAGTCTGTCACTGATATTCCTAAAGGATTTCTTCAGTGATGGCCTTATCAGTCAACTCTTCACTTTTATTTACTTTAGCAGTTGCTTTAAATATTCATTCCAACATCTGACTAAAATCAAGAGAGAAAAGTAAATGTATCTGCTTTATCTCATTAGTTAACACACATAAAGTGATTTGATATCAGTTTATGTCAGACTATTCTATAATTAAGCCGATACTGTCATCAATTCTCTGCACAAGTGACCTGGAAGATAAATGATTTTTGGTGTTTAATGAAATACAAACAAATTAAGATGAACAATTGAGGCCAAATTTTTTCTAGTGTCTTGTGTCATAGCTCCACCTAAATTAGGACCGTCATTTACAGCAATAATAAAATTACCATTTACATCAATGTCTTCTATGTATTCATTACAAAAGCAGTTACCTCTTTGTATTCAATTACAATTTAAATATCAGTAGTGAAAACCATGAAACTTTTTTTTGTTTAATTCATTTAGTAACTATGTGGTGTTGGCATCTGTAAGAAAACAAAATACCTTGATTGAACAAAGCCGCAAATACGTCTTGAGAAAAGTGGACAGCTTGTATCCCTACTCATAGTGAGAAAGGCCAGCATACTGTGATTGAAACACATGGATAAAGAAACAAGTGAATCTAGTGTGATGCCGGTGTCCTCCTTTTTGCAGTAGCAAGGTTTAGAGTACTTGCATAGAATGTGAATAAACAGTTCTCTTTTCAGACAGAAGATCTTCAAGCCTTCCTCTCCTACTTTGTTTTCTAGAGGAGGTTAGGGATGGCGGCAGTTTCCTTTTGAAGATGAAACTTTGAAAGAACTCAGAATTCAATATGGGAGAGAGCGTACGTGTGAAGGGTGAAGGGTTTGGTAGATTTACTGGGAGAAGGGAAGTTGGTATTTCAGCCCTCTTTCTGTCGATTGCTTCTGTAAATTTGCGCTGAGTAGTTACTGTGATTTTTTTTTTTTTTAGGAAACTAACATAAACCTCATTTTTTTTTCCCAGGGATGGAATCTAGAACTAAATTCCAGGTTATTTCTGAAAATAGTCATCAGCATGATGATCAGAGATGTTGAAGTCTTACAAAACAAGAAAAGTTCAGAAAAAGCTCTGCAAAGTTTTGGTTTTTGTTTTTTCCTTTTGTTTTGGAAAGCTCCAGTGACTCCAAGTTTGGAACAGTGGCTGTTTTGTGCCTTATCTCTGTGCACCTAGATTTTCCTGGTCATTTCATGGAACATCTGAAAGGAGTTTCTGAATGTCCATTAAGTCGTTATTTTCATCTAGAGCTGAAGGTAGTTTTGACTCTAAATGAAGTGTATAAACTTTTTTTTTTTAATTTAAGCAATCACTATTTGGTGCGTTTGCAGATAAGAGCCTTGTTGAGACATTTCAGCAAGGTCTCATATGTCTCACAGTGAAGTACTGTAAACTTAACCCATGTCATCAAATTGTCTTTGGAAATGTTACGTGTATGAAAATCGCTTTGCCTCATCTACCATTGTAACTGCTTCTTTCACAGCTGTTTGGAGGAGTGTTGGCAACAGGCTCTGAAAATGTTAAGGAGTAATTATGGGGTGACAGCAAATCTTTGGACCCTGTGTGAATTCAAATTAATCAGCCTTATAACAGTGAAAATATAATACTCTTCACTTCTAAGAGGGAATGTTTATGTTAAAATCCACTTCCCCTCACTAATTTTTTTCTAATATGAAATATGAGAAGGACCTTCAGTAATGTTGTCTGTTACAAATATTCTACCATCTCTGCTTCGTCTTGCTTTTTGTATTTTCTAGCTAGTTACTATTTCTTATTATCACTGAAGTGTTTAAATGTTAGTTTACATCATATCGTGCTCCCTTAGAATTTCTATACATTTATTTTCTGCTTAAATTTTATGCAATGAGGATAATGACAACAGGTATTCTATTTTCTAGAGCACTTAGGCAGTTAGATCTAGGTAGATTGTGTGTCACATCTTCAGCATAGATAGAGGCATTTCCATGAAACTAAGTCAGTTTTTCTACAAGGTGTGTGATCCTTTTTATGGGCTGGTAAAATATGTTGTGTGGGAAAATTCCTTACCAAGTGTTAACCAGTGCTTCCATGACAAACGGTAATGTAGATTAACGGTGATGTCTGAGACATCTGGGCTTTCCTGAAGCTGTCAAATGAAATTCCAACACTGAAATATCAGGGCTTCTTCTTGAAGAATACAGCTGAGATTAGATACATTTTGAACAGTAGATTTCAATTAATTTTGAGCTGTTGATGAATACTAACGGGTGTATTTTTTTTTTTTGTGCGTGTGAAGGAATACAGTTCCATCCCTTTGCTTCATCTGCACTTCCATGTCAGATACCATTTTGTCAGACTGCCCCCCTGCTGCCATCTGTTGCGTGGCAACAAAGTGTGTGGAATCATATAATGGTTTGGACTGGAAGGTTATCCAGTTCTAATCCCCCTGCTATAGGCATGGACACGTCCCAGTAGACCAGATTGCTCAAAGTCCTATCCAGCCTCCAGAGAGGGGACATCCACAGTCTCTTTGGGCAAACTGTTCCAGTGTCTCACCACCCTCATAGTAAAGTATGTCTTCTTAATATCTATAAATCTATAATCTTCTATCTTAAAGTCATTTCCCCTCATTCTGTTGCTACATTTGTTTATAAAATATTCCTCCAGAGCTTCCCTATAGGCCCCTTTCAGATAATTTACAAAGGTCACCATGGAGCCTTCTCTGGACTGAAGAGCCCCAGCTCTCAGTCTGTCCCAGTAGGGGGAGGTTCTGCAGCCTTCTGATCATCTTTGTGACTATCTTCTGGCCCTGCTCCAACAGCTCAAGATCCTTGTGTTGAGAGCCCTAGAACTAGACACAGTACTCCAGTAGGGATCTCACAAGAGCAGAGTGGTGGGGCATAATCACATTCCTAGACATGCTGGTCACTTTTCTCTTGATGCAACCTAGGATCTGTTTGGTCTTATGGCTGTGAGCACATATTGCTGGCTCATGTTGAGTCTGACATCCCCAAGTCCTTCTCTTCAGGATTGATCTCAAGCTATTCTCTACCCCGCCTGTATTTCTACTTGTGATTGCCCTGACCTAGGTGCAGGACCTTTCACTTGGCCTTTTTGAACTTTGAGGTTGTCATGGGCCCACCCACTTATGTAAAATTATAAAAGTTTAATCACTCTTGGCTGTAAGCATAGTCAGAGAAGAGAAATAGGTACTTCAGGAGGCTGATTCAGGCCTTGAAGCGTAGGTTCTTGAACATAACTTATTTTGTCAAAAGCTGTAAATGAAGCAGCTTCCATCTTGCTTTTGTACTGGTAGGACTGTGTTTGCTACACTCTGAACACAGCTGTAGATTAAAAGTAATAATTTTCAGCATAAAAATATACTATGTATTTCCATTGAAAGATGCACAAAACTTGAGAGCAGCAAGCAAGCCTGAAAAAGTCACATTTTCATATTCTAGATCACTATATACTGAAGGAGCTTCTCGCCGTTCTGTCTCTCAAAAATATTTTCCAACTATAGAGAAACGAACAGTGTGCCTTTGAAATAAAAAGTTATATGTACTGGTATGTAAGGAGAAATGCATTTTACTGTGAGCTGTTGCTAGATTTTCTGTGGTCTTCTGAACTGTACTGCTTGATCATTTCATTTATATTCATGACTTTTTATATCGTCAAAATGGTGTTATAGTATTCCTATTCAAACAGATCAAGTATGTGGTGTATATATTTATATAAAATATTTACTGAAGCAAAATCAAGCCTAATTGCCCTCTGACACAGTGAATTGTTGTCTATATCTTGCCTGTGAGAAACAGCAAGGAGACATTAAATTATAAAATGTTTTATCTAATGTTACATCTGAAAACATGTTACTGAGGGTCAGAAATGAAATGTTGTCAGCCTCAGGCCAGCATATTATCTTTACTTCCAAATTAAAGTCCTGTATTGAACCTTGCATAGAATTTACTCTATAATGGCTCAAACATCTGTGAATTTCTATGATTTTAATGTTCAGTACATATACTAAGAGGATGATAGTATTTGTTTTACTGTCCCTCACATTAATGGAATCACAGTATTGAGGTTGGAAGGGATTCCTGGATGTCACTTGGTGCAATCCCGTGCTGAAGCAGGGCCATGTGGAGCAGGTTGCCTAGGACCATGTCCAGGTGGCTTTTGAGTAACTTCAAAGAGAGAGACTGCTACATTTCTGAGCATGTGCCAGTGCTCTGTCACCTTCACAATGCTGAAGTTTTTCCTGATGTTCAAATAGACCCTTCTGTGTTTAAGTTTGTGCTCATTGCCTCTTCTGTTAATGTGCACCACTGAAAACAGACTGCGCCCTCTTTGTTCCCTTTCTTCAGGATTGTATTGATAAGACTTCTCCCTGAGCTTTTTTTTAGTTTGCACTGTCCCAGCCTCTCTGCATGTGAGAAATGTTCTAGTCCCTTAATTAACTTCATGCCTCTTTATTGGACTCTCTACAGTAGCCCCATATCTCTTATACTGGGAAGCCCAGAATGCTGTTAGTCTTCGACTGCAAGGGCACATTTCTAGCTCTGTTTCCACCAGGACCCCCAGGTCTTATTCTGCTGAGCTGCTTTCCAGCTGGTTTGCCCCCAGAACGCACTTGTGCTTGGGGTTGTTCCTCCACAGTTTGCACTTTCCCTTGCTGGACTATAGGACATTATTGTTAGCCTATTTCTCCAGCCTGTCAAGGTCCCACTGCATGGCAGAGTGACACTCTGGTATACTAACCACTCCTCCCATTTTTGGATCATCAGCAAACTGGCTGAGTGAGGATGGTACTCTGCCTTTAATGATCATATATGTCATTCAAGATGATGTTGGATAAGACTGAACTCAGTATTGTCTTGCGGTACATCACTTGTTACTGACCTTCAAGTAAACTTGCCACTGTTTACCACTCTCTGGACATGGCTATTCAGCTAGTTTTCAACCCTCCTGTCTACTAATCCAGCCCACACATCAACAATTTCTTGATGAGAATGTTACTGGAGATAGTCAGAAGCCTTACTAATATCTAGGTAAACAGAGTTCATTTACTGTCCCCTTGTCAAAGAGGCCAGACATTTCATTACAGCTATCAAGCTAGTTGGACGTGATTTTCTTTTGGTGAATCCACAACGACTACCGCTGATGGTATTTTTTCCTTAATGTGCCTAAAGACAATCTCCTGGATTTGCTGCTCTGTCACCTACCCTGTGGTCAAGGTTAGGCTGACCATCCTGTCACAAAAAATAACATATATGACATCCCAAGCATTGAATGAATTTTAAAATTTTTTTACAAGATGACAAAAGCAAGGATGTGTACCATGCTGGCCTGTAAAATAGCACACTAAATAAGGCACTTTAAGAAAACACACATAGTATGTTCATTTTTTTTTTTCAGTATTGCTGACTGACTGTTTAGGCTCTAAGTACTTCAACAGCATTGGCTCTTCTGGAGCTAGCTCAGTCCCTGTGTAAATAAGTTGCCCTGGGGTACCTACTGTTGTGACTTAAGTTTCCTAAGTAGCAGTGAGGTCAAAATGCAGTCTTGAAAAAGTCTATGAAATCCAGTTGCATTAGAATTTTGAATTGTTAGTCTGCACAACTTGTCAGAATATAGTAATGAATATGATCACAAAAAAAGTTTAGAGAAAACCTAGTACTGAGTTAATGGAAAATATGGGAGAAGTCTGAGAAATACAGGAGAGACATAGAGCTGCTGGAGCACGTCCAGAGAAGGGTCACAGAATTGATCCATGTAATGGAACACATCTCCTATGAGGACAGGCAGAGAGAGCTGGGGCTGTTCAGCCTGGAGCAGTTTCTGTGGACCTGATAGTAGTGGCCTCTCAGTATGTCAAGGGGAGCTACAGGAATGAAATTGAAGTCTGAAATTCTCCAGTTAACAAAGCGACTTGAGACAGAACCACTAATAAGGTGGCTAATCATGTGTTCTACTTCCACTGATAGATTTTTATATCAGGAAAGCTTGGGACGTAGATTATAGAGGAGAAGGGCTGGTGCCATTCCTTTCAGGATCTTGAAAGGAAAAAGTGGTCTGAAGTAAAGGTGAAGAATGATGCTGGAAGTTTGGGAAGACCCTGGAGATTAGAGAGGTGTGGAAATGATTGCTGGGGAGAGTTTCTAGGGATCCAGACCACTTTCACCCAACAACTCTAACTCTGTGGCTGCACAACATAAAATAGTGTGACTTTCTGTCCAGCAGGGAAGAGAAGTTGAGACCCAGAACATGTAAGGCTAGGGCAGAAACAAATCCTGAGTGTGTGTATGAAATAATTAAGTATGGTAAATACTCTCATCTTGTTGGTTCTTAAACAAACTCCTGTATCCTGATGCCCTAGGAGTTGCTATTTAGTCTGTCTTGCCTGTGATAATTGTCTGTTCTTTTCTCTGCTTTTGTCTTTCTAGCTGTGCAATGGTATTGAGTATCACTAAAATACCTATAAAATCAGACTTTTAATACCGGTTATCTTAATGTCAGAAAAAAAAATTAAAAACAATTGGAAATATAATTTTTATATGATTTTGGAAGATTACACTTTCGTAAAAGGGTAATAATAGTTTAAGCAGAATTTATCTGAGCAATCTCTACAGAAAATAATTCCTTTTCTGTGTTAACATTCAGTGAACCTCATATTCGCTTAATGTGAGCACAATGGGATCAGCTGTCTTGTCAAGTTAATCTATAACATTAATGCAGTGTTCTATCCCACTTTTTCAGGCTTCATGCACATAAAACTTTAATATATATAGTTTTCAGCAGAATGTTCTTGTGTCCATCAGTTACAAATGCATGGTTCTATCCCCAGACTAATAAAGTACCTCTATACCTTGCTGTTACCACGTATGGTTGATTCCTAAATCTTTTACAAAAGAGCCTGAAAATTAAAATGTCTTCTGTCTCTATTCTGACAATCAGTGTCTGGAATGTGCTTCAGTGCATATTACTACTTATGTAGTATTTCTGGTTGGCTCATATGCTAGTTTGATAGAAAATAATATCTTTTTGGAAGCATGAGGTTTGCCCTACAGCAAGTGACAGCTGTGATAAGATTTGGCTTTAGAAAAATTTAGGTGCACTGTTAAGAGTTTAAATACTATTTGAAATGTCATATAATTATTTTGCAGACCCTATTTAAAGTTTAGATTTTGTCTTTAATCAACTAACAGCTGTTTATTGACCAGTATTTACCTCTGAACCTCATTCTCATGGCAGGCTTTTTAGATTCTCCTGATATGCATGCTAGAAGGTTGATAAGTGGAAACAAATCCTTTAACTTTGCACTGTAAATCAATTCAAACACTGTATATACTAAGCCTGTTCTCTCCTCACTCCCTGCACTCATTTTTCCCTTGAGTTATTCCTTGTATTTCAAGCTGTAATTAAGACTAACTGTTAAAACAAGCAAGTTTTCTTGAATCTTCCTCCAGAAAAATATCAATTGGCAAACTAAATCCATAATATCCTTGTGATGACACTCATGGATTTTTGCTAGACTATCCAATAATGTGTTTTTTTAGAAACTGTTTAAGGTTTCAGTTGTAATGCATTTATTTCAGTAAGTTGCAACAATATGTGCATTTAATCACTATTATAGATTTTAGTTGTCGTAAAATATTTACTTCAATGCCAACTCTATCCTACTTTATTCTTGAATTTTGAACTGCATAGTACTGCCAGCCAGCAACTAAACATTTATATTCCAGGATGAATGATGATTGCAAGTCATAAGTTAGTTGGTTTCAGCTCTGTAATATTTTCATCGGAGAAGAGCAACTTTTTAAAACCTTGACATGTCTCTCAGGCTTGTCTTTTAGTAAACACACATGCAAAGACAAGGCCAGAACAACTGCGATTTTCTTTGCTGTTATTACTCATTCCATAGAAAGCTCCTTTAGGAACTGACCATGATAAATAGTTAAATCTAGATGTATCCTTCTTTATCTAAGGGAAATAGCCCTCCATCTGTTAAAAGATTATTATCTGCTTAGAACATCCCAGATCAGAAACACTTCGCATCGAGTTCAGGTCTCAGCAAAGCACACACTGTGGTGTACTTCAGCAGTATATGTCCCATAAGGATGCTTGCATGGAGGGGAAGACCTATTCTGAATATCTAGACCTACCTAGTACTTACTGAACTACATACAGTACTATATGTCTACTACTTGGTGAACAGGTGATTGAAACTGTGGGTTGTAGGGAAAGCAGAAGCCCTAGGAGCAAAAGCTGAACTTCTGTGCACGTTCATGTTTTTGTTCATTGTAGAATGAAAAATGAAAAGATGTTCCAAGTACTATTAGAAGTTTTCTGATTTTCTGGAACTAAACCATATGCTTAAGCCTTATTACAACTCTTTTTTTTTTTTTTTTTTTTTTTGTCCCTAGCAACTACATTCAACTACTTACTTACTTGTGGAGATATGTTAATGAGAATGAGAATAAATTGTTGCTAGACTATCATGAAAGACATCTTTCAGTATTGCTGCAGTCAATGGTTTTATTTGATAAACACAAATATTGTACCAAATAATAATATATAAATCTGGACTGTTGAGCAGAATTATTTTTACAGTGAGCAGATCTCCAGTACATAATATTAAGTTCTTTTGCATAAAATTACAACAAAGTGTTAAAAGATATTCATATCAAATCCACAACAGTGTGGCATAAATGGAAGTTTTTTTATTTGCTTTGCATCTTTTAGCACTTTATTGCCCTTAAATTACCTCTTATGATTGAATTAATTGCCCTTTTTCTAGTCCTCTCCATTCTGTAACTGAATTTCAACTGCACAGATGCTGAATTGTTTCTTTAAGTGTACTGTCATCTTATGTGTGACAGTTTTCACTGATTTATAACAATGATAGATATTTTTCTCCTATGAAGTTACTACATGGAAACTTTGTTCTCATTGAAGAAGAAAAATAATAGCGAGAACAAATGTTCTGCTACATAATTCCTGAGAAATTCTTCCTTGTATCATAGAAAAATAACCAGGTTGTAACTAAAATTTATTAATTCTTGCCCTGGACTCTGAATTGTTCTTGAAATTTTCCCTGTGCTTGTTGCTTAGAAGGTTACTTAAGTCTAAACCAATGGGTTCCGTTTCAATTCAGAAGCCTGACTGCAGATCTCCAGAAGTATTTTGATCTTTTGATCTATTGATAACTATTTTGATTTTTCCTTTCCAATTAAATTAATAGAAGATAGATACATAAATCATTCAGTGATTCTCAACCTAAACCTGTTAGTTTTGAGCAATTATGTGACCTTGACATGAGTGTGAAATACTGTGTTCATTTTGTTCTTCTTGAAATCAAGTTGACTACTGCTAATTTTGGTTACCCTGTTACTATACCTCTAGTTTTGAGGTATTCCAACAAGAAATATGATCTGAGGTTATCACAAAAATCACATGGGCCTGTAGAAACTCAGAGGGAAATTTCAACAGACATTAGGATTTATGAATGTGGGTAATGGTATGGCTATGCTAGTCAATCTTAAAAAATAGTGAAACACAGAAAAATTGGTAAGCAGTTTTGTTTTCTTTCTTTTCACTGTGTTTCACACGTGAGCATGTGTCGACAAGAAATGGGGATTATGCTTTAAAAATGCCATTTGGCTTATTAAACAAAATGTAAAAACGTCTTCTCTTTAAATAATGTGTTGCAGGTAGCCAATGCCTACAGAGAGTGGGAAAAATAACAGGGAGAAAGCATAAGATATTTGAAGTTACTCTCCAGGACTGATATAATGTTTACAATTAAAAAAAAAAACATAAAACCAAACAAACTGACTCTTCCAAAATAGGACTTCTAGAACAAATAATTTTTTTGTAAAAGCGTAGCTCTCTATAGAATGTTTTATTATTTACAATAAAACTAAAAGCAACAGAAAAAAAAACAACAGCACCCAACACAGTTTTTATAAATTTATTCTTTGCCTTTGTCTAAGCTTTGCAGCAGCTGGAGATGATTCAACCCCAAAATAAGTTTGCCAGACGATTTCACCTGAAATCAGTTTCTCTGTTGCTCACGCTTAAATGACGTTTAAGACAGTGTACACCTCTGTAGGGCAGGGCAGCTTTCTGTCTGAGTCTTAGCTAGACATGTACTCAAGACAAATTTGAGAGACAAGCAAGGCATTAACTATTGCCTGGTTTCCCATTCCTTGAAGTTCCATGTTAGAGGATCAGCTGGAATAACAGCTGCTGTTCTGAGGAGTACAGGTTTACCAAATGATAGTGTCACTGTTCTACACCCTGGCCTTGTACTGCAGCAAATTCATTCCCAGACCTGTGAGGTCATATACAAAATTAAGTCCTGAAAATGATGTAGGATGTAAATTCAATTTGAATTCCAAAGCCTTTGGAAGCAAGGATCAAAGAGTAAATGTGATGAAACTCATTGTTATTCTGTTATTAGAGGTGACACTGTAGTCTATATCAGCTTGTTTCATTGAAGGTTTTCATTTGCTGCATTTACACTTGGATCTTTAACTTAGTTAAAGCCTGCTATGAGTGTAATCCACAAATATTTGAGACCTACCATATTTTTAAGACTATTTTGCAAGGAATATGATTGAAATAGTCTTCCATACACTTTCCATTTTTTATCATTATGTTTATACCTATTACGTCAGTTTATGAAGATACTGTGCTTGAACATCTGTCAAGGGATAAAGATTAGCTGAATAGACGTAGGATGCCAGCATATTATATTTTCTGTTATCCTGTATACTGTAATTATCTTGATCCTCAAACAACTCTGCGACAGTTTCAAACACTTTTACAGGCTTGCTGTTACTGTAAATTCAAAATTCATTTCATTTGAATCTAAATTAATCTGGTATGCAACAAGGCTTTTTTCTCCCTTGTTTTTTGTTGTTGTTTTGTTTTTGCCATTTCAATCCATAGATGATTAAAAAGCAGTAAAATGCAGATTCAGATTTTATTTAAAAGAAAAACTTATACAAATTCATTCAGCTTTGAGGCAGTATACTATTTTATTATTATCTTTTAAATTTTATTTAATTTTTAATTTTTAATTTTTTTATTATTTTATATTATTTTATTTAACCAGTTTGGGGTTATGGGTAAGAATCGTACCCTTTTTGCCCTCCACCACAAAAACATAGCCATTTTGTTTTATCTTGGGAGTGATTTAGTTACCACAACACCGTATAAAATAATCAAATAGATGGATTGAAAAGCTTATTAGAAGAATGGGAAGTCTCCAGAACAGGTTAAGTCTTGGTTTCTGGCTTTGGGTATGTGTTTGAAGGAGCAGGAAGACTATGAAGAGAAAGAAAAAGTGAAGAGGTGGTCTTGAGGCTTGACCATTCTAGTCACATTTCACAAAAAAGACAGCAGAATAACAACCAGAGTGGTTATATGGATGTATAACCCTTTGCCATCTATACACACCAGAAAGAGTAGGGAACTCACCACTCCTCCTGATGGCAAATGTTTGAAGCTGTGAATGCTGATCATGATACATCCATTAAAAAAACAAACAAACAAACAAAAAACAACTAAATCCAGCTTCATGGAAGATCTTTACAATTTCCTGGTACGCTGAGAACAAACACATATACTGTTACCAAGATGAAAGTTTTCATTGAGTTCAATGGGACTAATCTTTAGCGTACATTCTTGCTTCTTCCAAGTTAGAGTAGTCTTAACTTTCCTCAAATGTACTAAGCAGTCTTTGCTAGTTCTTCCTTGTTAAATAGAAGAAAAAAATATATTCTCAAAACAATCTCTTTACTCCAAACTGTATACTTGCAAAATACTCAGAGCTGTGATAGTTTAAGCTGTAGTCCAGTGTTACCATGCAAATAATTTCTTTCCTTTTTTTCTATCCACACAAAAATTCAAACCAAGAGGAATCTGCAATCAGCAGATAATGGTTTAAAAAAATATCTAATATGGGAAATGTTTATTTAGTTTTTAACCTGTAGGTGTCTGTAGCCATAAAAAAATTGTTGGACACTTAAAAGTAACATGTATAACATATAGTTTTTCATCGCTTCAAGTATTGTTGAAAGACCTAGTATATTAAGGAAATGAGTAAATTATCCATCATATTAAAGAATGTTTAAAAACAATTTGTAGTCAAAGGCATTGATCTATGGCTACCTCTTACCTGAGATACTGGTGGCATAGTCATGTTGTCATTAAATGCAAGTAACTGCTTTAATACATGTAGTCTTTAAGTGATTGACAATTACTGCACTAGTGCTATGTCTGAGCAGTAGGATACATCATTTTCTTAAACATGCAAGACACAATCTCCTTTAAAATTCCCGTGCTGCAGAAGCAGTTAAAAACAAAACCATTTACAGAATGTCAGAATTGCTATGTATTCCAACATGGAGCCCAGAGACAAAAAAGGAATATTTTGCATACTTTTATCTGGAAGAATACACCTCTTACAGAAAAATAGTGACTTAAAAATGAAATAATTTGTCATGTTTTGGAAGAGTAAAAAAATGATTGGGTATAATACAGCTTGCAGCTTTGAAGGCTAGGGAGATCAATTTTGCCACAACATTTAAATTTACAATTTAAATCATTTTTTTTTCTTGACGAATTTTTACAGGAGGAATAAGCTTGCATTATTACCGTATACAAATATGCTAATTTCATTGCTATAGTTCAGAAAGCTTTAAGTTGGAATGTTGACAAACTAAAAATGCATTTTAAATTGCTCACTCCCAGCAAATTTGGTTTTGTTTTCTTGGAGTATACCAAATAAAATTAAAATCACATGTATGCAGGGTTAAAGTAACCTGCGCTATTTGACATTAATTCCTAGAAAGTAGTTCAGCTGATGAAAAGACATGGTTGAGCAGCCATACAAAGCCCTCTATCTCAGCTGGGGTAGTTTCAAATTTGCAATTGCATTTTAGAGATCAAATGCATTTAACTCTAAAGAAGCACAGAAAGGGTGACGGCTTCAAAGGTTTTTTTTTAATTGAAAAATAAACATAAAACAAAACCTTATAATTTCTACAAATGTTTTAGAAGTAGTACAACTAATTATGTATGGTAAAAAGTGCCACCTGTTCAGAGAAAAATTTAGCTTTAACATTTAAACTAACACTGCTTAACCATTCGTTATTCTACTCAGATCAGGTCTAAAAAAGTCCATAATGCATATATATGGCTGAATATATCTGCATAGATTATGCACTAAGCACTTCAGTTTATATTTACAATTCGACTTCAACTTCTTGAAAGTAGGTCTATTTGCATTGCTCCTAATTCTGCAGTAGGTGGCAGTGGGTAGTGAAGAATATACAACAATATACAGTTTCAATGCCATCATATGCTTAAGATAAGCTTTAAAAATGACCAAGAGTTTGTTGCTTTTGAGTTACATGCATACCCAAAAGAAAGAAACTGTTAAGCATAATTCCTAAATTGTCATAGTTAAAAAGAAGCTTTTGCAAAGTGCTATGGAAATGAATTAAAATGATAATCAGGTCCAATGAAGATAAAAGTACAGTACATTTCTCTAACTAAATATGAAGAGAAGTTCACACACACAAAAAAATGAACTGAAGGCATAAACTAAGGAGAAATTTTGGTTCTGTGGGATGGCTTTATAAACAGGGAGAACATATTGAACTTGGTTTACAAACAGAAAACGAAAACAGACATTTTAGTTTTACATTTTTTTTAAATGTTTGTATTAATTTTCAATTGTGAGTTGGCTTTGGCAAATATCACTGTAGTTGATGAAATTGGAGAACAGTTTAGGCATCATGGTGACCGTGTATTTGGTGGATTGATTCCAGGAGATTACAACAGAGCTCCAGTTTTGTGCTTCTTGCACGCCTGAAATGTAGGAACATAAGTGTATACAGAATGTGAAGTTGGTTGAAAAAAATCCATCAAAGAACATTCATCGCCTACTTTATTGATTCTTGTTTCCTGTTTATCTGAAAACCTAGCTTGGTTGGTTTCTGTAGAAAGTGCTCAATCAGCACTCGATTATTCTCAAAATTTCACCAGTCTTTGACAGCGTGCTTTAAATTCTTAATACCGAGACTGAGACTTTTAGAATTGGAAGGCATCAGCTAGTTCACATCTCAGATACTTTGAAATGACAATGCTTTGTTTTGTTTCCCCCTTTAATCTCTAATATTTTGAAGTGGGCAGCTGGAAGGTGGTTAGCACATGGTGTTGTGAAAATCCTGGCCATGCACACTGCTGGACTTTGTCTTTCAGACAAGCCAGCGTAAAATTCCCACTGACATTGTACACCACTTTCTTTGTTTATGATTTTGTGGCAAAATTTCTCTGAAGAATTCACATAAGTAGCAAGAAAATATTTAAACTAAATAAAATAGCAATACTTTGTTAATTCTCTCTGAATTAATACTTTATGCTACAAATAGATAGCAGCAAATCAACAGAAACAGGGAAAATGCTGACTTATTTAAAATCAGGTTGAGTTCTGCCACTGACTCAGTAGTAATGAGATTATTGTAATCTTACAATGGTAGTTACTCATCAAGTAGACATCTGTACAATTAAAAATAAGAATAACTTTTTTGATAAAACCAATAATTGCTTATCATGCATTAAAAAAAGAAAAAGAAAATGTGGAATATATTTAAGAAATAAAGTTATTCACTTGCAAGCGTTATCCATACTTTATTTTGCATTCTGTTGAAGACTCTAAAGCTGAACCAGAAAAGAAATGTTACTTCCATTTAAAAATGCCCGTTTTACTTTTAAAGAAGAAATCATTGAACTTATTAAAATGTGTCCAAAATCTTTCTTGATTTCCTTCTCCATTAATCAAGATTTATGTTGATAAATGGAATGTTCTCAAGGGAATTGTACTAAGGATGAAATTATAAATTAATGGCTGTGCACATCTTATTCCTTGATACAGTTTTTGTTGTGTATGATACAAAAAAATATTGCATTGTCCTCTTGCAACCATCTACATCTCTGTGATGAATTTCCAGTCATGCTGAACAAGGCATATCAAAATTCTCCTTAAAATTGTCAGGCTTTTCCATTTTGTATGTTGCTGTTTATAGCTTTTGTTCTACTTTTAGAAACATTTCATTCTTGTTACCCAATTAAACTTGATTTTCTTCTTTTTTCCTATAAGTACAAGGTTACCTATCAGTGAGATATAGTTTCTATTCATATGATTTTACCATCAAAGTTTCTTTTTTATAAATCTGCAAGACTGTTCTTGCTATGAATAATTTTTAGCAATTTTTAAAATCTGAAAGTTACTGTTTTTAAGTATCTTGTATTTCCTTATTCTTCTATGAAAAATGTCACATCTCCAAACTTCTGTAAGTTACGTAAAAGGAAAATTAAAAGGCAGTGTATGGTAACTAATGTCAACTACAAATTTTTTCATTCAGAAACAGCTCTTGACTTAAGAAAGAGAAACGAAACCCCTAACTGGAGCACTGCTCCCTATGTGGGTTTTTTTTTTAATTTGTATTTTTGTTTTGTTTTGTTTTTCCTTATTTTGCATAAGTAAAAACAAAGCAGTATTGGAAAATTCCAGTCTTAGGTTATTAGGAGGAGCAAAAATACCCTGGTAGTGAATTGGACTGCAAGTCAAAGAATATATGTAATATTGAAATATTAAATATGTATGATATTGAACTGTAAAATATACAAGAATAGTGGATAAAAAAATCAATGCTCTCTAAAATGATGTGGTTTTATTCTTTCAAGAAAAGATATCACAATTAATTATATATGTTTATAATAGAATAATGTAAATAAATTAAATTAGGAAAAGTAATTTTGATTCTTGTTATAGCTAACCTGACTACACCTTTCTGCTTGTACAGATGACTGCAGATAAAAGCTCTCCAGGACATGTGAATTGGGCTCGCAGTGTCAACGAACGTTAGCAGATCATCTTCTCCAGACTGGACTTGAAGTCAAGGTATGACTTAATTTGCCCATGCACAAAAAACCAAACGTAAAGAGTTAAAGTCTGAGAACATCCCAGTAATGGTAAGGGAATGCCTAGAGCTTAAAAGTTCTGAATTGGTCTCATGCAAGTCACAAATTTTTTACACCTTTTATGCTTTGAAATTCTTCTGCTTTGACATGTGTAGAAATCTCTGTGAAATTCTGAATATCCAAATACTTCTCCCAGTGCCTCTCTGCTGTGCTTTCTTGGTCTGCCAGAGATAAGACACCATGTGTCAGGTCACCTGGTGAGATAGAACTTAATCAGAGCTGAATTTGGCCAAAACTACCTGTATGAAATGGACTTAAGTGTGACTCCAAGTAGTGAAATATGTGAGTAGCCATCACCACTTTAGCAGATCCTGAATGCTAGCTATCCAGATTAACAGCATGCTGTTTATAAAGAAGTGTATTAACTGAATTCTTTGTTAAGGATGTTGAAGTCTGCAGATGAAAATACCTAGAAAAATTAATAATGATGAGAAAAGCTTTCTTTTTTCGAACACACTAGCTTAGAGCCGGGAATGATGAATGATACCAAAAATGTGAGTAGGAAGTGGCATGTTCTTGAACAGAAAGTTCTCCAGCACACTTACTTCCCCACCTCCCTACGCAATCTCAGTTTTTAGATATGTATGCAAATTCATGGCTGCTTGTCTGGTAGTGGGAAGACAGCTGTGGCTCAATATTAACACCATTTTTCCCTTTCTCCTAAAATTTTGCAAAGAATAAGACTGCGACATGATCTTTTTTCCTTTTAATAAGGACTCGAGTTTTTGGCTTAATGTGAGCAGTGGCATAAGTTTCTGAACATTTAGCAGAAGTGTTAGGACGCCGTTCGCTCTGAAACAGACATCACAAAAAAATTTAAGCTTGGGAAAAAGTCATTGTTAAAAGTAGTGATGCAGTTGACAACTGTTAATGCAATTATTTTCTCTCTGTGTTGTTTTATTTTGCATAAATATGTCCTACTGCCCTTCCTGTATCTAAATATTTGGAGAATCATTTTAAAAATATTTTTCCTAAAGATCAGTACTAGCTAACTCTCCTCTGGCTTGTTCATTCCTAACGCTAATGTAGTTGGCTTTCTCTGACTGACCTAGCTAAATAAAATAATAAAAATTTAGATATAGTTCTGAGGTTCAGTCGGTCATACTATGTTATTGGTTTTAAACAAAACTATACTGATTTCTTGGTAACATGACGGAGGTTTATAGTTTATTCCTTTTTATTTTTCCTAGCTTTCAATTACTTTCCTGTATGATTTTATAAAGGTTTATATATCAGTCAGTTCTCACTTCTTAACGTGATTGTAATATCTGCCAGAGGTAGCACGTCTCTTCCACTACTTGTCATTTCTTATTGCCACTTACTTTTCTTACTAGTTTCTAGTTCATGTAATGGTAGAGAAGGGAATTTTCTGTGATTGGTCTTTTTATTTTTTATTTTTTCCTGTTTGTCAATCATTTCTTCTCAAGAAGTTTTGCTTTAGAACAGGTCCATTTTAAATTGTTGAAGATATATTCACTCAGTAAACACATTGACCAGCAATCCATAAACCATTCTGGTTCTGTATTCTAATTGAGAAGATGATCTGTCAGAATTAATTGAGAATGCCCTAATGTAATCAAGTCCAGTTCATTAGGCAAACATTTAAATTATTAATTTAAATGCTGGATAGTTCAACAGCATTATGACAGCAACAAATACCAATGTCTTTTAATGTTTAAATTCCTTCTGTGAACAGAATTTCATAGCCTACTACAGCTTTTGCAACTAGAAATAGTTTTCACCTTGCTAATATTTTATCTTCTTGGAATCTGCTAAAGTATTCAGCTCAAAATAGTGTTGTTTTAAATTTGCCTTTTTAAGCATAGAATGCTTAAGATTAGTGAAGCATAGGTTGTCATTTTCAATCTTGTAATTCTTCTTTGGATTAAGAACACTATAAATTAATGTATAATTATTTAGCAGAAACCTAGTGCAGTAGTATTTTAGCCATTCCCACTCCTTCAGTGGTGAGAAAAATCTTTTTATGAAACAAACTCCCATTTTCAATTGCCTTCTACTGCAGTAGTCTAGGACATTGGAATTCCCTGAAAATGAAGTAAACAGGAAGGGAATAAAAGATGAGGGCAACTGGTTAAGGAGACTTGTGAAGCATCAAAGTGAATAGCAATGGTTTGAGTAGAGGACACCGTGTATCTTGAAAAGGCTGTGCTCATTCTATCCACTTCAGTTGCTATAAATGCAATGGCTGGTGTCTTTCTACTGAAACTGTGCCAGTTAGTTGCAGAAAGTTGCAAGAAGTTTGAAATACACCAGATAGAGCTGTGTTTCTAGTAGTACAATGGTTCTACCTCTATGATCAGGGTCTAAGTGTCTCCTTTCCAGCCATTAGGTCTTTCTGGAAAATGCTGGTGCAAAGTAAGCATGTTAAGACCAGATGAGTTCATTTTGATCACTTACAACTCATGAAGCATCAATACAGTCACTCAAATATTAATGTAATGAGTTGGAGAATAGAAAAAAACAACAACAAATCAATTTTCTTCTTGAGTTTTGAACCTAACTTTCTGGACTTTTTGAATTGACTATTGTATTTAGCGTAAGCCACATTGATTTTCTGGAGGTGGAGTAGAAATGTTTTTCCTTTCCAAATACTTCTGTGCTCTGCTGGTGAACAATTTTAGGCATTCTGGATTAACCTGAAAGACTATTCTAAGGTTAATAATGTATCCTCAATCACTAATGAAACCCACATGTCATTTGTAACTATACTGACAAGAGGAGTACCAACATATGAAAGCTGAACAACCAGGTGCAGTTCTACCCTACTCTTTCTCTTCCTTTTCTATAAATATATGTTGATATTTTATGCTGCAGTTTTATACAGAAGTGTCCTAAGAATGTCAGCAAATCAGTGAGCTTTATATCAGAAATGATTTTAGTTAGTAATATAGAGCTTCACCTATTATTATTATTCCTATGCAGCTTCAGATGTTGCAATGAAATGTGTCAGTTAAGCATTGCATGAGTTCTGATTATTTCTTCTCCTCACTCTTTGAGTTGGAGACATTCTGGCAACTTTAGCAGTGTCCTCTTTCATATCAGATTTATGTGAAATCCAGGCAATCACAGATTGCTGCTTTAAGCCATACCTCTTCTTTTAATTAAGAATAGATTTGGTGGGTCTGATATATCTAACTACTTCTGAAAATATAGGCACAGTGAGTAAACAAGTGGCAGATGTTTTTGCCCTGAATTTCAGGGTATGTGTTATACCAACTTCAGGACAGACAATGGATGTCAACTTCACATAAAGCAAAAGGAAACTGGGAGGCATACTGCTATAATTTCTGGAGTATACTTGCTGAGAGGACCAGCTGTAGATATATATTCTTACCACGTCACCTTTGCTGCAGGAACTTAAATGCACATTTTTGATTGCAAGAGCTGAACATTCAGATGTATTTCTTTACACTAAGCTTCACCAGTCGTTTAAATATGTTTACATTGTATGCCCAATCTTGCCTTTGATTTTTTTAATTTGAAATGCTTGTACGATTTTTTAATCTGATTTTTTAAAAATTATTATATATGAAATAATTGTCAAGTATGCCACAGTGTTTTTAGCAGTGTCAGTTATTTAGTGTGGTTTGCTTGTTTCTCATTATTCGTGTTCACCTGGATATAAAAAAATATTTATTTAGCAATGAACAAGTCTTTGCCACTTTTCAAACTGCATGGGTGAAGTTTACACAAATGTTTGTTACAAGTTCTGTCTAAAACATGGCCTTTTCTGTCATTATTTTCTTCGTTGTTGGAAGGAAAGTAATTTTCTCTAAAATGAGGAAGTTTTATTTAGTACATGTGATGGACAGAATTAACAAAAAGTACATTCAAGTTGAATCTTATTTTTTGAGCCCGGGAAGGATTGTTAAGCAATATTGAAGAGATGGATTCTACATGAAAATCCTACCAAGCAGAAAGTGTGCAGCATCAGAGCAGGCAGAGAAACTGAAGTTAGTTTCAAGGATAGAGCAGAAAGTATTGGAAGATGATGTAGAAATGTGTGGTAACATTTTTAGAGAAGTGAGATCAACTGGGCAAAAGTTAACACCACCAGTTTGACATCCAGCTGTCACACAGGCATACTAGACCCTATGCTTTTAGAGTGAGACTCAGTTGTTCACTCTCTGGCAGTCCTCCTTTTGGCATCAGTCTCATATACAGTGCATGGAAAACCTGTTGATTCCTGCATGCCTGCAGAAATTGTGGGTCAGGGCTAATTAAGAACACGTAACACTTAAGGTCTAGCAGCAGAAAGACCCAGGTGGCAGTGCTCTGCTGCTTTGCTGGATGTCTCAGTAGGATACACACTGAACAAAGCCTGTTTATTCTTCAGTAAGTAGCCTTACACCATGAGTCTTACCCTGTCACTTCTTTTAACTCACTTATATGCACATACATGAGCGCACAATCATCCTTGACCATGTGCTTTAGCACTTGGTACATGCATACCTGAGCTGTGACCTGACAGACATGCTGCTTTTGTCTAGTCAGCTTAAGTTTCTAAGAGTATATCACTAAAATAGGCTGTAGCATTCAGTGGGAGAACATTCAGGACAATATTTCAAGACTATGTTGGCAAATGCTGGGTACTTTTCAGAATCTATCTAACTTTATGGATATGCGGAAATATAAATTTTGAAATGGGTTTGATAATTTTCCAAGCTTTTGAGTGTGATATTCTGCTAAAGTTTGCAAGATTTTTAAATGTGATGGAACTCAGTAACCACATCTTTATTCCCTTATTCCTGTACCAGCCTAAAACAGTAAGCAAACTTTCATCATTCTTTGTTCTGTATGGTAAAAACAGTCCATGGAATACCTGAGTCATTTCCATTCCCTCATGTCTTTCTTGCTTTTTAGCTTGTAATAGTGCAAAGGCAACAAAGACTTTGCTTCCTACCTTACTCCCTTTCAACCTTTCTCCCATTCCCTTAAGACAGTGGTTCCATTTGACCTCTTGATGTGTTATTATGGCTTTCCTTTGAAATTGAAATGATATCAAGTTGAGCAGAGAAAACTAATGAGGTGGCAGTGAAACCTTACGCACCTTCCCCTGCTTGTTTCATAGTTCTGAATGGAAAGAACTATTTTGACACCCTAACTTCAGTGAATGCTTAATAGCATTGACACTAATCAGCAAATAGTTGAAGAAGTTATGAACAACCCTACAATTTGTATGTTGTTTCTGTGTTCAAGCTGGCAGTGCTCACTTCTGTACTTGAGTGGAAAACCTCACAAAAATTATGACAAAACTACCTCTTGAGAAAACAATTTTTATTTTTTTCTGTTTCTATCAAACAATTTCCTGAGGAAGATTTCTCTCAATTGACAAAGGAAGTAAAGAACATTAATTGTATTAGAAATCCTGCTTTCAAAAATTCCATTGCTATTTGAAAAATCTAGCATTCAATCTTTTTAGTTCAAAATTTTAAAATAAAAATAACACAAGATTATTAAATAGCCCTCATAAGACATGTAAAAGTAAGCTGTTATGTATTATTGGATGGCTTATGGATGATGAAATGTAGACATGGGGGGAAGTTAAATTGCTTTGGTATGTTTATACAGCATGCCACTGTCAGTCTCAGGAATAGAACTAAAGAGTCCTATGTCTTAAATACATTATCAACAACTACTTTTTTGTAAGAATGGCCAGTGTTTCCAGAAGGACTCACATGCATGTTGTTATGGCCTTATATCACTGTGGTTCTAAGTGTATTCAGTGCACTAAATAACAAAATAAGGTTTGTAAAGGACAACTGAACAACAAAATATTCCTTGGGGTGAGATTACTTTTAATTGGGGGTATTTTCTTAATGTAAAAATAAAATAAAATGAGTGTATCTCCTATTTTTGTTTTTTATTTTTTAAGGGCAATTTTCTGCAATAGACCTAATACTAAGATTTATTTATTTATTTTTATGCTTTCCATTTACCAGCATTTTTCTTATGTGGTTGAAAAGTCCTTAACTTTACTCAGGGGAAAAGCTTCACGCTGAGAAGTAAGGAATCCCAGTTGTACCCTTAATCAAAGTGGCATGCTCCACACTTTGTTTCTGAGTAATTTCCGTAGCTAACTCATGTGATCTGTATGTTTTGCTTGCATGAATCAAGTCCAAAGTTTGAAACTGACTCAGTTGTTTTTCATGCTGACAGGCAAAGGAAAAGGGTTTTTTGGGGAGGCGGGGGGATGGGGTTCAACTCAATTCAGGCTGCCGAAAGGAAACAAAAAATGATTTGAAACCTGCATATACTAGTGATGAAAGATTAGAGGTACCAAACAATAACTGTCCAAACAAATTGTTGATTAGAGTATCTGTATTAGGTGATGTTTGTAGTCTTTACATGTAAGATGATGGAAAATACAGATTATGTCAGTGAAAGTAGATCAACAATGCAGTCTGATGCTTTGTTTCCACTTTTCAAAGGCTTTTATCCTTCTTTTCCCTCTTTTTTTTTTTTTTTTTTTTTTTTGATAAAGCCCAGGAAATTGTTAGCAACATGCTGGTGGGAAACTATGGAAAAGAATATAAACTGTATCAATGGTGCAGTTCTTATCCCAAGAGCTGTGTTGGTGGGTGTGGGAATAGCATGCTTTCAATGTGAGCTGCTGCAATGAGATAGCATTGAGAAACCAGGGCAGAGAGCAGCACAGATTTAGTCTGGGGAACCAAGGGCTTTATCCAGCAATAATGTGTATGAGGACAGACAATGTAGCTCTATATTTAGTTTAACAACAAAAGACTGTAAAAGAATTTGATAGTAAAGGATTGACAGAAAAGCTCAATATATCTGCACAGTGCAATAAGTATTTTAAAAAGGTATTTAAGCAATACATTTACAACTTGAAACAACAAAACATTAGTTAAAGTTAGTAATAATAGGTGTGATTATTTTAGAGTAGGGCTATTTAAGAACAATGAAGGCTTATGAGGAAGGACTCAGGAGACAGCTAATACTCTGTTGAATTTGAGATTAAGATGCAAGCAGAGGAGCATGGGGAAAAGCAGGACTGACAGATCTTTTTTACAAAGGTCAGTTTTACTTACTTTATTTTGATTTCTGGATGAATTTATGACCACTATCACTAGGAGATCACTCAAAATATATTAATCTCAGTCTCACATTCAGTATGTAGTTATTTTGGTTTGACATTTAAATCAAAATATGTTTTGGACTCAACTTCCATGAAGTACTACTTGTTCGTTGCTACTGCTGACATATTTGGCCAAAGGTATGAGTGGTCAAATGATTCTGTATATCACTGGTAATTCTGCATTGGAAAAGATTACAGAACAAGAAAATCAGTACAGATCTGTCTTCTGCTCTTGTGTCTGGACACGTTCTCTTTCCAACACAGAAAAATACCATTCTGGCAAGGCAAGTAAAAATAAGGAATGTGAACAGCTTTTCACATTTGTCATTTGATAGTAACAGGAAGCAAAGGCATTTCACATGCAAAAAGATCATACGACTGGGTGTTTAGATTAAAAGTATATAGATCTCTGTGACATTATTGGTAAAAATATCTTCGTAGCTAACTGCTGCTGCAGTATGTGGATCTCTCCCTAGACGTAAAGTACCAAATTTTATTTTATGATTTTGTGACCTGCATGACTTCCATTAGGGAGTAAGCAGAAGCATCTAAATCCATTGAAATTCTTTTAAATGGAAAGATGCCCTCAGGAATCCCTCCTGTTGTGTATGAAAGTACAATTATGTGGTTAACATTTTGAAGTGTAAGTGAATGGCTGCCACTCTGTGTATACTTTTTAGATTAATATTGTATAAAATGCAGGCCACATTGTCAGTCACTGGAATAGTGCTTTTTTCACTTTTGATGTTCCAGAATAATATGGCATCTTTCTGACCCCAAAATAGTCTACAGAGGTCTTTAGGAAGCCTGCTAGATATTCTAACATTATACCGTTTACTAGGTAAGATTCCTAAAGACATGAAAGAGGAAGTTTCTGTATCTCAATTCCAAGTTTAAAAAGCAAATAAAAACAAAAGATCAGAAGATTTAAAAACGTAAATTGAACTAATGAAATCATTTTGGCACAGCAAAATTGAAATGAGAAAATTGTTTTACACAGTCTTAAATGCATTTATAGGATGCACCTTAAAGCAGCATTCTTTTAATTCCCAGTGAGTAAACAGTCTATAGATATCTATAATTCCATAGCTTGCTGGACATTCACTACTTGTCTGCAGGCAGCAGAAAGGATAAATAAAATTAATGAGGAAAAATGGCTTTTGGACTGGGGGGAGGAGGCTTAGAGGCAAAATTGGGGTGAGTAGAGACTTCTTAGCAACGTATTTTCATTTATTTCACTGTAATATCTTTTTTAAAAAAACTGCATATACTTCAAAGGTAATGCAAAATTGGAATTACGAATATCACTGCTTTGTAGTGAATGTATTGCAAGATTCTTAAATAATTAAATTATGCGAGTTCTTAAAATGGAGTGTAATTAGTCATTAATGAGCAAAATCTATTGCAGTGCAGAGTTGATATACTCCGCACAGACTATACTTAAGTTTTACAGGATTTGGTTTTATTTCTAAATGCATATATGCGGTGAAAATCAACTGTTGTAGATCTTTTAAGATAATCCCTACATTAACTAGGAAGTTACATAATAAAGCAAATATTTAATTTTACTGAAATAGATTTGTCAATGGCTCAGTTTTCAGCTTCTGCTTAATGAGAATCTTGTTTTAGAAATATAGTTAAGGAAAGATTTGATGCAAACAAGGACTGATAAATTTAAGGATGTTAGACCTGGCTTACAAAGTTGTCAGTTTTCATTTACAAACCTACATCTCAAATTACACAAGATCTATATGAAAAGCATTGTCATCTAACGGCCCTCAGATGAAAGAACATACTACACTGCATCTTGTTCTTAGTAAGTACTAGCAAACAAAAGCTTTTCTTTTAAAGTGTGTAAGCATAAAGGATGAGGAATTAATGGAACATGATGGTCTCAGATGAGATCCAGGAAAATGCACATTCTAGGCTCTGCAAAGAAATTTACATTTCTGCACATGGACTAAATTCTCTACTACTCTTCTGAGTAGATGTCTTGCTGAAATGGTTGAACAGTACCCACTCTTAAAATCCTTCAGAGTTATGTATATTAACGCATTACGCCAAACAAAAACAGTGGCTTCTTTGGACTGCTTGTTTAAAAGAATAATAAGTAGGAGTAAAATAGGAATAGATTAATAAACTGTTTCATTAGAAAGCAAGTTTCCCTAATCTTGTCATGTTTGTGGAAAGTTAATCTTGATTAAGTAAATGCCATTTGTTTAAAACTGCAGTTAATGTAAATTCCTTGTAGGAGCTTTCTCCACAAGTTGGTCATTAAAAGCTCTATAGTGAGTTCTCTTTTTTTTTAAAATCTAATTAAGGATGTAAATACGGCCTTCTCCAAGCTGAACAACCCCAACTCTCTCAGCCTGTTTTTGTATGGGAAACCAGGCTTCTGATCATCTCTGTGGCCTTTCTCTGGACCCACACAAGTAGGTCTGAGTTTTTTACATTCTGGGAGCCCAGAGCTGAATGCAGTACTCCAGGTCAGGTTTCACAAGAGAAGAGTAGAAAGGAGAGAATCACATCCCTTGACTTTTTGGCCATACTTCTTTTGATGCACTGCAGGATATTGCAGACTCATGGTCAACTTTTCATTCACCTGTACCCTCAACTCCTTACCTGTATGACTGCTTTGTATTCACTCATCTCCCAAACTGTATCTGTGCTTGGAATTACCCTGGCCCAGGTGCAGGACTTAGTACTTGGCCTCCTTAAACTTCATGAGGTCCACAGTGGCCAAACTCTTGAGCCTGACAAGGACCCTCTGGATGTCATTCCTCCCCTCTACCATGTTGAAGGCACCACACGAAGTTGCTGAGGGTGCACTTGATACCACTGTTCATGTCATAAACAGAGACATTAAGTAGTGTTGATCCCAGTACTGACCCTTGAGGTATTCCATTTGTCACTGATCTCCACCTGATTTTCAAGCCATTGACTGCAACCCTTTGAGTGGGATCATACAGCCAATTCCCTTATCCATTCTTCATCTGTCAAATCCGTGTCTCTCCAATCTGGAAATGAAGATGTTGAGTGGAGTAGTGTCAAGTGTTTTGCACAAGTAGATTATGTTAGTTTCTCTTCCCTTATCCACTAAGGCTGTTATACCATCATACGCCACCAGAACTGTCAGGTATAATTTGCTCATAGTGAAACTGCATTGTCTGCCACCAATTGCTCTCTGTGTTTTAGCATAGTTACCAGAAAAAGGATATTCTCAATGATCTTGACAAATATGAGGGTTCTCAGAGACTGGCTGGCCTGTAGTTCCCTGGATCTTCTTTTTCATACTTTCTGAAAATGGGGATTATGTCTCCCCTTTCACTTACCAAATGATGGAGAGTGGCTTAGCAACTTCATCTGCCAATCCCCTCAGGACCCTCAGATACACCTCATCAGTTCCTGTTAATTTTTGCACATTTAGGTTCCTTAGGTGGTCTCAGATCTGATCTTCCCATTCAGTGGGCTGTCCTTCATTATTCCAGTCCTGCCTTTGCCAGTATGACTAGAATGAGACTAGGAGAAGAATGATGCTGGTGTTTCAGCAATTCAGGATATAGCATTAGGGGCCAGTTCAGAGTAAATACTCCTCATCAGAGGTAAAGGAGAAAAAAATGTGTTCTTTACTTTGTTCCTCTTTCTTGAAATACAGGAAATTCAACTTTAATATAAGTATTTTTAATTTTTTTTAACTTTGTGTGTGACTGAACATTTGCATAGGTTGCCCAGAGATGCAGAGTCTCAGTCCTTGGAGGTAATCAAAACTTGATGCCCTGAGCACCCTGTGTGATCCAGAGATGCCTTCCAAACAAAGCTGTTTTTTTCCAGTTGAGTTAGAATGGACATCTGTGAAAGCAATGAAATTATAAATTATTAAAATATTTTGTTTTTCTTTTATTAGTGGCATCAGTCCATCTAAGAGGTTGAACTTTTCAAAATATAAATGGACTTCAGCTTGATCAGTGAATAAGAGAATAACAATCAGCGTTTTGTCATTCCAAATTATCCCTGCTGATTCATGCTCATCTGGTGTGGTTCATTTACCTCAACATAAGAACAAAATGAGGAAAAATTCAAAAAAGGAATGACATAGAAGAACATGGAAACTTCTATAGTAGGAGAGCTTAAAATTTCTAAAATGAGTTTTAAGCAACCCCATAAAGACACAATTATATGCATGCAAATTGTATACAGATTTATATTAATTGTTCAGTTCAAGAATTTGCATGAAAAGGAGATAAGCAATAGAATTAAAAGTTAAACATACAGTTTTGTGAAAGTGTTGTTTCAAAGAGTTGTGCAATTTTGAGGGAAGAGGTTTAGAATGTTGAGATGTGTAATATTTTTCTGTAGGATCATTCAAATTATTAACAATAAGTACATAGATTACATGGGATGTTCAGAAGGAGTTCTGATTTGTGAGTACAGTGTAGTCTTTAATGTATATTTTTTTTCCAAATTTTCATCAAGTCCATGATGAAAATTATGGTTATTCCTGCTGAAGGGGAGGTAACACAGTCTCCTTGCACTAGGAGGCTATTAGCATGTGCTAACAAGTCCATCCTTACCCTAAAATGTTGGAAGTTGATGAAAGGAATGAAAATATGGGGTGGCTGTATATTTGCTGAATTTATTTCTCCTGTATACAGTGGAGGAAATCTGTTCTGCTAGTTTGCTTGTGTTCTCGCTTCAAATATTATCAAGCACCCACAGAATAAGTAGTTGAATCATTTTCAATATTTTTAATAATTATTGTTAATTGATCTGTTAACAGTTTTAAAGTTTTTTGTTTTTTGTTTAGAAGATCATCTGCAAGTCACTATAAAATTGCAAAGCGTTTTTGTTCAAGTATTTAGTAATGATTATATCTAAAACAGTATACTTCAAACTCTTAAAAACCGGTAGATGAGCTATTTTCTTGCAGAGTTTGCAAAACACACATACTGAAAAATGTCTTGTTTTTAAATTTATGTTAAACTGGTAGCAAAAATACATATGGTTACTTTCACTGCTGAAGATGTGCTGCTGTGTGTTGATCATCCTTTAGTGCATTTTGAATGATAGTTATTCTGTGGGGACCAGTGAAGACCTCCAATTAATTATTACTGGAGAACATGAAATCATAAACAAAATTCCTTGTAATAAATTTTTAAAATGAGATTGCATGTTTTATTTACGGTACTGGTCCATTTTGGGGCTTTAAATCTATGAACGAAAACAAACATGCTTTTTATCAAACTGAAATAAAAAATATCAATAGTATTTCTTTCTTATCAAAGTAGGACACAATATATGAACTGGACTTTTAAATAACTGCAAGAAAAAATGCAAGGGAAGACGAAGAAAATATTTAGTTTTCTCTATTTCATAGAAGGTGATTGAGAATATATATAAACAATATAAATAGCAAATGCTTCCAAGATAAGAGACAATTATTAACCATTAAGGTAGCTGATAAGAAGGAATAACTTTATAGGAAGTGTTTATTAAAAACAGAGCTATTAACTAAGAACTCTCATAATTAGCACATGTATTTGCATCAGAAATTAGTTTGTTTTTTGGCAGAAGAGTAGCAATGCTCAGCATATAGTGTATTTTTAAATAAGTTTGGAGTCAAAATCCTAACAAACATACAGCTAAAGCTGTTTCTTATCCCATAGGGATTGTAGATGAGACTACAAAACAAGAAATTGAACTATAATAAAATAGAAAAATGAACTCATAATCATTTGAATCCTGTATTTTTTATTTTTTCACTCCCATTTACCTTTTAGATTGCAGATTGTCTGAAAAATGCAAAGATCACAATAGACAAACTGTAGTTTAATGGACGTTATCATTACTAGATGAGACTAAGGCCTTCTTAGAAGGAAATGTGGAAATTCTGTTGATTTCCTCCCCCCCCCTCTATAAACAGTATGCTTTCTTTCCTCCATTCCATCAAGATAATGAATTTCTCCATTCACCTTATCAAACTTGTTCACTTTTTTCTAAACTCTGGCCATTCTGAATTTATTTTCACCTTCATAGGTCATAGGTCTCTCAAAATGGTGTCTGACTCTGGGAGCTGTGTCACCACACCATGATAGCAAAATATGTTTTAAGCAAAAAAGTTGATTAGAATAACGAGTGTCTACTGAAGTCTCAGACATTTTGGAGAGATTAATGCAGGAGTATCCACAGGTCTTGCAACCTGGAAACTGCTGCTCCAGGTGGATCCAGTAGTTCTTAATCAATAGATTGTTTGAACAACTTTTACTAATGCCATAAATTTTGGCACTAGCCAAATAGACTGCTGTATTCATCACCTATATTGTTGTCTTCCTTTTTAATCCATAGGACATTATAAAGTTGCCAGCATAGTGTCAGGACAATGATGTATGCTACTTGATATTCTTAAATTTCTTTAATATCATTTTGATACCATTCCCTGTTGTTTCTACTTCATTAGAAAAAACATCATTAAATCATTTTCCCACTTCATGCTAACTTTTTTAAGTGAAACCATTCATAGTGGTTTAGATCAGACTGGGAGAATTATGAATAATGTTAATATCTAAGGAAGTGTAATTCACAGAGATGAAGAATATATGTACCATGTGCAAGGAACCACACCAGTGGTTGTCATGCAATGGACAGGATATCTAGTTACTTAGTCCCTCAGACACTTTCAATGCCACAGAACAGTGGGCAGCAGAAATAATGGATTTGTCTTACCATTCTCATGAAGGCAAATACTTGTTCCTCAGATTCTTATTAAACCTGTTGTTACTGAGGTATGTTCTCTCCACCAGTGCTCCACAAAATATTCTTTCAGCACTAGAACTCCTCTGAAATTTTACTTGTGTAAATGCTATCAAGTGCAAAATTCTGGAGTTTTGAAAAATGTCAATGTAAGAAATCCACTTTCTTTTTATCATTTAAGTTTCTGATATGCTTCCAAATTTCTCTTTGAGATAATTAGTCCAAAAAACTATTTCAAAACTATTTTAAAAGGAATGTTTTTGGTTATGTTTTTGGATCATGTAAGAAAGATGAAAAGAATATTCTATTGTGGCAAACACTTGTTTTATAAAAATAAACGAACAAAATATTCCTGGAGTATTTAACCATCAGTATTTGAAGGCCTGGGCAGCATCTGAAAGACAGGGGAGATAAAAAGTGGATTTTGTTTGATCTGCTCAGGGATCAAAGGGACAAATACTGTCTATAGGGATGAAAGTGTGGAGAAGTGTTCTCTGTGCTTACTGTTATATGGTTATTCATATGCCCTTGTTACATGTTAGAGCTGCCTGAACCTGACCCTCTGTCATGTTTGGGAAAAGGAAAAAAGAAACCAAGTATGTATACGATGCTGCTACTGTGAAAGGTTTCTCATTAATCAGACCTGAAAAATGAAATTTTAACATTTGTTGAGAAGAAATAGTGAAACTGGCTTTTTGTTTGCCTTAAGCAGTATTGACTTCAGTTGACCATGACATAATTGTGGCTTTGACTTTTTCAGAAATTATGCACGTTTAATTTCAGGCATGGGAATATACAGACAACCAGAATTTCCTGCTAATTTGGTATGTTGGTCATACACCTAAATCTAAGATGACAAATGCTGTGTGAATAAGTTTTGTAGCTGTCTTCTAGTGCACAGAAAAATTATATAATTGACTGAAACTGGGTGATAAACAGTGATAGCAGTATCACCCTCTTTCCATGTATTTACTGGGATTTGATTTCAGAATATACTAAAACACCTTAGTGAACTACACGGCTTTGTAATACCCAGTATAAAGTTACAACACTTATCTCTTCAGTATCTCTGTATAACTGCATTGGTTGGATATTGTTGATATGGTATAATCTTGCAGAAGGCATATCCACCAAATAATCCTCAGGACTGAATTCCTAATTAAGTTCACAATTATATGAATGCAGATACACTGTGTTGCTAAGAATCTGTACACTGATGTTACCAATACCAAAGATGTTATTACTGTTAATTGAATTTCCTTTTATTTGAGGAAAGACTGGGTTAATTTTTGGAATACAAAAACTGTGTAATTTAACTGATTGCCTAAATATGGCAGGCATTGTTTTGTCATATCTATAAAAGATAAAAATGTCTATGAAGGTTAAGGGCTTTGAGGCTCAAGAGTGATACTACTTTTTCATTCTCTGGATGAAAAAAACCAAACATGTATCTTTATGAGGATTCTTGCCATCATCGTCTGTTTTGTCCTCACATGTTTTCAGATACATGAGATGGTTTAACCAAGGTCACTATGTAACCCTGGACACTGCCAAAGGCAACTTCATTGTAATTCCTGACAGAGCCTGGGAGAAACTTAAGAGAAACAACTTTATTTAAACAAACGTTGCAGAAGATTAAGAGCACTTCCTGAAAGGGCTAGGGCAGATAAAGGATAGGAGGTCTGCAATAGAAAGGATATTCCCCCTTCAGTCTTTCTGATTGAAGGATTTCACAAAAGGAAGCAGTGGAGAGAGAATGAGTGGTGATGTTAAGTACAAATAATATTTGATAATTGTGCTGTAAAATCAGTGTGAATTAGTTATATTTTTCTTATGGGAGAGAAATAAGTGGCTGCATCCAACTGTCTTCCAAAGGGCAGCTTCATACCCTGAATTAGTTAGGTAACTTACATATACCAGTTGCAAATGTAATCAATAACAGTATAATTATCTATTTCCATGATTTTTTGCATACCTATCTCACTATGCTTAATAATAATAATAATAATAATTGAAGTCATGATTGATCAACATTGGAAACAATTTCTAATTCAGAAAAGGAGTAATAAGACACAGCCAAATTTCCTACAAAAGTTCAATCAAAACAGTCCTCAGTTTTTGACTATTCGAAGCTTCCATATTTCTTTCCCCTTTTCTATATAAAATAAATGAATAAATAAATAAAAACAACACTTTTAAGCTATTTTCATTAACATTATTCTTCTGGTGCTAGACAGAATATTTATGCTGAACAGTTCCACTGCTCCTTTTTTATTTCTGATAGAATCTAAGCTGCAACTTACTTTATCCATTTGTAATTTGAGTCAGTTCTGTGGCACCACACAAATCTGTAAAGCTTTCTAGAGAAGAACCAAGCTTAGGGTATCTGTGAATCACTAGTCTTCTGTTACTATATGCAGTAAAAAAGCAGTTTCCATTTTTAACCCAGACTGAAATAAGACTTCCCCACGCAAGATCATTACATTAACCCTAGTATGACTAAAGTACACATTAAAACAAAACAAAAAACAAGATACATAATGTATGTTATATGATACATACTGTAATTGTTACTTTTAAAAATTGCTCATTTAGAAGATACTTGCTTTCTTTCTATAGCAAGGATTGCTCTGCAACACGTTATACAACTAATACTTATTTCTTCCAGAGATGCTCATTTATTTAATCATATAGTGAAACAATGTTGACAAGGTATAGAAGCCCAAGGGAACATTAGATGGAAGCAAGATCTTTCAGACTCTTGTAAAGATGAGGGCCAGAAAACAGTCTTGAAAATATACCCTTTTCTGTATTTGACTACATATATATTACAACACCACTTCTCTCAGTATGGTCCAATTTCAGTCCTATCACAAAAGCTACTTCTGATTGTGATGCTGTCCAGACTATTCAGTTAATTAGTATTCAACTTCCATAATTGCTTTACAGATGAATTTTCAGGATACTTTGACAAATCCATGAGAGTCATTTGGTACGGTTCTTAATATCTAAGCCAGAAACTTACATCTAATGAAATCATGAGAACTAAGGCAGTCATTCCACCAGCAGTTTCCTGAAGTACAGTGACTGCTACTGTGGAAGACCTCAGGTACTTCTCCAGCTTTGTTTTGCTCAGCGGCTGAGTAGAGGGAATTTGGAAAAGCTGGTCAGTCACGTGTCATGTGCAGATCCTATTATATATCTGGAGAATCTTTATAAATGAAATATATATATATATAGTAAGGACAAATTAATCAAACTTAGCAAAACTGGGATTCCCCAAAAAACATAATCCTTACTATTTATGGCATCTCATTATGTCACACATTGTTTACATTTAAAAGTAACTGGAAACACAGTATTTCTGCAGTTTTAGTTTATACTTTCTCAATACTGAGTGAGCACATGAGGGAAACAGTGAGGTTTGATGTTCATCTGATTTCGACACAATGCCAACCTACTCATTCACAGTTCCTTTTGTAGCTATCCCCAGTTCCGAAACAGAAATCTTCCTCCATCTCTGATCAAAGATTTGAGGCTTTGTGAAAATACTTTATTCCTTCCTATACAACTCTTTGCTTGTTCAGTCTTCAGCCAAAAGAAACTACTCTTGATGTTTGTTCTGCATAGGATCTGCTTACTCTGCATAGAAGCTGTCTGAACAGCTGTTCAGTACAGATTGCCAGATCACCTCATAAAACTCCCTGGTAGCTGGAAATCAGGAAAAGTCCTGTATGACCCCGTGTCAGATAAGACTTACCAGATTAAGAGTGCTTACCTTTATCTTCCATTCATAGATAAATAATGTAATAGAAAGAACTCTCTCACCATAAACAGATTTGTGATGAAACTTGCAAGTTAGGAAGCATTGTTTAGTGCTCTTAAAGTATACCTCAAATATTAAATAATTCTTAGAACATACCAGGTGAAGGATTTTGTATATCCACCACCTGATGAGATGAAAAGGATGCATTTAACTTGTGTTATCTTCTCCTTCTTCTCCTTCTCTGTCACAATACACTTTTTCTAAGAAGTGATTGTTCTGTTAGCATTTAAATGTAGGTTAATCGCCTTCAGAGTGTTTCTTTTCTAATGTCGAGAAGTAATGTCCCCTTATCCTTTTAAAAATACCTTTACTATTGTTATAAGTACAATCCACTGAATTAAATGAGTTGATTGAGGACGTTCTTCAATAACATCATCTTCCTACTAGAAAGGAGAATCTACTCTTTAAAATACGTTTTCATCTTAGGATCTATAATCATATACTATAGGGGAAAGAAGATTTAGAAGTATTTCTATGTAGGAAAGAAAGAAGTATTTCTATGTAGGGTACAATCCCTTTTCCTGCTGTGAGTTTTATTTTGAGCTTTGCAAGGTTTGTTTCCTCGCAAAAGTCAAGTGAGAAATTTTAAAATTGAATATTAGAATTGGTGGAGAAAACATCTCTAAAGTTTTCAAGCAAATTATAAAGGATTAAAATGAGATATGGAAAAGATAAACTATCAAACTCCAGTAAAATCTCGTAGTTGAAAAAAAGTGATAATCCATGATTTACAAGATTGAGGTAGCTGATATCTAATCTAGTTCACCAAATATACAATGCAAATATTATTTAAAATATAGAAAAGTATGTCATAACATAGTCAGAAGCAGTGTATTACATTACAGTATACCTTGTATTTTGGACTTTTGTTGTTGGTGGTGGTATTTTATTGTAAGATTTTATTTTATTATGCAAAACCAACAAAACCCACTAAGCAATAACGCATAGTACTCTAATTAAAGACAAAAATAGAGCACTCTATCTGAAATGGAAGATTGTTCCTCATAACTGAACTCTAAACTATTCATCATCAGTCAAAAATATTGTAGCTGCTCTGCACTCTTGAACTTACTGCACAAGCTGTTTATTCATGGAAAATATTTGTGCACTGGATAGGCATAGAATAGAGACTGAACTGAAACTGAGATAGAAGGTTAAATCACATTCTTTTTCTGAAGTATCTAGTAAGCAAGAAAAATTCAGATTTATTTAATCATTTCAAATAACCCACAGCTCTTTCTTGCCATCTTCTCCTCTAGTTTTAGGAAGCACAAAACCACCACATACCATGCTGCCTATTGTTAGCAAGTACCTTCATCCTTCTTTAACTTAGGTATGTCTAGACCTAGTGCTTCCAGCCTTAGCCTTTATCAAAATTCTACACAGGAGAATATTCTGTTTTCTTTAAAATTCATACACCTTCTGCTCAATCTTGCTAAGCTTCACCCTCAAAAAAGTTTTGTGGGAGAATGTGCAGTCTTCAGACAAATGTAACAAATGTGCTCTTTATTTCTGAGCCCTGTATAAATTTCTGTAGGATACACAGGAACTTACCTTTACTTTGAGCTTCTAATTGAGATGTCAGAAGGGTATAAATGTACATTTAAATGGTAACAGAAAATTAACAGTTTGTTTAACTGCTGTAAACAGTGTATTTTGATACTGGAAGACCATGTAGAGGGTTGGAGTAGGTAAAGAAGGAAACTCCAGTGTTACTCTCAGAGTGAAGCTTAAACAAACTTTTATTTTTTTATTATTTTTTTTTCCCCTGCATTTATGTTGAAGGAATAACTTATAAGAGTACTAATTACTACATACTAAATCGAGGTCCAAATTGACTAGTTGCATTTTTAATAGCAACCTTTTTGAAGTGAGATGACAGCGATGATTCTACTAAAATGTGTATTTAAGTCAAATGATCTAGTACAGGTTTAAAAATAAAATAAGCCTTTCTCACATGGTCATTTCAAATTAGCTGTAGTGATTTATATCAGGAGAGAAATCCTAAAAGCTACAAGAAAGATATTCTGTCTCTTATTTTCAACTGCTTTTTGTGAGTCTGATTGAAATTCTCATGGTGAATAGTGTATTGCACATTGAGAATTTCCATTTCAATAAAGGGGCTACTTTTGAAAGGAGGTAATGGTCAGTGTGAGGGCTGGACCCACGTTCTTCTTCTGTGACTTCACTAGTTTATTTGGCAAGGGCTACTGAGGCACAGTTTCCATCGGTGGTTGTAGAAGATGGTCATGCAATGTAGATAAAAATATGCAGTTATGAGTAATATTGCTTAAATTTAGGGTTCTGCAACATAAACATTTACATCTGAAGCACAAATTTAGATACAATTCATTGTATGTGGTGAAGAATAAGTCATTTCATGAGGAAATTAATTTCATCCATAAGGACACCAAAAATAGGTGAGATGTCCCACACCCTGTTTGTTTCCATTGTCTGACAATATAGTTTAGTCTAAGTCTAGCTCAGAAATGAACTTGTGCAATGTGCACATCTAAATATAGTTGACATCAATTCAGTTCAACTGAGAATCTTACTATTTTCTCTAGAGATACTTGGATCACTCTTCCATTATTTTTCTCAAGTAAGCAACAGTTTTTGGTGCTATATAGCGAACAAACTTGGAGCAAAAGACATACAATAGGCAAGTGCTATGATTACTGTGAGACTCAAAGGAAGGTCCTGACATGTGCAGCTTACAGATAAATGCAAGTGATGATAGTCTACTTCATGAAAATTTCTTTGAAAAAATGGACTATTGTGCCCATTATAAAAAATCTATATAATTATGTATACTGATTATAATAAAAGTTAAATATACACGGAAATGATTTTGGTCCTAATCATGGTACAGCCCACAATGGAAATGAAAAATGGTAAAATCTGCTTCTGCTATCTCTAAAGTACATGGCCGAGTAAGGTTATCCTTGAATAAAGTTTGTCATGTTCAAAAGTGACCAAAAACTAAAAATACCTTTTTCTTACATTAAAACTGATTTCTAAACATGTATATGATAAAGATATAATCAAAGCAGCTAAAAATATGTAAAAGAAAAATGAGTGCAGCAGCTTAATTTTCACACATTGTTCCAACAGTCTAAAGAAACTTCTATGTAGACAACGATTATATTTGCACCCACTTTCATTTACTACCTTGGCACAGTTTTAATTTTGGCATCATATTCTTTCTTCTGTGTACTTCCTAGTCTTCCAGCCATTTTTCTTCTCTTTGTTTAATGTCATTTGGCAAGGAACATAGGTAGAGAAATACTCCTATGTTGATGTAATTAAGCAAATCATGCACACATTCAGTTCTTCTGTACCAATAGCCATATTAACATGGGAAAAACTAGACGTGCATTATGCTGCATAAGACATCTAAATTTTGATATTATCAAACTTTTATCACATTGTAAAACCTAGGGAAATTTCATTGACTAAATAAAATGGGGGGTGTCTATCAAGAGCATTAGCAAATTACCCAATGTTTTATAGTTGTTGTAGTTCAATTCTTATTTATGCATAAGAGCTCAATTTTCAGTGCAACTCTTCAGCTTGTTCATATGTAATCCCATCTTATTTTTCCTGGCAATTTATTAGCGGTGTGAAAGTGTGGACACGATTCTTTGTGGGTGAAAAATTGTACCTACTGAAGAACAGGTTTGAGAATTAAGCTTCTATATGCAGTGATTACCACAGAATACAATGTGGTATGATAGGTGAGAATGAACCTTGGTCACAGAGATCAAGTCTATTATAGGTACAAAAGCTTATTTTGTGTACATTAAAGAACCTCAATTATTTAAAGGCGTTTGCACTGTTGGTTATTTTACACAGGTTATTTACACTGTTGATTAAATTGCTTGCAAAGCAGTCAGATTTCCATACACAAGTAGTCTAACAGAAATATTACGCTGCCAGCAATTTGCCAGTTGTCTGTTGACAAAGACAGAGAGTAAGCCACTTACTACTGTTTTTATACAATGAATCATTTTTGTAAAAATGGAGCAGTGTAATGAAAATTCAAATGTATTGCTTTTCCCAATTCAAACAGAGAACCAAGCACTTCATATACTCTGCAAATAAGCCTCATTTGCCACACTGTGTCAGCTAACAAGCAATTCTGGTTCTACATGCAGATTTTAAATAAAATTCTCCAAATTTAAACAGGTAGTTTCATGTTGCTTCAATAAAAGGATACTTTCAAAATATTTAGACATCTGTATATAATACTGTTTAAACTGTTTGTTCTGAAATCTAAACAGGTATCTCAGTGTTTGAGTTATCTTTTTCATTTAAAGGGAAAACATAAGAATAACTAGAGTCAGGAACAATGCTTACACAGCATAGCAGCATCTTTTATTATATCTTAAAGAAAATTATACAGTTGTTACTCATTGTAGCTCTGGAAGACTCTTGATCTTTTAACTGATTTCAGAACAGAACCATGTATTTGACATGAAAATATGGGAAGAACTCACAAACAGTTGCAATTAAGGAGAATTGTGGGTAGACTGGCTCTACAGGAGAGATGAAATCCCTAGCCTTGATGAAATTGCTTATCACTTTGCTTAGGGTTTCAACAGATCTGCACTCTAATGTAATCCAGAGCTAATGTAATCCAGAGCATTGCTACTGTGGAGGAAGGTGTCCCAGTACTAGCATACCATGACTAACTTTATAGAAGAGTTCCCATCCCTTTCCAAAACAAGGTACTTATAGGAGTACTGCATGTCAGACCCAGTCATCATATTGGGCCCTGCTAGTTTTCTCTTTTACAGCATTCTTGAAACTGATGCTTTATTGCTTTCCCCATAAATATATAGAATCTTTTGAACATCTGGTATGCGCAGTTGATACTGAAGTATTTGAGATGATTGTCTTCCTTGCTCATCACTGTCACCACACCATGCCATTTCCACCTGTCTGTCTGGTGCATGTCTGCTTTATTGCATGTAGTGCACACATCTGTTCTGTTGCATATTAAGTTCAGTTACTATAAGCTGCAAGTGTTTTCTAATATAATATAAAACCAATCATTTTTAATATATAGTTTACACAATTATTTATTTCTAAATTAACTCATACTTAGAATACAGACATTTACATATAAATTGATCATCTATTTTTCAAGTTGTATGTTTAGAATATAGTCCATCTTGATCATCAAAAATTTTTCATGCACCAAATGGCAGAAATACTAAAGATAGGTTTCAAATATATTTATTTACTGAATGGAAAATATTTGTAGTAATTTAAGAACATAAATTTAGAAAAGAGTAGAAAATCTGTGCTTAATTCATCTCCTTCAAAAAACCCCCAAACTGTCTGAAAAAAACTAGTGTACCCAAATAATTATTTTTAAATTTTCTACTTCTTGATGTATTCTCTCTACTTAACTATGTATTATGAGAAATCATAATAATTTTCTCCTAGCTTAAAAAGACCTCTAGTGCAACATGAGAGAACACAGAGATGTTCAAAAGCATTATAGGATATGGGAAACATGATTGCATGCCTTCAGAAATTTGGCACAAGCTTTGAGAGGTAGATATAATATTTTAAACTGTTGTTGATTTGATTATTAGTAATCAATATATTTTGTTTTAAGATCAATGGATAACTTATAATAAATAGAAGAAAAGAGTGTCCACTGTGAAGGATATGCATCTCCACTCATAAAATTGTAGGCCTCATTAAGAGATGGAGAATTAAATATGATTGATAGGCAATGAAATTTTAGAAATACGCAGTATGTAAACACAACTGCATTTCTCGCATTATATGATTATTTTATCTAATTACAGATCTATTATCAGAGAATTTCAGTAATTAAAGTGATAACTGGAATGTTTTCTTGGTAAGGAAAACTGGAAAAAATGTTAGGAACTGTGTGCCTTACAGGCTGCGTATGCAAAGACAGAATGGTCTTGGGCATTGTCATCAAGAGACTGTGGCTGTGTACTCAGCTTGACTTTTTGTTTTTCATAAATAAGTACTGAAGAAGTTGTGCATTCAGGATTTATTGTTGGAGTTCTTCAGATTTTGCACTCTGACAGAAAATGACCTTTTTTGACCATACTAAATGCATTTTTTAAAGATAGGTTTCTGCAACTTGGAATTAGTTCATTTTGTGAGTAATGGGTTGTGTATGTAATTAAAAGATTTTAACTTTGGCAGAAATTTTAGTTGGTTAATAACTGCCTCAGAATCCTCTGCATTTTATTGTTACATTTTTTGCCAAGAAATAATTGGAATATTTTTCAGTGTGTTAAATTTTCTTACAGCATTTCCATGAGGTTAAGGCTGCTGTGCTTTAGTTCTGACTGTCAAAATGACAGTTTTCTTGGTAAAATTCTTTTATACTCTATGCAGGGCTTGTGCCAAATGTATTAAATTTTAAGGCTTCGTACACTTCATCCAGCAGTGACTTGTCAGAGTCTCACAATTGGTTTGAATATGCTTCAGGACAGTAGTGCAGGACCCAAGGAGGAGAACTCTCCTTGCTCAAGCATGCCAGAGATTACTGTGTGGCAGCCTCAGAAATGAGTAGAAAAGGAATAGCCTCTTGTAGGCTCTCATGTTTTCTGGCACCAAAGCAGTATGCAATAAAAGGAAGAATTCCTGACTCACATAGAAAAGAATAAGCAGTGTAGTTAAACCTATATATTACAAACTACCTCAGAAAGCTGAGGATTGCACAAACAACCTTAATTCTAGTATCTCCTACCCATTGACAGCTTTCTTTTTAACCCTTTAACGATCTTTGTGAAGTAGCCTATAAGTCTTTTGCCTTGGTGTTGAGGTTTAACCCGGCAGGTGGCTGAGCACCATACAGCTGTTTGCTCACTCACCCGCTTCTCAGTGGTAATGGGGAAGGATTTGAAAAAAACAAAGTAGAACTCATGAGATAAGATAAAACTATTTACTAGCATAGTTACAACTATATACATATGGATGAATGTATATAACAAGTGATACACAAGCAATTGCTCACTACTGCCCAGCTAGCCCCCCAAGCAGTAGAAGGGAGCAAGATGAACTCTCAGACCCTTCAAAACTCCTTCTGCATGACAATGTATGGTATAGAATATCCCTTTGGCCAATCAAAGTAAATTGTCCTGATTTCTGTTCACTCCTAGCTCCTTGTGTTCTTTGCTGAGAATGGCCTTGGCTCTGTACCACACCGCTTAGCAGCAACTATAAACATCAGTGTGCTATCAACAATGCTTTCTCTTAGAACAAAAACATAGCATCATACCAGACATGCTGAAGAAAACAATTCTGTCCCAGCTGAAACTAAGGCATTTTGTTAGGATAAGCTTTTACATGCTTGCTTAAGTCCTGTAGTATAACTGTCTTATTATGTCTTCTTCCTGATTTTCATCGTGAGATTTATTCAAAATGTATTTGCAAAGATAAGAGTAGTTCACAGCTAACAGTTACAAATCCATTTGCAATTCTGGAGCTGGTTTGCTCTGTGCTATGCTGTGTGTGTGTGTGTAACCATATTTCAAAAGGTTACATGGTTTATGTATTATTGACTTACAGTCCTAGAAACAGCACTGAAATGTTTTAAAGTGGAAAAAAGAATCTGTTTAAAATAGTTAAAAAGAGAATAACAAAATTAGGAACAAATAGTCTATTTCAGTTGATCCAAAAGGGAAATAAACAAAAATAGTCTGTCTTGTGCCTTCCAGTCCAAAACAGCAAAGCAAAGCTTTTCTGAAATTCTTGTATATTTCATTTTCAATTATTGTTTTTCATTTTTTTTAATTATATTGTTCTTGATCATGTCTTGATCCTGGATTTTGTAAAGCAATGGCACATCACACGATGCACTGTAGATTTTTGAGAAGAAAATATTATTATTTAAAAGTCAAGCTTGAGAATTACTTTACACTATATAATTGGACTAGAAGGGGCATTTTCCCTCAATTTGGTGGGCATATGTCTTTCAGTTAGCTTTACCTGAGCCACTAGCAGTAAGTATAGAATGTCAATTAAAAATTTGACGCATATGCAGACCACTTTCAGAGGTACTTGCCTGGATCCACTGGCAGTACAGCTTGAAGTCTTCCCAGTGAGTTCCTACAGCTGTTTGTAGGACAGTGGGACAAACAGAAATCACTGAAATAATCCAGGCAATTTGTCTTTCAAATTTATTTTTAATCCAGTTCATACTCTGAGATTGTTTGATTAGTCTATCTTTATGTGCACTGAATATACATAAGAGGAAATAGGTATGTGTTTATACACATTTTGTAATATATATTTAAACTTATATGAAATCTTCTATGGCAGAAGATGCCTATAACATCCACTGAAATACTGAGAATGGGAAAGCCCATCTCAGTATCCCTGGCAAGGCTTGAGGGCTTAAAGGACTCATCTTGTATGTCTATTACAAAAATTGCTCTGAAAATTTTCCAATAAGATTCATATTTTTCAAAGAAATACATTTTAGTCATTTTTTACATGTCATTTGGCTAGTAGAATCCCTCTGTGTATCATCATTAAAATTAATTCTCTTATAAAACCCCAAAACTAATGTAAATCATCTGCTAGAAGAAAATGACTTTTATGTTAACCATTTGTTCTTTCTACTAGTACAGAAACATTTATCTGAAAAGTTCTGTTTTCAATATAGCTGCTGCCTATTTGCTTTGATACTGTATGGTAGCAAGATTTTATTAGAGTCTATAGAAAAAAAAAAGTCTCGTTTGTAGCTTCCTAAGAAGTACTTAATTTACTTTTTAATGAAGTTTGTAACCTAAGTCTGTTTATGATGCAGCATTAATGGGAGCTGGAACCTGAACTCCCTTTGTCTTTTCTTTCTTCACATATTTGCTTTTATCATGTCAGTTTTACCAGTTTTGCACTGAAAAATTGAGATTTTCTTGAACTTTTTTTTTTTCTTACATCCAGAAGGGCTAATCAGTTGCAAGGCCTACATTGTGAGTGTGAGCTTCGATGTCAGTAGACCCTTTTGTTTTTGTTGTTGTCTTTTTTTTTTTTTTAATGTGGGGCATTAATTTTGATAATATATTCAAATTATCTGTTCAGTGCTTTCACTAGAATTTTTCTGTAATCAAAATAAAAAGGTTTTTCAAGTACTTTTTCCTCCATCTTTTAAGCTTGGTAGACATGCAATTCAGAACAAACTTTGCTCTTTCCATGAATTACAGAGATTTCAAGACTCTACTGGTGTTCACAGGCCGGTGTAGTGTATCTCAAAAGCAGTACTTAAAGAGGTCACCTAAAGGCACATAACCAGAAGGGATATTTACTGTATTTTGTTTTGTACTGAAGAAAATTGTATTGATAAATACTGCAGCTTAAAAAATTCTTCTTTTCTGGAAAATGCATTAAGCTCATCCTGACATTTACTGACCAGGATAATGAGAAGCAAACTATAATTCTTTCAGTGTTTCAAAGCTGTTGTGCTTCAGTGTAAAAACAATTGCTTTATGTGCTTTAACAGTTTAAAAAGAAATCAAAACAGTTTTACATGAATTGCCACATGTAAGTCCAAATTTTAAAAGTGCATTTGCCCACTTTAAAAAGGATTTTTTGTGTGCTGTTACTTAACACGATAAGATAGCTGAATTTAAAAAGAAGTTTCAAAGCTGGTGGAAGAGCTGTGCAAGTTAGCAGATCCTCCTTTTCCACTTCAAGTTCTCCATGCAAACTTGAAGCCTAGCCAGTGTGCCTCCAAAGTCCCCAGTTGGGAAAATTAGATCTTGAAATATATGGTGTTATAGATGGTTTTTAAACTAGGAAAAATTATCAAGAATCATTTATATCATTCAAAAAGATACAAAGAACTGGGAGTGGGGGAGAAATAGTTGCAGATAGGAAAAAAAGGAAAAAAAAGAAAGATGAGAAAGAAAGAAAAGAATAGGGAAAAAAATAGGGAAAACTAAGTCAAGAAACAGAGGCGGAATTCCCACTTTTAAAGATAGTTGTGCAGTCTTTTTAAAGATAGTCAACAGGATCTGAGAAAAAGAATTTTTTAAAATTACTATTGATGTTGCTGCTGGCAATGACCTTTGTTTGCTCATATTTTTCCATGCCAAATCTTTTCCAACATTTGCTACTACTCTTAGACTTTTGAGAATCACCATGTTTTTACATTTTGTGTATTATAAACCAGTCTAAACAAATACAATTTCAAATCTGTTTATGTGTAACAATTTCGTAGTCAAACAACCACCCTTCCATTAAATAGTACCATCCAGAAATGAATAAGAGGTTAGAACATGGAGAGAGGCTGGTAGATGCACAGGACTATACTTAGAAAAAATAGAGATGAGTCAGAAGCAGAACATTCTACCAAAACCCACTATTCCCAGTTTCAATGAGTCAGTCAGAACTAGCACCTGAACATGAACCCTATGCTCGATTTTGATTTGGCAAAATCCTACTGATGAAGTTTCACAAAGCTACAATCCTGACCTTCTCTACTTAATTTCCATGAAAAAAAAACCCATCAGGTAGTGGAAATACTGTTACATCTAGCTTATGCAGGTGAATATGCAATTGTAACTTGTAGGGCAGGAAGGCAGACATGCAGCACAGAAGTGGAAGTATCTTAAACAGTTGCAATAATAAATTCAGCAACTTAATTGAAAGAAATGTTTTTTTTTATTTATTTTTCACTACAGAACAAGTGCTTTTCAGCTAAACTAATCTGACTACTCATTCTGTGACACTGTGTGAGTGCTCTCTTGACTGTTTTTGTGAGTTCTACTGAAGTTTCTCCTCAGCCAAAGTTAGTGGTTCTATATTTTGAAGGAATATAAGGGGTTAAACTTATCTTTCTCCACATCTTGGCAGGAGAGTACAAAGAAAGTGCTGTTTGGCTTACATCCCAAGGATGTGCAGTGGCATCAGCAGAGAAGGAAGCAATGGCAACAGCTTTTAGGACATCAAAAGTGTCTACATCAGAAACAGCAACAGCAGCATGAGCAGACTGTGCTGGTGGTGCTTCTTTCTTTCTCTGCCATGGAAAAAAAAAGAAGTTGTTTTTCTGGCTGCATGAAGCTCCTCTGGGCCATTTCTGCATACAGCAGTTGCCATTAGAAAATTGAAGTGTGCCAATAGTTATCACAAAGTGGATAACCGCAGTTATTTTCATTTCTAAGTTTCTGGAAAGAGTTGCCTAGTATTGACAGGAATTGCAAAACACCTTTCTGGTGTTTCTAGGTGGGAGCCTCAATGATCCTGGGTCAGTACACCAGCAATTTATGCTATCTAGGGATCTGACATGATGCTCTATGATCACCTACCATAACGTGTCTAAAAACACAAAGTAGATCCTTTTTCAGTCACAATCTGAGAAAATCTTGGTAATAGCTGAAGAGTTAAAGCTAACACTTTGCCTTAATATAAAAGCTGTGAAAGGTAAAAATGAAAAGTTGGCTGCTAACTTCTAGGTAGGGAACATCCTCTTCCTCTGAATTTGCTGGTGGTAAAGTAATAACAATTTTGGTTTTCATCTTCTTTGAAAATGAATCCCTAAAACCTCAGGGGAGGGTAGATGTAATTAAAAATAGTTTTTGTTTGCTAAACTTTTCCTGGGTCTGGTTGAATAGTTTTGAGAAAATTATTTTTGATTGTATATGCACACATACAGACTGGAACTTTATCTGCATCAGGTATCACACTGGCCTACTGGTGAGCATGGATAAGGCCACTTTTTTCTCTCATTCTTTCTTGCAGTTTTACTCCTTCTATATAGAGACAGAGAAATCTCTATTTTCCCCTCTTGTCAAAATATTGTCAGGCATTTTTGCTACTTTTGTCTATCAAATACCTGCTAGATTAACATAGTAGGAAGTAGACTGCAGGTAAACATTTTCCTTGGGCTACTGGGTTCTCATTTTAAGCCACTTATAATTTGAAACATTAAAAATTTCTAGATCTTTCTACAGGAGCTAAGTACAGAACTGTCATTATGAGAGTAATAAATGTTTTTGTATAATTCAGTGCCCTTCTAATCTCACCTATTAGTGAAGTAGAAAAGAGAATGGAAATACAATAAGCCTTAGGCTTACATTCAAGTCTGTCCTCAAAAAAATTCTTAGAGTATTTTAAAGAAAGTACAAGAATTTTAGATGAATAAAACAAAAATAGTTTGTAGCATAGCAGCACATCTCAAAAATCTTGCTCAGTCATGTCATTAAAGTTCTCTACAGGTTCAATACAAATGATTCTGTTGCCCCTACCCAGATGAATTAGCCTTTCTCAGTTGGTTCTGAGAGAGAAGGGAGCAGGTCAGTCAGCACACAACAGCAGGAACAATAACTTTAGAAGGATCTTATTCATAAGCACTGGGAGCTGAAGAGGGTGAGACTTGGAGGATTGGTAGTATTTTGGTTCAGAGATCAAGAAAAACTCTAACCAGTTCAGACATACACTGTAATACAGGCGCCCTTCGGAACAGCTGGACATGCAGCAACTGAAGTCACTCATTGCCAACACAATTGTAGATTTACCATGAGAGATTATGTATTTGGATATTCTGTATGTCATTTTATTGTCTGACTTCATTTTTTTTTTCCCCACAAGGAATACTGTACATGCAGTCCCACTTAGAAAAAATGTAAGGGAATCATGCCTGGCTGACCTTTTTCTTACCTACTCTAAAGATACAAGAATTTGACGCAAATATTACATTTGCATTAACCAAATCAACACTAAGTGCTCTGTGCTCTGTGAAGTGGATTGAATGTGTTTTTGTAGCTGAATACAGCTTTCTTTGAATTTCCTTTTGGGGCACATTGCTTTTGGCTAGACTGAGCACAAGTCTTGATGTTTGCCAGGGTATTTGGTGATTCTGAAGTTCCCTCTGCAGACAGTGTCTAGTCTGTCCACTTCTAAGCAAACAGAAAATTACAAGCAAAAACACAACAGGACACACTACATTAAAACTGTGAATTTAGATCACTTTAAAATAATAAAAAAAAATGCACATATTTGCTCAGTTCAATTGCCTTTTTGTGATGTTTGGAATATGAATGTGAACTTAACAAGATAACTATTTTATGTCTTCAAAATCTGGGTAACAGTAATTGAACTTGTACAAATCCCTCTCAAGTTATTTTATCTGGAGAATTGACCTAAGAAAGAGTTGTGCTTTGTGATAAATATTTCCCAACTTCATACTGATTTATCTAGTGCTGTATCAAAAGCAGCATTCAAGAATTACTTAAGAGTAACACAGGAGCGTGTACACTGAATAGCACTCTTTGGAGTATCAGTGAATCCAACTGGTGAAGGACAATTTCTGGTTGTTCTTTGGATCTAAAAGGAGACAAGTAGGAGGGTTAAACACTAACAAAGAAAAATGCCCTGGGGAACTGTGATCCTAAATGTATTTGCTACACGTGGTGCAGGAAAGTTTGTGATTTGATCCAGTACTAAAAGGGCAGGGTATGGGGAGGTGAGGAGACACTTACTAGATGTGGCCCTTTCTTTCTCAATTCTGCATAGCTTTGTGCCTGAATGTTTAGATATAACTGCCTATGTAAGATTACTTAGAAAATTGAGATCAGATATGTACATTCCTTGTTAGCTATAAAATCACACTGATTCCCCTCAAATGAAATCCAAATGTAATTTCATAGGCCGGGTTATGCTATTATTTTTACCAGTATGTGAGGTCTTAGATTGTTGCCTTAGTCATATTAGCTCATAATTAAGGAGAGACTCCTGTTAAAGACACTTATACTTTCAAACAGGCTGGAACTTAGTGAAACCAAAGCTGTGCGGTAAGTCTACTGGATATTGTTAAAAAATATTATTTAGGCTAAAATTGTGTTTTGGTAGGAAAGTAGTTAAACAAGTACCATTGTGACTATATTGTTTTCAATACATTTTTACAGAAGTGCCTCACAAAGGGAAGAGAGAATCTTTGATTGTGCATTCATATACAGCTAAGCCTACTCCATATTTCCCAGAAGTGTGAAGGGCTTTATAGATCTCTGCATGTAAAGGTCTACCTTTCTTATAGCTTAAATCAGAGTTTTATCTTGATCATTTAAATGTCCAAATGTCCATTTAAAGGTCATTTACATCATGGAATCCTGATGCTATATTTAGTGTAATATAGACATAAAATACAACTCATGCTCATTATCCTGGGCAGCTGCCCTGTCAAACTCTGACCAGATATTTACATGATCAAAACTGCATGTCCATTGTAAAGGCTGGCCTGTCATTAGCAGATAACAAGATCATAGCAGCAGGAGCTTCAACATGAGAGCAATCCTAAGGAGTCTCATTTTCTACAGAAGAGATAAAACTGTGCAGGTATAGAAAGTGAGGTGAAGGCTGTGTAAGACTTCCCCTTACAAGCACTGAGAAGCCAATAGCTAAGACATATCTCAACACACCTCACAGCCAAACCTGCTTACAAGTTACAATATTTAAAATCCTCTGTCTGCCCAGAATAGCAGAGATAGGAGAATTGAAAGGTTTGCAAATAGTAGTATTGGCTATTAGCATTCACAGAATTATTATATTCTCCTTCCAAAAAATTGAAAGAAAATCTTACTTTCAGAAATTTGTTTTGGGTGAATTTTGTGGTATTTCATTTTGTGTCAATTTGCCAATTGTGATATTTCTCTATTTCTTATGTAAGAGTAATTTAATTATAGCAGAGTGCACTCATAGTCAACATAGTGAGCATCACGATGGCACACCTTAGGTGGAAGCCTAAAGCATGTGAAGAGCAATGATAGGTTATCACTCTGCTTACTCTAATCAAACAGGAATGAGACAGAATAGCCACACACACGAGAAAGAGTATAGGTGGCTGTGCTATACAGGTCTTTGAGTTGTCTAATTGCATCAGGACCAGCACTGTTTCATCTCAAACTACATCTTTAACCACTCCTGATCCATTTGAGATACTGTCAAATTCTCATTACTCTTTGTCATCATAAAAAAATTACTGTTTTTCACTGCTCTGAGATAATTCCAGTTGGGAAAATGCAAGCCCAGTGTGATCTTTTATAATACCATACATGGTACTGGTGTCATTAAACACAGAACATTTTATTTCATATAATTCCTAATCAAATTCTTATATTTTAACAGTTACTGAGAGTTACAATTGAAGATGATTGTGATTTTCATTATAAGTCTCATACATTCATTTTAAGCACATATATTTTTAGCATAATTACATTCTGGAATTTTATCCACATTTTGAATTAATATTATATGTTACCGGCTCCATTGTATCTTCCACAAAAAGTATTACATTGTCATTCAGCATTCAGTGTCACATTTATCCAAAGAAAAGGCTAAACAATGCAGAAATGTGTATATTGCTGGCAGGGTTCAGAAGAAACAGTTAAAATGGAGCAAATGATGTGGATTCAGAATATTCTGACTGACAGATGGACTGAGCTGCACATTTCCTAGAGGCATTAGCATAATTAGGCAAAGTTGGGAAATGATTTATACTGTTCAGAAGTTATGGTTCATCTCCTGGTGATCCAAAACCAAGATTAACTTTCATTTGCTTTCTTACTCAAAACCAAGAAGGCTAATAGAAGAGTAACTTGCTAGTCAGTGACTGATATTAATACTTTTTAATAGGTATTTTTACAAATATATATTTGATTTTCACTTAGTTGAATATAGTCAAGGTTCACTTCATTTAGAATTTTCCGTCTGGTATATTTTGGGAAATTGGATTGCATTATTTCTACATCTTGGAAGGATTTTGGTTTTATTGACAATTCACAGGAGACTGACATTATGGTTGATAGGATATGAGAGAAGGAGGTAGGCTGGAATACTGGAATACCTAGAGCTGCTTGAGGAAGCCTGCAGTAAAACATTTAATATGACTTATTAGCTTTTAATGCACAGTGTGTTTCGGTGCATAACCCTTTTGTTAATTCAAGTTTGGACTACTTTTCTAAGTGCTTTTATTGTTCTTAGTTCTTTTGAAGAGAACGTACACTGAATATTTTGCCAAAGACAGTCCTTTAGGTAGGACATATTGTTTTTATAACAAAGGTTTTAAATGAACTTGTTTTGAACCATTCCCAGTAAACATTACCAAGAAGTATTAACAAAACAGAAAGATATAATAAGATATAGCAGTAACTGTTCCATCTCCTACCTCAGAAACAGATTTTTGTAGATTGTTGAGCAACGGTAATGATGGATCTGTAGGCTCATCAGGGTTAATGTTGACAATGAGCAATTATTATTTTTGACAAGAATACTAAAGGGTTTCAAGATGACTATTCTAACTGAAAGCAGATTATGACTTGAGTTTTATTACTAACTGTCAGGCATAGTTGTCAAGCATATAAAAGTGTGATACAAAGGAAGATCATTTTATTATAGTGGGAGACAAAGCAGAGATCAAATGATGACCTTTTTTGTGGTTTTTTTTTTCTATTACCCACAGGAAGAAGGAGGCAGAGTCCTCAGTGTTTTAAAAAGGGATATGGGGGGAGAAAACATCCGGGACAGGACACTTTCCTACAGAGAAAAAAAAAATACAGCAAAAAGCACAATATGATTTTAATGAAGCCAACATATGTGGATGTCTGTGGGTACTGGTGTGTGACTTCCGTGTCTTTCTTGTAGATACAATAGTATGATGGTAGGACAGAACTTCACAGCAACCTTACAGGGATTAGTTGTCTGACTGATAATTGCAGCTACAAGAGATTTTGGTTTGGTGTTTATTTGTGATATTTTCCTCTTGCCTGTTTGGGATGTGTTGTAATCTTGATTTTAAGGACATAGATCTTTGTCAAAGTAATTATTCAGCCCACACTTCTCTGATGAAAGGTGAAAAATATTTGCTAAAGAGTGCTCCACCTCTCATGTGTGCCTGTGACAGTAGCTGATAATTTTGCTTCCACTGAGAAATAACTTTCTTCTCTCTTGAACAGGGCTCGAGTGTTTATTTATCACATCCATGGAAGAAAAACAAATGAACGAACAAACAAAAAAGTTAATTCTAGTTGTAATGCTTGAACTGAAATAAACCTTGACTTCATGGAGGTTTGAAGCTAGATCTCTGTTCTGACAGAGAATGTGCTGATATCATTTTATTCTCTACTCTGCTTGAGACCCTAGATCTCTTTTAATATTTTTTTCTGAAAGCAAAATGTCTGTAAGTCCTTTCACATAATTGCTGGTTCTTAGGACATATAAAGAGGCATTTCTTAAATAGAATAAAAAAATAAATTGGCATAACAAGATGAGGAATCAAAGGTAGTATTACATTGTCAAAAACATTTACACTGAATCTGAGTTAATATAATGTGTACTGAAGATGCCAGACTCTCTATGAATGTTTTCTGAAACAAAAACAAAAACAACCAATTCTCACCATAACTGAGTGAAGAAAGTAGAGCAAGTGGTAATGGCAACATGCCCTGAATTTGTTTATTTAATGCTATCATTATTAGATAATTCTTTCATCTGCATAATACCTCAGATTTCCCTCAATTTATCTTTAGATATTATGCAGGAACTTAGGATCTTAGGATATTATACATTATTATACACATTAGGATCTTATACATCCACATGCAGTGCACACCATGCATAAACTTCTGTTCATGGAGCCTTGGCACAGAAGAACTAGGGGGATCTATATACCCAGAATTTCTTTTCATTTATCCTGAGTGACATTGTTGGTTCAGCTTCTCCCATAAGTTCAAGCAATACCAGATAATTCTCATTAGGACCATTACAGTAGCCTTGATCTCTCAGAAACTGAGAACATAAATTGAACCAATCTTATCTGAGAGGTATGCCAGGAGATGCACTGCCTGATATTATTTAAAAGCACTCATGAACAGAGTGAAACAAACTGCTTTTATAAAGCTGTCAGCCAATAAGTGCCTGTTATTTTCCTTGTACGCTGATCTTGTCCTTCCTTACAAAGGATGCTCAGTGCTGTCCTCTTACAACCTTTGCCTCAACTTCAGTTTGCTTATCCATCTTCTCTGGTAGTTCAAGTGAAAGGGTACTGTGGAACAGGAATTTGTAGTATAACCACATTTGACAATGTTTTAAAATGTAGTTCAGAACGATTCTGCATTTTTTACAGGGTTACATTGTTTTCAAACAGAAAAGCTAAAGTGTTGCCCATTAACCTGCAATGAAGAGATGTGCTTTGGGCATTTGACATGGAAGATGGTGGGTATCTATTACAGTAGTGGTGATTTTTCAAGTCTGAAAAATATAAGTGATAATCTGCTTGAATGTTTTAAGCAATGTTTTTTAACTTTATGGATAAAATTCTTACAATGCAGAAGATATTTCAGTTATCACAGTGCTATTTTTCTTGATTTTTTAGATGGCTGTCAGCAGGCTGCGATTGTGCACAGAGGAAAACAATAAGGACTAGCTTGAATGAATTCAGAAGAGTACTGTCTGACATTAGGTGAAGGCAGAATCATGGGAATGTCTGGTTCTATCTCATGCAGGTGAGTGGAGGAAAACTAAACATTCTCCAAGTAAGATGATGTATTTTATTTTGTGGTGGAATATTGAAAGATACATAAGGCTTTGAGATCAGTCAGGCTCCGTAGAGACTAACTGTAAGTGATTCTGAATTCCTGATGATGCTGAAGCTCTGTGGTTACATATTTTCTTCCAAGAAAGCACCCCAAGAAATCCCTCAAGTCTGAACTCAGTAGTTTTTAATCCTTGCCCAAAATTATATTTCATGAAAAGTTATAAAACATTAGATATCATAGGTTTTGACACAATTGTGTTTCCTTTTTCCTTCTTTCAGCTTCTATCCATGTGTACATGCACACACACAGACACACACATCTATCTGTCTATATATAATCTGCAGCGGAAGCTCATGTATAGTGTAAATTCTGGGAATAATTAAGAAAAGGATACTGCATCCTCCAGCAGACGGAATGCATCTTTTTCACTTAAAACATTTTTTTTTTCTTTACCACCAACTTGCTGCAATTAGGAGGTTGTTGGAGAGATATCAATTGAGATTTGGGAACTGTTTTCTGGAAATGTTTTGAATTAAAATCTAATTGGTAGCTTTCTTTGATAACTATTTTATTGTTGGGTGCAGCTAAATGGAAATCAACCACAAAGGGAACCAAATTTTGTTTGTCATTAATTTTAACTTGATTTCACAAATGATTTACTTATATGTTATTTTCTCTATTTGTTCTCTAACAATCTTTAACTTCAGTTAGAAGCAGTTAGCCTGATGCAGTGTTGTTTTTTTGTTTTGTTTTTTTTTTATCATTTTAAATAATCTATTTTACCTAAAATACAGGTTTCAACAAAATGGAGAAGAACTCCTAAGTGAATCAAAGTTAAACTTCTGGCACTTTTTGAAAAACTAGGAAACTAATGGCCCCAAGGATGATATTTTATTGTTTTTACCTAAGACATCATTGAGTTTGGGGGCCAAAGAAAAATAGACCTACACTGAAAATATATGATAATAGCAAAGTAAAATGTTGAAAAGGCACTGCTACATAGGAATCGTGTAAAAGCTCAAGGCTCAGATACGTGGTCATCTTTTCCCAGTTTAACATGTTAATGAGGACATCAGGAGAGCTGTGTCAGTCTGTGATCACTAAGCTTAAAGTAAACGTGGGCTAATTCAGTGTACAATATGAGAAAGGTGAAAGATAACGTTAAGTATTGGAAAGAGTAATGAACAATGTTATGGAGGGAAGATGGGATACAAGAATCGATTGTGGCAGAAATTGAATTTTACTAACAATGAGTGGCAAATAACCTAGGCATGCAGGAGTTGAGCAAAAGCACACCTGACTGAGTCCAATTGGCTCTATGGACTCTGGACCATGCCCATGAAATGTAAGACAAAGCATCTTTTTGGTGAGGCCAAAATCCTCACAAGGGAGACATAGTTGATATTTGTCTGGAATTAATTAATACCATCATTAGTAATAGATAGGTATAGAGACTTCCTCTTTGTGGAAACATAAATATTGAAAGATTTTTCCCTTGAAAACTGCGTGAGCAGGCAAAGTACAGTATGTTTCTTTATTTAAGTGTTTGCAACTGAAATTCCATGCTTAGCAGCAAAGAGGAGAATAACATCTTGCTACATCACTGTATGGTAGCCTAGCATTTCCTCTCTTCTGATAGATTTAGGAGTAAAACAGATTTCACTTTAATGGAATATAACAACAAAACTGATGTACCTTTTTCGTGAGTCCCTAAGCAGAGTATTGCTGCCCAGGGTAGTCTGCCAATACAGGAAAGACAGCAGAAAACTGAATTAATACCGTGCACAGCAAAGTTTCTTAAGAAACAAAGCCACCGTACCTTTTAGAATCTCAGTGTTGTGGATGATGCTGTCTGGAAACCTCTTTATAGTTGTCATTTATTTCCTGCTGTCATAAACTTTAGGCTCTGCAAGACACTCTTTCACATTAGTTTCTTTTCCTACTTCATTTGGGCTGCTTGAATTACAGTTCCACTCCGAAAAGTGTTTACATAAAAATGTAATCTTGTCTCTTAGCAGATGTGCTCCACAAGTGCTTTCAGAGTCAAAGATGTTACTGGCTTTGGTGACTCAGATATTTCTCAAATTCTTTTTCATAGTGGTCACATTGCATCACTTGATTTATATATGTTCTATGCATCGTCAGTATACCAGACACATATGCATGAAACTGAGGTTAACAAAGGGCCACGAAAACCCTCTTTTTCTTAATACTGATAACAATGAATAAGAAACAAGTGGCTTAAAAATAAAGTATTTTCACTTCTATAATAAGGAGCTATTATTTGGAAATTACTGTGAGACTGTACCTACGAGCTACATTCATGTGTTTTTTATACTTCTCAGATGGAAATTGTATATACTGATGTTGCCTTGCATTAATTTTAAAATATTTGTCCTTCACAAATTAATTTTTGGAATGTTTAATTAAATTGAAATGAATTTCATCCCCCCCCCCCAAAAAAAAAAGGAATTCCTGAATTCCTGTGATAATCGGTAGTTTTATAAATTCCCCACTGTGAACTTCAGAATTAGGAAGAGCTCAAGAGTGTTGAGATTGGCATTTAAATTGCTTTTTCACATGACTTCTTGTTAATTTTTCCTGTGCTCAGGAAGCATATTGCTGATATTTCTTGATATCTATCTTGCTCATTCAGCGCCTCTTTCACCATTGTACGTAAGTGAGATAATCATAGGTTAGAAAGGCAGTGCTCAAAAGAGTCGTACTGTTGATGAAAATCCAGGCTCTTTGCATTACTTTCTGAGCAGAGCTCTTTGCTTCCAGGAAGGCGTGGTAACAGTTTACCAGTAATTCTTCTTGTGGAAAGGTACCACTTAAGTGAAAAAAAAATTGGGGCTCAGCCTTGCCTTTGTTGTAGGAAACCACACAGTGGAGAAAAGGCCACTGGAGATCTACCCATTGCTGATGGGTTCTCTTTGAGCTTTCTGCCTGCACACTGCTCTACAGATTTTGCCATGGCCTATGGTATTAGAACTCTGAGACCATTATATCCTAAGTATAAGGAAGATCGGAAATTGAGAGAAATGTGGAGGACCTAATGGGAAATAAATACCTTTTAAAATAAGCAAAATTCCTGTCAGTTTGATTATCGATGAGAAAGAGAAGGCATTTCTAAACAGTTTGAGAAGGCTTCAAAATATAGGCTCTTTGCTAACTTTGGCCATCTGAGATCTATTCTAGAAATCTGAGTAAGATTCTTCAAACCACTACTTTATCATTTCACCTTGAATTGTCACAGACAAAGTGAGAAGGATGTCAGGTTCTGTACAGGTGATGGTTCCATATTTCCTGAGAAGCTTTGCAAAGGAGTAGAAAGGATTTTGCAGGACTGTATCACTGAAAGGCTGTTAGAAAGGGAGGTATTCACCAGGAAATTGCTGTCTGTGGGGGAGAACAAAGCCTCCATGGCAGAACCCTTTCCGAGATCTGGCAGTAACTGTGGGTTTTGGGGACATCCGGAGATTATTTCTGTTTCCCCAGAGCATCATCTTTCCTAAGACAGCCCCAGCCTGCCTGAGTTTCAGCCAGGCATCAGCTTGCTATCACTACTGCTTCCACAAGGGTGTGCCAATCAAACAGACTGAGTTCTAGTGCATGAGGATACAGATCAGTGCAGGAGTGTAAAAAACTTGCAGTTAATCCTGAGTGCATCTTTGCTCAGTCCATTTATGAAAGTATATTCGGAAGCAGGTAAAATAATATTGAATGTACACACAACAGAAAAAAAATAATCTGTATCCAGAGAATTTTTAAGTAAAGTGTTTTTAAAAAATCAGTACAGACATGCTGGCTTTTTGCCTTCTCTTGTTTTAACCTATGACTGATTCATCAGTTGAAGTGTAAAGAAACAGATCTTCTTATGGTAATTGATTCTCGGGGGCTATTAGTGTAAATGTAAATGCTCAACATAGGTGTTACGTAGGTGGGTGTTAGAGGGAAAACATAAATTGTCAGTAATATAAAGCAGTCTGTTCATACTGTGGGGTGAAGAACGTTAGAAATCAGAGACTCAGAAATGCCTCCCAGAGCTGGTTGTGAGTGGAGCCTCCCATTGTGAGTAATTATAAGAAACCTACTGTGCAAGAGTCAGTTCTGGTCTTTTAGTTCAACAGGCAAGACACTTACCTGAAAATAACAGAGATTTCAGGTGAGATTTGTGAAAGAGCTTATTTGAGTTAAACATCTGTCTGCCATGGGAGGTGGGTACCTCGTTTTTTAGAGATAACTGAAAATTCTTGGGACTGCATATTTTTCTATATCCCTTGACCAGAATTCCTATTATTTTTCGTAACAACTGTGAATTTTTGACTGTGGAGAATAAGAAAAAATCATTCTAGTGAATGCCCAAGAGACTATTTTAGTTGAATCTTTTACTTAGAGAATAGTTGATTAGCCCAAGAAAAATTACAAGATTAATTCCAAAATATTGGATGAAAATATTTTTTAAAAAGCCTGTTGGTTCTTGTCTCACGTGTATTTCACTCTTGCGTGTTTATGATTTCCTGGTTCCCTTTGGAACTCAAGAAGTTTAAAACATACTCTATTAAAAGAGAAAAAAAATAAGTTTTTATTTGAACACATGATTCTATAAATCAGATCTTCCAGGGAAGCAATAAATACATTCCGAGATAAAATTAGGATACTAAATCATACTGTACTGATTATTCTTTTTAAGATTCTGGTGCATCTAGTCTGCTTTATGAAAATATGCTGTTTGAGCTTCTCTCTACCACTGCATCTGTCTTGATGGTGATTGCAGGAAGGAGTGAAAAGATGTCTCTGACACCTGCCAGTCACCACTACCCAGTGTGAATGTACAGCCTGACTTAGGCCAGACTTGAATGAATATGATCAATCCCTATACTTGTGAATTAGAGGACAAGCAAGCCCTCAAAACACTTCCCCACCTTGCATAAAATTCAGTCATCTTGAGAAAGGACTGTAGGCAAAACTCCTAGGCACTACAAAATCAAACTGTACTTAGTAGGAAACGTCTTACTTCCTTAATAATTGTGAAGTGTCAGTTCCCAGCAGCAAACACATTCTAATATGCTGCCTTTTTATGATGATGTGAGAACCACAAGGAGTCTGGGATTCTAAATTCCTTTCAGATCCTTTATATAAAAAAAGTCCAGATGTCTCACAAACATTTAAAGAACTTTATTTGAAAAACATTTTCTTTCTAAATGAGAATTTATGCAAAGTACAATTAAACATGTTTTTCTAACTAAATATACTCATCTGTATCTTGTGGCAGGGAAAAATAAATATGTAAAAATAAAAACAATCTGAGGCACAAAGTTAATCATGTTGTGCCAGCTTGACTCAGATTCCCTGACAGAGGGACATGCTTTCTCTCCTCCTGTAATCCCAGACTCCTAGATCTGCCATCAGGTCCAAACTTACCAAACTGAGTCCTTAGTCTTGTGTCTCAAGCTTATGTTCTGCTGGTTCACAGGTTCATAAGGTTGGAAAGGACCTACAAGATCATCTAGCCCAACCATCCTCCTATCACTATCCCTACCCAACTACTAAATCAAATCCCTGGTCACCATTGTTTGCAATTAGTAATGCATCAATCCAGGCAATCACATCTATGAACACGCTGAGAGAAAATTTCTATGTATTCAGTGATTTCAAGGCACAGCTGAACAATGACTTTTGTGTAGCTTGGGACATATTACGCTTTCCTGACATTTTGAACAAGGCAATTTTCTAAAACCCAGTCTACTTGAAGGCCCTTTTCCTCCTCATTTAAGGACAGTTACTGTGTTTTCTTTTCCAGTCAGTCCTATGGGACTTCCCAAAGCCTTCCCATATTCTTGAAAATGATCACTGCCGTTTCAGAGATTACCTTGACTTGCTCTGAAAGTACTTTAAAGTGAATTTTCTAGAAAGCCTCACATTCTAAAGTGCATCTAACTCATCTAAGTACTTGAACTTATGCTTTTCCATTTGAAGACACTACATATTTACCTTCATTAAAATGAAAAATCTTAGTTTTGTGACTAATTAGTATGAGGAAGATTGAATCAAAATGGGCAGGAAATGGTCTTGTTTTCATACCAATAAGTCATTTTGCAGCATTTTGCTCTCAACATATGCTAAAGAGTTCCTTTGTTTTCCATGTTGCTTTGTTATACTTCCTCATTTTCTTCTTCATTGAGCCAAATGACTGCTGTGTCTTTAATATATAATGTCATAATTACTACTTTCTCTAAAATATTTCCATAAACTTTCTTTACAGCAGTCTATTAGCAGATCCCTGGTCTACTTTTTTGTTTTTTGTTGTTTCAGTTTGTTTGTTTTTATAAACCTAATGCCTTCTTTTATTCTGATTGCCTTTTTTTCTTGAACTCTTTAAATTTACCATCACATTCACCTTAAGATTTTTTACCTCTCAGGTTAGACTCTAGTATAAATCTTTGTTTCTCTGGAGCCTTTCTTCATCCTCTGAAACTTGTATATAGTACATGTCAAAATGAGCTTGTGCTCTCCTATTTTGCCACAGATATTTGAACAATTAAAACAGATCTCCATCCCTTCTTGTCATGTCTATTATCGTGGCTATCTCAGTTTATAGAAGTGGTATTAATCATCTTTTTCAGATTAGAAAGTCCAAGCTCATCATGAAATTTTGCCTGCTCTTTTCCTATTTTATCTTTATACATAGATATGTGTCTATTCCTTTTTAACTCCATAAGTACAAGAAAAGTGCAATTTTTGGCATATATTGAAATGCCTTTCATTTTTCCTTGCTTCTCTTGCTTGCAGTTGTACTATTCTAGATCAGTTTTGTCACCCTTTGTTGTATTCACCAAAGTCTGACTCACCTGCTAAGTGTCAATTTCATTATGCTGTAAGACTTCAGTTTATTCCATATTACGTGGCTCTTGTGTATAAGCATATTCATTACTCTTTTGTCTCTCCTATGATTCACATTTCACTCCAAAAGTGACCATTTTTTTAGTGACAGATGGGCTTCTATCATCACCTTACTTCAGGACTTACTTAAACATTCCCAACCGGACTAATAGGTCAGTGCTGTTGGAGGAACTGCCTGAATTTTCAAAGCAAACAGTTTGTGGAACACTTGGCTGTTGTTGATAGCAAAGTCTTAGCACCATTATCTTTGCCTCAAGGTATCCATCTTTTTCCCTTTATTCTGATATTTGATCACTGACTGAAGAAAAAAAATTTAAAACAGATTTAACAGTTTAATACGTTCAGGTTCAGTTACACATGGTAGCTCAAACAGTAATGTGGCAAAGAAGCTTGGAGTGGAGAGAGGAATAGAACTTTTTAAGCAAGCTCATTTAAAAAAGATTTGTAAAGCAGCCTTCAAGACTGCTTTAGGACGGAGGTATTGCCATCCTTAAGTTCCTCCTGTGATGATAGCTGAAGATATGTAAAAGTAATACAGTGAAACTACCCTTTGCACTTGCCAGTGGTTTTACCAGGGCTTGTCTTTTCTTTTCTTGGCAGCTATAGTGGTGAGCACATTTCTATAATCAGGCTCAGTTTGCTATAGTTTGTTCTACCATTAAAATATTTCCTCTAAAAGACTCATCTGTGCATCTTTTTGTACATCGTGATAATGAAGGTTCTGTTGAGGCCATCATCTTGATTGTGTCTATTTGAAAGATTCCTTGTTTTGTTTTGTTTTGTTTTTATAATCTACAGAGCAGCAAACTCTGAATTTGCCAATGCTCATGCTGAAAGTGTAGTATAGGCATATCTGCATGCCAGACCAACAGCTTACAGTGGGAAACTGTCTCGTGTACATAGGAAGATTTAAATATGTTATACTAAATAATCTTTTAAAGATTATTTAAAGTAGCAGTCTGATGGAAAACTGCTTTATTTTAACTCTTAAATGCTTCCATTTTTATTAGAGCCACTCTCACTTTAACAATAGTGTTTTTATGTTTGATTCCTGAGACAGTGATGTGGAGAGGATACAGTATAGAAATAAACATAAAGTTTCTTTGTCAATTATCTTCCATCATGTTGGCATTCATGTCTTGTAGTATGAGCAGGCTCTGTACAACTGATGCTTTCTTTTATTGGGTTCTATTGTGCTGTCAAGTCTGGTTTAAAACACAGTAATCTCATAAAGACTTACAATTACATAATTCTCATGAATTCACAAACATGTTAAAAGAACGGGTAACAAATTAGCTGAGAATCTCAACAATCTGCACTTAGAGTAAATATCTTACTTTCAGAGAAGTCAGATGCCTTTAAAAGTCAACAGTAGTTTTGGAAGTACTTTATCAAATTTATGAAACACTGTGTCATGTTTATGGCACATGGTGTCGTGATAAATTGTCTGAAGTGCCTGCCAGCTTTCCTTACCAAAAGAAAAAAATAATTAAACAATACCTTACAAAGTAACAAGAACCTTCAGAGGTTAGCATCATCATTTTTTTTCCTTTTTTCCCCCATGAGATTCAAGCTGCCTTTAAACTTTCTGCTTCTTCATTTTAATTCTTTTTTCTTTGCAGTCTAATGTAATAGAAATTGCTTTAATTTTCTACCATGAAAAGTTATAAACAAAAACATTTTTAAAAGTAAATATCTTTTAGGAGCCTTTTAAAAAGCATGCAGCTGTTCTAACGTAAGAAATCCTAGTTCACTCATTTTTAACACAAACCACAAAGAGGTCAAAGAATTCAGGTATATATATATTATTTTTACTACCCATTAATGCAAATTCCAACAGTGTATTCAAGTTATTTCTTTAGGCACCTTCAGAATGCCAGCAGGTAATTGAGTAATCTGAGCTAATGGCGCTCATGTCAGGTGCCTAAAGAAATACCCTGAGGATGACATTTGGAGCCAACTTAACATACACTCCTGTTTTCACAACTAAGAAGATGAATCTGTCAGAAATATAAACAGTAATAAGAGAGAGGTGCCAATAAAAAAGCGTTTTATTCACTAAGGATTTTGTTCATTATACATGATCTTCCAAACAAATCTCCTCTGATTTGACCAAAAGGTGGTTAATACGAACCACAGAACAGAATAGGCAACAGGGCATCATTTCATAACATCTTGGAAGCATACATATTGGGACCATTATTTTTCAGAATCAGACCTTTCCTTTCTGTTTTACTGTGAGAAGAGAAGCCACTAAATCCAGGGTAAAAAAAACAAAAAAGGGGGGAGAGAGAGATTGAGAGAGAAACTTTACTAGGAGGTTCCACCCTAAGAACTTAGCCAGGAGAAAAATGAAAGTGATATTTGTAGCAGTGCTGGGCAGGAAAATTTTTGATGTGTGAATTATTCTTCTTACAGCCATAGTTGCTAACGTGTGTGAGTGATGATACCCTCAACAGTAACACTTTTTTATTATAGTTTGCAAAACCAAATAAAGAAGATAGTAAAACAAAACTGTGAGAGACTGGTGCTCCAGGGTTGAGTGAAAGACTTCACAGACAGTTTTAGCATAAAATACTAACAATCTGATTTTCCAGAAGAGGAAAGCTCAGCAAAGTGCTTTTCTAGAGCTTGTCCTGCGCAGTCACCACTTCTGGAACTGTGCTGGTATGGCCACTCCTGACAATTGCATCCTATGTGGTCGGCTGTTATGCACCCTAAACCATGCTGCTTCTTATCATCTGAGAACAGATGAATCACTTTCTACTGTGTCAGTCTGAGAAGGACTGCATCTCTCTGGCACTGACAGTTGAGGTAGACTGATTTTAGTCCGTATTGCTTGTTCACTCAAGAGTTTAAGGCACTTGGCTGTCAGTATCTGTTGTTTTTTTTTTTGTTGTTGATGTCATTGTTGTTTTTGCTTTGTTGTGTTTTCTGCAAAGAAACTTCATAGAAATGTTTTATACACTACACAGCTGGAGCTATGACCCTCTTATGAATCCTTACGTGTCCAATCCCTGTGAAATGAGTTAGGAATCGCTGTTATCTGAGGAAAACTCCACAGTATTTCTTAGGAAAAATCCTTTACTTCAATATATAAGGAAACAAGAGCTATCTTTTGGAGTTTCCCTAGTACCAGCCCCCTCTGCTGAACAAGAAATAGCACAGAATGTTTTGTAATAGGTGAAGTCGTTCAGATCTAACTTATCGGTATCAAAGACCACCATACATTCAGCTCTTAAATTACTCTGTAACTGCTGTTGGAGTTCTTCGTGATTGTACTCCTCTACCCTCTCTCCTGGCCGTCCCTGTATCCTCCTACTCCATATTTACATGCACCTGCCTCCCTATTAACACCTCGTTAAGGCACACACCTGCTGTGGTTTTACTTAAGCCTATTGCACTACAGCTATTAACCCTGTATATTTCATTATGAGGCACTCAGCACAATAGCAGTACTGAGTAAGGTTCATTAATGAGTCATGCAGCCAACAAAAATTGGTTTTCTGTGGATGTCTCCTTTTCGTTCAATTTCTTCACGTGCCCATATAACCCCCATTTTAATAATTGATTCTGTATTAAATATATTCCCCAGAAAAAAAATACATGAACGCACATGCATTAAATCCAGCTGAAATAGCACAGTTTTGAGACATAGCATTAATGGACAGAAATGCAATACATATTTATAAATGTTAAGAAGGGCAACAATGAAACCACAGCTCTAGGGCTTATGAGATATTAGTTTTATTCCAAGGTTTGTCAAACATCTGCAGTTTCATCAGCAAGCTGTAACCTCTGCCTAAGCTACTTCTGGAAAGTCTGTGTGTGCGCTTAGGCTGGGACACATATGCACCTCACAAAAAATAGTAATATAAAATTGTGTAAGCCAACTTGTGAGACCCTACAGAATCAACTGTACTGAAAAGAAAAAAAAAATGCAGATCTCATTAATATCTGTAGTAAAAGAAAACTGATGAGCAAGCAGACAGTATAATTGATATGAAGTTCCAAATTGTAATGGCACTTTCTCCATCAGTTTCAATGAATTTATTTCAAAACCTTCAATTACAGTGTGACTGTGTTAGAAAGAGAAGCTGGTCAGTCAAAGATGGTAAATGATTGCTCCATAGCTATGGAATCATGAAATACCACCATCTTTTATTTGATCACAATCCCACAAATCTACCCCAAGGATAATCTAAGCTAGGGATAACGTTTAGGGTCAAAACATTCTCTCCTTAAGGGACAGCTACAAAAACTATTGAACGTGGTTGGTCAAATCTCTCATAGTTATGCCACAAAAGACACAAAAGTTGTTCTTTCAAATTTCATAGTGCTTATGTTGCTTAGTAATATGGTGCTGTTCATATGCATGTGAGAAACTTCTGTTTCTATGTTATTGCGATTAGAATTGCAAAGCTCTTCTTGTTTTAGCAAGTCCAGATGAACCTTAATAGGATGCTTGGATTTAAAATGTGTCAGCTCAAAGAGTTTAGAATTTCTGCAACAACAGTAGATTTAATATTTTCTGTTTAATGCATGTAATGCACATTTGTTCCACTGTATCTTGATAACAGTTTTCCCCTTGGTATTCTCTCATGAAAGTCTCTTTTCATTCCTATTATTCTCTTGATGGATTCTAATTGTGCTAGTGATCCTGGATGTTTCTGGAGAATGAAAATATAAAGAAAAAACCCACCTTACTATATGGAAAAAGCTGCTGCACCACTCCTGTTAGATGCTTGCTTTTAGCGGAGATGATAATCCTTGCAAATATTAAAAGTACTTGTATGCAGTTTAAGGTGATCCATGTGTAAACCAACCCATTAAATCTGGCTGTAGTTTTCGCATTTCTTCAGCAGGAAAGCCCACCAATGTGGCGTTTTTAACAGGCATTGAAAGCTATACTTAATTATTCACTGAGTAGAACTGACATTGGATTTGATTCAGTAAGGAACACTAACTGCATAAACAAATGTCAACTGCTATTTGGTCTGGTGACCATGGACTAGATAAATATATGGAAAATCTCACATGGAGCACAGAACTAAAGATAGGAATCATCTTTAAATGACAGGAGAATGAGCTTAATAGCAAAGTTTTCAGTATACTGGATCAGTACTTTTTGTTGAACTACTGACCTCATGATCTCTGTTTCACATATCACAGTCGTACTTACTGAGAGTCATCAACAAATACTATTTAGGATACCACACACACCAGCATCCTAGATAGAGTCAACAAAATGCCTGAACATCGACTCTTGTTCTCTCCTCTGAGTATCAGAAACAGGAAAGGGAAGTTGCATGTCATAGGCTAGCTGCTTCTTATTTGTCTTAGCTGTTGGAGGAGGCAGGCAATTAGAATGGAATTTCAGGTATAATTTCATGTTAGACCTAATCCAGTGTAGCTGCAGGCTCTTGCTGAGAGTGACAGCCCAGCTCTCCCTTCTCTATCTGCTCCAGCTGTAGGTTTTGCCTTTTCTCTTGCACTGGTCTGAGTTGCACTGTCTCCTGACTGTAGACCAAATAAATCCAAATCATTGATCTTACTTCTTACTTATCTTGACAAAATTGATGTGGACTGGTGAAAGGGTGTGGGGGAGGGGTGCACAGTGAGAAAAAAAATCACCAAACTGCTGCTTGTTTGAACTTACCTGGCAGCCTCACTCCACTCAGTTGGTGCAAGAGAGATGGAAGGCTGTTGGCTGGAAGCAAGCAGAACAGCTGGATGGTTTAGATCAAGTCCTCTCAGGGGCCACTGAGAGCAACACCAGAGGAAGTGTTACATCAGCCTTTAATTTATGCTATTGGGAGGGCAGAGCAGGCCATGACTTTTGCTGCCCTGACAGTGTATGCACCAGACAACAGGTAGTTTTTAGGGAGCATTGAAGCACTCGTGGCCCCAACCCTCATACAACACAGAGAATGCAGTTGTTGAAAGTGTAGTCTCTTTTTTCACTCTTGCTTGCCCTAACTTTGCGAGATCATGAGTCCGTTCAGCTTCCATTGAATTCAGCAGAAGGTAATGACATTCATAGAACTGGGAATTTAAAGCTTTAAATCTTGCTCATATTATAAAATACTCTACTTGTAACCAAATACACTTGACATTATTGGGAATTATGTAAATAAAACCAAAACCACCTGCCAGACAGTTTTTATACTGGGGAAACAGAGTCTCAATTTCCAATGGCATTTTAAAATTTATGTCATTTAATAAAACAATAAATTTATATTTTCCAGTTTTGTCATTATGAGGCTTAGTAGAGGCAGTTTCATGTGTGGCACCTACCTGCATTTAACTCCTGGATTTATTGCAACGAATATCACTTTAAAACAACACATTCACATTTTCAAAGGAAAATGAATAGTTAATGGTTTCAGAATTATTATTCTTTTCCATACAATCTCATAAAAATTTCCCAATGAAAAGCTAATAGACCAATGGCGAGACACTTACATATGCAAATATGTTTCAGTGAAAGAGTTAAAGTGCTTTATAATATAAATTTGCTTTCAGTGCCAATATAATTAGGTTGTAACAAGCAAACCCCTGCAACATAACACAGTGAAAATTTGAAAATTTGATTCTGCCTGGCAAACAACCAAGTCCCTGCGTGTGCACAAACCTGACATTAATAAGCTACAAGAGATTACATGATTTAGAAAAGAAGCACTTGGTGTTACAAAATCAAATAATAGATCTCTAGGCTATAATTAGGAGAATTGGGATTCAACAATGAAGTCATAATAATGTAATTTAGCTGTAAGTAACAGAGCCATGGAGTCACATTAGGAGGTGTGATCACATCTTTCAGCAAAGCTCGGCTGTGTAGACTTATTGCTGTTCAGTTTAGTCTAGTACACAGCAACCTGTTGGCACAGAGCGCAGGCTGACAGCCTCTTGTTCTCTAGGGGCAGTATGGCAAAGTGCCACCCGTGCATTTTTATTTCAGTCTTGTGACTTTTAAGTCAAAACAATAAAATTATATATACTGAGTGCAGAGTTGCCTGTGAATATTTGGATAAATTACTGCACAGCGTGGGTTTAGAGGCCGTTTAACAACAAATATATGTATGAAAGGAGGAGGAAAAAAAAAAAAGAAAAACAGCTGAAGCAGGGTGTTAGGTTTCTAGTAGGCTTCATGAACACGCTGTGTTCAGCTACATGTAGTATTCCATTTCTGTTGTAAAGATAAAGGAGAAAATATCTCCAGATCTGTGCCATATGGCAACTGTAGGTGTGAGCTTGCTTTCCACAGATCTTTCGTACCAGCACGATATGGTTATTCGGCACGTTGAGCTCAGAATGCAGGTGTTGCACAGATACTTCAAGCTGGTAGCAAACGCCTGATGCAGGATGCTCAGCAGTAGTGCAGCCCGCCCTGCCTGCAGCCAGCAGCACGGCACGGCCCTGCAGCCCCATGCACAGCAGCAAGGAGCCCCAGACAGGCAGCACGGCCGTGCTCACGTGGCTGCTGACAGCACTTCAAACTCAACACCACAATTTTTGTGAAAGTTGCCATTTGATTCAAGCCATTGTGGGGTGATACATCATACTAACGACCCTTCTCCTCCATCTGTGTATCACCCAGCCACAGCTCTGTCTTTGGGCTGTTATTAATTTAAGCTTGTTCTGCACATTTTGGCCACAATTGTTTCTTTGTCAGTCACTTGTCATAACTAATAACACAGATATACCACATTCATTTGGTGAGTACCTCCTTCGGGAGCTGGTGTCTAGTTACAAATGAAATGCTACCTATTCAGTTGTTCATTAGCTGACTTTTTTTCCTCTGTCCCTGCACTCTTCACAACTACCTTACAACCCTGTGTCCCTCCTGTTCCCCTCAGGCTTCCTAAGCCCAGCTCCCCAAGCCTCCAGCAACCCTGAGCTGCCTTTTGTGCCGAGGTGAGATCTGATTTCACCTCGCAAAGCACATGTGCAAAGACTTAGTTGGTCACCAGGTTCTCAAGTGTGAAAAATTAATACTTTGGAACTTGCAGAAAAGGACGAGGGGAATTGCTGTGTTTCTTTTTCATTTTGAAGCCCACCAGACAAATGGAAGATCAACTTTGCATCTGGATTGTCTGAAAATTCCAATGAATTTGGATAATACTTTGAAATGGGTTGTTCTATTGTTACAGTTTCACTAGGTGAGGATGGTGGTCCAACAGCATTCCCATCTTTGGGGAAATGAAATGTGAAAGCTTCTGCTTCCACTTACTCTTTTGTGCAGAATTAAATAAACCTAATGCATTCTTTAAGGCAAATAAAAAAGGTTTCTTCCACCTGTTGCTTTTGTTAGGTCCATTTTGTTTTTATTTGCAGTTTCTCCCAATTACGGTTCATTTTATTAGTTCTTTATGGTTTTGCCTTTTTTTCTTCTTCCCTATTTTGATGACATTTTGATTTGTTTCAAACTGCCCTTTATATTCATTTTCTTTCCAAGCATGTTGATTTATGGTCGTTTCTTCTATTTCTTTTATGCTTTAAATGATCTGTTTGTTTTATTTCCTTTATTTGCATAGCACTTACTTTTCATGACCTTTTTGTTGCTGCAGCTGCTGCTGCTTCTGGACTGCTGGTGTTTTCTCCTTTATAAGTGGGAAACACAGAGAGAAAGCAAACCAAATCCCTATGAAGGCAAGCATTGAAACACAAAATCTTTTCTGATATTTATTTATTTAGATTGTTCTTCAGTGTGGCCTAAAAGTACTGGGATTTCCCAAAGTACAAACCAAAATATTTTCTTTCTTTTTACAGAAATGTATTGTAGCAACTCTTTGTATTCCTACCTAAAGATCACAGTGGAGCAGCCCTCTGTAGGGTGGTTTCAGATAGCTCTTCAGGTGGCTTCAGTAGCTCTTCCAGTAGCAAAGGCATTTAATAATGGAGGTAAACAAGAGGATGGTTGTGGAGGTGTTTCTTGAGGCTCTCGGTCACTGATGATGCTGACAACATTGAGTTTTTGCTGTTGGTGTGAAATTCTGTATGGATGTTTAAAAATTAATATTCTTGGAAAAAGTAAAATTTCCTGTAGCAAAGGTTACAGAATATATATACTTAATTATGCTGTAAGAGAATGTTCCCCAGCAGGGGTCTGTGTGTCTGCCAACAGGCATATAGATAGATTTATACACAAGCCCACATATATATTTAGATAAGAATTACAGTATTTCATTTGATATATTATTATCATATCCGCATTGTTCCAGTTATCTAATGTGAGGGTACAGTGCCTGTGTCCGTTACACGCAGTTACTTTAATGAAGAATGGTGGTACTAGCACAAGATTAACTAGACATAATCGAGAGTTCATAATCTCTTTTTTCAGACTCAGTTTAAATTTATCCTACAAAAGCTGATGTTCATTCAAAGTATTATTGTTGAAACTATTGCTATCAGAATTATTTCTAAACTTGATTCTGTGGGTCACAGTAGAGAAAAAAAATCTTGACTTTATAACTGTTGCTATTCATAAAAAAAAAAAAGTTCAATGATATATTTAAATTGGTTCCTCATTTTCTGGTGCTGTGTCACAAATTGATGTTTTGCCAGAAAAACAGACTGTGTATCAAATCACCATCTTTTATTTTCATGCTTGGTGGTTTGCAGCGATGTGTGGACTGAAGTCTGCATTAAGACATGGTTTTGGGATACCTTCCCTTCTTAGAAAGTTTCTTATTGCTCTTTCCATCATTGATGTTTACACCATTTCATATGTGCATGTGTGCTAGATAAATGTATGTATTTACATATATATACACGTGTGCACACCTATAATAAGCCGAAGCCAGAACAGCTTCTGTCTCAGCTTGTCTGCAAGTTATGCACATTCTAGGGAATGAAACTTGAATAATGTTCAAAGAGAAAGTGTGTGAGTTAGCCTGAGGGCAGAAGCCAGTCATGTGCAACAGGTTACATTATTTTACTTTTTTTTTTTTCCTTTGGGGGGGGAGGGGTGGAGGGGTGGGAGAGAAGGAAGATCCTCATATCAATATTGCAGGAAATATTTTAGAATACATTTAGAATATAAATGGAATGTTTGTCCTCACTGATTCGTGCCCATACCTCAGTGCAGTACTCTGTTGTTTTCACCATGTCAGGATCCTTTTTCCTACCTTCCCTTAGTATAATTCATCACAAAAGGAAAATAAAATGAGGACAGTTTTTGTAGTCATTGCTAGTTTTACTGCTTACTTCATTTCCAGGGTTTGCGTAGATAAGCTTGAGAAAGTGGTTTGGAGATAGGTTGCTGGAACAGTCTTGTTTTTTCTCATGTGGTCATATGGCAACCTAGAGTGTTGCTGCATCTTCAATCTCAGTCCCATTTCAAGGCTAGATGTTTCCTTCAGATTCTGCTGTGGTTTTCCTGAACCTTGAGCACAAAGTTGTATGGCCCAAGCACAGCAAGATCTTCAACACTTGGTTCCCTGGTTGGGGCAGCTACTGCTGCTCAGAAAAATGTCTACAGGACCAAACAATAGATTACAAATTGGAAGTGGGAAACTCACTTTGGGTTGGACACTCAGAAATTACTAACAAGATGTGATTCCTGCATTCTTTTCTCTGTAGAAATTCTGTTAAGTTAAAAAAAAAAACCACCACCACCAACAAGAAACTCAAGCTTGAAGGAGTCAGGTAATTCAGTCCCACGGTGTCATATTTACAGTTGACAACATAACTGAAGAGTAAATAGATGATCTCTGCCTACAGAATCCTCCCTGTTTCTCTAAAGACCATGCTCCATTCTTATGTTTTGTTTTGTTTGTTGTTGTTGTTGTTGTTGTTGTTTACACTGTTTCTTTTTCCTGTTTCATTGTCTTAAAGAGAACACCGTTACTGAATACCTGTCTAACTCTTGGATGCTATCCTTTATATTTCCTCATTCATACTCATAGCAGAAAAGTTGTGTTTCTTTTGACTAAGATAATCTCCATTTCCTGTTACTGTCCACATTCAGTTTCTCATCTAATCACATCTGGGTTGCTGATTCCTCCTTATCTTTCAAGAGTCAAAGAGATGTTACACAGTTAGTTCATTCTCACAAAATGCTAAAAGTATGAGTGAATACCAGGTGGGTCATTTCCTTCATTCATTTTGGCTGGGGTATGCATGTATTGATGGAGCTGTCTGATGCTGTATTCAGACTGTATCAGTTCCTTGTTTTGCAGGAAGCGAAGAGCAAACTATCTTGCAAGAGTGTTAGTGCAATATGAAAGGGACATCTCTGATAGTGGAACTGTTTTACTCTTTGAGGACCTTCCATTTTTGTCCTTTGCACTGAGATGCATCATTTCTCAGCAAGTCAACAGCCTACAGATGTACAGGTTTTATTTGCAGAAAAGAAAAAAAAAAAAAAAAAAGAGTGTCTTAGTTATATTAAACAAAAGAAAACAAGACAAAAACTGGGTGGAAAACCTGGTATCATATTGCTGGGACTGGATAGGAGAAAAATTTTTTTTTTTAACAAAGACCTGAGCAATTTCAGTTTCTCTCTTTGGAAAGTTAATTGGAGTGTAATAGCATTTTATTAACTACCCACCATAGAATGGTCTCTTTCTTTCTCTCAGAATTACTATCTTTAAGTGTCCAGAAGTATACTTGGGCCCTTCACTAAACACATAACATGGAGGCCACTGTATTTACACAGCTCAGACAGTGATCCTGAGTTCCTCATCAAAGTCTGCCCGAAATGAGCTGAAGGATATTTTGATAGCACCAACATGGTTCAGGCTCAGCTAAAGGTCTTTTCTGTCTCTGACAATTTGTGTACTTAACAAAAGATAAACACACCTATAGATGTACAGTAATACATAACAAACTGAAGGTCTTGAATTCAGGGTTTCTATCTCTTGCAAAGCTAGTAATGTAGTCACTGCTCTGCTTCATTCTTTTTCTTCATCATAATTATTTCAGTTTCCAGGATTGTAGTAAAGCTGCCTTTTATCTAACAGAACTACTATGTTATTAGACAAAAATAATTTTACATATAAATTATTTAAATTTCATCTGTGATTAGCTCTACATATCAGCAATGCTTTAACAGGGTAAGTTTTTCAGAGAGTTGCACGTGCTAAATAAATGAATAAAGACATGGCTGTATATTTCACCACTTATACTGGGAAGCATTCCTATCAGAAAACTTGGAAATCAAAACATTCCCCACAGTCCCTCAGTATGCATTAAAAATAAAGACTGTAGTCATAACTTTTTTTTTTTTCAAAACATGAAATGCATTTTATGCAACAATGCTTCAGATGAGACACAAACTCAACAGAGCTTACAAATATTCGACATTAGCTCTTTTCAGAGCATTGCTACAGCCTTATTGGTGATTGCAGATGCTCTGGTATTTTGTAAACCCAGTCTTTAGATTAAAATTCATGAAAGATAGCTCACTTGCATAAATAAATCAGGGATGCAAAAATAAAGTTTAAACATCCATACACTACTACCATCATTTTGCCAAAATGACACACAGCATGACTGCAAAATTTGCTGTAATACAGTAATTGAGAAGAAAATTTGCCTTGCTGTATTGCTGAGAAAGGTAAAGTATGTATCCAAGAATTTAATAGCATATTAACTATTCATTGGTGTCACTTTTTAGCATTACTTCAGCACTCACAAATCTTACTAGAGAGTTAGGCAATGTATCTCTCATTGTTAAAAAAGATCCCTTGTCTCACAGCTAGCCAACAAAGGTATTAATGCCTATTCCCACCATAATAGCTAAGCCAGGCTAGGCTGTATGGGAAGATGCTGCAAGCTACTTGCTCTAACTTAAGCATATTTATGAATTTAATGTCTGAAATTACCATACCAAACATGGTGATCCTAGAATGTACACGTGCACTTAACATGCAACCTTCCTGGTTGTCATATAGTGGTGTTCAATCATTACTGAATTTTGCTGGGGGCAGGGAGAACTTACTGATTTCATCGTTTTCAGTGCAAAACTGATGTCTGTGTTTGACTTTCTATTTGGAGGAGAATGGATGGGCAAGAGAGACAGGAGAAAAGAAAAAATGTGGTAACTGCAGTATTGCTGCATTTCCTTTAGAATGGCTTTAGAAGTACTTTCTCTATAAAATTTGAGAAATAGCTAAGTTGTTGAGATTTTGCTTCTGTGTGCTGCACTGCTTCTTTAAATTTGCCTACTAGTTGTGTTTAAGTCACTTTTATTTTCTGAAAATAGATAAATAAATAAAGAATTGAAAATTAACGTGAAAAGGGTGGAGTTCTCACCTTTAGGTAGATTGAAATTTGGCAGAGAGTAATAGAGTTACAATAAAATGAAAATCCAGATAAAGTGCACTTTTAGTAGCTGTCACATGCTGATGGATTTGCCTGATTCCTGTAGCGTAGGCTTCTTTTCTTTGACCATAGGCCTGCTACTGCACCAGAAATGTGTGACCTTTTCCAGGTAATCATTCTAATCAATCTGACTGTTTCCAATGCAAAACCAAACTAGATGAGTTCTAGAAATAACATAATGTGTCAGTCTAGCAGAAAGGAAGCCTTCCAGCAGGAGACCAGAAGGATCCATTCAGAGATTCTTAATGTGTTTGTGACTTTTAATGGAGCAAGAGGTTTTGGTCAGAGGCATCAGAACAGTTTCAGATGTCATGTCTCAGTTGTTGGATTAGAGAGAGGAACCAAAGGCTTCCCTTGTTATGCTGTATAAATTAATTACAGCTGTGTTGCTATCAAAACATCAGCAATGATGCTGGGTTTTTTTTCCTACTGATAATTATGGAATTATGGTCACTGATGACCTAGCAAAAAATCTGTGAAAAGACACGCCTTTTAGCTACTTCAAATTAAGGCCAAATGCAAATGTGTGATTTAGGAAATAAAGGTTTCAGAACTAACTGGATACTTGAAATAACTGAATCAGATATTACCATCTTGTTTATATATATATATATATATATATATATATATATATAAATGCAGAACTCAACAGTGGCATAATTATATACATGTACTAAATTAATAATTACTCAAAATGGTAACAATACAGTTTCTGACCCATAATAAGTCTTCTCCAAGCGCCAGCTCCAGAGGCCATCTCACATTTTTTTTATATACAAAGACTGCAATGATGATGGATTTCTATGCATGGTCCCATGAGCTGTCTGCCTATGAACTATATCACAGAAAGTGATAGATGAGTATATTCAATGCACTGAGAATAAAACGTTGCCCTCTTTTATAGCTAAGATATCCTAGAATCTGATTTTCTTTTAAAATGTGTTTCTCAAAAGAGGACTCCATAGGAGGAGGAAATAAAAAAATCAAACAAGACATCATCATTCTCCAAACTAGAATTTCTAAGTCTGAGAAGTGAACAAGTGAACAGATGCAATACGTGCACAGAAAGCAGGGCATTTGTCTGGTATTAATGAACAGCATTCCCAATAACACTCATTTCCTCTGCAGAATATAGACATTGAGGCTTATACAGTAATGGAGGACTACTAAAATAATTGAAAACTAAAGACGTACACCTTTCAGTCTGCCTTTCCTTCTGCCACATATTTTGTATTGCATGAATGAGATATTACTTTCATGTTTCCCTGAGATGTTGGTTCACTAGGGTAAAGTGAGCAGACTCAATTTCACTGAAAGTAATGTAGTGAGATTATCCAGAATTATTTCCAGTGGGCTGCATTTGTTACATTCCTTCTGTTGTGAGAATATAAGTAAACAACTAAACACCTTTACTGAAAGCTGAGAATCTTCATAGTCATCACCTCTCCCTATTTCCTTGATTAGGCCAGCATTTTAGGTTTAGCCATGCTCAATTAACTCATCCAGGAATTGGTCCAGTCAGAAACAGTTGATTTAAGTGAGATAAACTGGGCATCTGTTTGGAAAAAAATGATTATCCAAAATATGCCTTTCATCATGAGAAAATGAACTGTGCTGTCTCCATATTTAAAAACATATGCTTCTAAATAGATTAAGTTAATTTGAAAGTCTAAGAAATAGAAAATAGTAATCACAACATTGAAACTGAAATTGAAACAAGGAATACTAAGTCAAAATTAAGTAACCAGTGCGTTAACATTTTAATGTACTGGAACTTAAACTTGCTACTAGCACCTTCATCAAACCACTTGAATTAAAGCGATTAAAACTAGCAGTAAAATCAACCACTGCAGCAGTGACTGAAATGTGAGGGGTGTCAGTGCGAGCTTGTACTGGTGCTAACAAAAATACTGCTGTGTTTAGTCCCTGATTTGCTTTAGAAATCAAATCAGTTGATAATATTCTCAACCTTGTTTCTGTTACTAAAGATTTTTCTTTTCTGAGAAAATAGAGATAGCATTAGGGACGTAGCTAATAATGAGGAGGCAGTTGTTATGGTACTGGAGAATACGTGGCAACTTGTGTCTTTTGCGGGTGATTAAACACTGAAGTTGAGGCACTGGAAAACCTCAGAAGCTGTTTTACTGCAAGACAACAATGCTACAGATATTATTCCTATGATACTAGAATAAGAATCAAGAAGATACACTGAAAAAAATTATAGTTTATTTTGGATTTTTTTAATCTCTGTATTTGAAAATGTTTTAGTTGCTCCGAAAGTAGTACTTTCTCATTCCTTGTAAACTACTGCAGATAAAACGAGCACAATAACATTATCTTCTAGAGCAAAGCAACAGAACATTGTTTCTCAACATAGTCAGCAGCAGTACTTACAGATTTTCACCAATGCCTAGCATGCCATGCTTGTAGAAATTTGGGCCAACACAATAAAATAGTAGGCACTGCTTTTAGAGCAGCTCTTCTTTGTAGGATGATATTTGCTAAACAATCTGCAGCTAACAGCACAACTAAAATTGCATTCTCAAATGAGCCTCAGTCCAGCCTTTAAAAGTGTAGGCATATGTGGGTACAGACTGCAGGTACTATGTTTCTACATGTAGCCCCTAGTTACTAGTTATCCCACAGTTCAGCTTTGAACTTAAAGGAGTTTAAGGGCTGACTACACGCTCCAAATAAGAATAATAATGGAAAGTCCTATTGTACTTTTAACTATTTATAGAACTTAAAAATACCTGTTGTCTGATATAAAAGAGCATTTTATATATTTTCTCAAGATTGTCAAGTCGCTACTTATATCATAAAATATCTCATCATATAATCATATTTTAATACACCTATTAAAAATGGATAGGATTTGACTGCCTCTCACATACTATTCAAAATATCCATTTGCAAATAATAAAGGAAAAATTGCCAATAATCTGCAGTAAAATATGAACAGTTCTGTTAATTCAAGTAGCACAGGTGCAGCATGCGTCTATTTAGCAAATACATAAAGCCAAAAAGCTTCTACAATCAATTCAATTTGTTCTGAAGTCACAGAAATGTTGGCTTTAGATGTACTGTAGTATAGTAATAATGTACAGCTTAGAAAAGAAAATGGGAACTAACTGATCTATGTGGAAAGCAGACGTGCAGAACGGTCCTTTATGCTCCTCATGCAATCCAGATTTAGAAGAGCTATGAGAAAAAAAAAATAAAAAGCATGTAATAATAGGCTTATAGTAAACCAAATAAAGCCATTTAAAACGACTAAATAGCAACAGCAAACGAAAAATGCCTTTGGGTACACCATCTGTTTATCCATTCCATATTATACCTTTTCATCACAATTACCTAAAGTAGTATATTTGTATTTCTGTAATGTATGGAATTCATTACATACTTTTGCAATGAAATTATCACACTGTGGCTGGGACATCTGCACCCTGTCATATATCATTCTATTCATTTCTAGTTAATTTAATCCTAATATCTGCCTACATGACAAGACAGATGTTCAGCTTTACTGCATCTTCCATAGTTTTCTGCCTTGAAGAAACTTGAAGTCACTGAAAGAAATGTCATCTTTCAAACAGACATCTTACGGGTTTGGGAAGTATGTGTGTGCAGATGTGTTTGTTTGTATGTGTTTGTGTTTATAAGCCATATTCCTTTTATAAGAAGAGTGTTTTACAGAACAAAAATCTTCTACAGCAGTCTTAAAATTTAAACATTTTTCATTTCAGATATACATCTTTCTTTTCCAAAAGTGTGCTTTATAAATATTTTGCCAGACTTAGTTATTTAATAGCATTCAGAAACAATGCATTTCTATTGAATTAACTTCTAAATCTCTTGCCTTGAACAGGACAGATCTTTTTCACCATTGCTAATTAGAAGTCATGGGCCAGTCTTCCTCTTTGCTTTCCCAACTCTCAAAAATCAAATGATGTTCAGTCTTTACAGATAACAGTACTGTCAGACACAAAGGTGCCAACCAGAAGCACATTACATTCTATGTGTTTTACAGTTATTTGATTTGAATTTGTATGAACTTATGCCATTGGTCGCTTACTTATTATAGATGTTAAATAAATTTGTAGCACATCTATGTGGAAAAAGTATTGACCACATTGTGAAATACTTACTTCTAATAACTCTTGCCACAGCACTCTTCAAGTAGAGTTTTCAAGGCTGTCAAAGAGTTTTGTTCTGCTTTCCCTGTACAGCACAGATTGCAGACCAGGTTTACAGAAGGACTTCAGACTTCGATACCTATTTACCAATCAAGCTCCCCATTCACCATTCCAGATTTAATAAGTACACAGTAAATTCTTTTGGGCACCACAACAACTAACATTATTGCTTTGCATAGAATTATACCTAGTGTTCCTCATTTTGATGTAACTGAAGTAATGTTTGTGACTTCATGGTTCAAGGATTTACAACTGTCGAGCAAATCCCTTTTCCAGCTACACTTCCATAACCAGTACCAGAATTAAGCATCTTCACTTTCCAGCACACATTGTTTCTGTGGTAAACAAAACTTATTTTACTTGTCTGCTCTGCAAAACATAAACATCTTTTCAACCTCTATCATAGTAAAATAGTGCTGTCAGTGTGGAAGCACAATAGTGATGTTTTTAGCATTTAACAGAAGACACAGTAGAACTAAAAGCCATTACACTGCTCAGTGCAGTTCAACACAGTTCATCACTATTCTGTTTCATGAGTAAGACTGGAACACCAAGTGTGTGACTGGTCGATACTATATTCTGGCTGCTTAGACCGTTCCCACAAATCTCTGTGTTCTCCCATTGATCTGTCAACTGGGTAAATATTTGGAGCAGAAATGTTAAGTCACAGCCTGAAACAGTGATTGAGCACTTGGTGGGAAGGCAGGGCCAACCCATGGGAGCTCAGGTGAATGCAATGCACCTGAGTGACTGTAAGGGGTGGAGCCAGGGTTCACCCCTTCCCACACCTCATTTAAGGATTGGCAATGGAGATGAGGATATCCTTCTGGAGATTCCCTTCTACCTTAGGCTTTTCAGAGGTAAGAAGTTTTTCTTCCTTTGTTTCTGTGTCTACTGCTGCTGCATTTGGGCTTGTTCCCATTTTCTGCAGCCTAGGATTTTGCTACCCCCTACTATCACTGTACTTTCCATCACATTGCAGCTATTATTTGAAAGCATTTAATTATCCTGTGAATGATACAAGCTAAAAATGGTGGTTGTGGTTACAGTCCTACAGAGTGGGTGGAATAGGTGTGAGTGAGCTTCCAAACCTAGATGAAACAGCATACTGTCTACTTACAGGGTTACTTTTACATTGACTACTTTCCAACACCTCTCAAGAATATGTAAGTTTAAATTCTATGCCTGTAAAGCTACTAGATAAGCCACAGGCAAATTATGTGCAGCTGTTGGATTGGGTAACAGCAACAGATTCTGCAATTGACATCCAGATAAAAACAAATGTGAATTGATTTTAGTGTATGAAGTGTCCAAAAATGACAAAAGATTTTCAAGTTGTTTGGCTGATGATGTAGAAGGTGAAATAGTTCAGTTAGTTTATAAACAGCTTGAGCATTAAAAGGACTTTAGGAGAAAGTTCTGAAATTGCTTCCAGCCTTTTGGTGTTTTTTTTTTCTAATAATTTCTATTTACTTGTGCTTTTGGGTTATGATATTCCTAGTTGAAAAGCTGTAAACCAGGAGCAGTCTGAACACAGAGATCAAACCAGGGACCATTTAAAGTTTGTTGCCATCTCTTTGCATTTTCAATTGAAATGTTAACTTCTATGTGCTCTATAAATCTACTCCATCAACCAGTAGAAACAACTCCTCATCTTGAGTCCCCCCAGCTTCGAAATCAAAATTCACTGCTTGCTGTGCACTTTGGTGCTGCTGTAGCATAATTTCCACAGATTCATTTGTATAAATATATGTACTTTTCTCTCATGTACATATACGATCACATGTACAAACAGGTGCATATGCTGACAATGTGTTTCATACTAGTAACAACACAAAGAACCAACCGCTCTGCTGGACTAGTCACTAGTTATCATTAACTTCTCTGCAGATAATACAGCATATGACATTTGCCAGCAGTTATTAGTTGTGTCTATTTCCACATGCTTAGAAAAGAAGAAATAACTGTGGTGTATTCTAGGAAATATGCAGAGTTCTGGTTCTGTGGCAGAAGGCCTCCAGCTCTTCAGTAGTAACCACTTCTGGTCATAACTTCAGTTACTGCTTCAGTGAAATGTCGCTGTCACCAAAAATCTCAACGACCAATGATGAGTTGAAACAGCAGCCTTATCCACACTAAAAAAAATAAAGTGTAGTAGAATGACTATCAGGATTAAGCCAAATTCTAGCACAGGATTCTTCATACATCAGAGAGGTTTTAGATTTCTAATACAAACTGCATTAAGGTTGGCAGTAGGCCTACCTCCCTTGTGATATGAAACAGTAGCACAAGCCCTGGGACATTTTTGGTCTGTAGGATTATTGGTATAGTTAAGTATGTTTAGATAGGGTGGGGTTTTTTTTTCTTAAAAAATATAAATTAAAAAAATCTGAAACTGGTAACGGAATGAGAATGTCTCTCTAAGGCTGGTTCTCAAGATTCCCGGAATGGATCCTTGGGGATAGTTGGTCTGTTTCCTGACAACATGTAACAAGGTTGTTCCATTAGAAACATATGTATGTGAATGAAAAGTGAGATATAACTAGAGCGAACTAAGAGATGGTCAAATCAAGACATCAAATGGGATATAAAATTACTGAGACAGTGAATTTACAAAAAGGTTAGACAGAATAGGTAACACTGAAGTACATTCAGGAAGGCCTCAGAAGAACAAGTGTTCAGGTTTCTTAGACTGGATGGCTTAATTTCAGTATTTATGATCGTATCTATAATAGTATTAATGAGGTTTTTCTTCCACTATTTTAAGAGTTTCTAAATAATACATGACGAATAGGTGGTTTATTTTTATCTTGCTGTTCTATTTGGGTGATAGTTGTCAGCTAAAATAATAACGCAATTGTTATCACTGTTCAGCTGATTTTGGGTATGGTTGTTGAGCAGCTGTTGCCTGAACCACAGCCTCTATAAGATATTAAAGCTACTTTTTGGTAATGGCACATGCTTTGGGCTTTGGCAGTCAATGTTTTTAATAGTTAATCGGATCTTCCAAGTTACAGTGAAACACTAAGATCCCTTATGCTTCAATAGAAAGAATCTGGAGTTGAATGATCGTGTATTTTCTACTTCTTTCTTTATTCATACCCTAACACCAGAACTATGCTTGCAGTTGTGACTTGTTTCTTTCTTTTCTATAAAGAATCAATGAGTTAGTTAATGATGTTGTCTTCCAGAGCTGATAAAAGGTAGTTTTTTGGTTTTTTTTTTAAAGAAGTTTCAGATGCTGTTAGACTTTGTTCTTTAGTTTGTATGATTGCTTTATGCTTAAATTGTACACACATTGCCTGAAAAAGAGTCAAACTTCTAAAATACAAATTCTTACCCTCGTATAAAAAACAAACAAACAAAAAAAACCACCTGTTAGTTTTGGGCATTGTAACACCCAGCTTATTTTCATCTCCTTATCAAAAGGAAGAGAGAGTAAGGCAGGTAGCTTACGTCACGTCAGGCCTTACTTAAGAATGCATTAACAGCATGTATCTATAAATTTTATGGGACAATAAACAGCTATTTTTCAAGGCTTTTGAAACTGAAATTAGTTATGCCATGTATTACTTTGTGAAGTGAAGCCTAGAAGAATTTAAGGTTAATTCCAAAGAATTTAAACTGAAAAATAAATTATTCAAATAACTCCTAGAATCTGATAAGTAAAAAAATGAGAAGGGTCAAGTGCGTGTGTGCGTGCCTTCATGCCTCTCTTTTCTACAAAACACAGAGCTTTAATTTGAGGCAGTATTCAAGTGAGATGGTGTCAACAAATGGCTTTGATGCGTGGTACAGGAAACACGTAGTTTTATTTCCTTCCTTTAATAAGCAGTAAGTTGCAAGGGACTGCCTGGAGTGGCTTTCTATATTTAAAAATTTGTGAAGCAGATAGTACAATGTAACTTTGGTGTCATCTGGGACTCCATAGAGGTATTGTAGTATAAATGTATAACAATACAGAGTCATGTCAGGAAACTTCATTTGTATCCTGAGTTTATTCAAACAAACATGAACTCAACACAAATCAATTGATGAAGAAAAATACTTGTATAGACTAAAATTTACACTTTTGTACAGGGCACCTTTAGAACAGGAGAAAGGAAAAGGGAAGATCATAAAAGCAATTCCACCAGATTGCAGTCCAGTGAGCTGGGTGGTTTGCTGTTGATCTGGTTTCCTCAACATACATAATTCTTTGCTGTCAAAACATCATGGCCTCATTTCTGAAGCATAGGAATTCTAAGGAACAGACTCTTGGATATTTTTTGCTGCTCATGAGGTCTGATCCTATGTAGACAGTGTTTAGATGAAGCAGTCAGGCTGTCAATAATGGTGCTAAGCATCTCTGCAAGAGTAATATCTCCTTTTCTTAGTGGAAAATCAATATGCTGAGGAAGAATTTTAAATAGAATAAGGACCAAAGATAGTTTAACTTAATAAAAAGTAGTTGTCTTCTCTGAGACAAATTTTCCATTAGTCAGCTACTATAAGGGAGGGAAAACTAGCACCAAAATCATTTATTTCCTCTGTGTATAAGGCTAAGAAACTCAATAACTATGCACAGTAGTACAGTACATTCTCCCATTCTTCCCTCTAATATTTCCCTCACTAGGTCTCAACAGGCATCCCAACATGCAAGCCTTGAAAGAGGACACTTAACCCACACCAGTGGTGGCTTTTTTCCCCCAAAGAAGAGCCTGACTGGCAAGCTCTCTTATCATTATTCGTGCCGTCAACTATAAGGAACACTGAGATTAAGGTGAGCCTCTATTATATTTTAATGATATCCTCTAGTTCTGAGAATGATGTAATTTGTTTGTACCCTGGGTACTGTCCAGTATCTCCTCTATAAATCCGAACACAACAATTTTCCCAGATGCATGGCTCACTGCAATTGCAGTCAAGTGGATGCAGCAGAGTTTCTCAGGTCTTATTTTCTGTAGAGCCAAGAACGCCAAAACTTGTTTAGGATATGGATTGAGAAATGTGAGATAATATATTATATGCAAAGGATGAAACTTCTTATGTGTCACTGTCCTGCTGAGTTATGAAAGGCTAAAGAACATCTGGACACTAAGGTTCAAGAATGTGTTTAAAATTCTAAAAAACCTCAAAACTTTAACTGAGAAAAGTCTCTTCTTCTGCTTGGTTTATAAACTTCTCAGAGGACTTTTCTCAGAAATACTTCAGTTTATTGCGGCAGGGATCCTGGAGTACCACATACAGCTATTGTTAAAAGGGAGGACTTTTCATTGTTATATGTGCCATACTTGATTTAGCATGTTTTGGCTATTTGCAGGAGTCATTGAACAGTAAGTTGCAGATGATATACCACACTGACCGGACGCTCTCTACAAATTCTTTGTAGAAAACTTTAGGTTTTACTCTTAATTTTATTAGTCCTGCTCAAAATAAGAACTCATTATTAGATGTTATTCTAGGTATTGTGTGCAGAAATGGATACTAGATCCTGACTCTGTGAAAGCTTAATTTACTGCCTCTCCAGTTCATTTTAGCTCCTTCTCCATTTCGTTCGCTTAGCTGACTGACTAGACAATTTTTGGTCACTTATGACCTGCAGGTCTCTGTGCTAGTGGGTAGCTCTAAAAAGTGCCCCTGGAAAGTTGATGTTTCCATCCTGGCAGCATGCAGGTTTATTTTTCCCCCATTTGATTTTTAATATTTTTAATATTAAAGTCATTAGGGAACTCTGAAGGCATCAATTTGTTGCTTCAATAGCACGAGGTAGCTGCTAAATTTATTTGGTTTTATACATGGTGATTAAGGGAGAATGATTCTTTTTTTTCCTGCCCTTTGAGGGAGCTTATGGTGTTATGGGCGACATGTCAGCAATAATTAAGAAATATCCTGGTACAAATCCCAAAAGATACATATTTTTACAAATAATTCCCCATGGAAAAACTTTAAAAATGATGCACTTGTTCTGAAAAATGCTTCAAGCCTTCTCTAAATAGATTATATTGCTGGGTTATTTAAGAGTGCGTGACTTGAGGTGCACGTTTTGCTTGTAACTCATAAAACCACAGCACAGTTAATCAAGGGGAAAAGCAGGAATAATATGCAGTGAGCTCCTATGTCTCACAAAGGATTTATCATTCAGCCAGTAACACTGCTTCTTGTTTTATTCAATTGTAATAGAATGAACATAGGTGTTTCTTGAGCCAAGACCAGAAATACATTTTGTTGGCTTCACACTTTATTTTTATTTTTTTTAATTCAACTTTCCCTTGTAGGCTTCCCCCCTGCCCTTTGCCCCCCTTCCCTTCCAGATCTGGACTCCATGTACTGAAATTTAGTCTCTTTTGAGGGTAGCCTTTTAGTATGACATATTTCAAATACTGCAGAGCACTGTAAGCCTTTTGGTGTGTGTTTTACAGTTCAGTTTTCCTAGCAACTGGATAGAATATTCATAGCACTTAAAAGGATATCAACTACAGATGATGCAGTCCTTCAAACAATAACCTGATCACATCAAGATGCTTTCATTTTGTTTCTGTAACCAACTATGCCTAACACCAGATTTTAAGTATGTTGTTCTAAATTGAAACAGCTTACCTTGTTCCATCTTCTGCTTAGGAGTCAGTGAAAAGGAAAAGGAGGAAGGGAAGGCAAATAAAACATGTATAAATTAAAGTGAAACCAGAACAGAAATTAAAAATGAGAAGAGGGTAAAGGTTGTAAGAGAGGTATTGGAGAAAACATGTATAGTTTTTCTGAATTACTGTCTACGTGAAACTTCATTTTTAATGCCTGCAATCCATTAGTTCTGAACAGCCAGAATATTTCTGCTGTTACTTAAAAATTGATGAACCAAATAAAAAAAATTACATTTTAAACACAAAGGTGTTTAAAAGTAGATGTTCTTTATGATTTCAGGCACCCAGATTTATATCATTATTATTATCAGAGTGAATGTTTTGTACTTACTGAACAAATGCCACATGCTCCAGAAAGAGAGGCCTGACACTGACAAGCTAACAGCAGTGCCTCTAGAGGCCAGTGCTATCAAGTAATCAGCACGCTTCTGTAGATGTAAGTTCAGGTAAAGGTGGGAACATGCTGTACAGATTCCAAAGCCGTTCAGTAGCATGAGTTTAACCTCACAGCATTTTACAGGTTGAAATAATAAAAATCTAAATGATTCATCCCATTATTACATAAGAACCTTACAGCTAAGCTGGAATCAGATTACGTATTTTCTAGGTAGGAGATGTTATTCATCAAATGATATTTCTTAGTTTTATAGGTATCATTAATATACTTTTAATCACATAAAAGCTCTGTATTCTCTGCAAATCACGGTATAAAATAATCCTAGTTATTTTAACAGCTGTTTATTGATGGCACTTCCATCTCTTGGATTGCAAATCTTCCCTTATAGGCTCAACAGAGGTAAACTACACAAGGCAGCATATTCAAGTCTAACAGGATGAGGAAATCACATCCCAGATTTCCTGCATCTTGCCTGTATATGCACTATCTTCCTCATAATGATTTCTTTCTGGTTTTGTTTTCAGGGACCTTTCTTTAATTTGAACAGGTATCTGCATAGTAACGTCCATCCTTTCGTACAGATACAGATTATCTCATCCTGCCAAAAACCCTCCAGAACGCCAAAGCAAAGCTGCTTCAACACTTCAGAAGAGCAGGGATTCAAGCATCTGGGTAGAGTTTTCTGTTGATCTTCCTATCATGTTCCATTCTCTATTCCAACCAGTGAAATTATGATCCACTGAAACTCAAACCAAGTTGCTGGTTTAGAGAATCAGCCTGGAATTTTAGTCTGTGCTACACACAGAGCATAGGTGTAATTTAGATGCATAGTTATGACTTATTAGTACTTAGAAGCATAAAGTAATCAGAAAGGGATGTAAACTAGTGGGGAACTCTTGCATGCCCTGAAATAGGGTGCATGATGCACGTCCATTGTTGTCTCCTGTAGCTCATATGGAAATTGACCCCTTTCCTAGATTCAGTAGCAAAGCCAGCACAAGAAATACAATGACAGAAATCCTCAGTAATGCAGTAATTACTGCAATTCCTTTTTAAAAAAAAAAAAATGTTAATTTTTTTTTATTTCTAAGTCTTACAAATAAAACAGCAAAGAAAAACAATTGTTGTGATAATACATCTCCTATAAAGAAAAAAAGATGATATTTAAAATTAAGGAAGCAACATTAAGATTCAAAAAGATTATAAAATTACAATGGCATTCTGAATCTTGACCTGGAGTTTTATATCTTATTATTTTATCTCCTCAAATCTAGGTTGGTGTGTGTGTGGGTTTTTTTATTCAGTTCATGAAGAAATGGAGACAAAAATGACATTTTTAGCCAGTAACTCATACATTTAGATTTCTGGGTTTAGGTTTTGGAAAAAATGCACGTAGTTGTTTTCTTATTACAATACTGCTGGTTTTGTTCACCGGGCCATGCTTTTCTTGGAATGTGGTAATGTGGAACGTTTTAAATTACGGGCTTTACTTTTTACTATCCAATGTCTACTAAATAAGTCCATCATCTAATTCTAAATTGGTGAAGCAGCAAACATATGCTTGTAGCCAGCAGTACATATACTTTCACTCCAGAGAAAAGTCTTTCTGTTCTAAATTTACTGAAGGGATTTTCAGAGACAAAAGAAAGGCTCTTTGCCAAACCTAGCTTTTCTTCTTTATAATAATACTTTGTCTCTTCAAATATCCTAACCAAGTACTGTAAACTGCTGAGAAGTTTCCATCAAGGCTATAATCAATAATAGCAGTTGCTAAGCTTCAGCTGCCATAACATCAGAATCTTGTGCATACAAGTGTTTAAAATGAAACAATGGAACAAATGAAGGCATTAGATTGGATGTAAATATTAATCAAAGTCACATTTTACACTCAAACTATAAACAGTTTTTGAAACATGAGCCATATATTATATTAAAAAGATACAGGATGTAATCGTTGCTACTGCAACCCACTGCATATTTTGTCATCCACAACAATCACCATTGTCTGCTGAATACACATTCTGTTTGGAATACTTACTGATGGATGCATTAAAAATGTAGATAAATTCTCAAGAGGTTTGGAATAGGGAGTTAGTCTGAATAAGAATAATCTGAAATTTATTTGAAGCTCTGGAAGGTTACCCATCTGATTCCTTCTCCTAAATTTTGTACTATTGTTCTTGTGATTGAATCACTGGGCTGGATTCAGTTCTCAGGTCTGATATAAACCTAATCTGTGGAGAAATTCTAGTTTCAAAATTCAGGCTAATACCTAGTATTTCACGGTCCCATTCTGTCTTATTCCCTGCTTAGGTTCTGAGTAGAAATGTCTCATAGTATATATACAAAGAGCGTACAGAACTACAAAAATCCTTACCTCAGCTAGATCTTTATGTACTGCTGCAAGTGCTTCATCTTCCATTCTTTCTGGGAATTAAGAAATAAAATAACCCTCATCTCTATGTTCTTTATTTATTTATTTTTTAGAATTTTGGAGTTCAAATCTTAAAATTCTTTCCCAGAAAGAAAATGAAGTTTTAAACTTGATTCTGCTTAAAAAGACATTTAGGACACCCATTTTATCTAATGTAAACTGAAACAATAATGCAAAACTCTTCCCAAGTCCTCTTTCCAAACCCACTCAGCATGACTCTCTTCTTGTCTAAGAAAAAAATACCAAACACTTCAGTATTTGGAATTAGTATGGATATCTCCAAGCCACAAACTGAGATCACTTTCAGCTTGATTTGAATGCTCTTTGACTGACACTGATAGTGGTTTTGAAGAGGATTGCAAAGTAAGAACCAGAATTCTATCATTTTAGAAATAGTTATGGGGGTTTCTTCAAATGAACTATGTGATGTCTGTGAAGGTATTAGTGTTCCACCCCCACCCCCCATATTTTATAAGCTACTAGTTCAAGAGGCTCCTTATCTCAAAGAAGAAAATGGAAATTATTACCCACCTTCCTCTATAAAGTACTGTACTGAACTTATTTCCTTTGACATCGCAGTCTTGTACATCGTAGATTGTATTGAAGAAACATTCAAGCTGACCCCTTCTGCTTGTTCTCTCTCACACTTCTTCAAATAAGATTTTCTAATAGTTTATTCAGCGGGCTTTCAGTAATTTCTGTCTGCAGTGTGGGTTTTGAGCAGGTGAATGTGAAGAACAAGACAGCTCTCTTTTAGGTGGCACGGGCTGACATACTTAGGGATTTGGTTTGATGCACTTTGAGTGAAAAAAATAATAAATTCTATTCTATGCATAACAATTTTTATATAGTTCTTTTCATGTAAGAAGGATCGACACTGGTATGGTCCAGCTAACAAGGTTGTGAGCCAGCACTTAATTCTCTTCTAGCGTTATGGATTTTTTATTTCATAGTGCCATATAAAATAAAGGAAAACTACCTTTCAAAATTCCATATAAAAGTCTTCACAACAAGATAAGTTGGCATGGAATAATTTCTTATTTGAATTTTTTTACCCCTCTGTGGAAAACTAGGCACCTCTCTCTTGTTCCCTACTTCCAGCTATTGTATTTGGAGATCTGGAAAGATTTAGATTTAATGCTTTGGATAGGTTTTAACATACAGTAAGACCACAGTCAGTAATAACAGAAGCCTGATTGTTTATGACTTCTGTGACTAACACCAGCCTACTGCGTCTATTAATAGGTCTAGTGTTACCTTGGACTGCTCTTGCACTGACTTTGTACTGCGAAGACTTATACTCACTGAAAGGATTGATATATGAAACACATAAAATCAAAGAAGCAGGTAAGATAGTACTATTATTCTGTTCTTCCTCATGTTTATATTTCACCATCTAGTTATCTTGTATAATAAAGAACAGCTGCAGAACAGGCAGAATCCACTGGAAAAAAAAAAACAAACAGCAAAATGTCAAATTTGGATAGTATTAACTAGCATTTTCATGCATGCACACTGAAGACTGTGCTAAACTATTTACTGGTATGAACATTTACCTTTCCAAAAGCCTAGGAAAAAGCTGAGTTTCAGATACGATTTTCACCCCTATTAGTTACTATTCACTTTCAGGAAGCACAGCCTCCAGCCCACTCACCAAAATGCTACTAAGTGAAGAAAATGCAATAAACTGAAATGAAAATTATGGTAGCAAATGCTTTTCTTTCCATAAAATGAGTTCTTAATTTCCATTAAGAAGCTTATTCCCAAAAGGGTACTGGAACAGAAATTTGCATTTGGTACTACAATGTTTTTTTCAGACCACTCTTCAGGTATCCATGTGTCTGTCAGAAAGTGGGATATCATTTGTAACTACAAGGGGAAGAATTTTTAAAGAGCGATATGAAACTAACACGTGTACTCGGACTCAGAACTCCCACTCAATACAATTTTTTGTTAAATCAAAAAAATGCTTCTCCTAGAGCCTCTGGAATTTCTTTAGAGCAATGATGCCTGCTTTTCTTGATTGTTTCTTTAAACAAGCAATTTTCGCATTCATTTTCTACGACAGTGCTAGAACAGCGTTGAAAAATATCTAAACCACAGGGAAAACTCTGTTACGATGGCAGTTATTTCACTTTATCAGATTACTTAACAGATATGACTTTTTACTACATGCTAAGCAATGAATGATCTGAAGAAAATAAGAAATGCATACCCTGTTGCCCACAGTTTTAGGGTGTTTTGCCAGGGATGCAACAAATGTAACTGGGCTCCAGTTGCTCACTTCAGTAACGACTTCTGCAAAACTAAATAGAATCTTTTTGTTGGCAGATGAGGAAACAGAGTTCCTTCGATGCCTTTCTAACAATATATTAGAGTTTAAAAGTATCTAACTTCAGTTGAAATGCATCTGTCAAGAACTCCTAACTAGAGAAGAATAAAGGAAATCCTAACTAGACAAGAATAAAAGTATGACCCTTCCCCACTTACTTACAATCATGATTTCGACAGCTTCTTCCACATGCTCCTCCAGTAAGTGTCAATCTTTATGAATATTATTCTTTGGTATGTAACTCTGACCTTGTAGTGCATGGAGAGCTTGGATCCTAAACGAGACGTGAACTCTCCCAGCTAGCAAAGCACTTGAAAGAAATTGTTACAAACCTAAATTAAATTTGTTATTCTCTCTTTAATTAACTTAAGACATATACTTGTTTTAGATGTGTCAGTTGCCATTTGTATTTGTACATGCCTTGAAGCAGAGTACAGCTGTCCCAAATATTTCCCAATGTTCTTTGTATTAAATACTGTACAAGCCCATAAAGAAACAGATCTCACTTTAACAAACTTACCATGTATTCTTGCAAGGAAACCAATGAGAAGTTTGTTCTACACACTTCAGAGGAAAAGGAAGGCACAGAGCTCCTCTCTGTTTGCCACAGGTCCTTCTGCTGAGGCAGAGTATTATCACAGTATTATTTAAAACATCTTAAGTAGGAATGCAGATGATGTTTTATGTGTTCTTTTCAAAGATTTCAGTGGCAACCATTCACAAACATCATACATGTACTTTATTTTTTTTATACTGTGATTCCAAAATGAGGTTTGAGCCCCAAGGTGTCGTAATTAAATGTATCAGTTTAACGTGTGCATGCATGTGTACACAAAACCTTACTTGCAAGACAGCCTGTGTATCATACTTTAGCATTACAAATAAAACATTGCTCCCCTCAACCCATTTATCATTAGTTTTATTCTTAAAATGTAGGTGAAGCAAATGAAAGGAAGTTGTGTCAAAATGTATCCACCATTTCTGTTGTGGTCTAAGGAACTATCAGTTTTCAAAGATCACGTTGGGCTGTGGTAGACATTTATTCCTACAAGGACTGGGGTCCAAATTTTAAAGGCTCTAATTTGAAAAAGCAAAAGAGGATCTTAAGACACCATAACACTATGCATCTTCAAGGAATCATTAGGGGACCTCTCACTGTCCCAAGAATGTTCTTTCTTTTATGGAGCCGTCATAAACTCCTGCTGAAGAAAATAAATAGTTGAATAATCAAAGTCCAGCTAGCTGGTGTGAGCTACTCTTTCACAGTAATACTAATACAGAGGTGGGATTTTTGTTACCGGGAGCTACCTAGCTCTTTCAGTTAGTTATTACAATGACAACTTTCAATTTGCTAAGGTAGTAAAAGATTCTCAAGCCTTTGAATGCAGGCCTCATCCCACACCATCCATTTGATTCTTTGACAACAGACCCCTGCAGGTCTGTTGTCAAAGAATAAACCAATATGTCCTAAGCAAAAGTTTTATTCCTTAAATGTCTCTAGTAATATTTCATATAGGGTTTCTCATGTTTACTTACTTATTAGGTTTCCATACTTGACCTCTGATGCATAGCTTTTCATAAAGTTCTTTTTCCATAATGTTGAATTGCTCAGCTCAAGATGATGATCTCTAAGACGATAAACCATAATCATCTCGAACATCACAGGCAGGTCTTGTTCAGCTGTTTAAACCTGGAAAAAAAAAAAAAAGCTCATGAGATAACATGATTTATTTTCCTTTATATCTGGAATGATATGTAAAAATACACACTTCCGCATCTAATTGTACTAAGAATATTACTTCAGTAAAGACTACTTTAAACCATAGCCCTCAGGAGGTTAAGGCCAGTTAAAAAAAATCTACTCCACAGCTTTTCAAAGATATCCTAAATTAGCAAATGGAAGATCCACTCTATCTCTCTTACTTACAGTTAGCACATTTAGCAGGAAGGTTGAATTCACAACCAGACTTACTTATAGACATAACGAACCGCTGATATGCATATACCATTTCCCTCTCTGAGGTTCTTGTACCAAGAAGAAAACAAGGTAAAGGAGAGAAAGTAAGCACTAGACTCCCAAATGTCCATATAATGTTATTGCTGTTATTAATTATGCACAGAATAGCTGAGGTACCTCTGCAGATTGTCTAGGCCCTGCTCAAAGCAGGATCAGCTACGATAGGTTGCAAAGTGCCACGTTCACTCAGGCTTCATATTTCTCCAGGAGTAGAAACTCCACAACTTCTGTGGGCAGCCCATAACAGTGTTTTGTAATATATATTTTTAAAACCTACAGAAACCAAGCAATGTTAATTATTAACCAAAAGCAAAACACCCATTTTAAGCATTTTTCAGGGAGATGTGCTCATTTAATTTCTTGCTACCATGTATTATTTTATATCAGTAACTGTCATTCAAAGCCAGCAACACTTACTTTGGACACTGCTCAGAAATAATAGCCCAACACGAGACACAAGCCCTAATAACACTGAAATAATAATCAACAGTGCAATCTTCTTATTGTAACATGAGTAATCTCAAAGATGATACTCAAAAAATAGTATAGATTATGGTATATTTGAATAGGTCTATATATAGATGGTACACAAATAATACAAAAAGGAAGATGGCTCACCTTAAAGATGACAAAGGCTCACAGTAGACTCCGCGTAGGAGGGATCCCCGAGAAGAGATCCTTCCCTGGTGGTGGTCAGCCCTTAAATTGGGTTTGGGAGAGGTGGAGCCAGGCTCCACCCCTTCCACTCACACAGGTATATCACCTTCACCTGTGCCCCCATGGCTGACGCAGTGCTCACCTCAGGTGACCAATCAGTGTTTCAGGCCGTGATTTGGCAGTTCCCATACAGTTATCTTCCCATGTTGCCCACTCAAACACTCCACATTGACACGAGCTACAGTGTTTTATATTGTACCACTAGCAGTTAAGAAAAGAATCCCTGTCAGAACTCGGTGGTTTAATCACGGCAGGAAGGAATACCTAAGAAATACACAATGGGACAGAACCCCATAGTTTGTTTCAAGCCCGTGGATACCAAGGAGTCATTTTGCTCCACAGTGTTTTTATTTCTTTGCCTCTGTTGAGGAACACAAAAAGCAGTTCAATCTTGCTGTGTTTCTTGCCAATCTCTTACCTGGGAGAGGAGGGAAAAATCAGCTTGATGAGCAACTGCTTAGTTCTGAATAAATATCTGGGTAGGTGAGGTGAAAAAAGCCCACTAACGGAATGAGAAATGTAGCTAACAAAAACAAGCATTTTAAAACAATACACTGCCAAACAAAGCTTTTATAATTGAGACTAAAATGTTCTTATTCATTCTTCATCTTGTCATGATCTTGGTCGTCAATCTGGAATGTACGTTTTCTGTTCTCACTACCATCTCAAGGTTGCTGTGAATTAATTGTACGCTTCCTTCAGTCCTCATTACAGTCTTTGACACAAGAATGAGTTTCCACAGAAGTGAATGCCAAGATGTTCTGATTCTCATTGAATATTCTCATTAATCCATTCTTAGGACAAAGATAATGATAAAGAATAAGCACAGATATTAATTATTTTATTTCTTATGGCAATCCTGGGGATGTAATGAGAATGAAATGATTGCCTCTTCTTGGTTCTAAAGTAAGGGTTTTTAAGGATAGAAAAAAAATACTCTAAATTAATTTATTCTTGTAATTAAACTGTGATAAGACCAGGAGCTTAAAACACATCACATTAATTCATTCTCAATGCCAGTTTTAAGGGCCCAAACCTGTACGTGTCAATTAGAGTGAGAAGAAGAGGAGGATACAGGTCAGTGGAGAGTAAAGCATCATCACAAAAAAAATTAAAATTAAATATAAAAAATAAATAAATGTGTTTATATGCTGAAGATAATTGTAACAGTCTTAAAATTGCAGTAAGACACAACAACTATCTAGATCATCTCTCTTTGCATTTCTATTCATTTAAAATAGAACTTCTGTATTAGAAACTGCATTTTTATAGTTCTTTCAAATCAGCAAAAGCAATCATGATGATTTTTGAGAGGCTTACAGTAAAATCCATCCAGCTTTCGTGAAAGAAACATATTTGAGAGAGCAAACACTGGTCATGGGGCCCATGCTATTACCTATAGGAAAGGTGTTAAGGAACCCTGCTCAGATTGTTCAGGAGAAAACAAAGCCTTGAACTCTTAACAGCTTCCTCCACTTGCCCTTTATTCTGAAATGTTATTTTAGGAAAGGTGAAAGTAGGAGGCAGGTGAAAGTTTGTGATTACTGAGGTCAGTAATCAAGTACTGATAATGCTGTTATTTACATTGGAATGCAGGAAGATTATGAAGGAGGTTTCTGAGGCACATCATAAACTTTCAGATATATATTTATAATTAAGCTTTATGTTAATTCTATATTAAAGGACTCCTGAGTCTTTCCCCCAGCTTTTATGACTTCAGCTTTATACCATATGCATATCTTTTTAGAGAAGAATACATGGCTAGTTCCAAACTAATAGCACACTTAATTTGGAACTATACGAGCAGGGTTGCCAACCATTAGATCAGGCTGCCCAGCGCCCCATCCAGCCTGGCCTTGTACAATGCCAGGGATGGGGCATCTGCAGCTTCTCTGAGCAACCTGGGCCAGGGCCTCATGACCCACTAAATAAAGGATGTCTTCCTAATAACTAATCTCAATATCCTTTCTTTTAGTTTAAAACCATTCTTCCTTGTCCTGTTGCTATCAGATCATGTCAAAAGTCAGTCTGTCTCCCTTTTATAAGCTCCCTTCAAGTTCTAGAAGACTGCAATGAGGTTTCCCTGGAGCCTTCTCCTCTGCAGGCTGAACAAATACAGATCTCAGTCTATCTTCATAGGAGAGGTGCTCCAGCCCTCTGATCATCTTCGTGGCCCTCTCCTGGACCCTCTCCAACAGCTCCACATCATTCTTGTGCTGGGGGCCACAACCCTAGATGCAGTGCTCCAGATGGGACCTCATCATCCTCTTCACTGGTAGGTTCTTATCTCCTTCAGCTAAGCTTGCATTCAACAGTTAGAAGATCTTAAATCTGTGTTTAAATCTTACATTACTCATCATAAAACTAACTTTGATTCCAGTGAGCTTTGCAAAATGAAGATGAGAATAATAACTTTATTTTTCCTAGCCTAGTAAATTCTAAAAGGAAGGAATTCTTTTCCTTACCAGTATACACATCATATCTAATATTATTTTGCCTTTGTTCATATTGGCTCAATAGGTTTTTTATGAGTATTCTAGCTGTCTAGTCAAGGAACAGGAATATTCACCTATTTATTAAAGTTGAAGTTTGATACGTTAATGCTAGAAGCAATGAAAGCCTTCAGGGCACTCTTAGACTTATATGCAATATTGCATTCAGCAGTGTCTTATTCACATTAAGATCTTGATTCTCAGATTTTTTCATCCAGCTGGAAAACTGGATTGCAATGCCTATCTCATTTCATTACTCAAAACAACACAAACATCAATTTATGCAGTCTAGATATTGGCAATGAGTAAACCACAGATCAGAAATTACTTTCCAAGTAATTTCTAATTGTGAAGAAAATGTTACTTTACAGTAAGAAGAGAGGTGGAAATTTGCAAAGTACTGCTTATAGTCCATTCTAACAGCTTTGCATCCATATAGCAGCATGGATGTGACCTCACTGACTGCCATTTGAAATGCTTTCCATCACACCACAGGTGAAAGTAGTCATATGTCTTTTCATATATTCTATTCCTAGTCAAAGTGCCTTGGGAAGGCATTAAGTAGAGAGCTTTCTTACAGTATTGTAGCACTAACTAGGGGAGGCCAGAAGAAAGGAAAAAACAAGCCTCTGGGAGCTGGCAGAGAATTCACTGGGACAGGTAAAAGCTTAGAAGATTTTGCAAGAGTAAAGGCCATAGACTATGAAAAACTTTTTTTTTTTTTTTTTTTGTTTCTAAGTAGTGTTTTAAATAGGAATTTCAGACAAGAAATTAAAATTTAAACAATGTAAGTGCCTCAGAGAACCAGGCTCTAAAGCAGTCCCTTAATGGGACTCTGACACAGCCTTTATTTTTTAATGTGAAGAAGGGAAAGGATTTGTCATTAAACTTTAAAAATAATCAAAATAAAAATCCTTTTTTGTTTTTGCGGGCTGGCAGTGTTTCTAAGAACAATTGTGTTCACTTAGTGCTTCCACTGGTAAGAAGAGCCTCCTTACATGTAACAGGGATTAGATATCCAAATTTAAGTTTGTCTTGGCTGTCACGAGGTCTATATATTTTTTCAATCATGCTGAACTTCTGTCTGAATTATCTCCTCTTAACAATAATACCTTAACACAGTTTCTTTATAAGCTGTTAAGGTCTCCTAGCTTTCAGAACTTGAAATAAGTAGCATACAAGGCACCAATATTAAATGGATGTGATTTAGAAGAACATCACTTGCTTTCTTTCCTATGATTTGCACTGAGAAATACAATAAGCACTTTAGCATCTACAGTAAACACATTTAACATCAATCCTAACCATTTTTATATTAAGCAGTCACACAATGAAGAAGATATAAGATTATCACCGTCCTGATTTGTTATCCAAACATCAAAATTTCCTATTCAGCAGGTTATTCAAAGAAAGGACTACATTAATCACCCTTTAGTCTCTCTCTTTTCAGTAAGCTGGTCATTGTTAACAGCAGAAACATGTAAAACACAAACAGGAGACACTGCAGTTACAGCACTGAGGAAATGCGCCAGCCTATAGGAGGAACCCTTGGCACCAGAGGCCTTGAATTTCATCAGATCTGTTGGGTAGCTCTTAAATTGAGCCTTTAGGCCCTGTTACTACCTACCCCTGTGTCAGCAGTGAAAAGTAAATGAAAATAAGTACAAAACCAAAGCTCCTTGATCTACACAAGGTTAAATATACGTTGATGAACATCAGTATTTCCAACAACAAAGTTATGTCTTTCTACTCATCACTGGTGGACCTTGTTCTCACAGTATTGCTACTTACATTGGTAATGAAAGTCATTTTAAAGTTGAATCTGCAAGTGAATATACTGCGGTGTACACGGTGCATAGTTCCCATAAATTTAGCACACAGGAATTTATTTCAGCAACTACAGCTTTCAGTAGTTCATCAGTTTTGTTTTGCATGAATGTAATTTACCTTTCAGCCACCAAAGACTTACAGTACAGTTCTTGTACTGAAACAAAACTAGTACTGTAACAGCACTCACATAGTGCTCCTGAAGAGGGGAAAAAAAAACCCTAATATTTATTCCAAAGTTTTCCAAGCAGTTAAACTCAAATGCAGATGTATATCTCTGTGCATTTTTAGAGCAGTGCTAACACAAGGCTAGTAAAATTACAGTTTCAATAATGCAGCTGTAATTATTTATATAATACAATGATGCATAGTCTCCTTTATTTCCTCTTAAGGAAAAAAAACAAAACAAAACAAAAACCTAAAACATTGAAATTCTATCATATTGTTTAGTCATACGTCTAAGAGAAAGAGAAATCCTGTGGTCTAAAGTTAAATAAATCACTGAGTTTCAGAGACAGTCTTATCCATTGGAAACAGACAAAAAAGAAAGAAAGACAGAAAGACATTTCAGTTCCTGAAAGTGCAGAGGTTTATGTTGATGTTTGTCTTTATCAACTTTCAGGAAGAAGGACCCATTTAATCACTGGAAATTTCAGCTTACTTAGAGAATTTGGCACAGTTTCTGCTATGCTTGTTAGCTTATTTTATAAAATATGGGCCAGAGCTTCATTTTCCTTGAAGTCACTGGGATTTTTGGCATTGATTTTAGGATGATCAGCCAGTGGGTCCAGAATAGAGAGGATAAGGAAAAAGGCGTACTACCTCATACTCACAGTACAGATCAAACGGTGTGAGCTTCGGGGGGTGCATTTCCCGATGTTCTCTTCATGCCTCAGATATTGCTTTTCACAATAACCAAGTTCTTCTATAGTCAATTTTACAACTACGTTTGCTGTCAAGAATTCAGTAAATCAAATGAGTTTTTATGGCATTTTACAAGAAAGAAAACTATTCAGGTAAACTGACAAGTCCAAATAGGAAAACGAGACTCCAACTAAAGCATATGTTATGAATCATAGCCTATTACCCCTGCTGGGATTGACAGAGATCTCCAACCCAAAATGAATTCAAACCAGTTCATAGGGATTCTTAAAGTTTTGCTAAAAAGGGAAGCCAAAATGATGACAGCTTTATTAGAGCATATAACTCAAAATAAGCACCAATGCATTTTAAAACACTTCAAGGGCATCTTTCAATATGAATCTAATTCCTTTTAAGATACTGCTCAACTTCCTAAATAATAGTATTTCTTTATAAAATGTAGTAAGCACTTATATTTGTATTAGAATGAGATATTTTGTTAGCTGGGCTAAAAGTTATCTCTTAAGTATTCCAGCAATACATGCTGAGTTTCAATAGCTTTTTGTCCATTCAGGGCTGCTATGAGCCTTGATATTCCAGTGTTCAGGATCATCAGTCTACATAACTATGACACACTGTGTTACAAGACCTTTATACAACACAAATATGGCTAAATATGCTTCTGATTCTTAGAATGTACCAGGTTCCATTTATGAATACTGTGGATTTCTGCCTCAGCAATCTTCTGCAACTGTAAAGAGTGCACGTATCCAAGACATTTCTTGAGAGATGTACGATCTACTGTATTTTAATGGTGCACACACTCATACGGATTAAAAAAAAAATCTTCTGATCTCCTACTGTCAATCTCAAATATTTGGTAATCCACTAACAAGCATTTTTGTGGCTGCACACGAAGTGCCAAGTCAATGCTGTAAAACCCTTCCAGACTAAATGCTTACTGTATAACTATCTGTGTCAATCAATCAGTGAGCATCCATCACCATTCACAGTTTTCTCAGCTTATTAAGCAAATGTAATAACAGAATCATGGAATGGCTTAGGTTAGAATAGACCCTGAGGATCAAGTTCCAACCTCCCTACCACAGGCAGAGCCACCAACCTCCAGATTTGGTACTAGACCAGGTTGTCCAGGGCCCCACCCGACTTGGTCTTGAATGCCTCCAGAAACAGAGAATCCACAGTCTCTCTGGGCAGCCACTTCCAGCTCTTCACCACTCTTTCTGTAAAGACTTTCCCCCTTACATCCAACCTAAATCGTCCTTCCTTGAGCTTAAAACCATAGTAGGGCTGTGTAACAGATTAAAATGCTTAAAGTAAATGAGATAAGTTAAAGAATAAAATAATATGAAAAATACTTCACTGTTAACAATGATATAACAAGTAAGTACATATCATCCTTCGTCACTGAAAGAAAAGATTATCTGTTCTCCCAAATGTACAGAATAGATCACATTTTAAAACCTGCATTTGATGCATCCTAGTAAGGAGGAGGAATTTTCCTTAGAAATTGCTTAGTTTATATTGTTACGGTGTATTGAGTCTTAAGAGTATTACTGGAATACAAAGAAATACAACTGTTATTAACCATGAAATACAGCATCTTATTCTGTCAAATGTATCCATAGATAACATGGACAAATTTAACCCCATAATGGACAGAAGTCTTTACAGAGTTCCAGGTTAAATCGGTACAGGTTCACTGGGATACAGAACATAGTTCACTGCCTCCATCAAACAAGCTTTTTTGATACTAGAGATATTTCTCCTTCCCTGTCCTTTACCACTCTTTTCATATCTTCATCCGCCTTCTGCTTCACCAATTCTTTCATTTTATTCACTATTTATTCATTCATTACTTTATTTTCCAGAATCTTGAAGTGTACTGCAAGTAACATTCAAGCCTGATCCAGCATTATCTTTCAAGAAAACAACTTGTTAGGGATACATAACATTCATTTATTTCTATATGAAACACACCTTGGAAAATAAGAGCAACGTTGTAACACTGTGTGCTACCTTGTAAGATTAATGCACATTTTGTTCTTTGATTTTTTTTTAATGCTTGAATGCTAGGAACACAGCAGCTGAGAGAGCGCTTCACGCTTACATTTGCTTTTCATACCCTTTAAACCCTCTTTGTCTTGTCCTTATAACTAATGCCACATCAGCTTCCTAACTATCTTTACAAGCAAGGTTCTTCATCAAGCAATATTGTTTGAAGAGTTGAGGTCAGACTGGTGGTTGATGACCTCCTTATTCACATAATAAATCCTGATTATTCTAGGGTTACAGTTCATGTGTATAATCTGATCATGAATACTCAGTAAAGTATCTAACATCTAGCACAATATTTTGCTAACTATCAAAATGAAATAAATCTTAGGTTTAGGTGGTGTGGAAAGAAAAAAAGGCAATAAGTGGCAAGGAAAAGCAACATGGAGATGACAGCTGTAGAGCTATCAAAACGCATTCACTATCATGCCTTTAAAACAATTTAAAAGAACAATTCTTTTTTCTCATCAATTTTCTGTAGTAAAATACACGTAACAAATAATGTAAAACAAAAGTCTTCAGATGAATTACTGCATTTCATGTTCAGTGAAAGTATTCACTCTAGGTACAAAAACTGCACCCTGCTGTAGTAGGAACCACCTACACGATTCAGTTGATACAAAGAGGAGGAATTTGTGTTCTCAGAATCAAAGACCACAAAGAGAACACCATGCCCACTCTTGCCATTCCTCTGTACTACTGATTCTATTGCTAGATTTTTGCTAGTTTTAAAACAAATTTCATATCCCTCTTCATCTGCTGCAAAAGCCTCAACAGTTGCCATGTATCAGAGATTTAGGCAAAGTGCTTCTGAACTTCAAGAGCTCTCTCCCATAGCAGTATCTTAATGCAGTAAAGATGAACTTGCCTGTACAAACTATTCTGAATCTGCTCTATTTTGTGCCACAGAACAAACTCCCATCGGTAGCCCAGAAGCAAAGAGGAAGACATCTTCCCGTTCTCACGTTTTCATTTTGGATAGAACTGAACTAGTCTTAAATATCAAGCATTGTCAGCAGAAGCCTCATGTACATACAGCTGGTCAAGAATGTTTCAACAGAATCTTTTTCTAATTAGAAACATTTGATTAAAAAAATACTCTCTTGAAAAGAAAAACAACTAACTAATGCTTTTTAATAAACACTAATCTGATCAGATACTTTTACAACTTTAAGTAAGAACATTTTCATCTGCAAATTTATTTTTCCTCTAAAACATTCAAGTCTCATTCAACCTGCTCATCACAAATGTTACCTGGTTAAGAATGCTGCAAAATGAAAGTTTCAACTTTGGTAGAAACTTCTTTGTTTTCTTCACAGATATCTACATATTCCAGAAAGTAAATGTTAGTATTTAGCAATTCAGTTTTATATGACCAAAATACAAGTGCAGGTGAATGTAATATTTCCTGGTTTGACAAACACCTTTGTAAATGGCTCATCTTCATTTGTACAGCCTTCGATGATCAGCTTAATCATATTTCTCTTTAGTACAGAAAAAAAACAAATAAACAAACAAACAAACAAAAACCCATCTACCTGAGGTCATCTCAGCTCTTTTTCTTTTTTTTTCTCACTGTCATTGTAGTCTGAGATCTTACATATCAGCTCTGTTTAATTAAGGCACAAGCAGAGAATGTGCTGAAAAAGGGATGGGTTGTAAAAATAAAAATATATATCTCTTAGCATACTTTCTAGGAAATCAGAGAGAAGAAATTACAGGAAAATCCTGGCAGTTTTGTACAGAATGCAAAGAAGATGACCTTGATGATGAATGATGAGTTCTCAATTTGGATCTACCATCTAACTAGGAGAGTCTACAAATATTAGAACTAGAATCAAGAACGATCTTTATATCAAAGAAATGACCTAAAACCAAACATTTAAACTGGAGACACCTGTTGTTCTAAACTTTGGTTGCAAAAATCCAGCAAGAATTTAGAAAAGTCCAAAAACCTAATTTTGCCAAAAACTATTCAAAGCAGTGGGTGTCATGGCTTACAACCAGAACACTAGTCAGCAGTGCCACTGTTGGGGATTTAAAATTAAAAAAAACATCATCAGAGAGCAACATAAGGGTTTCTACACTTCTCAACGTGGTTTTGCCAGAACTAGAATACAATGGGTGGACAAAGGCATCACATTTGAATAGAAAGTGGTCTATGCTGATTCAGTGGGGAACAAGAGTGATCTGGAAAACACAGACTCTGAAAAAAGACTTAAAGACCTTGGATTATTTACTCTACACAAAAGAACAGTGAGAGGAAGCATGAAGGCAATATTTATGAATATCTTCATATATATATAAAAGATAGCTTCAAAGTAGTGAGGAATAATTTGTTACCCTTGCCCACTATAGATATAAATGACAAGCTTTGATTGCAATAAGGGAGATTTAGACTGGGCATTAGGGACAACTATCTTCCACTAGTGAGTGTAGGCTAATACCTGAATAACTGAGAAACTCTGCCAAATTCTCAAGCTTGCTGGGTTTTAAAACAAGCAGTTTAGGTGTAATCAATTCAACTTCATCTGTCAGCTAGCCCACAGTAAACTACATATTTCAAGGCCCTTCTGATGCTACTTTTAATGAGTATTAATGGCTGCAACCTCCCTGGTATTCAAGAGAGTATCATTTCACATCTACTAACAGCAGTGTAATTAACAACAGAAAGCAAAGAAATGGTGAGGGAGGCTCAGTAAGATACGAGAAATAGTATGAAGCATGAATACCAGTAATAGCATGAAGTCAGTCAGGCCTTGTATCCACTGCACCACATTTAGCTGTGAGCACTCAGCTAAAAAACCCCATAGCTCCAAATATGGAAAGACAAGAGTTTTTCATTGGTTCTACCTGTGATTAAGAACATCTTCCTGAGGATTAAGGGCTTGCACTGCAGCTTTGCAATGATAATTTTGGAGGTCTCTTCATGGCTGGGTTAGCTTTTCAGAGGGATTTATTTGCTCTCTGTATAGTAGTTTCGTGCAATGCATGTAAAAAACTGCCACTCTAATTGCAGCATGTAATTTGCATGCTACTTTTTCAGTGAAGCCCCACAGTTATCTTTTAGAACTACAGCTTTGTGACTGCATGTTTTTTTTATTCCTCCTGGATTTAACAGACATGAAGATACACTTCAGATTTCAAGGAGGTAAGAGAACTTGAGTCATCATTACTACAATGTTTAAGAACATAAATGTTTAAGAAAAATCAGAATTGCATCTTGCATCAGAATTGCACTTTTTCACTAATAGAACTTAAATGTAAACTTGTTTATCTCCTTTTTGTTCAGATCCTGATTCCATGTAAGTAGTGCTTAGACCAGGGAACAAAATGGTGCCAATTTCACCATGTATTTCATGAAATTATCCCAACCTCACCAATTATGTTTATTATTTACTATTTTCATAGTTCGTCTTTTGCTCTTTTAACATGACACAACCAGCGACAGAATTGGACGTTACCTCACGCAAAACCAACTCTTAAAAGTCCTGCCCACTTATAATGATTGCCTTAACGGATTTCTATTTCGTGCTTATAAAAGATTACCTTGGCTTTTAAAACTTAATTCTCCCATACATGGTTATTTATTTTCATTCCTACTTAAAATTAAATTATATCTGTGTATGCAAATGCACTATGTAGGAGGGTTTAAAAAACTAGCAAGTAAATCCTTGTGCACTCAGAGATGGAAATTATTATCCATTTATATATAGTGATTAACAGTTAAAATGCACTCTCTGCTGTTCCCTGTGTCTCAGAAAGAACAGAAGCTTTTGTCTTCCAGAAATAAAAAGCCACATCTCTTTTTATAGTAAATGCCTTCAAAAGGGGGCACATCGCCGGCATGGCAGAAAGCCAGAGAAATTTAGAATACACTCATCACATATTAAAGAGTTACATTTATGCCTTGGTTATGAGACATTAACACAAATATGGGTCAAAAGTATGAAATTATAGTTTCCTGATATGTATCAGCTTGCACAGAGCACTGCAGATAAGGTACTTATAAGCTTTAACTATCACCTCAAAAAGTCTATGTTGAAAAAGAACACGGTATGCCTGCCCAAGAGCAGTGGTATGTCTTAATGAGATGGCACAGCTTATCTTGTTTTACACAGAAAGAATGTTTTTCAGTTGGCCAATATACAAAAGCAAACAAATAATAAAACTCCAAGAATAAAAACATAACCAGCTTATCTTGGAAGCACTGAATCGTCCACAAGGAAAACAAAGCATCCAGTCACAGGTAAAAATGAACCATCAGACAATATTAAGAATATATCCATTTCCCCAACTGATGAGGATCTGTTATTTCAAGGAAGGAAGGGAGGATGGGTTTGATTTCATTTGCTTTTTAAAGTAATCATTTTGCCTTTTTTTTTTTTTAATTAATTTAATCTTCACACTTCTCCTGGGGCCCTTGAGCTCCTGTCCAGGCCAAGATACTTCACCAATGACTTTGACTTTCTGAGGTAAGTGCTTTGTCACTTTCAGAGCAGTTAGAGGAGGAGTCAGGAGTGAGGTGGCATGGTATGGCCTCACTCTGGCTCCTGCCTTCCTGACATTGTACACGCTAATGCAATGTGAAGTAGCACGTCTAAATAGCCTGTCAAACTTTTTTGATGTTAGCAAACCCACAGATGGGATTCATTTCCACACTGTTCAAAAAACGTAAACGATACAAGGACATTAAAGAGCATTAAACTACTTGATGACATTTTGGTCACATTAATGAAAAGTGACATTTATAAACTACTACAAAAAGATGGCAGGGGGAGAGAATGGAAAGAGAAAGGAAAGGAGAAGTGTGGAGGGGAAAAGGAATTAAAATCAATCAAAAAAATCCCAAAGGGATGTGGACAGTCTCTGGACATCATCAAATAAATTAAGGCCTTAAAATGAAATAAACCCCAGAGTGAACTTTTCCCTACATGTGTGCACGTGTGCCGGTGCTAATGCTTGGGTGAAAAGACCCACTGCATCCAAGGATCCCTTACAGGGAAGTATAACTGCATGCTTAAAGCTACTTTTGCATCTGTTCACTCATAGCGGATAGTACTTTCCCACTTACAGCATCCCCACTGATGCCAGTGATTAAAACGTTGGTGAAGAGAAAGAATAAAGGGTATCAAAATCCAACCTCACCAGTCTAGCTTTACTCAGCTGAGGCCTTGTTTGGTACTCAGTGACATACATGAAAAATATCTCCCACAGCATCAAGGGACTCCAGCACACATGTCAAGAGGGCGAGAGCTGGTAACAGGAGAATATTTGGTTATGGAAAGTTCTGAGATCTAGTCCTGTCAGTCTGGCAACCTGTTACACACTAAACTGAAGTTTGCGACCCGTCTGGTTATAAGGGTTAGGCAGCTGCTGGTTCATCAATTACAGCAGCACAGGCTATGGAGCTGGCTGTGCCAGGATGCCAGCCTTGCTGGGAAGAAGGGCAGACAGGAGACATGCAACTCCGACTACACCACTGCAACTAGCAGCAGCAGCGTATATTTTTTCCAGCATTCATGGTTACATTAATTGTTAATGACAAAGGCAACCTTCACTCACTCTGTGTGGTTTCCTGCCCATATTTGGATCCTTTACAAGCCACCCCCCTCCCCCCCCCCCTCCCCCCCTCCCCCGCCTTTTTTTCTTCCTCTCCTCCCCCTACCATTATCCCTTCCCTTTCTCTGGTAGGAAATGCAACCCGAGATGTGCGAAAAAAACAGTGTGCATATTGTCATTTAATTGGCCCCTTGCTCAGGCGCATCGGGCCTCAGCGCGTGTGCTGTAGGGTGTCTGCCCCACAACAGGAAAGAATAAACCCAGACTCAAATCATAGGAAATTCATCAAATATGCTTCTTAGAGTTCTGTCTTTCAAGGTCTGCTTCCCTGCCATATGATCTCTATAAACCAAATTACTGCTGGCCTGAGTACAAGACTGGAGGCGCCTGGGGCTAACATATAATGAATGCCAAATGCATGTGACAATAGACTGATCATGGAGAAGAATTGAAAAATTTTCAAGTAGTTCTTCTATTTCATTTATAAAAAGCAAACTGACTAAAGTTAATATATTTAAAAGGAGCCAATCATTTCCCTGCAGTTCCAGACCTGCACAACCATCCTTTTATATTAAATCCATTAAACAGCTAGGACACAAGGTACACTGGAATAATTCTGAATGAAGTACATAATAGAAGAGAAATTTAAATTCCTCATTTTAGGTTGGGACTAATAACATATGCATTATTGAATTAGCCCAATTTTTACATTTAAGAGCTTTTGTACATAAAGATTTTGCCCTTCACTGACAATGCAACAAGAGGGTAAACTGCTGGAATGTATCTGCCAGAACTGAGATTCTAAGAAAGTAAGAAAGCTACTTAATGGCTAGACTGATAAGATTAATGATTGTTATTAATTTGTGCAATAAACAGTGAAAGAAAAAATTTTATCCCTATGTTTTCAATTACTTTGAATAACCTAACAAGTTCAAGTGTTGCTATTGCAGGATCACAGGAAGTGTGAAATCTCCAGAAGAAAAAATATTACATTTGTTACTACAGACAGAGGGTAATTAATACTGCTTTTTATGTTATAGAAAATACTGCACTTAGAACAGCAAGTCAACTAACAGACCGTCCATAACCTATAAATGTTTCCACATCCACAGACATCAGCAATCTTGGAGTTACAAAATAAAGTAATAATACATACATATTAATGGATCACAGTTTGTCCTTTGGGGAGTATATTTTTTAAAAGGGCTAAGGCAGCAATAATAGCTCCTCTAAAACTCTAAATGCTATAATTGTTTTATATGAATTACAGTGCTTGTATTAATTAATTATTAATGTTTTGTATATGTAAGTATTTGATGGATACAGCCAAAGAAAAAAGAAATAGTCTGTCTTTTAAGTTGACATTAAAAAAAAATGTTGCTGTTTGAAGGTTTGGGTCTGGTTAAATACAAGATTACTTTAACCACATTTCAATGAGGAACATGAAGTACAGCCCATGAGGTCATGCAATTCAGCAAAACATTCCTTACTTTTTCTTTTTTTTACTAGTTAAATAGAAACAAAAGCAAAATTGCCAGAATACCTCTTTAGTCATATTTTAATCAAAGATCTTAGAAAAACTGCCTGAAGCTATGAAGTTGTATTCCTATTGCAATCCGTTGAGAGAATCTAAAGCGGCACTGACCTGCACGCTCCTAGAGCTCCTCTTGAAAGCAGTAATGGTGTTGGACATGCCAGGAACACACACACACACACAGAGGAAAGTCTCACCCTGTATTGTGGAGAGTTGCACTGAGTGAGGAGACAAGGGAAAGAGAAGAGTTTACACAAACGGGACTGAAATTTGGAAATCTCTTAGGTGGAGCACAGCAGCATTCTCTTGTAAGTATCGGATGTAACTATATTGCTGTAGAGTGCAGGTTCTGTTATGTCTCTGGAAATCTACTAGAAAAAGCTCTAATGACAGTCATTTAACTGATATGAAACCATCAGCAGTGACATAGAGATCAACATCAGAGCACCTATTCTGCCTGTTGACTTTGGTGTGCGCGAGCAAAGAAAATGCTTCTTCAAGTAAAAGCTTGAAGTAAAAAGCACCGAACTGTGTTGCCTGTTTTCAAGTTAGAAACAAGTGCAGAATTATTTTTAGTTTCATGTATTCATATTGTGAAAACTGGATCATTTGGTCAGCAAAACAGGGACCAGCAGGAAATTAGCTTGCATAGAAGTATTTGTCAAATACTTGTTTCTGATTTCATTATGCAGACTGCCATAACGTACATACACACAGACAATTAGTCATTCTAGAGTATAGCAACAGCCATCACATGAAACATTCTTCATATTTCCCATAGACGCTTATATACAAACAGGAATATTGATAGGCTACTTACTAAACAATACAAAACAAGGCACAGACTGCATATAAAGTTGTTTTTTAAATCCAACAAGAGTGCACACTGCTGTTTATGAAATGTTGCACTCATAAAATTCCTTCCATGATTTTAAGACGCCTTTGTTTTGCACTTACAAAAATTGCAGTCTACATGTATTCATTACTATATTTATATAAGTTAAAATTTGTACCAACATTATCATATTCATCATTTCATTTACCTCCATGTCAATATACATCCTATTTCAACAAATTTAGGACGAGTCACAAGAATAAAATTTTTCTCTCTTGAGCGCTGCTTGAATGATTCCAGCACCACTATTTGCTCTCTATCATGTCATCTGCTCTAAGTAGCCATGCTTGCTCCTTGTCCGCTATTTACTGCCAGTGATGCCCAGGATATTTAAACTATTCTGGGCCAACAGGCTGAATCTCACAACAGTGTATGGTGCCACATCATGAATTTGGAACCTCAGAGAAATTTAAAGCAGGTACTCAAATGTTTTGTGTGGCTGATTGCTACATTTGAGATATAAGATTGTATAAAGCATGACTGGATCTGAACAGACATCTGGACAGACATTAAGTTGTACTAACAGCAGTACAGTAGAAACAGTATAGTAGAAACAATACAGTAGCAACAGCTATCATTTCTTGGCTTCTTCAGGCTTGGACATTCTTTTCTACTTCTAGATATACCCTTGACAAATTGAATTTATTATCAGCAACAGAAATAATCTAGACAACCCACATTATCTCAAATCTTACCTGTTTTTTTTTTTATCCTACAGGAATTTATATGCATTGTTCAAGTTGTAAAAGATACAAATATATATATCTATATAATGTATACATTCAGAAATACATATATATGCACTGTACCATTGTAAAATTAATAACCAGAAGTACAGAAATTCCTATTTTTCTTCTATACTAAGCAGCTGTTAAAAATGATAAAAGTGGGTAAAAATTTAATACCTCAAATATACATAGGTCAATCTGAAAGTAATGTCTCCTATATATATTTACATGGAAACTACAACAGATACAGAAAACACAAAAACACTATTTGATCAAGAAAATCCTCAGCTATAAAACACTTTTTTTCAATATAGTCACCACCATTAGCTACACATTTTCACCAGCAATGAACAAGAGCCTGCGTGTTGCATTCATTAAAATCTGCACCAGTGGAGGTAACCCCTATTGCTGTTGCCATTGCTGAAACACACCACCCATCACCTCACCATACTCACATCCACTGTCTGGTCTCTGTAAATGTTCAGCAAACATCGATGAATGTCAACGGGTGCCTCTTTTCCTAATGGAGAAATTCAGTGACACACCTTTGCTTCATCTGCACCACCATGCCAGATATCATTTTGCCATCCTCTGTCACGCAGCAACAATGTGTAATGTAATATAGGTAAGGAAGGTTCAACCTCTACTGCCATACCACCAATATCAACCTGTGATGTTATGGGCCAGCATAATAAAATAGGAGGCATCACTTTTGGAGCAGTCCTTGTATAAATTTGAAACCTATATGTATAAATGCATAAACTTGATTCAGCTTCCTTACTTAGAACGTACTGATTTTCTACACGATTCTAAATCTAGAAGTACAAAGAACTACTGGCATGGTAACCATTCAGAATTTCCTTCTCCTTGTTCAGTGTACTGATTCTGACTTTATTTATAGAGTACTGTCCAAGCCCAGTTTTGAAAACTGAGTTATTAATTACTCTGGGGGCTTAGGGCATCATATTTCTACATATCCATGAGATGAGAGGACATTAACAGCTCTTATAAATAGGAATAGAACAGAAAATAAAGACATTACCTTGTTTCAGTTCAAAATTTCAGATTCAAAGTACCTGTTTTAGACTATTATATCAACAGTTATAACGTTCATATCTATCACACAGCTGTAACTACATATACTCCAGCAAATAAAAGCACTATATCTCAAGCTAGAACACCCTAAAAAAGACAGACAAAGAAATAACTCCTTAAAAGCATAGCCTGATGGATAACTAATAAAAATGTTGTGCTGAAGGACAACAGTCCTATGCCATAACCAAGAAAACATGCTTTTATTCTTCTTGTGTTCTGTTAGAGAATGCACTCAGTACCTTAATGTGTCACATCTGGAATACAAGGTAGGAAGTCTAAATATTAAAATGCATAAATATTGTTGGATTGACAGAATTTACACCACTAACACTGTGTCCAAGAGTATACCTTAGATACCAAATACTTAAGACTGGTTGCTTTTTGATAAATAATGGTCATTTAACACTGAACAGAATCAAAAATGGGTACTTCTGTGAGAGCACAGGAGCAACACTTTGAAATTAGGCAACTGCTTTTAATACGGAAGTTCAAAGAAAACAAACTGGGGACTTAAAAAAAAGACCTCAGCAACTGCAGATTGATCTTCCAGCCAAATGCCTTATCAATAGTTATCTAATCCTGGAAGGTTTCACGGAGCTTCTCATCACTTTACATGAGATCCCTCAAAAATAGTCTACGCCTACATTTCCAATAGCTTGCAGAAGGATTTTTAAAGTAGCAATAACAAAGGGGCAACAGTCTCATTTCTACTACCATTCAACTGCAAATACATGTGCAAAGTAGTTAGAGGAATAAAGATGTGTGGTAGTAGAACTTTAAGGCCCAAATATTGGTTAGGACCCAACTGCAATATAGTGTCTGAAGACACGGTGGAAAGAAAGTCCACTATGAATAGATTTAACTGGTGAAGCAAAGAAAGCAAAAGATAGCAAGGAAGCCAAAAGCACAATGAGCAAATGAACCTGTCTAAGCTGTAAGTCAGATGACTGTCAGTTCTGGGAACAAGATCTAGTTTCCTGAATCCTTGTCCAGCAGCTACTGCTGATGACATCTTCCAAATACTGGATTTTTGGGCAAAGTGAAGTGAGTGGTCTTCAAATGTGCTCATGGGAATACAATAGGGATAAAGTTCTGTCTGAATTCAGACATTATTCTTCATGATGAAATGTTCTCTAGTAACAGAGATGCTTGCTTTGTTCATATACAGAAATAATCATAAGAATCACAACTGTACCTATTTTTTCAATAGAAAACGTAAATTTAATGCCTGCTTGAAAATGGCTTTAATAGTAATTAGTCAATACTAGCCCTCATAACATAAAAATTATTTTTTATCATTACTAATACTAATCAAAATTAATATATATGTAAATATAGAGTAACTCTTGTTAAATTTCAGCTTTCAGCAAAGTTATTAGAATACTGCAAGAAAAGCTATCACACATTAAGATTTTAATTGAACCACTTAAAGCCGTTACTATTGTATAGGCTTATTCTGGTAGTCTACGTGCCACAGATTATGTAGAAAGAAAACTCAGAACTTGCCTACAGTTCAAGGAGTATGAAAATTAAAGAGTTAGATGCATACAAAAATTCACATGAACTTAAGGAGAACCACAAAAACATTAGCTGAACATGTGTGATTCTTGTTTACACGTGCTTTTCAAAGGATGATTTCCGTAAAAGAAATGTATCACTGTCCAATGCTCAGACACTGTATTTCTGGGGATACGTCCTGGCTCCACAATGATTAAGAATTTAGGCTGCTACTGAAAGAGGAAACAACACTCTCCTGAGGCAGTTATGATTTAAATCTCCACACCCTACCTTTTACCTCCTTTTAGTCCTCTTACTGGGTGCGCCTGGAATCCTTCAACTTCTTGCTATGCATTCTGAGCATCAATACCAATAGACAGAAACACAGTGTCGAAACTTCAAGTTCATGAAAACCAACTTTTAAAGACAAAATCACACAGAAAAGGACTATGAGAAAGAATCTCAAACAAATAATGAGTGCAAACATCCAAAAAATCCATGATCTTCAGTTGAACAGAAGTTACCCCACTCAGATTTGGAAATTCAAATTATGATATGACTAAAAAACTAGAAATAGGATTTCACTGTGTCCTCCAGAAAGTTCAGTCACATCCTTCTTACAATATAACATTATTTAGAATTTCACAGGAAGAAAAAATCTCTTTTTAATTTGATCCACTGCTTTTAGCATCCACTTCTATTTATTTTCATCTTTTTCCATCTTTTCATCAGTTATCTTTCAAAAGCACTCAGGAGGAACTGCTGTTCTTACTCATCATGTATTCTTCAAAGCATGTACTAAATACTCCTGGTGAAAGCTTGTCAGACACCCTCGCCCTCCCGCACCTCCAGTTCCCTCCCTGTTGAACTCAGTGGGAGTTTTGTTGCTGAATTCAGAGAATTCATTCCTTCTCATTAAAAGGTATTCAGACACCACAGGCTTTTGTTTGGCAAACTCTAGTTTCCATTTTATCCAAAATATCAGAACTCAGGGAACAGGCAAGATAATTCCCTAGTGAATTTTGAGACAAATTTGTGTACTTTTCAGTCAGCCACAGAATGCTGCTCACTAAACTCACTGGCATTCTTTAAAGTAATTCTTCTTTAAATTTTAAGCAATAAACTAAGATAATGGAACAAATTCAATTTCCAGTGATCTTATTAATTTGAAGGACCTACATTTATGCTAATGAAAAGCAACGTATTTGGCTTTACTCTCCTCCTAGTGGCAGAGATAATTACACAGACTGCGAATCTGCAAAGTAAAATTTACTAGGTGTATCTATTTGATTAACCTAATACCTCAAGTAACTTTTACCTAGAAACAAGTAAATATTGCTTTTCTAGAAAATGTAGCTCAAGAATATCAGTTAGTCTTTAAGAGGTACACACATCAATGTCGCAGACTGCATTCAACTGTTTTGCAAGTGTAGTCTTCCAATACTTTGCTTTTTGCATGAAGAAGTAATTGTGCAGCTGTCACATTTTCCTTGTTTTGATTTTGAGAATCTTAGCCATAAATATTACTCGTCAAAGCCTGTTAAGTCACTAAGACAAACTAGCTGTTTTATACAGAGAGTGAATCAGTGATTTCATACATTTCACTTCCAGAAGTGTTGTATATGCAAGCGGGTGAGGCCACACACATGGTCCAGTGTTGTGGTCTGGTTGCTCAGTTGGAAAAAGCAGTATAAAGTCAGCTTTTTTGGCTTCTGTCAGTACATCCAGATGATTTCAATTTGTTAGGATTCCACTACAGTGGTCAGCATTACTTTGACAAAGCTGTGCCAACAGACAGCTCTGGAGACTTTAGAATTTAAGTATGCACTGGGACCAGGCAAAGGTACTGAGATTTCTGCTTTACAATCCATTACCCACATGGCTTCTTAAATTTGGGTCATTAGGTAGCTCCTAAATATGCAGGTGTTTATTATGCGGCTCTCACAGTATAAACACTTAGCTTGAGTTCCTACCAGTGGAGTGAGGAGAGATTATGACAATAGCTTCAACTTAAGGAATAATACATTTAAGCCATTTAAGTACAGTTCAGACTTCTGAAACTCACAGCTACGCATTAGAGTGAATTTGTCCATAGCGATCAAGTCAGTAAGTGCCAAAAAATTAACACTACAGATGTTATGCTTACTTCTAAGTAGTTTACTTTGTATATGCAGGGTAGCATACCACAGAGGTTATTCTCTTTTTCAACTTGTATTTGGCAACCCTACTTACAATCACAAAAAGCCCCTGGGATCATACAAGATTATCTTGTTGATCACAAAAAGGCTCAATCATTCCTAAGGTGCTCCTTGAATCTTATGATGGAGTTTTACTATTCAGTAAAGAGAGGAAACAGTCTTGGAACTTCTGATGTTCCTAGTGATCAGCAAGTTAACCATGAGTCCAACCTCACACTGGCAAGAATTTTGTGTTCTCAGAGTTTCCATCTACTGGTTTCTATTTCATTAGAGTGATGCTGTGTGGAGAACAAATGGGTTCTCTTTCTAAATGTTCTGACTGTTGCAGAGGTTGTTAAATCATTAGAGGGACCGAGTGTTTTAAAAGTATTTGGGAGTAAGACCGCAGTGTATGATATATAAGAAACGTTTCTTAGCTAAGTACTATAAGTGCTTGGAAAAGCAAATAACATTGCTGATGCCACGGATTAACTCATTACCTGCAACAAAATTTCCAGTTTTGGAATGAGCCCACAAAAAGCAGTTTACAATTCAAAACAGACAGCGAATGACTTTCCTTTTACTTTCTCATCTTGACCTTTTACCTTCAAAAAAAAAAAAAAACCCATATAAAAGATGACTTATGGAAAGTGAGATGTTTCTACAACAAAGCCTAATATACAAGGTAAGTGCTTGGACTGAGACAAAGAGCATTTCATGGCACTCCATTTCCAACAGTCAGGAAACAAACTCATCAGCTAATAGTGACCAACTGGTTAGCATACACATTCTTTCCCAATTTTTACTAAATTATGGACTTCCTGAGCCAACTACAAATCTTAAGTTTACAGAACTGCAAAAGGCTTGGAACATTTTACAGACATAACACTGAACTGATATTCTAGTCAGGTTAATAGATGTCTGACACACAAAGTAAGTGGGTTTTACTTCCCAGGAACAACTTTTTGGTTGTTACAAAACAACCTATTTAACAATAGGAGTCAGTGTTTTTGCAAGTCCTTTTTGGAAGGCATGGACAGTAAGTAACTAAGGTTACTATGAAGAACTCACGGTCATAAGGAGCATATGAAGGGCTAAGCAGATCTAGAAGTCCAAATACTAGAACAGTCAAAGTTACTAAGTAGTTGAGGTTTATTGAGGCCCATGGACTCTATATTTCTGTGTATACTTCCCTGAATTAACTGAGGAAGTTACTGATTTCAGGACCTGAAATTCTGCCACTGTTAGGAGGTATACATGAATACATGTACAAAACAATGCAATTTTACAAACTCACATCTTAAACAACTATGAGAAAATCAAAGGCTACAAAGTCAAAATATTATCTATCCAGCACTGCAAAAGCCTATACAGCTCACAGAAGTTACTTACCTCCCCATGAGATCAAAAATAATAAAAAAGCATCATTCTTCACTTATACATGAAAACTAACTCTATATACTGAGCAAGTCATTCAAACATACAGGAAGTTCTCCTCAAAGTTGAGAAAGTAATATTGAGCACCTAATGACTGCAGTAAGCTACTACTCTAAGTGATTCACAAAAGGCCATGAGTTGCCTCTGTGTTCACCAGAAGGGCAAAGGTGCTCATGTTTTCTAAAGTCTTACTGTGTCAAAATCATTCAGTAAATATACATATACATATCAGTTTATTTCAAACAAATGTACAAACTCAGCCTATGTTTCATCAGCAAGGAAAGATTTTACTGCAAATATTCTCTTTAGTTCCTATGAGAAGTCAGCTCCATAGGAAAACATGCTTCAAGAAAGATCACTTTGGAAAAACTTAAAATATCCGTACATCCTTACCACCTCTTCTTTAAACAAGCAGCAACAAACCAAATTTAAACTCTTAAAATATAAATCTGAAAAATGTAACTTCTATACTTAGCACACAAGTAATCTCAGGCCAAGATTTAGTCTTCTGAATATTTGCTGACTGTGTACAATGCACATGTTACCATCAGGATTAACAACTAGTCAGCAGGCATTTTTGTATCTCAGTCTGAATGTGAGAAGTGAATGAGGTATTTTTGCACACACTAAAATAAGTACAATGCTTACTAGTAGTACATCCAGGCTTAGTTTAAGAAGTGATCTGATTGGTAACACAGGCCATTCTCTCACCTCACAGACACAGATTACGTGAAAGAATCAAACCTCGGCTAATACTTCAGACAAGCATTTCTGATCTTTCTTTCAGCAGTCAGCCATTACAATAGTGGACTTCTCCACAGTTTTGCTTAATAGTGACAGAAATGATTTTCTTAATGGTCCATCCAACAGTTCCAGTATTCATATTAACAGAATTAAGTTAATTTTGGTTCCCGTTCTGTATCTTTCTATTTAAAGGGGAAAGGAACATGTATATAAAATTATCTAGTCTTGATCTAACAGAATACCTGGACATTAAAGAGCTCATAAAAGTGTTAACCCAGAGTGTCTTCAAGGATCTTGCAAACATTCTACCTGTGATAAAAACAAAAAGAGAGGCCTTCTTCTTTTGCCTCCCAAAAAAACGTGACCACAAATGCTGTTACTGGAATGTGAAGTGAGAACACATCAGGTAGAAGAATCTGAAAAAACTATGCTTAGATGAAAAGCACAAGAGACTTCTAAACCATTACAGACTGAAATCTATCACTAAGACAAAATCATGAAAAAAAAAGAATCTGTGATTTATATCCAATGAAAAAAGATGTAAATAACAGAGGAGCAACTGAATTCAAGCAGACCTTATAATCAGATGCTTAAAACTGCAGTGTTATCTAAAAACTATAGAACTGACCACTACGCAGTGAAATGCATGTGTTGGCCTTCTTTTCAAAGACGGCTGTTTTGTATTGTTATTCCCCTCCCCCTCCCCAGAATCCAACTACACACACTTCATTATCAATACTACATATTTGGAGCTGATTGAAAAAACTCCGAGCAATTTCTTGCCGGATACAAATCATATGCCTTGAATAAGGATTAGCTGGATAACTCACAAGCCCCCTGGGGAAAATATGTTGTACAGACTACTCCTCATAAGTGGGGATTAATATCAAATCCCACAGGAAGTCATGCACTGCAGTGTTTGTTTTCATTTCATTTTATATTTACTGGCAGTTTATACTGTTCTTTCAGCTTGCGTTAAACACTGCGGCATGACAGAATTTTTCAGCATGTGCAATGTTATGCGTCACGTTTTGGCCATCTGATAATATTTATTTGATACAATTGCCGTCCATTGTGTCTTACAAAATTGCAGATAGCATAAATTCAAGTTCAGCACACGGAATGTCTCTCCTTATAGAGTTTTTATGCTTAAAACGTCTTCAAACTTAATACTCTATTGACGCAGCAGCTGCTGCCACTGCTCACCATTAATCTCTGTTGATGTTCTCACCCTCAAGTGGTCTTCATTCACTTTACTCTCGTTAAACCTGGATATTTTCCCTCTATCTGTACATTCTCCATCGCGTCAGTTTACGTGACCTCTGGTCAACTGTATCTTTCCCCATGTCTTCAGTTCTTCCCTATCCTATCACCAGCCTGTTCTTCAATATCAGAAAACAACTTCTCACTGGAAGATCACAAGACCGCATTCAGTACATGCCAGCACTGACACCGCAAAAACATTTTCCTCTTAAAAGGCTCCAGAATTGAAGAGTTTCTTGTGCAATTGAATCTGATATTCCACCATCACCTAATTTTGGATAATTTGTGTAGGCAAAAATCCAACAGAAAGTAATTTTTATTAACGGTCCTCAGAACTCTCCTTCGTATCTTGACTGGATGCAAGCTGCAGCACCACGATCTAACATCACGATCTACGTCAGCCCTGCTTTGAGAGGAAAGGAAGACAGTGTGTGGACTAGGTAATCTCAGGAAGTCCCTTCCCATTGAAATTTTCTGTCATTCCTTTCTTTAACTACAGCTGCCTATTACCATAAATAGTAACTCTAGTCATGCATTTGTGACTATGACCCACAGCAAGATTTCATTTCTTTAGTAAATTTAGTATAAGAAGTGCATGACATAAGAATAGAGCCATGAACCAGAATGCTTATTAACAAGGTAAAAAATGAAACATTATCTGTTGGACTGCAGACCTTCTCAGAAAAGAGGAAGAAAAAGAATAAGGCAATCATACTCTGAGTAGGTTTTTATGTTAATTCTTTTGATACAATTGGCAGGAGGAACTGTTAAAAAAAGAAGGGTTCATTCACTACTGAGAACCACAGAGACCATGAATGGATAGTAATAACTACTTTACCCACTAATAAATGCCACTGTTAGATAAATCTTGCCTCACATTACCGGAGGCTCAATGCTTTTGTACACCTCTGATTTACCAGTCTTATCTTTATGAAATACTCATACACATCAATTTCCCTGAGCAAGGCAATGTTTAACTTCATATACAACACTCGTGTTTGTGTGCACACTTATTGTCTGAATTTCTTCAGGTTTAACCTTGTCATTTTCTCAAATTCTCTCTGAATTGAAGAAATGTTCCTTCTCAGTAAACTTAACCGACCTGCAGTACTGAAAGGCTGTACTGTGCGTCTGTTACTGAACATTTGTACAGGTTACATCTTCAGTCTCTCATAAAAAGATTATGGAGCAATGGCATAAACTGTAACACATATGACTGACAACTGATGTTGTGACATCACATAGAAAATGTCTTTGCCCCAAATCAGAAGTCTAACTTTCCCAGTGCTGCAATGGCAAGCAAAAAACCTTGCCTAGAAAGGTACGTTTTTACTGCATCAGCTTAAGCAAGTGAGATAGAAGACAGTGACAGTCCTTAGCACATGCTAACATGTTCTTAAGATATTGTACTGAAGTTGCCAGCATAGCACATTGCAGAAAAATGGAAAATGCAAGAGAAGCCATGAAAAAATTCAGTTCAGGTAAGATCACACATAAGCCATCACTGCAGTGTTCCTCATTTCATGACTTCTTGAAAGCCCTTTCTATTAGAAACAAGAAGAAGAAATCCTTGATGATCACCAGAGTTGGTCACACACAGTCTTACATTCAGCATGTAAACACATCAAATGCTTCAGACGATGCTGATTAACTTTATTTCAGAAGATAAGAGAAGGAGGCAGGAAAGATGCAAAGGAAATGCTGCAATCACTTAGAGCAATGCTTTGCATCTGAAATGCTAAGTGTTTCTTAGGACCAATGAATAGTAGTTTTATCCACCTCTTAATCTTGGTGGGGAGTTTTTAGGTTGTTTTTTGTTGTTGTTGTTGTTGTTTTTTTAAACAGTTGGATTCTCCAGTAGCAATTTTAATGACAACTGGGCAAAGGGTCAAGAAAATCCATCCATACATTGTCAAAATACATGTTTTGATCCTACAAAGATAGTTAACAATATTCAAGCTTTGAAATTCTTTATGAAGTAATCAGCATTAATTTGTTCTGTTCAGATTTTAATTATATACCATTTGCCTTCCTAAGAGGACAGTACCACAAGTATAGCTGTCAGATGGAAATTAAATTGCTAGTAGATGACCACAATCTTCATGAATTATACATGAAACTTTGTCTCTCAGTGGCTGTTGCTAAACGACTCTTTCATCATTCTTATGTTTAAACAAACCACAATAGTTTTTAAATAAGTCTGATCAGCAGTGAGGAGATCGGGATAAAATGCTAAGAATGATTTCTAAAATGGCATTTGAGGCACATTCCATATTGATATATTTAGCAGCTATTTGGGTCGTGTTCCTCTGCTCTTAGTTGTCAGAAGAATGATGGGCAGGCAACCACATTCACTTTCAAATACAACACTGATAGCTGGATTTACATTTCTTTTTAGGACTCAGCTTTTGCAAACAAGCCTTAGATTTCAGACATAATTCTGTTATTCAAATGGGAGAAGAGTTTGATAGCTATGCTAATCACTTTTATCTGAGAAAACATAACTAATAGCATGGTTTACATTTGCTTACATTTATGAGCATAATTTTAGTACATAATTTTATTGCTCTATAAAACATAATACTGCATTAGTCCGCTCTTAAAAAGAAAAGGTTACCTTAGAGTGATTTGCACTTAAACTTTCACACTACATTTAAATGGCAGCATCATTTTAAAATTTTGACTTTTTAAAATATATATGCATTTTAAAAAACATATAACAATTAATCCCACAAGGTTATTTTCTGTAGAGATAATATTTAGCAAATGCATTTAAGGTAGTCACAGTAGCACTGATCACAGGACTGTTTTGAGTCAGTTATTCTCATGTATAAATTGGACTGAATGAAGATAATTTGTTCTTACATTGCATGAAAGGAATCTCTTAAAATTCTCCACTGCTGTATACATTAACAAATTACGTGGAAGAGAAATGATCACACAATCACATTTTTGCGTTCAGTGTTTTCAGCAATGGAAACTGAAAAGGAAATTAGGTCTTAGATTTTAAGGGGGTCAGTTATTACTTTCAGTGGCCCATAAAAATACAAAAAATATGCTCAAAATAACTCAGTTTTGTTGTATTGTACTCAACATTTCCTCTGGAATAGTCATGCTAATAATGATATGAGAACTATTTTCCAGGACGCGTCTGTGCCAATTGACACAGTATAGTGAACCTATTATTAATAATTCTTTGCTTATATGTTGCACCTATTCCCTGAGGATTTGAAAATACATTTATACATTTAACCTTATCATTTCCTTGGAGGCAGAAAAAGTGATGTATAGAAATACTAGACTGGCTGTGATAACAAGAAGTTGTCTGTGATAGAACCTGGATTTTCACGCATCTCTCATCTACACACTCTTCTAAAGAAAGCTCCTAAATAGTCTACAATTGGTCCTGCAAACGCCTGCAGCCTGTAATGCATTTTTACACCCTCACCAAGCCTCTTCTCCTCCAGAATAGGTTTCCTTCTGCTTTCTTTCTGTACAGGTTAATGCCAAATCAATATCCCTGTTCCTACAAATAGATACCCAGGAAGTTAACCTCAGCTACATAGCTACATCCGTACACTTTGTATCTTAAAGGTATATCTTAAGGAATATCTTAAGCAGACCCCTGAAGGGGATATTTGATCTTCCCTAATATTACAGAAACATTGCTTTGAAATGGATGACTTGCTTACTGACTGCAAATTCAATTATACCACTAAGCTATATTTTTGGTATTTGATTTCTATTTACTTATTTATTTTACAGGACCTGGATGCTTGTGATATACTTCATAGGATGCATTGCATTATCTGCAAAAAGAATATGTCTTGATTGTACAGTTTTACCTTGACATTTGCAGACACATCAGGTTGAGCTACTGATAAATATACATGTGAAAACACCAGAACCCTTTTGCTAAACTAAACTAAGTGAAACTCAGTAGTAATTTTTTGCATTGTATTGTACAGTTCACAGTAAAGACAATGGGAATGGTTTGGACATACTGTTTAAGAATAATGCCTTCTCCCAGATTTAATCAGAAAAGTTAAAACATTAAAAATTTCTAACAGAGAATATAAGCTGTAAATCAAAAATATCACATGTAAATACACTCGTTTCATTGAACAACATTGCCAGATGTCAATTTAATATAAAACTTCACTGAATTTGAGTAATGTTACCTAACTGTAGATATACAGACCTAAACTGCTTAGATCCAGCTGATAGTCCATCCAGTTCATTTTGCCATGAAGATGCTTCTGCCTTCACTGACTATAAAGCCCAGATAGAACAGGTATTTAGCTTAGCATGACTCATGTTACTTTAGGTGAACCCTCCTCATTCTTTCATTTAAAAAGGTACTTTCTTGATCATAGCATTTCAAAAGAATTCTCTAATTTTTTATTTTTATAAGCACATGGAGTCCATAGTCTCATGGTTATAGAAAAATACAGCTTTGGAAACATGTTTGACTTTCAATCACAACAGAATAGAGAATGCATGTGGAAAGAAAATAATCAAACAAATAAATTGTTTAAATAAAAGTGCTTAATTCTAGTCTTTTACTATGACCTCTGGTACTCGAATCCAAACACCTGGAACGTTGAACCTCATTTCAAATTTTTTACTACTGATGATGTCAGAACTTTGCTGAGCAGCTGAAGAATAGCCTTGAGTATGACACCACGTGGCTGAAAGTCTTTAGCAGGACGGAGCAGGAAATGTATATTTTCAGTAGTGCAGAGGTGACAAATGTAACAGATTTTTCTATTACATGAGATTCTCTAAGGACTTTCAAAGTAGTGCAAAATAATTTGTCAGACTGTATGCATATGTGTAGGGTAACGACAAAACTGGCTGCAGAACCAACTTAAACTTTTGGTGGAACTGACTCTGCACAGATAATCATGGTCTAAGAAATGTGAATAGAAAAACAAATAATGATACAGCATATAAAATTTGCCCTTAATGACAGTATACAAGGCAGAATTGTGATGGATACCGTGTAAATGTGGTGTGAGAGAATACTAGCAGTCAGTAATTGCATTTGCACAAACTTATTCAGACTTCTTCACATTTAATACTAGACCTTCATGGTTTAAGAATGAGGCAGTAGCTCTTCCCTTCCATGGTCAGACTATGGTGGTTAGTGTGGTTAATAATCTCAACCACAAAGGTTCCATTAAATCTTCCATCCACAGAAAAGGTACATTGAAAAAGGCTGGTATTCAGGCTTACATATACACTTATACCAATTTTTCACATATATACATGTATGCACATCTCACATAAAGTAGTAGATACTATATTTATACAAAAACACAACACATCCATTCTTCTGGATTTTGCAGAAAATTCCAGCGCAAAATTATCCTTTTTATGTCAAAAAAAAAAAACCCTTGAATTTATTGTCAAGGTTTCCTGACCTCTGCAAAAAGGGGCGACTACACTTTCTAGTTGAGGAAGCTCTGTCGACACTGGTAAACACAGTTTCCAACTGTTGGACACCATTCCTTCACTTACCTCATCAAATAATCCTAAAAAAAACCCAGAATATGGTGTCACACACCCAGAAGTAAAAAAATAAATAAATAAAAGAAGAAATTCCAATTCAAGATTGATGTTTAGCATTAATTCTTATCACTCTGAGCACCATGAAGTGATGATGACAGGATTACAGTGGGAGAAAAAAACAGAAATGAGGGCTAAGTATCACCTTTAAAGTTCCAGTTCTCTAGCTGTCTTTACCTTAAGCAAGTTCTGTATCATTTTCAAACTCACCAGAGTTGTACTTGCTGTGTTGTGACTTACCATGTCATCCATGTCATTAAAAGTTAGCTTTATTTCTTTGAAGGCTGAATTCCATGAAAAATGGAAAATCGGTCCTTTCAGTGAACAATGTTTCTCAAAGCCACTATTATCTTTCAGCGCTATTGATTTTGTTAAATATCAAAATTAGTTACGTCTAAATTAGCAATTGTTAAGATATTTTCTATTTTTATTACTAATGCTGGAAATCCACATGTAAGGAGCAAGTCAAAAGCAACCTCACCAAACAATTTAAACAAATATTAAAAAAAAATCAAATTACTTTGTTTATATATCACACAAAGAGCTTCACTTTGAGAATATCGGCAATGACATTAAGCACTGAAACTAAGGGAGTTCGTGGTGGGGAAGGCATTGACCAGCTCTACTTTTTGCACAGTAGAAATCATTGGCTTGGAAACATGGCCTGCTGCTGTAGCTAGTCACTCAGCAAGTCTCAACAGCTATAGGAAAAATTTATTACAAACCAAAGACTTTCATTTTCTAGCTTTTAGTATTAAGATTCTCCGCATTGGGGATTATCTATCACTCTCAAATTGATTTAACATACGAATCTGCAATAGACCAACACTTCATGGAAATGACTGGTACCTGGAGAGGTCGATCGTTAGTGCCACAAATAATTAAAGTTTTACTCTCACATTCCCCTGAGAAAAAAAATATTCTATTTTATGAACATGAAAGATAAGGAATTGAAGCAAGATTCCACAGGAAGTCCACACCAGATTTGGGAGCAAAACCTTGACAAAACGAAAGATCCCAGAATCACATTCACCATTTTTTTGTTGATGGTTTGGATTTCTCCAATTCTTTTTTTTTTTTTTTCCCTTAAACTATCTCTTAACTTCGTTCATGTGTAATGTTTTTAATCAATACAAAATAATTATCCTCTTCAAGATAATAAAAACAGCATGTCATCTGTCACTCTTTCTCACAATCAATTTTTTATCTGTGATAAAAACTGTCAGAAACACTCTGAACTTCAAAATGGATATGCTGCTAGACCTTGAACATAACAGCATGATATAACATCAACAGAATATCCAGCTAAATAGATCTTCACTTAGCAGTTTATAGTTCATTCATTTATCTAAGAACTAGGTTCATGTCCAGATGATGATGAAGCTTCCAGTTAGAGAAAAGTGGATAGCAACTGGAGTACAATAAGAATGCAAGAGAATTAGAGAAAAGGGAAATTGGTAAAGCCACTTTGTCTGTGATGGGCCATCTAATTATTTCCTAAATAGGAAAATGCTTTTGCCTTACCTGGTTGACAACCCCGCACATTCAGCATGAAAAATGCGTCCCAACATCTGTTCTGAATTTTCATTTTATTTCCATGTATGCTTCTTTGTCCTGTCATGTGTGTCAGTCTGAAAACAACATAAAGTGACAGGTTTTAATCATTTCAGTGTTGAAAAATGTCCTTTTTCTGTCCTTTTCTTAAAAAGCTTGAATGCTATCCTGTTTCTCCTATTTCAGTTAAGTGTCTTGAAATTGCAGTTGTGTTACAAAGTTCAGTAACATAGGCCCAAACAAAGGTTCTCAGCTGAGAAAATATGGGCTGCAAGGCACAAAGAGCAGAATTCAGATTTCCAGAGTAGAAAATGGGTTCACTGGAAATATCGATTACCCACTCCTTTCCACCACACAAAACAGTTTCTAGTATCATAAACACTTATTTGTGGATCTGTCTTGCATTTCTTAATTGTCCATTACGTTTATAACTATCACTCTTCTGACACTGACACAAAGAGACTTCGTTGTCTGAGACTGCAGTTAAGAATTATCCTTCCTCAGGATAACTTTAATGTATTAGAGTCCTACTGTGTTAACTCTATACCAACACAGCAAATTCCTTCAAAAATCTTGCAGCTTTGCTATAGGATCAAAGAAGCGCTTGGGTTGGAAATGACATTAAAGATTATCTAATTCCAACCCCCAAATATATATGCTTGGTGTGGTTCACATCCCTGGAAATGTCTAAAGACTGAAAGTAGACAACTAGTGTGTGGATAATTCCCAGTGTTTTTAGAAAGGAAGGATATTTGGAATATTGTTTTTTGTTTGTTTGTTTTGTTTTTAATGACAAGAAAATAAGGTTTGCAGAGTTGCTAGTCAGTCTATTTTGAAAATCAAGCAAACCTTCCGTCAGATATATACCATGAAGAGAGCAAAGCTCAAATACATAGACCACTGTTCCAGGCTTAGACAAACACATCTGCAGTCCATACTAATTTATGGACATACAGATAATATAACACTACATTCCCGTACAAAGACAGGGCTTAAACCAGCAAGCTTCTCTATTGAATTGGGGCTGACATGCAGGTCAGCTTGCCATAACATTTTGTCAAGAAATTTAACTCCAGATTGTAGTTTTTTCTTCTAACTTGATAAGCCTATTGAAACTTGACTAAGATTAGGGCTTGGTTCTGCTCTTTTTTCTCTTTCTTTCTTTGCAGAAAAAGCTTAACAATGTGAGATCTGTTAACTAGTACCAACTTCAGATAATCCACTTGGCTGCAAACTAGTCATTAAACTTTGATAACATTCTCCAATATGAAATAAACTTATAAAATATATGCTATTTGCTAGTCACACAAGTCAAATCCACGTAAGTATCTTCCAACTTTGATTTAACCAAAAATGTCTCATACATAGTAAATAAATTATCTTCTACCCAGTAGCAAACAGCATCATTATTTTACTTCCCACAAATGAAATATGGGTATCTGGAAGGCTGCTTTTTTTTTTCTTTTTAATCCTGCAAGAAAACTGATGTAATGTTTGTAGCTGGAATTTGCATCTAGCCTAACAATAGCTGTCATTGTGCTATTCTGCCACACTGAGAAGTATAACTGAGAGCGGGCTCAGATTTCTCCTTTCATCTTCTCCTTGTATCCTCTCCAAATGTAAGTCTTAGGCCCCAGTACTAAGAATTCTAAGATTTGTGCCAACTAATCTCTTTACCCACATACTGTCCCACAAAGATCAGTGCAGCTTTATGGATTGTGCACAAATCTCTCAATTTGAGTTTATTACTGAAGAAAACCATAGCGAGGGTTTTTCTCTTCCAGAAGAGTTGATCCATTTTTCCAGTAAGTCTAGCACACTTGCAGGTTTTCACTTACTCCAATTTCAGACCTGGCAAATTAATTTATTATACCTTAGGATAAACTGATCAGTGCTGCAAGTAATGTCCTTTGTGCCTGCTGTTAAAGAGCTGCCAGGGTGCATTATGGAATTGCAGCTACTGTATCAATACCCAATACCAGTTTAAACACTAATATTACGTATTAGGCACAGTTGGAGGTCCCATCTGATGATCTGACCTATGTTAGCTTGACGCATATTTGTCTAAATGCATGAAGACATTAAGACTCAAAGACCTCAGGATTTTATTTCTTGTTGGTTTTGATTTTGTTTGTTTCTAATACCTAGAATAATAGAACACCTGACCAGCCAAAACTATTGATGAGGAAATAAGTATAATCAAAAGCAAAGTAGGAAGAGCGGTTATGATGTGTGTCAAAATGAGTGTCTATTTAAAAATTAGACAGACTGTATCTTAACTGCCTGGACTGTATAGATTGCTCTAAAATCCCTTGTAATCTCTGATCATTAATAGACAATATTTGTTTAACTACATATCATTTCAACACATTGCTAACTAACAGAGAAAACATAGTTTTGACCTGGCTTTCAATGGAAACTAAATTAACATCTCTATTTCTGAGATTGTTCCAAACCCTACTGAACTCAGTAGGTGTTTTTTCACAAGTCTCAGTGAATTTTGGATCAGGCCCTATAAGACAAAATCATTTAAAAGCAGGAAATATTTTTATTTTATTTTTTTTCTTCATGATATCATGTTTTTGGAATGTTCTTATAGTGGTTCATTCAGGAAGGAGCCATTTCTCAGCAGAGAAAAGGCAGAGGAAAACAGTTTCATTAATTGCAAAACCTATCCAGTTTTTGATGCGGTCTTCACTTTTGTCATGAATTTACACGCTTTTTGACTACAGCCCCCAGAGATTAAAAACAAAAGATATCAAAGTTACTACTGAAGCTATGCCCTAAGTCATAAAAAATAATACTGAGAAAAATTTAGTCTATAGAAAAGCAATGCAAATGGTCATTGACTTCATTATAAAAACCTTTGGCAACAACTTTTCCAGACCCATGTTAAGCCTTGAGAGAGAAATGTTTCAGCGCAGAACCACTTAATCATTTATATGAATGAAAATGAGTGCAAACAGAATGCTGAGATGGTTTTAAGATCACCTCTTTTTTCTTGTACAGAATACCCACTATAATTACATTTTGCCTGTCAGTTCATAAATTTTGCTTATTACAAAACGGGCATTATTGATTGCTTTTTAAAAGTACTAAAACTAAGCTAAGAGCAGTAGATCTCTCAGCAAATTCAAAACATACTATCTTCCAAACTAATCAGTGGCAAAGGGACTGTGGAAATTCTATTGAAGTTTATTGTAAGCTCATTGCAAAAAAATTGAAGCTACCATGAGTTTTAGGTTAGTAACTTGGCTTTGAATTTAGCATGTTTTAAGCCACAGTGAAAAAAAAATAAAAAAAAATAAAAAGATAAACTTATTTGGCAAAGTCAGACACTTTTAAAGCCAACATCCTGTAATTGTTTCCTCATTTGGCTTGGCAACTTAAACAAAGATAAAAAGTGTGAGCGGGGGAGTAGTGTGTGCAAAAAACTAAATTTTTCAGAAAGAAAGAAATGGAGAATAAAGAAATCAAGGTACTCATCTCATTTGTGGTAAGTGAACATGTAAATGACATTTGCTCCTTTTGTTCTCATAGAATTCAATAAAATGAAGGTAACTCTAGTCTTCTGGGAAAAAAAAAAGTCTGAATGGAGAATTTTCATGGTTTGACTTAGTGCAAACAGTGGACATTCTGACACAGTCGACTAGCAATGCAGAAGAGCCAAACTGATAGCAGGCAACATAAGAACACTTGGCCTCTTTGAGACCACTTGACTAAGCATCACCAAGCAAGATTAACACACACTAGGAATACCCTTATTTAGAACAAGTAAGAAAAAAAAGTATCAGAAGGGGTTTATTTCTGCCATTCTTATCAAAATAAGGTTAAAGGCTGATAGCTACAAATAGTTACAGGAGAGAGAGGAGATGTCTTATAAAAAAGAAATTAATAGTGTTTGTTATTGGATTAAATCTAAGCAATCTCAGAAGCTACTCCAACGTTTTATTCTTTTACTGCTGTATTGTTGCCATGCCTGAGCTAATACTGGAAAAAAATTAAGTAGCTACTGATCTGGCTAGGGAACAATGTTCTATTCAAAGTTAGTATCTGTTCTAAATATCAAGCAACAAAATTTACTGTCCTCTGCAAAGAGGGGTAAGAAAAAAAAAACAAAAAAAAACACCCAAGAACATTTATATCAATGTCAAGCCAAGAAAGCAATTTTGTATTAACCTAACAAAATAGAATATATAAAGGTATTTTTTAAAGTAGAAATAATTTAAGAACCTTCTAAATAACTTAACAGTACACTTGGCTACACTTGGATTTAGGAAGCAATATTTTACATGCAGCAGTAGATTATGATTTTTTTTCAGCTTTAAATCCATAGAGCTGTACTTCATCAAGAAATGACAACAGCAAACCTAATGCTTCATGTGAAAGTAACAAATTTAATTTAGCTGTAGTTAAAAAATGGCCAGATAATAAGGCCATGATTCAACATGTATGTGAAATGAAGAACAGTTATGTGTTTGTAACACTTAAATGTATGAAAGCTCTCACACACTGTCCCAGTGCTAGTTGAGTAGCAGCTTGCAACTTGAAAAAGTCTTCAGTCACCAAGGTTTTAAAGACACTAGAGCAAATTCTCCACAATTATCTGCGAAACTTATTAAAACACCATGTAAGCAAAATGCCTTCCTTGCATCAGTTGGGTAGAAAAAGAACAAGAATGGCAGATTTGGGCTAGTGCTACTGATCTTTTGCAAGATTCTGGTGATCTGAAGAAACCACAAGGCATGCTTATGAGGTATCTGATTGCTGTGTAATATAGGTAAAAATCTGCTGTCACTGAAATCAAAACGAAGCTCTCCATATTTTCCACATTAGCAAACAAACACAAAATTCCTAATACGTAGTCTATCAAAAACCCTAGTTTTCAAGGGATAAAACATGAACTATGCATCTTGACTGAGAATAAAGGCTACCCTAGAAAAAAGTAGCAGGAAGAAGTAAGACATTGAGAAGAGGGTTGAGGTCAGCTGCTGCATGAATTGTGCACCTGAATTTCCCTTTCCTGGTAACTTAAGTCACAGAAGGACTGGAACCCACATGTGTCCAAGAAGGCTAAAGAGGCATGAGGTCTCTACCTTCCTTCACTTCCAACACAGCACCTGCCCTCAAGAGGACAGGGGGACAAAAAGAAAGAAGTCAGTCATCCAGCTACTCAGTTTTGTTCCCTCTGAAGAACCTTTAGCTAGAGAGTGATAGTCAAAACAAGCTGGAAACTCATCCAGATTTTAAGTGCTTCAGGGTACCAAATCAAAATAAAGTTGAAGACTGAGGGGAAATCCACCTAGTGGCATATTCTACTATTTCACTGGATGTTCACCCAACTCACAATTGTGATACACAATTACATTTCTATAATAGCTCTCCATCCTGCACCATATAAAAACTTGACTAATTCCAATGATTGGATAGACTATTTTTCATTTATCATTTGAAAAAAAAATTATCAAAGAGACACAAAAGTTTGGCTGTTTCTAGAGTGCTGAACTGAGTTCCCATAAACTGGATTGAAATAAATAAAATCTGGTCTAGGTCGTGGTTTCAGAGTAGGCTCTACTTGGAACAGAACACAGGGATAAGAGGTCTCTGTTCTCAGGCTGGTGAAAGCCTGTTCCGGTTGAAAGAGATTATGTTAACAGCTTCTGTGCTGGGAGTCTGGGAAAAAGGCTCTAGGGAAACTCTCCCTTCAAACATATTTTATATGTATTACATATAGCAACAGATCACTAACTGTATTAGCCAATGAGTTTCTGTTACAATCATGGTCATCACACTCTACGTGAACAGTTGTGGCTAAGAAGGGTATATTTCAGAACTTATTTATAGTCTCCTCTCTTATACTCTGGCAAGAAGATCTGAGGACCATTACCTTATAACATTAAGCAGCATTCCTTCTCGTAAAGCAGATACCACTTCCAGCGCAAATACATGTGCTTACAAGCCCAATGTTAGCTGTCAGTAGGTACTCAAGCATGAAAAGTTAACATTTGCTTTCTATCAGGATTCACGTGACTAGTGCTCAGTGGCTTGAGTGTTACAGAAAAGTGAGTACAGAAGGTCCTTGACACCAAACTAATAAAGCTTTTCAATTTCAAATAAAACTTTACAGATGTTTTGGCATTTCCCCAGTACAATTTAAAGAAAATAACAAAATCAAGCCAGTAGGCAGGTAGCAAGCTAATTAGAAATGTTTTCCAGTTGCACTTCAATTCAAAACTTACTCCTCTAGTAGCTGACTGAAAGCCAGAGCCAGCTAATGCTTCATACTGTGCTACAGAGCACACAGCTCAGTTTACCTAGAAAATCCAGAAGGACTCAACTTGTTCTATATTTGTTTGTAACAAGAGGTATGCAGAATTTTTAGCAGTTTATAAAAATAACTGAAAGAATATAGACAAAACATGAACTCTAAGTTTTCCTCCTGAAACCAGAGGAAAACTCCTAAGATGATTAGGAGCTGGAGCAAACAGTCTGAAGTAGGGGCTGAGGGAGGTGTTTATTTAGCATAAAGAAAAGGCTAGGGTGGCATCTAATTGCAGTTTTCCTTTACCTAAATGTAGCTCACATGGAGATAAACAGAAAACTGTATAGGAACCAGGTGTTCACTTCTTCTTAATACAAGTATGAGAGACTGACAAAGAAAAGGTAAAAAACAAAACAACAACAACAACAAAACCACAACAACAAAAAGAAACAAATAAACAAGTACAAAGAAAACAAAAAGTGTGGTTCTTCATAAAATAGATGCTAGACCATTTGAATGCTTTCCAAGCAAGGGCACTGCAGTACCTCACAATTAAAAAAAATGCAATGCAAGTTATTGAATAAACACATAACATGAGGCCCTGGCATTATGAGTTGAAAAACAGGGGTTAGGAGAAAGCTGGATTAGATACATCATATATTTGCCCTGATCTCATTCAGTGCTGAGGCTTATATCTGGATAATGGATTCTAGATAAGATAGATCTCTGGCAATAATCAGTGCTGACAGCCTTACGATAACATCTTACAAGGTTCCTGACCATGTATTGGTCATAGCTCTGAAACTTTGTGAGTTTTGTACACCATCAAGGAGACTTATCTTCATATACTTGAGATCTTTCTGAGACACAAATTTTGGCTGTTTCAAAGTGCTGAACTGAGTTCCCATACACTGGATTAGAATAAATAAAATCTGTTCTAGGTCCATGGCACCTGGATATCTTACAAAAAAAAACTGTGACTGAGGCAGTATTTTGGTCCATACTCTGTGATATCAAACCATAACATTTTTTTTATCTAAATATTATATATGTCAGAAATACAGCCAGGTAAGAACATGAAACACCAAAAGACGCAGCAACGCGAGTTAATAGAGATAGGGCCATTTGTGAGACAAAGATCTCAGCCATGGTTCAGATCAATAAATCATTGTAGATTTATAGTAGATCCTCTGCCACAGCAGTAAAAGTTACAAAAGACTGTGTATCCAACAAACCTTATAGACAGATGATGAAATATGATTAAACATATGAAGCAAGTAAAAAAAGATCACACCAAGTACTCAATGTATGCAAAAACGAGGCTCATGCCAATTGTGTTAATATACAACTGCTGCCACTTTTACTTTATATTACAGTGTGATCGGCAAAGATGTTTGTTATAGATGAATAGAGCTGATTATCGCTGATTACAGATGCACTAATTAACGTGGTTTTATTTGTTCCAAAACCCTATTAATAATCAATTCTGAACTATTTGGGCAGTTGTGCAATTTTACATAGTTTTAATCACCAGAGTAAGATGTTGCAGTCCATTTAGAGAATAATGAAGAGACAAAAAAACAAAACAAAACAAAAAAAACCACAGCAAACCAAAACACACAAACGCAGACACACAAAAACAAAAACCAAAACAATGACACTCACCATCACAAATACTGTTGGCAGAGGATCAGCATACCTCAAATAGGCCACTTTTCAATCTAAGCAGCTTGCTAATCACCTTCACCATCCTGGCAGTTCAGACAATGAGGATTTACAGTTCAGACTATAGAACAATGTTTAAATGAGAGGTGCAAAACTGTGCCAGATTCTTTTGCATATGAGCCAAGGAGGCCACACTTGGCCTTGGAGAAACATACATTAAAAACTTGCCCTCATGTTTGTTCTAGTTTATGTGACTAAAAGTTAACATTATAATCAACTGTGTGTGTGGAAACAGCTTCTCTTTATCTGTCAAAGAACCAATAAGGACCAGTAAGGCACACTTGGGAGCTACTGAAGGATTTGTACCTTTGCTGTTATAAGAGTTATGCCAACATTTGCTTTTCAAACATCCACGAATCAGAGACTTACAATGAGTCTTGAGATCTCATCTCTTTCACCGTTTCTGGACAAACACACAAATATGTATTTATGCAATTCTGAAGAGAAGTTTGTTGCACTGAAAAGCTCTCAGTGATTTTTATCTTAGAAAAAAAATGAATGTGATTCTGGCATGAAGAAAAGCCCTCAGCAAGTCCACAGTCTGCTCTACTATCTGTTAGCATTTCCAAAGAGAAGCAAATAGTCTAGTCAAGCTACTGAGATTTCTACAATAGCAGTAAAATTTTCCTCTCAAATGTTCCAGGGAGACTTTCACAACCTTGGGTAGATATAATTTTATTACCCTCAAAAATGATTTTTTTTAGAACTATCTGTGCAGAGATGAACATAAGGTATCATTTCCACTCTACAGACACAGATATTCTGTCTCAGAGACTTTAGTAAACAAAATAAGACTTTGACAGTGAGGTTCTGAACCAGACATAAATTGGATAAGCTGATCCTGTAAAAATATTTGAAATAATTAAATACAAGGAAGGCAAATGTCAGTGATTTATCTGAGTATTTCCAGCACATTGTCTTGATTTGTTTTTCACAGTAGTTTGACCCAGTTAGACATCTATGTACAGCAACATATCTGCACTTGGCCTGTGAAGTCAACTCTGCTTCTTGTAGTACCCTTTTGTCTTCCAGGCTATCTCACAGTAGAAAGACAACATAATGGGGAAAAAAAAAACACACCACAGTGCAAAACTCTTTTCTCTCTCAATCACCTACAGAACCACAGCCACAGTCTGATGATCTTTACTGAAAGTTATCTTTAATAAAATGACTTCAAAATAACATGTGCAAGAGACTATAAGAAATAATCACAGATGACTTTAATTTGAAGAATCCAGACTGAAGAAACCCAGTAAGTAGAACACAAGACTGAGATCTGAGATCCAATGTCCAAAGAAATTTGAGCAAAATCGTGTGCACGATGTTTAAGGCACAGAAACTTGTGTATACTGCTGACTGGCTTACCAGCTTACCTCAATTTATGCAATAAGCAGAACTCACCATGTCTGTCTCTCCTTACATGTCTAGTCTTTCTGTACACTGTGCCTTTTTTCCACTTTATTCACAGCGGAGAGAAGACGAGTCATTATGAAAGGGAATGTGCATCCCTGACACTTTGCTGGCTATGTCACTGTTGCTTGCAGACAGTATCTCGCACCTTAGGAATCACCCTTGAGATCAGGAAAGACATTTGCACTTTTAAAATCCATCACAAACACACTTCACTATATAGGACCATAAATTTTGGCACCTTAGAAGATTAAGCCCATTTGTTAGAATCTGCTTGTTCACTTCAGCTGCGAAGAAGTGAGACAAAATAGCAAAATCAGGTGCAAGATGACAAAGATATATTCTGGGTTGACGAGGAAAGTGCAGAAAGGGCAGGAGAGCTGGAGCCACTGTTGTTTCAGCAGAACCATGCTCCGTGGTATGGAGACCTTGTTGGAGCAGTGCTTGAAGAGCTGCAGGCTGTGGGAAGCCCACACAGGATATTTGGGAAGGTTGGCATCCTGTGGGAGGGACCCCTCGTGGAACAGGGGGAGTGAACATGAAGGAGCAGCAGCAGAGATGAACCACTAGGGGCTGACCACAGCCCCCATTCACCTGCACTGCTCAGGGGGAGCAGTCAGGAGAGGATATTTGGAGGAGATATTTTAATTGCTTTTAGTTTTTACTGCTCTGGTATGTCATTAGTGTAATATACTGCTTATTACTCATCTCCCCATGCTGAGTCTTTTGCCTGGGACAGTAATCAGTGAGTGACCTTTCGGTCCTTATCTAAAGTCAAACTTTTTTTCACATTTTCTCCCCCATCCCTATAGGGATGAGGAGTGAGAGAGCAGCATGGTGGAGCTTAGTGAGCCATTAGTGGGACACCACCATAGTTAGACATTTATAAGCAAATAAATGTGCTTATTATGATTCTAGCACTGATGAGTTGTGATTTCCACTTGGCCTGTGCAAACTGCAATAAACAGTAAGAACAAATAGTGACCAGCAACACAATGCAACAGAGACTAAAGAGAAATTTTGGAACTGAAGCCAAATAGGTATGAAGTATCATTCAGACACCAAAGAGGAACTCATAGAGCCTGTACAGATCAGAGCCTAATGTAGATACCGTAAAGCTGGAACGCAGCTAATACAATAGAGAACGTTTTAAAACTGCTAAAGAGAAAGAACACTGTCCAAGCACTGACTGTAGGGCAGTTTAAACAAGCAAATGCAATCAATTTGTACATCCAGTTGGAATACCAGGATTAAGTGCCTTGGCAATTATAAAGAATGCCATGGGATTCATACAGACCGAGTTCCATCAGAGGCTGTCTCACCATACAGAATTGTAGTGGAGAAACACATGCATAATTACTTGCAACCATCCATTTCAGTGATTTGTACCGCAGAGTATTTGTTTGCAAAACTACTAACAATGTACAAATATACAAGTGCATTTTAAGTGAAAATGACTGATTTTTAGTGAACATTTGGTTCATCATTGTACCGACAGTCAGGGTTATAAATTTATGTTTTTCCACCAAACAGCCTTCCCTTATTCTTTCAGTTTCAAGGCTGACAGAATGTTTATGCGTGTTTGTACAGGGATAGAGTTAATTTTCTTAATATTGCTATGCTTTGAATTCATGATGAAAACAATGTTGGTAACATACTGATGTTTTATTTACCGCTGAGCAGTGCTTACAGACAGTCAAAGTATTTTCTATTTCTCACAGTGCTTTGGCAGCAAGAAGGATGGATGTACATTAGTGGCTGGGAGAAGACAGCCAAGACAGCTGATCCCAGATGACCAAAAGGATATTCCATATCATTACAGACACCAGCAATTCAGCAATAAAAGCTGGGGAAAAGAAGGAAAGAGTTGACACAGCTATGGTGTCTGTCTTCCCAAGTAATCATTACACGTGATGAAGCCCAGCCTTCGTGGAAAAGGCTAAACATCTGCACACCAACAGCAAGTTGTGAATGAATTCCTTATTTCACTCTTTTTGCATGCCCAGCTTTTGCTCTACCCATTAAGCTGTCTTCATCTCAAACCATGTTTTCTCACTTTTGCCTTTACAATTCTCCTTTGCATCCTGCTGGAGGGGAGTGAACAAGTCTAGCTGCCTATCATGCGTAAATCACAAGAATATTTTATGCAGAAGTTTGAAATGGAGGAAAAAGTGCATATTTTTGTGTTTTTATAAAATCTATAAACAGCTTCATGATAAAAAAAAACACTTTGTCTGCCAAACTCGGAGGGTGGTGAGGCACATGCTGTGCCAAAGAAGCTGTGGGTGCTCCATCCGTGGAGGTGTTCAAAGCCAGGTTGGATAGGCCACCAGGCAGCCTGATCTGGTGAGGGGCAGCCCTGCCCATGGCAGCAGGCTTGGAACTGGGGTTGGCTTTAAGGTCCCTTCTAACGCAAGCCATCCTATCAACCTATGATCATCTCACTCTGCTCCCCTCAGTAATGGTTTGTTACAAATCTTTGTTCAATATTAAGTAATTCTGTAAAAAATAAATCAAGTATGGATCTTTTTTTGGTTACAGAAAGGTCTGAATTGTTTATAACAAAATTAATTCCTAGAAAGACTTAAGTGGCCAATTATTAATATTTGTATTTGGATCTGACTTCAAACCAGTACAGGATATGAAATGCCATTTTCATGTGGCTAGACAAGACAGTAAACTGTGAAGAGAACAGTGGTGATTGGCATTCAATTCAGTTGGCCCAGAACTGAAAAATTTATGTTAGTTTTTACTTAAAGATTGTAGTGCTCACAGATTAAAAAAAAAAAAAGTATTCAATCAAAAAAAAAAAAAAAATCTGAGAATCAGTGTCTTGAATGGAACATGCCTGATAGCTGGCCAAATAATTATTAGCCAGAATTTCCTATGATATTTCCCAACGCAGATTCAAATACTGATTCCGCATTCCTCACATTATCTAAAGTCATGAATTTTTGTTGCACTCTGATTAAACAAGTGAGAGGAGTGACTGGTGCCACACATTAAACCAATACAGACACCAGCAAACAGTTCATTTGTGCTCACAAGATTTCCACATGCCTTTTGAGGACAGCATTTTCTCCTTTTATAGCCCACTTTTTGACCAGCAGTAAATTAACACCAAACTCATCTGGATTATTTTAAGAAATGTAAGGAATTTCTTCAAACCACTAATAGGTAAAGCAAGCAATATAGTAATGTACTGCATTTAGTTAATAGTACTGCATACCCAGAGAAGCATCTTCTCAAAGACAGTTAATGAAAATGTACTCAGGCATCACTGCTTAGGGCACGAAAACATGGTATCTCTACAAATGTAACCCAGTATAGTGAGTCACAAGAAGAGATTCTGCAATTTCAGGAAGAAGAGTATGATTTTTAAGTTGCTTCTGAAGTTGAGCGGACTGCTCCCAAGGTACCTTAATTTTCTTTTCACAGATAACAAAGATAAAGAGCTGGAGAAACACTGGAAGAAGCATCATAACATAAAAGGGTCAGAATAAACATTGTCAGAAGCATCCCTTACAATACAAAATGTGTGCAACTTAGACAAGTAGTAGTTTAAGGAATTGTTCTCTTCACCAGAATATGCATTTTGAAAGTTAGAGCAATTTTGAAAATTTTCACTTAGTAGAAAAGTAAATAATAATATAACATATTAAGGTACAATTCTGGCCAGTCCTCAGGCATTCACATTCCTGAACTTGTATTCTTCCATTCTCTTGAATGATTTTTAAGATAACTATATTTTAAAATTATTCCACACCCTTTACTACAGATTGTGCTGCATTTTATGTTCCAAACGTGAGAAGCAGTTGTGTAGCCAAAGGTGGCATTTTTTCAGAAATTTAGTAACATATTTTGTCCATAAAAAATGTATTATTCACACTTCCTTGTAATAAATTACAACACAATCTTACATAATTAGAGCACAAACTTCATCATATTTGTACTGTTAAGAAATGCAAAAAAATGGAAAACTAGTACTAGAGTACTGTAATGTTTAGAGGAATGTTTGATAGCTTTTAAATTAAGCATCATTTAAAACAGATTGTAATTAAGGATTTTCCTTTTTTTTTATTTTATTACATATTAAGGTCTCTAAGAGCATAACTTCCATAAATAGTCAAGAATAAACTACATTCAGACCTACACATAAGCACATTTCTTGGCACAGACAAATGAAAACTGTGATTGCTGACATCTCTTTGAAGAAAGATTTTCCCTTTTTTTTTTTTTTTTGTCCCAGCCCTTGTTTTATTTATATGGCTCTGAACACTTTTTTATTTTTAATTATCCTAAGGAAAAGAAGGGGTGGGGGTAAAAGAGATCTTTGTTTTCCAACTGAGACAGTGAAATACATTCCAAAGCTGCTTTTGTTTTTAATTTACAGAAGCTCTCATGTCTAATCTACTAAGCCAACAAATAATCTGTTTGCCAGGTTTTAGATGACAGTCATGAAAAGTACATACAATTGCAGACTTCGTTCTTTTTTAGGATACAGATTCATTCTCTGCCATAAACTTAAAAGGATCTTTTTCATTGTGAAAAGTTCTGCATTTATTTTTAACTATGCCTTTTGTTTCCCAGGCAGTTATTTCATTCTTACCCAGTCATTATATATCTTCAGCTCTCTTCTTAATAACAACAAAAGCATTGTGTTTGCCTATATTAAAAATAGAGACAGATAGGTCCCTATACTTGCTCATGAAAAAACTGTTTCCATCTGAAAAAAAAAAAAAAGTATACTGCAGACAGGCAGCCCCACATATTTTCATATACAGAAAATATTTCCATTCTTCAATTTCTTTAGAGTAACCCTATTCTTCCCAATACTTAAAGGTAAATTTCATGGTGGAAGGGTTGGGAAGTGGAGAATATAGTGGAGAATACATCTCCACACTGCTTTAGATTTCTTCTGAAAAACTCATATACACACATGGAAGGCAGAAGCACTTCAAGGCAGTGAAATTCTTGGATGGTATGATCTACTGCAAGGAAGCTGCTTCTGGTGCAGAGGAGTAAACCACCATATTTTGTTGTTACCCTCCTCTTTGCTCTGGCACATCATCTTCCCCAAACATAAAATCTAGCACAGTATTACCAATGAAACTGCAGGAGGGAAAGGGCATCACTGAACTATCTGCAACCTTCCTCACAAAGATGGATTTTGCCAGGATTTGCAAAGGCAATCCTAGGGCTCAGAAAGCACTGTTCTTCCAGAGATGCTGAATCTGTCACTTGTTTCTATACTCTTAAAAGGATATGGAGCTTGAAATTTACCAAATAAATGATTACACAACCAGCACAGTTCCTGACCTGAAGGTGGCCCACTTATTGTCACCTTAATATAAGGTTTCCAATTTATTCTTAAAAGTATAACTTACATGGGAAAAAAGACGAAAAAATATTCCAAGTAAAAAATCCTCCTACTCCAAGATGTACACAGAACCACAGAACACTCCAAGTTGAAAAGGACCCATAACGATCACCTAGTCCAAGTCTCTGCTCCATGGAGGACCACTCAAAAATCAGATCATACATTTTACCTTCTATAGTCATTCTTTCCACAGGTAGCAACCAAACCTTCTCACTTCATGTGTTGTTTCTAGAACACTGTATCTGAATGCTAAAAAAATTCTGGCTATCGGACTTTAGATAGACTGAAGCAACATAAATAAACAGGGAAAAGCAACAGAGACTTCAAATAGACATAAAAGCAACGGCTGAAATGACCTTCCTAACATGCTAGAAGAAACTAAGAATTTGAGGGAGGTGCAGAAGTATTACTATCAATATAACTGAGCTCATACATATTTTTTTATTTTTTTATTTTTCTATGACAGTTGTGGGAATTTCCACCTTTATTTACACCTCTTAGAATAAAAGATAACAATTGTCTATCAGCTGCAGGAAAAAGGCTATATCCATAGCTCTTCCACCAGAATTCTGGGTGGAGCCTAATACACATTCCTCAGTTCAAAACAAATAACATTTTAGGAAGTTGTGCAAATTCCTTAAAAGTAATACCTGCAAATAGAAATTCATAGGCAGGTGCTGACTTTATATGCATTGCTGTGAGCAGATGAAAATCTCACAATCTATTTTACTGTTATGAGTTCTGAATTAATTCAGAATTTACAGAATAACTTTCATCTACTTTATTCTTGTTAAGTATTATTGTACAAGTCAGCCAATTCTCAAGCAGATAATAAAAAGGTGTTCTGTGATGTGAAACATTCAGGATGTAGATTTTCATAATTTTCAAACTACCATAAAGTTTTTAGCAAGCTATTTTGTGTCCTAGAGTTTCCATTTCCTCTATCTCTCAACAATACATTATCATTTCCTCTGCTGAGATTTGAAAGTTATAAGATTTGAAAGTTCCAGTTTCCTGAGAAAATACAACCTACAACACAGAATCAGATTAGTTTCCCTATTCATCTTCTCCTGCTACATCCACAATTTCCTTTTACTCAAACAAGAAGAGTTATAAATCTGTATTCACCAAGGCCTTGCACAATTAGCAGTAACCCTTCACAAACTAACTGCTATTTACAGCCTCAATCTCTCAAATTCCCTCCTTTGCTCTAACTGAACTAAAAAGATGGAAATTTCTCCTCAGACCCATATATTGTTATGGAGCAAAACACTCCTTCAGTTTTCATCTAGTCAGGAGGTGACATTAGGGATATCCACAGCAATTTGCCTCCACGGAATTTGAGCTTCAAATAATGTTTGATGACTTTGACATGAGGGGAAATGACAAAAAAAAATTTAAAAAAAAAGCATCTCATAAAGAGGACTGCAGAGGAAGGAAGGAGTCGAGTGGGAATTAAACATGAACAACTCGAGTGCATTGCATTGCCGTCATTCCCCATAGTACAACGACTGAGAAAAACTAGTGTTGTCCCCAAATTTCCCACTATTTATTATTTCGCTTAATGTAGTTTAGTATAATTAGACTAAATTATTTAAATACATTGTTCTGCAGAAAAACCATTTATGACATGCCACCACGAATGATGCATTTACTGGGGCTCAGCAGCTCCCATGACACACTTATATCCAAAGACCATTTAAGAAAGTAGTGCAGACCCACAGCCAACACCACCGGTCAGGCTGCTGCACCTTTCATTTAAACTTTATTTCATCTCCTGCTTTTACATACCCCTTGAGGCACATGTTCTCCGAAGTGAGAACCACTCAAATACAGTTTACATTACCCTACAGAACGTCATAAAGAAGCAAGAAAATTGTCAAGCAAGGTGACGAGATTCACACCAAAAATCATTTTGTAAATCCTCCAGAATGTTGTCACAACAAACCCAGAGGAAGAATTCTACCTCCTCAGCAGCCAATAGTGAAGAAGGTGACAGGAGAGTAGAAAGAGAAAACAAAGACTCCCCCATGCACTTGGGATGCCTTTAAGATTCTCAGCTTTGCCTATACTGAGGCTGTTAGATGATTTATGACCACTAGTCTCTACTGCCAGAGCAACCATTCACTTCAATTCTGCATGTTCCTTGATGGGTTGGTTACATTTTCACAAATGCTATCGTAACACTTGAACTGTAATAATCATCTGTTTGAACTGTGTTGTTAAAAAACTATGCTGCCAGCCAGCTCTGAAGTGTCCAATGCTGATCAATAGCACAACTGCCTGAAACCAAGTCTAGAAACTCCTTTCTTGAAATATTTCTTAACTGAACCCTGCTTTGCAGGGTGTGATTATTCCCGGGACCTGAAGAGGGGAAACACAATGGAAAGAAAGAGTGCCAAAAAAGCAGTAAATCTGCATATGGACAAACGATTGCAGAGTTACAGAAACTTAATGAATTCCCACTTACTAGCAGGACTGCACTGACCAGTCATAGCACACTTCTGATTCACTTCAATTGCAAAGGAAGGTAGATAATAACTTCAAACCAGTTGCTAGCTTGAATTGTGATTTTCTAAGATAGTACTTACTTTCAAGATACATTAGGTTAGAAGCATGCACACAAGCAGTCCGGAACAACTTCTTATGCTGCAAAAGCCCTTGACAGAAACTGCTGAATTATGTCTGTAAACTAATACCTGTAAAACACTACACTGAAAAGAGTCCAGAAAGTAAGCAAAAAGCAAAACTTACTACATAGTATATATTTTAGGGTAAACTGAACCATGTAAGGTCAAGAATTAGCTACCTTCTCATAAATATTTTCCCCATTTTAAAACTAGAACTGTTGCTGTCTTTTTAATCTTATGAAGGCTTTGGGGACATATTCTGTGACACTTACTGGGAAGTCTATTCTTTTTTTAGCTCAGATAAGAATGGCACTGCTGTGCAACCACTTTGTGGCACATGTGAAAACATCTGAGCAAGGCACAGAGAAATCAAGCTTCCTGCTTCTAAGCACTGTTCTCATTAACAAAAGCATCTGGAGCTAGTCTGGTACTAAAATACGCTCATAGGGAGATCAGTAAACACAATTCCACTATGTGGCATTAAGAAGACAGTTCTGTATCACATTCAATTCAGAGCTGACAAAAGCTAACAAAATAAACCTCTAGAGCCCTCTTCCCTTACCTTTAGTTTTAGGCCGCTACCTCAGCAGTGACAGCACTACATCTACTTAGTAAATGGGTTCACTGAAAAAATCTGGTTTAAAGAAGCTGAGCTAGGGACATACAGAACACTCACTTTCTTTCTTACCAAGAGCTGTTTGCCCAGTCCAGGTTACAGCGTGGTCACACACACAGGTACACAGACACAAGTAACAGCGCAGCACACAGCAACCTCAGGGCATCAGCTTACTTTGGTCTTGACACCAAAGCAAGCCCATCAAGGGACTACACTTCCTACATACCTCAGAAAGAAGCTGTAAGAGGATATAGGAGGAGTGTGGATTCCAAGAAAGAGAACACCATTTTTGTAAGATCTTTGTACTTAAACCACTTTACATACAAAATCAAGATACATCAGGCAACACTAGAGCCTGCTTCACTGACTTAACAGTATAACTGATAGCAGTACCCTAACCCACTGAAAGAATGAGTCCTCTATAGATAGGGAAACAGCACAGAGAAATTAAGTTTCTTCAAAACACAAATATGGCAAAACAAAAAGCTATACTTACAGGCAGTCTCAGTCTCTTTGCAAGTAAAAAAGTGGAACTCCTGAGTTATTCTTTAAGGAAGTGAACTTACCAGCCTCGTGCCTTGAGGATCTATTCACCACATCCCTGGATTGCCTCCCTGTGCCACAATTCCAAGCCCCTTATTCCTCAACTGACATCTCCAAAGCAGGACCCTTTATCCAATCCTTTCCTAATTCTGCCTATTCCATCTCCTCAGCAGCATCTTCACCTCCCAGCCATCCTGAATCTTTATGATACAGTATATACAAAGGTATTGGCTGGCAATAAATACAAGATAGCTAGTAGTGTGAAGTAGCTTGATACGGAAAAACTTGTCCGGATAGTTTTCTAAAACTCCAGACAGTCACTTTGTCTGCTAATGGTGAAAACAAAGCCTGTTTTAGGCAAAAAGAAACCATTACCTTGTCTCTCGTAATTCCTGCTTTGTTATGTCTTGGAAAGGATGAAGACTTAAAGACAATCTGGTCAGAGCTGAAGGGTATACAAGGAAATGCCCTCACACAAAATATTTATTACTTAGTGGACCCCAACTACTAACTCCACCAGCTGTTTCCAAGCACACCTTCAGGGATGACGTGAATTTCTGGGGAGGAGAGGGTAAAACTATTTTCCAACCCCTCCACAACATACACACACTGCCCTCACACATTCCTCCATCACATATTTGAAAAAGCAAGCCTGAATAGCAACCAAAGGCTTAGTATATTCAGGAGGGAATAAGAAGTTGCATGTTAAAAGAGGCACTAACTTGGGTGGGTTGGTCAAATTATCCCTAAAGTTGTTGTATTCTAGGAATCCCACAGTGGAGAGAAGAATGCTTTTGATATTCACATTTCAAAGAGCTCACTTTTGTGAATATTTTCAACTGAAGATGACAGCGCTACTGTTTTACAGACTGCACATAAACCTACATGTGCATATGCACAAACATACATACACAGCATATACATATGTATATGTAGAACTATCTGTAACAGAGGAAGAAATCCTTTTATTTTGCCTTTTGTACTGCTCACTCCAGGAATCTATTCTTGATCTTGACAGAACTGATAGTTATTAATGAATACTTTCCCAGCTTTTATGGCTGGCATCAAGGAAACACCTGGGAGTAAGATTTGTTCACTGTGGTTTTGTGTAAATTTTTTTAAGCACAGTTACTGTGCTGTTTGCCTCTAATAAACATTTTTCTGTGTATATATAAATATTTTATTGGCTCAAATGTAAACAGAACAAAACAAACAAGTAAACAAGAAAATCTGCTGTGCTTCTGGAAATGGAAAGATAGGTGAAAGACCCTGAAAGGATGAAGAAACCAGACTTAATTCAGATGGGTCACTGACTGTGCTACAGATTTGCTATATGTCACGTTTAATAATACCTTATTTTCCCTCCAGTTACCTGCATAGACAGAGAGATACGAGAAAATGGAAATAATTCCTTGGTGAAATCCTGTTTGAAGTACCAGCATGGTCCACAGTATCTTGGCATTTATTTTCAATCATATTAATCTCCATAACAAACCTGTTGAGATTTAGAGTATATTCCTCCCATGTAATAGAAAAGAACTGATGCATTAAGGAGCTAAATATCTACTAAGGGAGATACTGGAATTTCTGGCAAAGCACTAAGAATCTCAAATAGAAGATAGCAGTTTCCTAAGTACAGCACATTTTCCTGTATCAGGTTAATACAACCAATACTAATCCCAGGAATAACATCAAAAGGATGAAAAATAATAATAATTAAAAAAAAACAGATGTCCAGCATAGTAAACACAGAATATCTAAGAAATTTTGAGACACAATACCCCATTCATTCTATTTTAAGAAACCAAGTCAGCACAGCTAGATAACATTCACATCCTAAGCTGACGTAAACAGACTTCCTTTGTCATTATGACATTTCTTCCTTCCTTCCTTCTCTGTATTTGTCCACTTGAGATTCAAAATCTCCATAGATCTAGGTGCTATACTTAAAATGTCCCATTGCAAGATTTCAATTATTTCTAATAATAGCTATCTATATTTTCTAATAAGTATCATTTCTATAATAACTCTATTTAAATTATACAGATTAGAAATAGAGCTAGCTGAAAAGATACAATACATTTCAGGTAATCCTCTTTCAAATACCTTTGACTGGTTTTGTTACACTAAATAGGGCAATAACAACACAAGTATTTTTGACAATTTGGATATCATAAAATTAAGAGAGATGTTTCACAAGTTCAGGCTTTGTTACTTTATCCATAAAGAGAATTTGTAATTGGGAGTGAAAGCCCTGGCTTTCCATCCTCTTTTCATGGATGAAAAGCTAATATGAAATAATAATAAAACACAATCAGTGATTATCTATTTTTCACCTCTTTATTAAAGTATTAATTCCATACCAAGTGGAAACCTGTTGAAGAGTCCACATACGTATTAGAAAGAAGAGGCTATTTCAAGGCCAATGAAATGCTTACATGAAAGCTCCAGTTCATATGCAGTCAGTTTAAGAAAGCAACTATGGTTGCTTTGAAAGTTCCAGTTTCCTGAGAACATCAACATCCTCCAGCAGGTCTGCCCTTCCAGCTGAGCGTGGAGAGGTAGAGCATTCTGGGGAATGTTTTTGCTTCTTGTGATACCCTGCATTTTTAGTCTAGTCCACCTCTGGAAAGAAGCTTCACTGGAAATTCAATCAATTCCACAGCTTCAAATGTATTTTAAAACCAGCATAAATGAAAAATGGAAGAAAGGGGAGCATCTAATTCTGTCTCTTTATGAATACTTATGAAAATGTGTGGATCAAAGCCCCTTCCCCTTCAAGTAAATTTCAAGTAGGACTCAAAGGGAGAGTATTAGAACTCATTTCATGTTTCAGTTAGCATAAAGCCCATGTTCAGGAGTTACTAGGCAATGGTTCTGCAAGAGGTTTTTTTTCCTAATTTGCAGGCAATTTCCTCAGAAATACAGCAAGGACGTCTAAATGATGCCCTTTCCTACCTCCACAAAAGAGGAAAAATGTATCAGGAACACAGCAGACATTTCAAGCCATCTCTCTCCTTACTTTAACAGCCAGCTCCAGCTACCTTGTGTGTGTGAAAAATACACTTAAAGAGAGAGATGTCCCCCTGATTAAATATAACCTCCTGATCTCTCTCTTTGCTGAAACAGCCATCTGCTAATCTACTATCAGCCAAAGATTTTCACCTCAAAGTCATTGATAATATCAAATGCTTTTTTCTAGAGGAAGGGTTCTCACCATGGTTTTACGTTGGCATAAAACTAATGTGCTTAGCACTGCAGCCACTCAACTCTCTCCTACCACCACAAACTCCAGCAATAAACTAGCCAGGAATTTCTCAAAATAAGCTAATAGTGTGCTTATCTGGTAGTACATCAGCTCTTTCTTTTGATGCTTATGGACATTTATTTTAAAAAGAAAGCAGCAACTAGATGGAAATCTCAAGAGAAGGTCATTTTCCAGTCTGGCACAGACACAATGCACAATCTGAATAAAATCACTTCATCTGAGTCTTAGTTTCCCAGCAGTAAAAACTGAGCAGCAGTTCATTTATCCTGTTCTTTGTCTCATTTACATAAGTAGTAAATGCTGAAGGGCAGGGGCCATCTCTTAGTAGATATTTGAGTGGAGTTCTATACAGTAGAGACTGCAATACAGCAGAGCCTTTAAGAGCTTACATTTGAAATACATGCAGAAGTGCATTGTTCCATGCTATATATGCCTTCCCATCCTTCAGAGCTTATTACAGCAAAAGCCAAAAGACTTATCCTTGAGCATAATTTAACCCCAGAAAAAAAGGGGTGAGTAAAAGTAACTATTGTTAATTGCCTGTAATCTATATATGGAAGGAGGAAAGAAAACAAATACAGTGTGCAGGAGATGGGAGGGAAACAAAAGATAAACATGCCTTTGGTGAATAACTAATAGTGAAAAAGCTCCTATGAAATCTCAGTTCTGCAGCCCTAAAATGCCTACCAAAAAGTTTTTGTAAATCAGCATTAATAAAGAAGCTTCCTGCCAAACAAAGCAAGAGGATGAACAACCTCTTCTAAGGGAGAAGTGCATGACAATCTAGAAATCCTATTAATAACATTAGAGTCCTGAACTTTAATGTATTAATGAATGGACTTGCGCCCATGCTATAATCATGAATTTCAGCATTGCCTTTGATGCTTCATTGGGCACAAAGCTCTTACAAAATGTTTGAAGTGTCTGGCTGTGTAATAATGATTTATAATTCTCTTGAACCAAAGCAAAATTTGCTAGTAAAAATCATTTTTGAAATAAAAAATAAATTGTGACTGGAGGGTCTGGGTTTGTTTCAAAAAGAGATCACCCACAAGCAGCAAATTATTTAAAAAGCCACTGGTTCTAGTGTTTTGCGATAGGGAGCATACAACTCTGAATTTCAAAGTACTGTTAATTAAGATCAGTTTATTAAAATGTCAATCTTTTTAACCAAAAAATTCTCTATTATGAATACTAGCTGCAAGTCCCCTTAAGTTCAGCTTTTTATGAAGAATTTTTTCTCCTTTTACCATATATTCAACTTTATCCCTCTTAACTACTACCCATTATTTTTAACTCTTGTCAGAGTCTGTCATCTTTGTACATGGGTTTGATTATTCTCCCATACACCCAGCCCTGCCCCTCCCACACCCCCCACCCTATCAGAAAGATCTACTGATCTTTCTTGTTAAAACACCCATGCTTAGTGCTATAAAACAACAAACACACCATAGCTGTACACATTTTATTTCTTCCTCTTCCTTCCCAGATCAGCATACCCAGTGGATCTGACAGAAAAAAACTTTCACAGAATTTTTCATCAGTCACAGATTTGAAGTGTTTTTTATTTGATTCTAATTTCATAAGAACTTCACTTCCAAGACTCTAAAAATTAAGTGAGAAAAGGGATAAGACAAATTAACTGTAAGACTATGGCCATATCATTCTCAAAACTTTTTTTTTTTTTTTTTCAAAAATCTGCCAAGGTTTAAAAAAAAAAAAGGGACAACACTGCATATGTAAATTCTTTATTCTGTATTCTCCCAAGGAATCTGCAGCAAGACGGTGCAGAGAAACAGAAAAAGGAGAACAACTCTAAAATACTAGCAATATTCTCATCCCCTCCTTGAAAACAGTGGCTGTGACATGAGCTGTTGAGTCAGACAGTTAATTGTTTTTAATTGTTTAATGTGGGTGGCAGTGTCAAAGCAGCCATTTCAGAAAGACAACTGAGTCTCTTCTATTTCGTTGAGTATTCTAGGGTTTCGTTTCCAAAATGAGCATTTAGTTTTACTGTTTTTTATTTAAAGTTTTCACTGGGATCTTCCCCATACAGGCAGAAAGTAAGTGCCCATCTATCACTGAATTAAAGCAAAGTGGGTATCAAAATACCCATTAAAATAAAGAAATTTAAAAGCTAACCAAAGAAAGAGTGAGCTACTACAGAAGAAAATAAGAGAAAGAAGAGGAGATGGCTGATAAAACAGAGGCAAGAAAGTCAGCAAAAAGGTGCAAAGAAGAAAGCTGAAATCCCTGTAAGGCCTCCAGGTAGACCACAGGCTACAAACAGAGCCATCCTCTCCTAACGGACCATGGAAACTAAGCTACATTAAAATTCTGGCATGAAGACTTGGACAACGCTTGTTCTTTTTCAGACATTACAGGAAGGTGGGGAAGTGAGGGATACTGCCCTCGGATTTTAACTGATTGTAGAGGCAGGTGTTCATTCACTTGTGTTTCTTGAAATTATCTTCAAACAGCTATGCCTCAAACTGAATATAACTACCTGGATTTTTAACTGCAAATTAAAAATTATTTCCTCAATTTTCAGGGATGTGCTTCTAATTTCAATAAGTGGAGTATATTACGACTTCTTTTCTTTCTTAACCTTAAGCTGGGAATTTACTTTAAATCTCAGAAGAAACTGTGATGCTGCAGAAGTTTCTGCAACAGAAACAACAAGCAGTGTTTTCTAATGATGTTTACAGATTTAGGCCTATAACCCCAGAAACAGAAGACCAAAAGGCATCAGTGGAATGCCACAACAAGAAGAAATTCCTATGCTTTGTCACTGAGAACGAGATACAGCGTTCTGATAAAACCAGTGTAAAAGTTTAGAATTTCACAGGACATGATGAACATAGCAACTTCAGCTTATTACACAAAACGACTTTCACGACAGTGAGTTATGTACAGTCTATATCCAAGGATCACAATGAGGAAACAATAAAGCACGTCTCCAACTTCTAAACCAGCTGCCCTTATCAACCTGAGGCCAGCAATCACTGGATTTCATCTAAAGTCTCCAGTATGATGCTGAGGGGTAAATGAGTTATTGGGCATTGCTTACGATAGTGTGCTATGCAAGCAGTTGAACGTGTTCAGCTGGATCTCACTGTGGAGAACATTACAGATTTGTAATAAATCTTCAGGAGCTCTACTTTCATACTTTTTTTATTTTTTCAAAACTCACAAAGAAAGGACCGCAACTAACACACTGAAGAGAGACTGAAAATTTAAGTAACAGACAAAAAAATCCATCTCAGGCCCAGGCTTGAAGGAACAAGCTTACTGTACTCACAAGTCCACCACCCACACCACAGGGAGTAGCATCTAGACAGAAATAAACTCATCAACTGAGGACAACTGAACAGATTCAGCTACTCTGATGTGTAGCATCTCTAGAAAATGTAGAAAACTACTTTGTCTTTCAAAAGGTGCAATGCTCTAACACTTACAGATCCCCAGGTAGAATGTATTGGCACTATATAAGTCGACGTATTATTCTATTATTACCTATTTAACACCTAGTTAAACATTACTTAACCCATTGGCATAAGCCCAATACATCCCCATTAAGTTAAATACTGCTAATGCACTATTGTTTAAATTAAGCAGTAGTCTAAGCAGCAGCAAATGTCATTCACTGTCATTAGGTAAATTGGTTCCCTGGGCAACATACTAGGAACGCAGGTGTCCTGATTACATGGGTCCTCATTAAATACAGTACACAATATTTCTTCAAGGAAAGGAACTCAAGCTTATTGTGACGAAGAACTCCTTTGCTGCTTTTTGCAGAGCAGGAAGATGCACAAGCAACTAACAGTGCACACGTGTCAAACACTCTGCAGAAACTCCCATATCCCTTTGCAGAACAATGTTTGCCAGTTGTGTCATGCCTCCATCTCAGGCCCTTTGCACAGAAGAAGCTCTTCCAAGATAGGGATCTATCTGAGAACAAGGAATTACTGAAGCCAGGCATCCTCCTGCAGAAAGCCCTTTAGGTGACTGAAACCTTAAAGCAGATAAGGCTCAGCACAGATGGAAGTACTGCTCCTACAGCAAATTGTGGGACCAGAGCTTGAGATGATAATCACTTACTACTTCTCAAGGCTTGTGTCTTCTATGAAGACCTCAGTATACCTCAGGGGTCTAAATAATAATGAGATATACAATTTCTTACACATCTGAAGTATTACAGATCAGCTGAGATAACACATTTGTGTTCCTATTGCATTTTTCAGTTACTAATGTGACTAAATAGCCTGAAGAGTATTAGCTGAATAACTACAAAACAAACAAAATTTACACAAGTATTCTCCTTTTCATTCTCTGGTTTTTTTTTCCTAAAAGAAAGGCTCTGAAACATCATCTTAACCTTTTTAATCTCTGTTCAATAAAGGATTTATGCATTAGGAAAGTTAAGGAGTGATAGTAGGGCTGAGAATCATAGAACCTGTTCCTGATAGTGGCTACCTTATAGAATTGAAGGACAGCTGGTAATCTTTACCTCAGGGCTAGCAATTCAATATCTAGTTCAGGATTTTTTTTTCCCTTGACAATATGAGCCCTATGTATCATCTACATAATGCAACACACTTGTGTTCTTCTGCTGGACTCAGAATTTAGATTAGTAACAGAAACACAAGTTATACTAGTTAAACAATATAGATATCATACATTAAAACATTAGTTTTACTCATTGTCCCAGTACAACCTTTTAAATAGAACATTTTTCAACCCAAAGAGGCTATTGCTTCCACACAGACCTCTCTAATAAAATTATATGTAGACTGAATGGCATCAAGAGGCTTTTGGATGCTATCTTTTATTGATAACACAGGTTAAAGTAATTTGTTCTATGGAATCTGCAGCAAACACAGAATTTCATAACTTTAAAAAGTGACCACGCATAAATAAATATTTATATGTTAAGAATCAACTAGAAAAAAAATTGAAAGAAAGAAATGGGATCAAAGAATGAAAGCAATTTACTTTAAATAGAGTAAAAAGTGCAAACGCACTAGCTGTACAAGTATCAGCATGTGCAAAGAGGAACCATGGTAGACTGTTCTGGAGTCCTCAGAGCAACAAACTCCATCAGCTAAGCAAAGTGGCACTCTCCTCACTCCTTATTCCTCTTAACTAGCAAAAGCAATATTCAGGCAACAAAGATAAGGCAAATAATATAACAAACTTCATATAAGAAGAATTTAACTAGAATTTATACAAACAAGAGGAGCAAGGAGAAAGTTTCCAAATGTGATTGCTATGAGTAGGTTTGGATTAAGTCCATCACCATATGTTTCCAAAGTGTTTTTCTACTCAATTCTTAACAGTGATTGAGCTCTATGAAATCTATGCAACAGTGCAACAGAAAATTTGAAAGACTGCCTGCTTCTGAGTTTTAAGCTTGAAAATCCCTATGCCTTCATGAATAGATTTGCTAAGACTGTGTTAACAGTATACACCCAGTTTTAAGTGAAGCAGGACTGCACAGTGAGTTGCAACAGGGTGCTGATCTCAGACATTTTGTCAGTGTCTTAACATGCAGATAGACAGGTGCTGGAAAAGTGTTCTCTTCACAGGTGCTGAGAAATTCAGCTGTATACTTTGACACATAATAGAATGCAGCATTTTCAAACACCATCAAGAGTACATACAATAGGACAAACCAAAAGTATTATTCTAGCCATGGTTCTAGAAGACCAAGCTCAGTGCTGCACTGTTTTCACAGCTATGTCTACTTGAATTTCTAGGTAAAACCTATTTCAGCTAGGAGCTGTGATACGTATACATCACGTGTAGCATATTCCATTCATTCCTGAAAACTTGGTTCCTTACACAAAATTTGGAATAGTCCATTTTTGCTTTCAGCTGCTTGATTGTAGGAAACTTATCAGGATGATGCATGGTGCAGGTTTTTGTTGTTTTCTGAAGTATACAGAAACCACTCAACATAATAAGGCTAGAGCACACATGGTGCTTGCCTACACTTCTTTCTTACAAACCACAGTACAATTGTACAAGACAGCAGCTAAAGCTTAAAAAGCATTTGCAAACTCCTGCATTCTGAAGCTACACAGTGTCATGGAAGATGTTTTCAAGCAGATATGCTGGAACTTTGACTCTTTGTAAAAAAATAAAAAAATCTTGTTCAATCTGCAGATGCAGGAACAAATTTCAAAGCTTGCTAAGTTCCAGCGCTGAAACAGACTTGCAGAAACAATGGCATGAGTATAATGAGATGCATCATTATTTACTAAGCAGAATTATTTATATACACACACACAATAACCTTCACCTAGAAACACACTGCAGCTCAAGTTTCTAGAAAAAAAAAATCTTAAGTGAGAAACTGACAAAAAATGAGAAGCAGCAATGGCTATCTAACAGGTCATATAATCTGAAAACATAAACAGCACTGAGAAAAACTGCTAGCCAACGGGACAAAGATAAAGTTACATCATTTCCATAAATTGGTGGAAATGAAAAATAGCTCCAATGCATTTTCTCAGTAGTATTACTGAGTCCTATGGTGGGTCTTAGTAGCAGAGCAGCCACTTGTAATACACTCAGCTGTGGATTTCCAAGGCTAACAGAAGAATTAGTGCAACAGGAAAATAAAAAGAAGCACAATATGGCACTAGGGCATCTATCACTTCCTCTGCTAAACACCAATGACTTCTGTAATGGTGCTTATGAGCAGGAAATCCTGGTTCCTTTGCCAAGGAGCCCATCACACTGTTATTATGAGAGGAGGGGATTTCCATCTGCCTTATTCCCATAACAACTCAGGCTTCTTTCAGAACCTATATGGAAGAGTTCAAAAAAGCATCATTGCGTGTATGTAAGCTACATTTTCATCTCTGCTATTAAGACAGTCCAATTATTCCCATGCCTGTTTTTCACTTCCAGAAGTACTGAATCCCTGAATCTCCTGTTGATCTGAAGTGGTGCAGAACTTCTGGTCTCAGCACATTTCCGACCTGGTAATGTACTGACATACACTAATAATCTATTGCATCCAGATGATAAAAACTAGTCACACCAATTGAAAAAGTCAGCATTTGCAAATATCTGGAATTCATTCTAATCTTTAAGCAGCTTTCAAGACAGCACTGTTTTTTTCCTGAACTGAACAATCCTCAAAGCCGTTGCATCACCCTCCTCCTGCAGCATGGCATCAGTAACAATGCTCAAGCTCTTACATACAGCAGTCACCTATTTAGGACCAGAGGCAGAACAAAAGGACTCCAACAAAAGCAAATCCTAAAAAGAAAGGAAAGTAGCTGGATATGGTGATAGGTACACCGAGGTGCCAGAAGTTACATCCACTTTCACATGTAGACCATCTGATCCTAACTCCTCATGCCCTGTCAAATAAATGGGGGACGGGGAATGTTTGTGGTCGGAATACACTGTGCATCTTGGCTCACCTCAACTCTCATGAGAGAAAGAAAGAAGTTCTCTGTCCTGTGCTGCGGTCATGGTTGGCACAGATGGACTAGGAGAATGAGGGAGCCATAAATCACTCCTCCTCTCCTCCCTTGTACCAAGCAAACCACAGCAAAGAATATGGACCCTGCTCCTTTGATATTCTAGAGGCCCTACACCCTATTTGTTAGCTAAAGAAGCCTTGTTGCTTTTCCTTGCCCCTTACACAACCTCAGTGATTATACAGCATCATGAACACTTTAAATTCCCTTCTTTACTCGCTCACCCAAACACCAACTGTGCTCATAGCTTTGTACAGCACTCAAGATGAGTTAGAAAAACTACTCAGGAATTAAACATTGCATGACAAAAGAAAAGTGATTAAAAGAAAATAAAAATCTGCTGGGTTGTCAGCTGAGACAAGCTCCATCAACCACTGTGTTTGCAATGCCACCCTGCATGTTTCAGTACTTGAACTCGTACAGTATATACTTTACTGATCGATTTGCATACCATATCGATCTCAAGAGTTGTATAATGCATTTGATTTGTGGCACTTCTGCATAATTTTCTGATTGAGTTACTTATTTAACCTATTGACCTTTACTCTTAATTAAAGAGCCTATGTAAATGTTGAGCCGTAATCAGCTTGCACACTACTGAGTGGAATTTACATCTTGCAAAGTTTATGTACTCTTTAAGGCTTTCCTCTGACACTGCACGGTATGTAATGGACATTTCCATCCTTCGCAGTTTAAGTGTGTGAAGTATCCCAAGTATCTAAATTTACTTTCAACAACTCCCAAACAGAACTCCCATAGGAAATTTATAAGCAAAAATCCTCATGACAAATTTCTACATCAAAAGAGAAACAGCAAGACTCAGAAAGTTAAATACTTGCCTAGTTTTCTCATGTAATTGGTCACTCATAACAATAGTTGTTAAATATCCAAGGAAACAAGTTTTGGGTCAGACACCCATCATCTACATCTATACTATACGTACCAACAAAAAGTTTCGGACCTACAAAGTAGGTAGCACACTGCCTTTGACCTTGCTCACTGTTCTGAGTATGAAAAACTGAAATAGCTTCTGACAGGTTCTCGGTGATGCCAAGCAAAGTATTTGCAGGTAGGCCAATAGTTACATACATTAAAAAGAAAGGAACTCACCCAACTAATGAAGGGGCTCTCTGGCTAAACAGCAAGCAGTCCTTCACAAGAAGCAGCCCAGGTCCAAAAGCAGCTTTTCCTTCTGTGTCTGGCCTTTATATGAGTGCACCCCTTCTGGCCACCTGGGGAGCACAGGCGCAAACAATCTGCCTGTACTCTCTTTGCAGCCACACCCCTTCACCAGGTGCTTAATCACCAGTTCAAGGCATGACCTAACCGTTCCCCAGGTGCTTAATCACCAGTTCCAGGCATGACCTAACAGGTCCCCTACCCTCACCAAGCAAAATTTTCAAAGAATTTTATTATTTCTCTCAAATTTGGAATCCTAATTTGGACAAATCAGTGAGTGTACAAAGCAAGAAACGTACACCATCATCACTGCACTACACTACATTGTTCATTATTGTTAGTAATTCCAGTTTATATTTAATAATTTATCATACTTGGTTGTTCTTACTAAGTTTAATTCAACATATTACAGAATCACTGTACATGTAGAGAACATCTTGATAAATTGACAAATGAGCCACAGAATTTTCTGTGTGGAAAATGTCACAGTGATAGCTTGCAAAGTCAGTAGTCTGATGGCAGACATTAACCAAGTATTTAGAAGCTGTAGTAACGCCCTCCCTACAACTATGTGTCCCTTTATTCTCTCTCCAGGCACCCCAACAAAAGGATAAAGATCACATTATCTTCTTGGTGACCATTATTCACTCTAAGCCAAGGAGTATGATGGTGCTATACCTTATTGCTATACAATGAGCAACTAGAAAAAAACTGAAGAAAAAAAAAGCCACACCAACTTGCTTAATTACTGAGGGCTTTATGATCAAACTATGTCACTGGTCAGATTCAAATGATACAAGTCAAAGAAGTAGCAGGCACAGTGATATAAAGTAAGTTGGTGAACTGAATTCGAGTGGGTTGCACCTCCATGCAGACTCCACAAAGCAAAACACATTTACAAAGAAAGTCCACGACCTTTCTATAGGACTGCTTGCTTTCTAACAGCACTCTACATTGAAGTTATCTGCAAGAAGGTTTGTTTTCACACCAACGTGATTTCTCTTTTGAGTTCAGAAAGCCTTTATTGACTGGGCATTTTGCTTCATTCCCCATGTTTCCACAGAGACAGCAGCAATCACAGGTACTTTTTTCAAACAAGCAATATTACTCTTTGTGCCAGTTTTTAAGCTACTGAAACACACAGAATGAAATCTTTCCTCAGCAAATACTCCCAGTGCATGTTGTTGACCATAGCCGTCTCTGTGTCTCGTAGTTGTCTCTCTGTTAAAATTCAGAGAAAAGCAAACAGCATGGCAGGGGAAAGAGACTGGACTCAGGTGCGAGGAATACAATCCTCTCTTGCCACAGAAGTAAATGAGTTCATCAACATTTTGCAAACAGGAAGAATTTACCAGAAGATCACCACATCCAGACAAGGTGAACTTGTAACACTGAGTGGATCTACTGACCCAGCACTGAAGTTTTTGTAACTACAGAAGCTTTGTAAATTTGTTCTCCGTCCTCTTTTTCCACCTTCAGATTCACTTCCTACCTATATGCTTCACCTTGTCCTCTTAATTAAAAAAAAAAATAAATCTAGTTTTTAATTTCTCTTTACCATTACCTCCGAAACTTGTTAGAACATGGTGTTCTCTGTTATATGAGCCCTATATAACATTTCATCCTAATGCTGAATAATGCTGCTGCCAGTCTCCCTGAAGCAACTGCTTTTTCCTCCATAGCTTTGTGCATTTCTCAACATTGCCTTGCCAGTTGCAAACAGAATGAGACAAAACTATCATTCTTCTACCTTTTTCAATTAAAGAGATGTGACTGAGAAGCACTTAATTCAGCTCTGTATCTCTTATTTGAAAGAGGACAATCACAATTAGAGGTCTTTAGAAGATCAGTTCTACAAGAAGTCTGTAGAGCAAATTCAGGTGCTTAAGTCATATCTCATGCACCCTTGCTATTGGAAGGAAGTGCTGTGGTAGGAATGTGTTCCAGTGTAATCCAATGAGACTTATCAAAGTGAAATAGCATCATTCGCTTACTAGAGCTAATTTTGATTACTTCTCTCCCTAAGCTCCACTGAAGCAAGTATCAAAGAGAAAGCTCACATTCCTTCCATTGCCAGTAATGAAACAGCTGGGTGGCTTTTTGCTAGCCACACATGTAGGCAATAGAGGCCTCCAAACCAGTTACCAGAGTACACAAAAACTCCGCACTTAAAATATTCAGCTTGCTCAACAAAGAATGCACCTTGATTAGCAGAGTGTATTAAATTTCACCTACTTAACTTTGCAGCTTGATTAGTGAAGTATGCAGCTTAATCAGCACAGCATGCAATTCGTGACAACATGCACCACCTAGAACTGAAACTAATGATAGTACCCAGCAGAATCTTCGGCATATGTCTAAGGAAAAGACAGTGCAGGAATTCAAGGCAGGCTGTTAGATCCTAAAGGATCCATTAAAAGGTTCATTTGGGGGCATCACGTGTGTGATTCTATAAGATTTCACATTTGTAGTAACTGCAGCAGTCTGGCAGCATTTTTCTGCACAGCATCAAGCAGTGGCCTCGTCAGGGATGAGGATCACTGAGCAGTGTTCCTGCCCTCATCCATGGGTACTATGCAGCAAAAATCTAGTTTCATAAATAACTTTAAAGAACACCTGAAACAGCATCTCTGGCCATCAGATACATGATTTTTCTTTCCCAGAAAAAATTAGAGGGAATAACTGAAGACAACATATTATCAGCAATCAACACAAATTAATCTTTACAAAGTACAAACTAGCAAGCTGAACACGAGAGTCAGAAGTGGGCTTAACTCTACATAGTTAGGACCTGAAGGAAATCTCAGACAGGAACTAATTCTGAATTTAAATAATCCTAAAACTGAAGACTGTTCAGGCAGTGTTTTGGTTTGGACTGTTTCACTGCCCAGAAAGAAAAAGTGGGATGTAATTACAAAGTAAATTTCACCTTCAGCAGAAGATAACTACATGCTTTGTCCTTAGACTGTAAAGAAATGCCATTTATAGCTGTAGCTTTCGTAACATCTCTTAATGATTTTCTTCCTTCCCACCATGATCTTTGGCCTATATACTGTGACTACGTGAGATGAAGTCACAGTGTTGTTATTTATGGTTCAGATTCTAGAACTGCTGCAATCAGTGGAAACACTGTGTGTTGTCTATAGGGAAGTTTCACAGAACACCACAGCACTTATCAGAGCATAAATCTTACTGACAGATGTACCTGTTTTTGTATAACTCTTATCCCGTACTTCCTTTCAGATAGTACACACTCACTAAGGAAAAGAAAAATAAGTATGCATCTGAAACTCCCAGATGCTCAGCTGTTCGTTGGCAGGACTGGATGCCATTCCCATCTCAGCAAACCTAGAGCTATTAATAGTCAATGATTTGGCCCTGCAACTTCTGCAACACTGAGAAAAAAATACAGTATCAAACCACCACAATTTCAGACAAAGTACAGAGATCACCACTTACAGTACACAGGTAACAACAACAACCCTGATCTTTTTAATCCCTCAGAAAGACTCATTACAAAGAAAAACAAGTAAAAACCAAACAGCATTGAATTTTGATCGACATTTCATCTTATAGCTTCTACACAGCAGATAGATATAAACAAACACAAATCCCAACTGCTGCAAAACTACTCTTCAATGACTAAACGAACAAAATTGTTCACCCATCTCAAGTCACATAACTAAAAACCCAGCATAGCGAAGGAAGTATGCTAGCATCAAGTCAGACTCACTGCTGGCAAGTGATGTCAGTGGAAACAGAGAGTACAGTGCTTCATAGTTTGAGAGTCAGGACTTCAGCACCAAACCTGGAAATCCAGAGATTAATTTTCAGGCTGAATACTTTCTATTACAGCTTGCCAGACCAGGATTCTGAACCGAGCACATTCTGGAAATAGTTCAAAAAATGTATTTAGGAGTCTCATGTTAGTCCATTAATGACTACAGATCCTACTCTGCTATAAGCTCCCACAGGAAAAAAAAAGTTTCAATATCCTTACACCATTTTACTCTAACCATTCGGTCCCTTCTGACAATTGAGTGGTGCTATCCCCATCAATCACTGTTGTATATCTATGAAGATATTTCTGCCATATCTTCAAAGTAGTCAGACCTTTCATATTTCAAAAACACTATATTAAACATCTCAGTTTGAAAGAGAGTAATGTCATATTTTCAGCATCTATATTTTAATTAAAAGTATTTGCTTATTGAACACTAATTAGAGTAGCAAATTACTTTAAACAGTGTTCTCTTTCTAAAGTATTCCACTGATCACTTCCTGGTACGGTAAAGGCTAAGACGCTAAGTTTTCATTTTATGAATTTAAGCAGGAGAACTTGAAAAAGACTTGAAGTCTATTTAATGTTATAGTGAGGCAATTAGGAAAACACATAGATAAATATTAAATGTCTTGGTGAATTCATGCACCACTGTCCACATCCTAATTCAAAAGACCCAAAACATATAAACACTAAAAGTGTTAGCACTCCAGCAAAGAAAAATAAGCCTGTAAGTACTCCACAAGACAAACATAGCACTAACTATAAATAAAGATATTAAGGAGTTTTAACGTATATTTTTGCATGTGTTTGTTGTGTTATTTTTTTCTGTTATCCCTACATTATAAAGGTAACTTTACTCAGGTATGCCGTTCCCTGTGCCTGAGGAAGAAACTCAAGTAGGTACTTAAGAGACCTTGCTTAAAATCTTCATTACAAATGTATATTTCCCCACTTGTTCCCTTGCCTACAATCTTCAAGGGCATACAGACACCCATCCTGTTCATTGTTTCACAACAGTGGCTCAAATCCATTCCCACGATCTAATTCACCATGGATTCCTAAGGGACTTGAATCAGTCCCATTGTAATTTTCCTAAGAGAGGAATGGGCAGAGGGAGGAATCAACCCAGGCCCACATGAAAATCCAATAAATCTGATGTCCACCCTTTATTCCTTCACATTCCCAGTTTCAGCTCAGGAGTGACAGAGTTAGACCAAGAAACATATAGATGCATTTCCTGTTTCAGTTCAACCTCATATCTCCCTCAGATAAGAGCTCAATACAATGTTCATCATTACAATTCGTATAGTTGACCGAATTTTTCTATACAACAGTAACACAGGAGTCATGTGCAGGGCTAAGACAACAGATACCTAACATCACTGAGCAGCGTCCAATCATGGTTACTGCCTGGGGTACAACCAAACTGGGGCGGGGGAACCTGGGAAAATCAGAGGTACAGACAGATGGCAAAAGGACACTGCTTTGCAGTTCACGTACACCCAAAATGTTTCAGATGTTTCTTCTCCCAAAGGTATGTCCCCTCCTATTCAGAGAAATAACTGCAGTACCACAGAACCCACCATGTGGTGTCTGTTAGCAAATGTTGACTTTTTCATGGTGACTGGTGTAGGTACATCTAGACTGTGTATTTAAACATCACAGTTTTGTTTTCATTTCTTGCAAGAAACATTCAACTGAGGTTAATGTTTTATATCAACAGTGTAAAAATAGCTAATTCTGGGCCCAAAGGTCATACACATCAGCACAACTTGAGTTCTGAAGTGCTTTTAACCTTGATTTCTCCCTGTAAGCCAGGGCCTTTAAAATATACAGCACATTTAACCCAGTCTCCCAAGCATCAGGAAAAAAAAAAAACATTTTCATTATCTTAGAAAGATCATAATAATTTGACAGTCTAAGGAGTCTGACTGTATTTTAGACAATACACATCAGGAAATACCTATAACAGCTACAGTTTCCTTTGCAGTAAGAAACACAAATCAGAAATATCAGCACAGACCAAAAAGACACCTTCCCCATCTGATTCATTAGATTTTTGGCACCCTGGTTAAGTTCTGACAAGCTAGTATTCCAGGCACAGTAAAATATTGTTGTTCCACTAGGCTTGCTCCAATGTTTAGTCATAAGATCCATACAATAATAACAGAACAGTGGCCTATCTTGACCAACAGTACATTAGTAATTATCTGCAGCACAAACACCTACCACTTTATACTAACATTTTGGCAGTTAATCTAAACATAGCACTTAAGGCTACATCATAATTTTGAGATCTAACTGGGTCATTTTCCTTCCAGCTGGCACCAGTAAAAAGCATTTTATAACAAAAAAGTAAATTAAACTTTTTTACGAGGGTTTTTTTCGTTCTCTAATGGCAGGAGCACAAGTATGATTTCAAGCACACACGACACATTTTTCAAGGCCTGTTCGTGGTGATGCTAGCTGGGTGAATTACAATAAGATTTATTGTGCAGTGGTGTATGTCTAATTTTCCATCTACTGCTGGGAGCTTCAGTTGGCGGGAACTAACAGAGACGCCCATTATGAACAGCCTGGTTTAACTGTGGTTTTGGTGCAAACTCTCAGGGACAGGAACTTACTGCACATGCTGGCAAGAGGACAGGGAAAAAGCTGATGAAAAGAACAAAGAAGGACTTTTTAAATGGCTTCTTAAATATTTGGTATCCCATCCCTTCTCCAAATTGTTTTTGCGGCTAGAGGGAGGGTGGAGAAGGGAGAAGTCCCAGCAGACCTCTCTGTAAAAACTGGATCATACTCAATGGATATAAAACAAGGCAGCTAACGATTTCTCATTATTGTAGCAAGTTTCCCTGCTGACAGGATTCAAAATGAACAGGAGCTCACCAGAATAGAGTTCTCAATACTTCACTTCTGCACTCTTTTGTTGTTGTTGTTTTTTTTTTTTTTTTAATGTACTGGAAACACAAGCCCCTTTTTAAACAGACATCTAGAGACTTCCTTCCCTTACCTTCTTCTGGCTTTCTCAGGTGTCCTACACACACTCCCAGCTAAGTTGACTTCATATTACATGACAAATACAACATTATGCTTCCAGTCTGTAATACAGAATGACAGCCTATGGATAGTATACCTCTCTATCTTTTTCTTTGTACTAGTTGCCATTTAGTGTCCTCATAATATCTACTTTAACTGTCAAATGTGATGCTGCCCTCCAATCTCTCGAGGTGCCAATTCCCTGTCTGCAAACTACAGTGTAATTCCACAGCCACACACGGGATGGCAGTGTTAAAATCGGTCCACACACGTCAAACCTCTCCTCTGGCTCTGAAGGTAGAGGAAAGGCAACGGTACATTTTCATTCCCCAGAATTGTTTTTATCCACCGCAAACTGACATCACTTGTTTTTACGTCTGGTTACTCAGTTATATTTTTACTTTATATCAGCCATGGAAAACCAGTGCCTGTAAATGTATTAGTGCTACATTATGATTTTTGGAAGGTTTGGCAGCAGAGAGGAGCAGCAAGCAACTGGGTGCGGTATTACAATGTGCAATGTGGTATTTCATTCTCTCTAGAGATCTGTAATTTTATGCACGTTGAAAAAAAATATTAAGGAAACTTAATGTACAGAACATAAGGAACCAATTTTCTTCTTTAAGGAGGAAAAAAACCCAACAACAACAAAAAACACCTTTGGGCTATACACATTAAAAAACATTAGTCCAAATGGAACCATTCAGCAAACCAGGGTGGAGAATAGAGATGGCAGGAAGAGTTTAAAATAACCATTACTTTTGCAGCTACAAAAAAGATGCAGACATCTCTTAATCATCACTCAATTAATTAACATTCTATAATTGTATGCCAATGCAACTATAAATTCTATATGTGGGCAACAGCAGGCAGAGACTCCTTTCTCTGTATCACAGTGACTTGGAATAAGGGACACCGCAAAAGCTTTGGTTGCTGTTAAACAGAGGCAGAACAAGTCCAAAAAGCTCGATAGTACACTTAAGAGTTCAGTTGAACCCCAGTCTCAAAAGGCAAGCTTTCTTCAAGTGTCTGCTATAAGACTCTTGCCAAAAATACCTTTCTGATCTCTGATCAAGCATCAGCTCAATCATATGCAGGGGAACAAGAATTACCCCACTGTGTCATGCAGAGAACAACACAGTATTGTACAGCACAGCACTGTTCTGTGTCCCAGCATAGAAGCACAGCTCCAGAAAAAGCAAAGCATATACCTGTAGGTGCTGTTTAAAAACAAAACCCACACATATGCTTTCAAGGATCTTAAGAACAACACAGACATTGTGAGGACCATAGCCTGGAACAGCATATTATATAAAACAGTGCCAGATAGGCTTCTCAGCACTTGGACTCAAAAGCAAGTACTAGACATAGAACATGCTTGATGCCAGTGCCTTCTTTGGCCAACAGGAAAGGGTACAGAATTCAGCACAGTAGAAAATAGTTATTAACATCTGTCCATTCACAGCAGGAGCCTTGAGCTGCACACTCTTTCTGTATACCTTTATCTTGTCTTGCTTAAGAGCTAACGGTAACTGGAAAAGAGGATTGCAATTATTTCTCAGCCTAGGAAGCCTTCACATTATACCTGAGCAAGACTGATCATGTACTGCTGTAGTTGCCATTAGCACAAAATTGCTTTACTATTTCCTTCCAGCTAACCAGGTGAACACTTGTTGCCTTCTATATGTGAAAAACTGCATGCCAAAAAACAAACAAACAAAAACATTCCTTTGAGAAGAAATGGGAGATTTTCAGAAAATACCAACTTAGCACGAGACCTGATGAGGAAGATATAATTTATCTCAAACATCATATCGATTCAAAAATCACAAAAACCAAAACAGGCATTTTCAGGATTGCTGAGGTTACCTATCTATAGTCTGCTGCACACTTCCATGCTTCTTTTAACTTTTTATGGATTCTTCCATCGAAGGAAGCCAGGAAGCCTGCCCTTTCGTGACAATGGTATGAAGAAATCTGGCTGACCTGTGTCTATGTTGTCACATGCAGCATTGACATAGCCTGCATAGACCAGAAGAGCTGGAGAAGTGGGCAGCAGCCACTGCACACTAATTAAGTTACTGCACAGCACGTCCAGCAGGTCAGAATCAACATTTTAGGATGTAGCTCCTCCTCAAGAAATCCACTGAATTCTACTAAAAGGCTTGCAATGATTTTGGCACAGCTGCAATTAGTGGCCCAGGCTTTGTTTTCTAGCCATGAAAAAGAGACCCACCAAGACACGTTGACAGCTGTTACAGAGAGGCAGTGCAAATTACAAGTCTTCCTGAAAGTATTCACGATGCACACGAACAAATCCAATTCCTTTCTTCAATTAACATTACACGTGTAATTTTTAAGCTCATAAACAAAGAAAAGAAGGTTTTCAGAGGCCATTAGTCACTAAGCTCCATCCAACATTCATCTTTGTGCTGTAAAACCTCTACATAACTTCCAAAGCAAGTTTCTCAAGTTTGATTAGGAGTTGTGTTATTCATCATCACACATCACAGTGGAACTACTGCCTTCGCATTTAGAATCACAGGAGTATCAAGTCAGTCAGTTCAACTCCAAATTACTTAGAACTGCTTTAAGAAATTGAAGAAATCCTACTTTCACATTTATTTCTAGTACTCAAAGAGTAATTAAAGAAACAGATGTAACACTGCACTGTTAAGAAAGCAGAACAAGGCAACCAAATTAACTAGTTTACTGAGGAAAAGGACTTAGCTTGACAGAATATAAAGAGCACCAGCTTACATCACTTCTTTATGCAAAGCATACCTAACAAACAGAACAAACTGAGGACAGAACTCACCTGAGATACCACAGGCTTCAGGAACAGCAAGTGCAAGGTTCTGCAACTGCTTGTATTACAGTCCTGTAGATGTAAACCCTTCTTCCACACAAACAAAAGCCTCAGTTCTCCCCTAACCTCTTTTATAGAAGAGGTATAGTACTTAACATCTGTGTGTGTAAGATTCTGACATGAATGAGTCTTCTAACAAGAAATGATCTTTGCTAAACAAAGGTTTGAGACACATATGGCAACCTTTCAGCTCCCGAGGTACCTTCAATCCTCAATCACCTCCACATCCAAGCAGCACATAACACAGACAGGGGGGAAGGGTAGATCTCATTTCTGTAAAGCTCTTGATCAATGTGCCAGACCAAGGACAAGTCTTGAGCTTACCCGTATTTTAGCACAACAGGGCTGCAGAGCCATCCCAACGCTAAGAAACAAACCTAGCAACAACAGTCAATGTTGAAGCAAACATCACTATTCTTCACCACTTGAAAAACTGTGCTGGTGCTCAGGCCCTGCTTTATACACATCCTGCCTCGGCAGCCAGCTTCAGTGAGAGCCAAGGTGTAAGATGCTCCCAGGCCACTGCTGCAGTAAGGAGCTTGTTCACTCCCTAACTTTCCAGTTACATTTTTTCACATTGAAAATCGAGGATTGGGAACAGTAAAAAGCCCTAAAAATTCCCACCTTGACCACAATGAGAAGTGGAGTGTTTAACATATGGGAGGGGAGAGATAGCTGTAGCTCTCATTCTGATACACCTCCAGCCATGTTATCTACTGATTTGCTGGCACTTTGTCTTTAAAGAAACTATAAAAGACATCACAGACAAAAGTGTCATTCTGTGAAAAAGAAGAAAGAGAGAAGGAGTTCCCAGGTCTGGTACTCTGTCACATTTCACTGTAATGTACAGCATCACAACTCATTGATATACTGATTATCCACTAGAAATTTTTGCTTTTGCAATGTAGCAATTACCAGGCTTAAAGAGACACTCTCACATACTCAGGCAGTCCCTAGACCTCAGTATGCAGTGTAGTTCAGTACTCCGTGACAGGAGACAGAAAGTAAAGGAGAGGCACTCCCAGAAGTTGAGCACTGAATGTGTTTGTTGTTCGTTTTCCAAAAAACGTCAAATATCTTAAGGCTGGGATTTTCAAAGGGGCCTAAGAGAGTTAGATACTTCTAAGCCTATTGCATTTCAGTGGCATTTGAATAACTCTATTTCTAAGTCTGCCCTGAAAGAGAGTTAAAGTAGGGTTTTTCATTTTAATTTATCATGCTCAAGATCGTGCCCTACACAAGTCCTTCATTCAATGCCTTCCAGGGGCACCAGAAGTTTACCAGTGTGGTGGCTCTTGCAGAACTAGAACTTATCTCACAAGTTTCTCAGGATTTTATTTTTTCCTTCCCCCTATTTATAACATAACTTACTATCTTCTTTCTCACATTAGGAATAAAAAAAGCAAGTGTAGGAAAAAAAAAAAAGACTATTCAGAAATACAGACAGATGAAATTCCTGAATGAGGTAAAAATCCCAACGTCTATTAATATAACAAGAACCCCATGTGTAGTTTCAAACAAACAAACAAACAAACAAGCATGTGAGAAATCAAGCACCTGTTCCTAACAGCAACAGAAGCTATGAACAAGCTTGTACCCATACAGATACATTTTGGGTGCCAATATTATATTAATTGCATTAAAAATGGAAAAACAGAAACCCTTCTGCCTTCTTCATTTAGCTCATAACCACTTTTTTTCCAATTTTTTTTTTCCTAGAAAATGAGTGTTTTTCCATTTAAAAGGTGAGAGCCACTCTGTAGTTATAAGTGGCACTTTTTGACTTTCTTAATACGATCCTGTGGCTACAATTAACACAACGAATAAGTAGGAGATCAAATTAAGATCTAACCCTGTTTTACTTATAGGCGCAATCCTTACAGCAAATTGCAAGTTAAACTGCTGGGAAGTAAATGAGAGATAGAAAGCATGATTGGTGATGCCTGAATCTTAAGTGTTCAGACGTTAAAAACAAATGTATGAGAACAAATCAGGCAAATATCAAGACAAAGTTTCAAATGTTTTAGACACTTAAATGATTACAAAACTCCAAATGTAGCTGAGATGCATGTTTTTCACAAAGCTTTGAGAAAATGCAGCGAATTCTTAATTTATCTGTAAGAGCTGCTGAATGTTTGCTTTTATGCATCACATGGGAATAAAATTCTCTAAAGAGAAAAAGAACAAGATTTTTTCTTCTCATTATTTCAGAGTGCTTTAAGTTCATTTCAGAAAGTCATTGTCTTTGAAGTTTGGGGAATAAGGGAACGGCAGACTGCTTCCACGCATGGTCTTATTGTTGTGGAAATCTACCATTTCATCCCCTTAAAAACTGAATAAATAACTGAATCAATTTGAAGTCCTTCACAACCTGCGATTCTTAGGGGCATCTTAAGACTGTGTACTGTCTGATCTACTTAGTTTGCAATTCATCACAAATACCGCACAGTATAAAAATCAAAATACAGTAAAATAAATGTGTACTGTTTTTAGGCATGATCAGTCTAAGAATTGTGAAGGAGAAATTAAATCAAGGAAGGTAGCTTTGTTAATCAGCATCTCAGGCATAGAATATCTAATACAAGTCCTAAAAAAATAATGTATACTTACTGCCAAACACCAAACTGACCGGACACTTCCAAGAACACCATGGTATAATCAAAAGTTCAAAGAAGCAACCTGATGACTGGAGAAAAAAAAAAAGAAAGTAAAATAACCAATAATATAATTTAAAATAAATTGCTACTTACATACTATGAGCTGATTACCAAACACAGTATTTTTGCAACCCAGCTCCATCACACTAACTATCAAAAGAAAGAACTAGTGGGATCTCACACATTCTTCAACAAAGAAGTACTATTTCCTAAATGCCCTGCTTAGGGTGCTTACCAGAGATGCACAGTTGCACTAAAACTCCACTTTCTTCTTGTTTTCATTATTAAATTCCTCAGAATTCTGCAAACAAAAGAACATGCTTCATGCTTCCCCATGTCCTCCCAAACTGAAAGAAAAACTGATCTCTCACCCAACCTTGGCCTCTGCCTGGACAGGTGTGTTCCATGAGGTCAGAACTTTACACCAGGTGGGATCACTTGGCCCATCTGGCACTTTGTGCTACAGCTTTGAGCACAGCCCCACAGGTGTCCTCCATCAGCAGCAGCATGGAGTTCTACTGAAGGGGGCACACACACTTAAATGCAGGTTGCTCAGCAACAACAGTGGAAGGAAAAATGGAGACTGGGTGAAAATTTGAAGTGCTAAGCTGGGACATACTGAGTTTCATTCACACTCTGTGGCAACTCAGTAATGCCAGGAGGAACAATTAAGCATTCCTGTGGGCATCTTAATATCTTTTGGAAGGCACCCCTGGTTGCAGCTGTGGGAAGAGGGCCATGCTGGGGCCCAGCAGACACTCCTCCCCTGCCTTCTTCAGGCAGCAGCCAAGTGGTGCTGGCATGCACACCCCCCAAATCCTCTCAGATCAATGTAAGCTTGCTCAAGCAAGATTGGAGGTGCTGGGAATAACTACAGGAGGACATCGTGGTTTGGCAGTGGGAATGAGTGGTACCTTGGTCAACAGAGGGGCCATCACTTGCAAGCCATCCCCTTTCCCTGCAGCTGTTGTAACCTAGAGCTGCTTGAGTCCCTGTGCTTTCCTGCTGTAGGAAAGTCACATACACAAATCAAAGTACTGCGAAGTGGAGAAGCTATACAGAAAGGACCGCACGTGGATACTGTTACTGCTATTTCCTTCAACCCATATTGTAGCTTTTAAAACTAAAAGCCTTCAGTCACGCTGCTGGAAACAGGCAGTTGTATCTAAGGGCTTTTCCAGGTGTCTGTTTTCCTGCGCAACCCCTCAGTGTGTGTCAGCAGTGCCTTCCGCCATGTAAGGCTGTCCTTTGGGCTGCTTCAGCACTCACCATTTGGTTTTCTGGCAGCTGCAGCGGTTCTGGGGGAACTGGCTGAAGTCTTCCATCAAGGATACTGTTCCTGATGTTTTAACAAAATATATTTCACTGTGATTGAGTAATTTGATCATCGAGATTCTTGATCTCCAGATTTTCAGAGTTAAGCATCTTGTTTTAACCAGATCTTGCAAAAACTGGGAGCAATTTAGCATCCTGAATATTTTAGCTAATCTGATGGACTTAGCATTTCTGTTGTACATAGACTGATTGCTTTGGCTCTCTGGTTTTATTTCTGTTAAACAACAACAAAAGAGGATCATGGCCAAACTCAGCAAGGCCCTTCACAGAAAGATCAGACCATAGACGTAATAGCCTATTTCCCCACAGTGACTTCATCTACCAAAATGCTACATGGCATCCTTGACCAGGAAGGGAAATACTGTATCCATCAGCATCCCAACACAGTGGTTGCAGATGTATGAGGAAATGAAAGGATGAGCTGAGAAGATGGCCAGGCTCAGGGCCGGCCTTTGTTGGCTGTTGCCACTGTTGAACACAGAACCACTGGGCTAGGCAGACTCCTTATTTGACCCATAGGACTGTGATTGAGTTTTCGATTGTAGGTTATTTGTAAATAATTAGCTAAGAGCATACAGAAGCTATAATGATACCAGGAGCCACCATGGGGCCTTGGTGGCAGATACCCTTCCATTTGCTGTTTGCACAGCTCCTTGTGGGATAGGGCTCTGCTATGGGACTTGTGGTTTGTAGCACAATATAAATATTTCTGATTTCCAAATGTAACCATGCGTGGCTTGTCTTAAAATGGAACTTCATCACTTGTCTGAAGTGTGAGTTTCCTCTTTCCTGAAATTAAAACTGGATGTTGTGAAAGTAATATAGGAGTAATGCAGGAGTATAAAACTGATGGTTTTTGTAGTTCAGATTTTGCGCACACGTTATTTTTGAAATCTAACTTAAAATGATGGCTGGATTCCTTTAGACACTCTGCTAGTAACTAATTAATCAGAGGTGTGACCAAAAAAAAACAAAACAAAAACAAAAACCAACTCCACAACAGTGATCAATATGCATTTCTGTTGTGACTTGACTGAGTATTTGAGGATAGTTATTTAAAGCTTTAATAATTACTTTTTGCTGTTACCGAATGATCATTTCCTGATGAGCTACAACAGCAACCAGACCTCTAAGTAGATTTCAGTAGAAATATAGAAGCTTTTAAAGTCTGTGGTGTCAAAGTAAATTAAAGTGGCCCTAAGTAGTTCTTAATACAACTGACCACTGTGATTTCCACAGGGCAATTATGGTTTACCATGTCAATCATCTAGCAGGCATTAATATAAAGCAGAACAACTCTGAATAAATTTGTTATGGACTGTCATGTCAAGAACCCAAATGCTAACCTGCAGTGGCCTTGATATTATTAAAATGACTAAGGGTCAGATTTCAATTAATCTATAGCTTTAACAGTCCTTCACTGTAGTGAGTCTTGATACAATTAAGCAATAATAGATGACAGGAAGGATACTTCCTGGCAGTTAATGACCAATGGCAGTATTTGAAGGCCCTTAACCCAGCTGGTCATTAACTGCTCAGAGACAGAACCTGGAGCTCATATTTTCTATTGTAAACCATATATTAAAGAAGTAAATCAATTACTGTTGACCCCCTGCCCCCATTCTTTGCAAGCTGCTGCTATTGGGCTACTGTGGGAGCAATTAATTGTCACAGGAAAAGCCCAGTGTGAGTAACCAGTGGGGAGATAGACTGGGGTGCCAAACCTTGCAATCCCGAAGCTCCCTAAGCACAGTGAGTCCTAAGGGCTCCGGAAGATCCTGGTGCTGCAGCCATCGAGCAGAGGTTGTGCTTGGCTGGAGGAAAAAACACCATAAGTTGACTTAATTGGAGCAATATGAAAATACATAGCAGAGGATTGCACTACATGTCAGCCCTCTTGTGTGAAAGTAAAATTCCAGTACAATGACATGGTGCTTCATCTCTCTTTGACTCTGGGTTGTCTGTTGTTCACTGGCATAATTCTCTTCTTCAAATATACAGTATGGCCCTTGCCAACTTCTATCTAATTGTTGCACGTTAAGTAGCAAAAATACAATTTTTTTTGCTGCTTTCTCCTCAAGAATACATTAGAGTTGCAGTTCAACTGAGTAACTAGCTGATTGCTTACCCGAAACCAAATCTTTAAAAGTCCATCTCAATATTTCCTTATTTATTCATTCTAATGTGTTGGTCACCAACTTCATTCCATCCACTGTTGACCCTGAAGCATTTTATCGCATAGATTCATAATGCAGAATGTCATTTCTAATAATTTCATGTATGACGCTCTCTCCTGGGAAGTAAGGATTGTTTCCCATTTAAGATGTTTCAGGGTGGTTTGTGCAATAAGCAATAGCTGAAACTAGACTGAAATCTGATGTAATGTGCAATCAAAATGTTCTGTTACATTATAGTACAATACACTTCAATGTAATTTATTCTTCTCCTACGAGAACCGTGACTAATTTCGATGTCAAAAGCCAATCATAATACCTAAATGCTAGCAGTTTACAGACATGGCAATGTGGCAACTATAGGAGTTTTTGTTGTCATTTTTGGTTAGTTTAATGTTATAAGTGGGGAAAATGGGAAGGCGAATAAAGAAGAAACATGAGAATTGTTTTGTCTCATTTCAGCTCTATAAAAATCCTACTGAGATTATGTTGCTACCACAACAGCACTTCCTGCTTACAAAACCAATGGTACACAGTGAAATATTATCAAATTAGGTTGGTTATCATGCTTGTCTAATACAGCATATGGTGTTAATGGATTTCAGAGGCCATTAAATGCCTTTGCAGAATGGAAAGGCATGTGGAAAATCTAAGAACTGGAAGATTCAAACACTAAACTTAAAGAAGGCCAGCTGAATGAGACTGCCCATCAACTCCTTGTGTTCAATCATTACTGGTAATGTCAAAAGGACAATAAAGAATACATAGAAGAAGTCACACACACATCTCATAAAACAAAATTTATCTTTAATTTGTAAGTGTCAACAGCAGTACAAAAGATGGAGTGATGGTGAATAGATTAAGGGTAGAGAGGACAGTCTTGAGGTAAATGAGCATAAATAGGCAGTCTTATAGACACTCCCCTGAGGGGTCTAAACCCCTATCATGGCATATACTGTATCACCCAAAGATGACATGTTTAACATATCAGGAAAGCACCTTGTGCAAAAAAAAAAAAAAAAAAAAAAAAAAAAAAATCCCCCCACCCGAAACATGTAGGTAAGGTGCCAATGTACACCAGAACATACTGTATATGGACAGTGTCTTTCAATTTTGTCTTTTCCATTAATAACTGAGGCAGAGGAGGAGAAGACTCTTAAAAGTACCACTGAAAGATTATTTAATATTTAATTTACCTCACGTCAATACTGCACAACAAAATCCAAGAAGTCTGTTTATGCAATGAAGCAGAGCTAAGAATAACTATTCTCCTTTTTAAAACTGAGAACAGATTTTTTTTTAAATTCAGTATCCTTAGCAATCTTTTCCTTCGTTTTTTGTTGGTTTTTTTTTGTTTTTTGTTTTTTGTTTTGTTTTTCCAACTGTATCAAGAGGAGAGTGTGAGATGTGATGGCAACCTTTAAGTTCATTTAAAAACTTTACACTGGACTGTACAAGATTTTTTTTGATAAACTATTTACATTTTCAGACTTTAAAACATATTCAAAGCAGCAATAGACACTAGTTTTTCCTCTACACGCCCAAATAATTACCGGCCATGGGCCCAGGTAGGTACCTGCATTGTATATAGAATTTCTACAAAGAAAACCTGCCTGTTAAATTAGCCAGTGGGTGTCCAACAAGCAGCCCTCGCCATTAAGAGCTGTACCCACAGTGTTGCTATAGGAATCAAAGCATAGTACCTAGACAAGAGAGTCTCAGTTGTCCCAACAGCTCTACACAAACTTTACAATTTGAAACAGCAGCTAGCATGTCAGTCCAGCATGTCAGTGAATTGTGCTGATTAAATTAACATAGAGTACAATCTCACAATATACATCACAAACAAATTACAATGTCAGGAAATAAGAGTTACAGTAAGATAAGTTATGTAGTAACAGCTTATAAGCTTGTCTTAATGTAATAAAAAAATTTGTACATGGGAAATACAATAATGAATGAACATAAATGCTAAGCATTCTATTTTGCTACAAGCTGAAGAAGGGTACAAAAAAACAACAACATTGCTTTCTAGAAAGCAAAACACAAATGACAAAGGAAGACAAACGGAGAATGCACACTAGCAGGTCTGCAATGTGCAGCATACAAACAGTTAAATATTTGCACATTCCCCATAATCCAAGAGCACCAAGGACCTCACTTGTGGTTTTCAGAAAGCGGAAATTACAAAGCAAGCCATGTCACTAAGTTGCTTTATAGCTTTCATATTGCCATAAATATCAATTTGATAAGTTTTCCTTTAGCCCAGTTCACCCTACCCCACCCCCTTTTTACCCAGTGTGTGAAATTTCAGAATACTTCTTTGTCACCATTTCCAGCAAATCTGATATGTAAAAAAGGGCAATGGATTAAAACAAAATATATTTGCATATACCTACATCTTATTTTCTTTTGCCTTCTGTAGTAGGACATTACAGCATATCAAGAATGTCATTTGATCTGAGAAAAATCACAGATATTAATGGGTCATATAAAAAAAGGTTTGGGGGAAATTAATTTTTAAAGCAAAATAATACGTGTTTTGTAAAAGATCAGATGAGGTCATATAATATTATTCTTTTAAAAGAACATGCTTAAGTGCCAACTTGAATCTTAAAAAAGCATGCAAAACACCTAGGGTCCAAGCCCTTCCATCAGCATCTCATAATAACATGAAGAACTCTATCATACATTCTGCTGGCTGCATCTCCAGTGCAGTTGTTCACACTGTGGCCCTGTTCAGCAAGGATTGCCCTACTTAACGCCAACGCTCTACTGGTCCTCGTGACCACCACAGAAGTACTAACACGCTTAAAATTAAGCAAGTAGATAAGTGTTTTGCTGAGGGAGGGCGGGGGTGTTAATCTTGTAGTATGTTTAATAGGAGATGATTTTTGAAATGCCACACCTATTGATATGACAAAAAATTGAAACCAGAAAGCCAATCCAGTGAGAGGCCCGTGGTTCAGGTTGCATTGGGAGGTGGTTGTGTTTATGCTCAAAGCAGTAGCTGTCCTCAGCTGACTGCTGCACACGTTGCAATGTCACTGTTTGTTTTGCATTCCCAACCCGGGCAGTCCCGTCCTTTGCCCTCCCCCTGCCTCGTGCTGCACCTGAGTACATTGATTTAGGAGCACACTGTGATCCCATGTATTCCCAGTAGGCAGTTTCATGAACTAAATGGTGACACCCGAACACACGTATCAACCAGAGCTAGACTATTTCATCAGTCATACCCCCATGTAAACCTGAACCCTGTTTCGTGAAATAGAAGTGAAATATACTAGCTCATATCAGACTGTTTCAGGAGTGTTCTTCTCTTGAAAGTAAGTATTTAAAATTTTTCCAAACAGAAAATATATTGTATCTGTATTAATTAAATAAACTGATCAGCAGTGGAGAAAAAAGTATGACTGTATTTGTGCATTACCTGAATGCAGTTGTTATTTTTTTCAGTCAGAGTTATCAAGAGAGACTAAAACACAGCATTTAATGAGCAATCCTGAAAGTCCTGTTTGTGTTTTGTGTGAATGTTTTCACCTGACATTACAGCCTAAGGTAATGATAGTGTGATTTACTTAGTGTAGAAAATAAAGATTTGATATTACTAAGTCTTGATTACATTGCAAGGGCCATCTTATTCATGACAGTCTCTCCAAGGATATGCTTTTGACTTCCAAATGCTATTCTTGTTTGAACTAAAGCATTCAATCAGTTTTACTTGGGTTCAGAAAACAAACTGTGTTTCCTATCAGCTGTATCTGCAATTTGGTGTGTGTTATGTATCAACTTTCTAAACAAGAAAAAGGTATTCTGTGTTTGTGGGATATGCTATCAAAAATCAGTGAGAGCACAAGTGAGGCATCTTGCTGTCCCAGCTACAGGTCCACAATACTGCGCTCACACTGCGGGTGTAAATTCAGCATCTACATGAGGTACAGTGACTTGTCAGCATTTAATATGGACCAACATACACTGATATAGAACAAAAGTAAATACATAACTTATACTTCACTAAGTATCCATGAACAAAAAATAAAATTCTATTTCCTATGTTATATTTACACAATTTAAAAAAAAATATCTAAAATGAGATGGTAAATTCAACAAAAACTTTGTTTTGAGCTCCGATTAATAAAGTAAAAAAAGTTGTTTTTTATCCTTATGATTGTCCTTCCTTCTACTGACATTTTAGAGCCAATGTCGGCTAATAAATAGAATAAAATGCTCATATGCGCAATTCAGATTCAAATATGTTCATCCCACTTCCCCAGCCAATAAATGCAATTTTTACCAGCTGGCAATTCCTGAACAGCCAGTCATTTTCAAGAATGTGGCTTTAACATAGAGAGCATCAGCACTGAGGCAGGGCTGGAGCTAAAACAAAGTGTTCATACATACATGTATTTTGCATAAATAAATGAAATAACAAGACATAAAAATGACTCAAATCCGGCAACTGTGAGGCAGGCCCACACGAGTCGAAACAGATGACTTTTGTTCATGTAGTTTTCGTACAACAGTTTCACATTAGTCAGAAGTGATAAAAAATACCATTTATATCCAGTGCTTATAACACTTACGAAACAACATCTGTGAGTGTGTGTTTTTTTGTACTACAAGCAAAATCAAGTTTCAGTCCTAAAGAACAGTCCTTTGTTCTCCACAAGCCTGCAGAATATTATTTTGGCATGGTCATAAAATTTAAAAGAATTAACCAACTAATCTAAATGTTTGCCTTTGTGCAAAAAAAAAAAAAAAATTACATAAAATACAATACTAGCAATACAGCATTCTACCAATGCAACAAAACCAGAAAAAAAGAGAGAGAGTGAAAAAGTGACATTGGGAGGAGGGAGAGATACTTCTAACATAAGAATTATGTAAGACATTAATAAATAGTCATTTATTTTAGGAAATAATGGTACCCTCCCCCAATCTGAGCTGAATGTATTAAAAACAGTTCAAATTCCCAAGCAACTGTGAGAACAAAAAACACTTTCTATCAGTACCTCAGCCAGCTTGAAGAGGGCGCTCACCAGCTAACGACACAGCATTTGCCTTTAAAGTCTTGGCTAGACCGGTTTATTGCTTATTAGACATGGACTAAGAACACATTTAAATAAATATTAAAAATATAGCATTTTGTTCCAAATTACAAAATGGTCAGAGAAGTCTGACCACTGTTTTTCTATGCCATTATCTTTATAAATTTTCCTGTAAATAGAACAATCTTTGTTTTGAGGGTACTTGCACATTTAAATGTGATCCCTACAGTGGCTACAGTGGCTCTCCCTGCTCTAAGAGGTATTACTGGGGCTGCGAGGAAAACGGCAACTCCAGATACAGCATCTTGTCAATGCACCTCACATGAATTTCTGCAGGATAGTACAACAGCACGAGGATGGCCAGCATTAGTGCTACAGTCCTCTCGTTGTCTGGGCTCTAAGCAAAGCCCATACAGCTCTGCAGCAAGATTCTCCCAGACTTTGGGAAGAGCTGCCCTAGGCTCATTCATACCTCTCAGCCCAAGTCTGAATTTATCACTAATGTGCTGAACATATCATATTCAAAATAAAAGCTGAGGGAGTTGAGGAGCTTCAGCACAGGTATTCACCAGGCCCATTGGAGCTGCATTTTATGTACAGAGATCTACGTATGAACAGGAGTGGAATGCGAAAGGAAAAAAAAAAAGTCAATTTCTTTTTTCTTTTCCTTCTCTGAACATTAACAAACTCTTAATCATTGAACATATCTTTCTTGTATATTTCCTAGACTTTTCTGTACTAGTTGCATTGTTTCCAGTAATAATACAAATGAAAACTTTGGGTACACATTGTCTCTGGAGATCCCAAAGAACTTTACAAACATGCATGGAGATCTAGCTCGCATTCCCATAGGAATAACATTCGGCAAATATTTTTGATGCATCATTTTCTCAGCTTTGCAAGCCTGTCATTTTTGTGGCTTTCACTCCTCCACTAGGAGTCTCACATATAAATCACTGCACAAATACTCAAGATAGCAAACAGCTCCTTCAGGTGACAACAGGAACGTGATATATGGAGCCACGATTCACTGCAGGATTCTACAAGCCCTAAAAATTCATCACGGTAGACTCTATATGGATTTTGGATTTTACATCTGCCTTTGTTGTCCAGCTAAGTATAGAGGTTTGTATATATAATGACAAATTTTTGGAGTATTTGTACTGTATGTACATACAAAAATACTCACTTTATTTTGTGTTACCTATAGCAGAGTGTTTCCAAGTTCTCCTTGAACACACACTGTTATGGAAACAATTGAATTTCTCATTCATAAATGTCATGTTCGTTTTAGTAGCAGGTGCACTTTTATTTTCACATACCTGTGTAATTTGAGGGAGGAGAAAGAAAGAGCTCTTTAACATATCAATAAGGAATTGTAAGTGTAATGCCACCAACAGTACTTTTAAAAATAAATATTAAGTATTTGGACCCTTGACATTCTGGAATGAATAAATTATTTAAGAGAAAATGTGTTAAGACTGAATGCAAGGGTTAAAAGCAAAAGGGTAGAGAATGTAGTCAAAGGTGGCCTCACACTGCTAAGACAGGCCCTTCCATAGCTGGTGATCGCTCTTTTGTGCTTACTTAAAATTTCATACTAATGGCATCAAGAGGCAAAAGCAATTGGGCACATGCACTATGGCAACCAGGTTCACTACTTAAGAATATCCTGTCTCCAGATTCCTGAGTACTTCACCATTTTCTGGAAAAAAAATTAGTTTTTTATATATTTATTTTAAGATGCCAAAGGATTGTCTAAGACTTTACAGTGTCTCCTTTAAGACTCTTTTTTAAATGTTAAGATTCAAAAGTTAAGAAAAGTTTGGCACATCAGAAGTTCAGCTGTACATATGGAAAAAAATGGAATTCAGAGACGATTTTTAAAGATGAGCTATGATGCACAGATGTGCACACTTGCGGACTTGTTCTGTTTCACAATATGAAATCTGCAGTTTTTGTTTTCTAAAAGAATCCAGAATAAAAACACATTCACAACCTGTAGGCTGGCACAGCATACCTGAGTGAGAATGTATAACCCCCATCTAAAACAGTAACTTAAGCCTTTATCAGCATCCAAAAGGAAAAAGACAAAAGGTAAGACTTTTAAGACAGCTATTGATTCATATAAGTTTTCAAGTCCTGATGTCTGATATTTAATATATGTCTTCATCTAAATTTAAAAAAACAAAAACAACAAAAAAACCCAAGTTCATGAAAAATTAGGGAAACAATCTGTCTCACACGTTAAGAAACATTTAAGACCATTCTGCTGATGTAACTGTAGGAGCCACACATGCATGCAGGCTCTTTAAGAACTTTTTGTTCAAAAAAAAAAAAATCCCAAAAAAACAAAAAACAAATGAGTCTGAGTACTTTAATTCTGTGAACACTCCTCAGTTGGCACTGACTGCCTCATGGGCTTCATTTTCACTACTATAGTCTGATTTGGGATCATCCTCATAGTCCTCGTACATTTCAATTTCATCCTCTCCATTTATCATTTCGTTTCCAGCAAGGCTTCCGCTGTCCGTCTTCATCCCATAAGTGCTCTGAATGACAGGGATGCTGGGCTCAGGGCTGGCGGAGGTGCTTGAGCAATCCGATGTCATCTGAGGTGACGGTGTGGTAGTTGCCATGGTAATAGCACCAGGATAGACAACCCCCGTTCCCGTGGTGATTGGAATTTGAGGCTGTTGTCTAGAAGGAAAAGCAAGATGGGAACGTGATTACCTCTGTTTGGAGGAGGGAAGCCCTTCTGTAAGGCCAAATCAAAGCAGATGATTTCCTGTGAGTGCTGCATGTATTCCTCTGAGGCTCTCAGTCTGGTCCTGTATAGTATTTGTTCACCTTAGTTCCTACCCTCAGGTGCAACTGGAGAGTAAACTATTTAGCAACTACCAGAATACGATTATTTCATGTGATTTTTGTGTTTATTCAAACCATACTGCAATGTAGCACTTGGAGAGAGATCTTCAAAATGCTTTAGGCACCTATGCAGTGCCTAACTGCTGCATTAGACAGTAGACTTCTGCTGTCCAAAATTATCCTTCAAACTCCTGACTAGGACTTTCATGACTGTTAATGATGGAACCTCAAGATTACCTGCAGTACCTAAAATGGGATATGGGTGATGAGGTAACACTGCCTGTGGATCTTTAAGGATGTAATTTATAATTTAAATGCTAGATTTACTCCTAAATCACTTGGAAATACTTAGGATTTTTTTATTTCTGAATTCTGATTTGTGTTTAAAATCCATCATCAGAATTTCCATTTGCTCTTGAGGTTTTGATGTGCAAGACTGAGTTTCTGAAGAAAAGTACTTAAAAAACAGGTTATTTTCTGTGTTGTAATGGATAGCCTGTAGAAACAAAAACCTCTGCATATCTGATTTATTTTCACAGTGCAAATACATGGAGAGACTCAATTAAGAATGCACTGCCTCTACTTATGGAACATTTTGCCTTCTGATGTAGAACTCTGTACCATGTAATATCCTTTGTTTTTGTCTGTGACAATTTTAAGCACGCTGGAGCAAAACCACCCTAACTAGAATAGGCTGATATCATTGACAGTCAAGCAATTAAATGCAAGCTTGATTAGAGCATGTACATAATTCAACTTTTTCAAAGGATGCGAAGTCTCTTACAACAATGTACATATATTCAGCTGCTTTTCTGAGTAAAATCAGGATGCTGAACTCTTTCCTTGGTCAAGCCTTTATTGGCTATGAATTAACTAAGGCAACTTTTTTCATTTGGATTAAATAACAGACTTAGTTTCTATATTAAAAGACACTTCAAAATATTCTTATATTAATTTTGGACCAAAGGTGAGAGAAAAAGAGGGGACTGAACTTGTCAGGAGGAAAATAATCTCCATCATACATTAGATGTAGCAAATTACAGTACCAGAAATACCTAAGTACGATGGAATTTGCTCTTTTACTCTTAACTGGTTATTCGGCATAGATGCCTACTTTAATACTGTATTTCAGTGTATTCTAAACATTCTTTAGAGCAATATTGACAAGTATTTGAGATCTCTGTATTTTACAATTTTAGCAAGAGAAACAGCATCAGATGTGTTTGAATAGTCTACTGAACTGTAACTTCTTTATTGCAGTGCCAACATTCAAAAGGAGATAAAAATATGCTTTGCATAAACCAGTCCTTCATAAATTCTTGATTACTGTCTAAACCAATACACACGTATAATGTATAGCTTATTTACAAGATGTCCCTTAAATGCTGGATTTTTGTCATTCACTGACCAAATTCTAGGTTTAATAAATATCACAGGACAGTTACTGGTAAAAACCAATGTACTTCAAGTTTAGGCACCAATAGAGAGTCAAATCATGAACACTGTGTAAGAGCATATTCAAATAGCATTACGTACTACCTTCGTTGCTGCTACTGCTAGCCTGACTCTTACAGACTCTGCACAGCTTGAGAAATTCAAACATCTGTTGTATGTGTATAGTACACCTGGCTAGCAGTGAGCAAAAACATCACAGTAATTCATTTGACACAGTCATTATACTCCTGTTTGCAAATGATGATTTGCAGATGATTTACAAACAGCTTGGGATTTTTCACTAAATTTTCACTTTTTAAATGATCTGATAAATGTTCTGTGAAAACAATTTTCAGCCAGTGCATTTGCTTGCAAGTGATTTGCTGCAAACATCTTTCAATACTTTATCCATAAAATTGAACACCTACCTCACGTGGGAACATTTTAGTTCCTAGATTGCATGTTGTCAGGCATATAAGTTATTACTGTTAAAAACCTACAGGTACCTCCTCCACAAACTTTTAGAAACAGAAATTGTTTGCATTAACGACTGTTTCCACAAAGCAAAGGAGAAAGAAACCCACTCATGGTCTCAGAAAATTTCTACATATTTGTTGCCAAGCCATACACACTTAATTCCCTCCAATCTGTTTGTCTAACAACTGCTGGTACTAACAATTTTCTGGTATTTCTTACAATAAATACATTTCTAAACAAACAAACAAAAATCTCTGTGTGTTCATCAAAGAATATCATGTCAATGCCAAAAGCTGCTGTGTGAGTTATTTTGTTACAATGCTTCTGATAGGACTTGCAGAATATAATTAAGAAATGACTGAGTACAAGCTGTTCTTGTGTCAGATGACACTAAGGATCAGAAACCTAGTTCTCCTACCTTACCATAACAATTTATTTTATTATAACAAATCGTTTTTTTATAAGCAGCAAGAAGGAAAAAAGCCAACTTGTTTACGACAGGGCTATGATGTGCCTTGATACAGTGGTCCTTAATAAGAAGCCCTAAAGGATAGACTAAGTTAAGAAATTCAGATATTCTTTCAAACATTTATCAAGAGATAAACTATTTTGCATATCCACATTTCAGTGGGATAGGGTACATTTTTCTATTTCAAAACATAAAAGGAGTAGGTCATAAAGTATAAAGGAAGTATAATGAAGCAGAATTTACATAACTGTCTTTTAATTGAGATTGCACTGAATGTACAGCAAACAATAGAGTGAATCTAAGTGGTAAAGAACTCGATTGGTATAACAGGTAAGTTAAGGGCTAATGAATTTGTCATTCATCAATACAACTCTTTATAACATGTTAAACAAAATTCAAATGTGGTATACGTGCCTCCTGCAGGGTAAGAACTATGAGCTTTAAATTACTTGTTATCTCACCATGGAATTGTAAACATTTGTTAACTGTACCACCTAAATGGGAAGTATCTTGTACTGCAAACCACTTGGTAGTGAAAATTTTCTAGCACTTAAACATGAGCACCTACACATTTCCAGTAACTAGACACCTAACTCTCACCTCAATCTTATTATTATTTAGGGATGATCAAACTGACAGTGTGAATTCTGCTCAGGCCACTGCATTATGTCCTAGAAAGCCTTATTTTAAGGAATCAGAAAACATACGGACTATATATATTACTGGAGATGAGGTATTTAAGTTCTGTAGGGCAGAGAAAACAAGGAGCATACACTTTATATGATCAAAGAATCTTTAAGGTTGAAAAAGATCTCTAAGATCTAGTCCAATCATCAACCCATCACCACCATGGTCACTAAACCATGGTCCTAAGTGACATATCTACTACCCTTGGAAACCTCCAGGGATGGTGACTACCACTTCCCCAGGCAGCCTGTTCCAATGTATTCCCACTCCTTCTGAGATGAATTTTTTCAGATAAGCCACCATAAACCTCTCTTGGCTCAGCTGAAGGCTTCTCATAGTAACACTAACCTACCCTTACCTTACTCCAGCCTCCTTTCAGGTAGTTCTGGAGAGTGAGAAGGTCTCCCCTGAGCCTTCTCTACTCCAGACTAAACAAACTCATTTTCCCTTAGCCACCCTAGACCCTCACCAACTTCACTGCTCATTTTTGGACATGTTCCAGGGCCACAGCGTCTTTCTTGTGAGGGGCACAATAATGAACAGAGTACTTGAGCTGTGGCCTCATGAGAGCTGAGTAGAGAGGGATAATCACTTTCCTAGTTCTGCTGACTACACTATTTCTGACACTGGATACTACTGGCCACCTGGGCACGCTGCTGGCTCATGTTCAGCCAGTGTCTGACTAACACCCCCAGATCCTTTTCCTCTGCTTAGTTTTCCAGGCACTCTGCCCCAAGCCTATAGCAATGAATGCCTGGGGTTGTTGGGACCAAAGTGCAGGACCTTGCACTTGGTCTTGTTGAAAATCGTACAATTGTCCTCAGCCCATCTATCCAGCCTGTCCAGATCCCTCTGAAGAATCTTCCTACCCTCAGGCAGACCAACATTTTCTCCCAGCTTGGTGTCATTTGCAAACTGAGGATGCATTCAATCCTCTCAACTATATCATCAGTAAATATTTTAAACAGGACAGGCCCCAATACTGGCCCCAGGGGAACACCACTCGTGACTGGTCACCAGCTAGACTTAACTCCATTCACCACTGCTCTCTGTGCCTAGCTGTCCAGACAGTTTTACTCAGAAAAGAGTACATCTGTCTAGGCCATGGGCTGCCAGGTTCTCCAGAAGAATAACATGAGAGACAGAGTCAAAAGCTTTACTAAAAAATATAACCTTGTATATAAAAAGCAATAACCTTCCTATCTCTTTAGATCTTTGAGGAATGGTGATGCATGGCTACATACTCTGCTTTCTAACTATTCCTGTATCTACCATCTATCTTCTCTTTGTCAAGTAAATCCGCAGACCAATTACCACAGGTCTCCTGCCACTCTGCTCTGCCAGTATTGCCAACATGTCCATCCAGTCTGGGGCTAAAGATTTGGACCAAAATAGTTAGGTTAATATGAGACAGGAGGTAGCATAAAAATTCTCAGATCAATTGACCTGCTTACAAGTTTGTGGCCTTAATACTCTCAGGATTTTCCTAGAGAACATTCCCCTTTTGACTTCTGCAAAACTAGCTAAACATTTAAGTTGGCAAATTACCATTGTTTTCTGATCCCTTCCCAACTATTTTTCTGACAGCTCTTTAAATGACTGAAGCAAAATCAAGTGCATTAATGAAAATGCTCATATGCTCCACCCCCTTGAAACTTACACCCCCATAAGGAAAGAAATAACAGTAAATCTCACAAAAGTACCCATTGTGTACTTACTTTAAGTTCAAGCTACAGGAATATAATATTACAGCTCTATTCAAAACCGTGGTCTAGCAATATTCAGGCTATGTGTGTGTACAGTAGTTATAAACACTATGAAGGTTTTATCCTAAACATCTTACACTGGTAAAACAAAACAAAAAAAAAGTTACTGCTTACATCATTTTGCAGAGAAATGTATATATTGTATACTTGTATTGAGTGATGAAGACTAAAAATGACTGAGAATTGAATTATTTTTGTAAGGCAAGGCAACAAAAGACAGACTCAAAATGACTGAATGTATGGCTTACATGTGATCCACTAGTTTCCTTACATTTATTTATGCATTACAAAAAATAGTATTAAAGATAAATTGCAAATCACTTGATTTCTGTTTAGGGATTAACTTCTACAGAACTTACCAGTCACAACTTCCTATTAATAATTATTTTGAAGACATTGAGGTCTTCAGATTTACTATCCACTAGATTAAAAGCAGCAAATTTTTAATAGAGAGTCTGCATTAACCAGGAATTATTTCATCTTTTTGTCTACCCTATTCAGAACAAAATTCATTTGCATGGGGATGCAATGCAACACCTATTCACATGTTCAATTCCACTCTGTTACTTAAAATACTTGACAGTACCTAGATTTTTTGTTCTGGCCTATCTCCAAAGTATGAATTTCCTGCCCAATTTGTTCCGAGAAATCTTCACTCTCACTCAATTTTCTGGAAGTTTTTTCTACAAAAAATCCAAACAGTACCTGACTAATCATTTGTTTATTTCTCTATTTTACTTTAAAACCTTACCACTTTGTATATTGAGAATCACTAAACAATTTTTCTGTATCTTACAAATATTTATCAAACAATGCAGCTCACTGAAGTCAGCAGCATGAGCTTTTTGCATCTTTAAGTTTAAGCAGCATAAAATTTGTTCCATGTTTGTGTGTATGGGAAATGCTTTAATTGTGCACATAGCAGTATTATTCTATGTTGGCCAGTGATTCACTTGGGGATAGAAATTAGCCTTTCCTCAATTGCTACAGCATGTGGTATAAGAAAAATCCCAACACAAATATGAAAGAATATCATTTTTGTTGCTAGTTATAGACTCCTCTAGTTACCTGCTTGATGGTCTGCCTTTCTCTTTACCTCTATGCTTTTATGTTTTTACTCTGTGATACGTTTTTGCCATTTTAACATACCCAATCTGAACTTACTCGGTATATATATTTGTCTTTTTTTTTTTGAGAGAAAATAAAAACTAACAGAACTTCAAGCAATATAAAACACTTAGCACAAGTCAACATTTCATAAGAGTTTTTTTTTTGTCATTTTTTTCTCTATTGTATGCTGCAATATTTACTATAAACATAGAGTATATTAAATCCTAAAAATATACATTTGTCTCCTGTTTCATTCTGTTAAAGAATCTGCATCTATATTCCCTTGTGTACAATTCTGAAGGAAGGTTTATGCTCCACCGAAACAGTGGAAAAATGAGGGCGGTTAGGAAAACTGTTCCAAGTGATGTTTAATGTGACATTTAAAGGAAAATATAAAGAAGAGTATGTTTAAGAAGTTGATGAGCTCAGTTACTGTGTTTCACTTAATTATAATCTACTTCAGATGAAATGTTACTTTTTATTATTCAGTAAACTATTCTGAAATAAATTATGCCATATACATTTTATGTTTCCGTTCAAGAAACTGTTTGGTATCTTCCAATATATATATATTTTTTCATTAGGGTAAAAAGGAATCTGAGGCATCAATCATTAGTCACAAAAAAAAACATGAAAAAAATTTTAGAAATCACGGCTTGTGTTTAGTAAGTATTGTACCCTAAGTATTTATACCCATATTGAACTTCAACCTTGTTCTCATTTCACCTTGAGCAAATGCAAACATCTCTTAATGTTACTTTTATAACGATATCTATTGTTTCCAGTTTAGTCCTTTGCATCACTTTATATGTGCAAAAATGTATTTTAAGTTACTTTAAATCTTTAGCATGAGCTGAGCAGCGTAAATTGGCCTTGGCATGAACATGAATATGAATAAGAATACTTTCAAGAATATGATGACATTCCCATGGTCTTTGTGATCACATTGTTTGATAGACGAGAAAGATGTTAAATTTTGGTCACATTTTGAATAGATTATCTTTTTTAATAGTCACAGTAGCCCTCTTTATGTATGCACTTTTATAAGTTTCTTAAATCTGTCCTCCATATCCAACTACATATTTACATAGCCAGCACTTGTGATGTGTGAAACACTGCTACTTGATTCTGTTTTGAATTAGCAAACAATTGAAAAATTGTCCAGACTGCTGTTTTTGCATTTCTTGTATAGATATGATTTGGTCTGTCAAACTGCTTTGGACAACAGCTAAAGTTTCACTCTCTTTGTCTGAATATAATTTGTGATATGCTGTTTGTATTCACATTTCTGTTTAGGGTTCTAAGAACAATTTTGATTGAAGCCTATTAGTAAACAATTTCCCTTAGAGTGAAGAATAAAAAACAATGTTAAAACTGTAGACTGGAAGGTTATTTCAACATATCAAAACCACTTCTATTTACTGATTGAAGAAAGAGCCCACATTGTTGCAGGCTGTACCACAGAATAATTGACTGCAACAGGAGTTCTGAATCCCAAGCCAAAAATGAGGGCACATAATCGACGTCAAGGTCAATTATCTGGTACTAAAGTACCCAACAAAAGGAGACTATTGTGATTAGAGAAATAAGCAGAACATTGTGAATTTGGAAGGGTTGGCAGTGGAGAAAAACATTTAGACTCTCTGTAAACCACCAGAAACATTGCTGAAGCATTGAGCATCACAGATCAATTCATTAAAAAAAAGCACAGGAGAGAGAAATCTGTTATGCTGCAGTTGTTTCTCTGCACTAACGCTATCTTTAGTCTGTTAGTCTTTCTTAGTTCTGCCTTCTGTCCTGAAGAACAGAGATAATACTGTAAAAAATAGTTCTTAAAATTGTGCCAGGACCTTTCTGTCCACATATTCTACATTTAAGTCTATCCAATCTGCCTATGCAGTAATTGAAAGACTCATTCTAAACCACGCTTTTTAAAAAAAATTATTTATCACAGTCTTATATGAAACAAAAAACCTCATACCCTCATGTAATGATACCATTCCTTTATGTCTGTTCCTAATCTAACAACAATTACTCCTGTACCTTTTATCATTTTCCACCTTTCCCAACTCCTTATTCTACACTGGAATAATTTTTTGTGTTTTTCTTTTTGTTCCTGCCTTACTTTAGGAAATTGTCCTGGAGCTCTTATTAACTCTGACTGGAATAGCATATTAGCAACTCACAAAATGCATGAGTCAAAACTTTCAGGATAACAGAAGACAATTTCTTTTGAAGAATTCCCCTGTCAGTGGCAAGCTAAAGTTCCATATTTGTTTTCAGTGTGATTTTATAGATTCAGATCCTTACCTTTTAAATGCCATTAATAAGTGGCTAAAACAGATGAGTAAATTTGTTGTCAAAGAGAACGCTCATTGCGATTCACTGAAAACAATTACAATAGTACTCACCCTACGGTAAAAAATTGCCTCATCTCCTGTCTTCGAGACCTCATCAGTTGTTTGTATTCACCAATACGCAATTTCTTTCCGTCAACAATGCAGGTACGTTTTGGTCGAGGTTTGTATTTGTAATTAGGATACTTTTCTAGATGGATTTTACTTAGTCGTGCCTGCTCTTCGTAATAAGGTTGTTTTTCTTGATTTGACATAGACTTCCAGCGAGATCCTATTAACAAGACCATCAGTGAGTGCCCAGGTAAAGCAAGTGTAGTTTTACACATATGTGTTTTAATGCATCTTTTTGCTATAATAAATACATTTTAAATAAGTTAATTAAATAAGCTGATTTGAATGAACATCAGCCAGCACTTGTATTTTAAGAGACATCTTAAAAGAGCCTTGACTTTCAGATATTGCTGCAAACCTAACATATATAATTCTTTATTTAATAGGTGTACTTAAAATCAATAGTTACTTCTCAAAATCTCATCCTCATGCTACAGAACAGATATTTTGAATATTATTTAATAATGTGAGCATTAGTGCATGAAAAAATATACCTTTGTATTAGGATGCACAGTACTACGGCTCTGTGAGATCGACAATCAAACTTTTAAGACTTAACACATTGCCTGGGGATACTTGATTTGCTAGCTTTATGGAGATGTGGGCTATACCCTCCTACTAACAGATATTAATACCTTTGTATTCAGCAGGATAAAATATAAAAACCTTACAGATTCAAGAATAATATGAAAAAATCCCCTGCTTTCTGTCTGTCTTAAATTTAATAATCTTCTGCTATAATCTTCCAACCACATGTTATAAGTGGAAAAGACTACTTTTGAATTGTTACGCTTGATTTTCTTAACAAACATTAAGGCATATTTGTAATTCATTATCCCACTTTAAGTACTGTAAACTTTCATTGAAAGCTGCACCAATAAAAAATAAAAAATATAATACAATGTTCACAGGAAGAGGAAAAAGAATTCTGCTCTTTCATACTGTTTATAAGAAGCTATCTAAACATTTGAATAGAAGTGGGTTGTTGTTTCTTTTTATCGGATAAAAAAGGCAGAAAGTAGCTTTTCTTGTGTCTTTTAGATGGATAAAATGATTACAGCTGTGTTAAACGTGGGTGGAAGCTATTCTTTTACCAAGATTTTTCATGGAAAAGTTTTATATTATAAACATTATCCATAGCAGCCATACTCTGCGTCAGTTCTAATATTCCAAGTTTTTTCTTATTGTTCTGGAAAAGTTGTGCAGATATTATATGGACATAGAGTTATTTGTGGCAGAGAAAATAATGACAGGTTAATTCCACGGTTAACAAACACTCAGTTGCTGGCACTTCTGAAATATTTATGCTCAAAGTTTACATTTTAATGAATACAGTTACTATATTCCTAATAGTTTTTTCACAGAATGCACACAAATAATATAGATTCCCTACAGCTGCCAACACTGAAACAGTGCAGGTTTTATACAAAACTGAAAGGCTATTCATATAACTTACTAATATGGTAGACAAAAATATGAGAACTACGAAGTAAGATTTTGAAAGTTTTAAGACAAAGTAACATTTATTTCTATATATGCTTGCCTCTGTAACTAACTTGGATAAGAATGTATTTGAACTCAAAGTTTACAATAAAATGATTACAGATGAAATTTGATTTTTACTTTTATTTATTATGAGTTACATTTACAATCTGTCTTCAACTTCAAAGACTCAAAGTAAATATAAGTTTTCATGTTTCACCACTCATTCTCACGTATGTTTCTAATTCTCTAGAGAGGTCTTTAAAAGCAAATCAAAATTTCTCAAAAATGAGAATTTATTCCACAGTGTATTCCCCAATTGCCCCAGTCTATACAAATTAAATATTAACAACAGCATATTTTGATTAAGTAATATTTTAGTTGTGTGATGCACATGCTTAGAATCATAGAATGGTTTGGGTTGGAAGGGACCTTTAAGATCATCTAGTTCCAACCCCCCTGCTATAGTCAGGGACACCATAGCTATTTGAACATAACTAATATTTTGCATTTTAGAAGGTATACCTCTACATGTTCAAACTGTGCCAGGTTTCTTGATACTGCACTGCCTGACATTAACCTTCCATCGTAATTTTGTTCTTTAATCTCTTTTTCTTTCTCTTTTTTTTTTTTTTCCCCAGTATTTATTCCAGAAAAGTTAAAAGCATGTTATTAGCCTGTTGTTAAAAATAAACTGAATTTAGGGTCAGTGTTAAAACGAAAAAGGAAAGGAATGAAAACAACACTTGAGTTTTGATTTGATTGACACAAATAACCTCGTCATTTTGCATCTCCAGAAGAAACTAACTTCTGCCAATTCACTCTGCTATAGCACAGCATTCAGTTTTCCTTAAATGTGGTTCACACACAGTCACAAGTTGTTCACTGTCTTGCACTTACCTAGGATTTTGCTAATGTTGGAGTTGTGCATGTCAGGGAAAGCTTGGAGAATTTTTCGACGTTCATCCTTTGCCCAAACCATGAAAGCATTCATTGGTCGTTTGATGTGCGGTTCACTACTGGCTCGACCCCGCGAATCCCGGTAGACTCGAGCTTCAGCCACAGTGGCACCTCCTGTTGGCCAACAATAATACTGCTGTAGTTTAGCTGCAGAGCCATTCATTGCTTTACTTCCTGTAATGTCAGGGCAGGAAGAAACAAGATGGATGCAAAACATTATTATGTGGATTACGCAAGTGCTTTCAGTGCTGTGTTTATTTTAGCCTCATTCTCTTTCTCTCTCTGCTGCCAGATCTATGAGAGAGGGAGACAGAGAAAGGATGTCCAGTGATTTTACTTGTAACAACTCAGACTCACCCATCAACACCTGAATGAGAAAACAGATTACGCTATTACCTCCCTAGATGTGAAGTTTGAAAAAGTTTCAGTTTGGGACCTTAACATAGCATACATGTTCTGAATGCTCAACAAAACTCACATAAAAGTTACACCTGCGAATCCAAACTGATGCAGACCTGTTCACACAAGTCGCTTACAATGACTGCTGCTTGAGCAAAGAAGCACGTCACACGTTTCATAAAATAAATTATATAGTACACTGAGATGCAAGCTACTAGTTGAATGGGTCTGATCACGTTTGGAGCTGAATGTCTTTAAGTCACATCTGCTTCAGTCAAATTTAAATGTGCCACAGAACATTGTATCACATTTATGTCAGAAAGCTTGCTGCCTTCAACAGGTACACCACACATATGGCAAAGCTTCAGGAATGGGTGATGAGCACTCCAGCTTCTCCATGTGTAGTTCCACACTGTACCTCAGTGTTCTGCAGCTACCTACCCACAGATCAGCTTGTGCATGCAAACTGTAGTTGCGTTTCTGAATGCAGCCAGTCCTGTTGCTTGGCTGCTTTGGCAGCAAAGTATCCTAAGAAATTCAGAGTTCACAGGACTGAGTATCAGCTGCAAGACTAGTTAATACATAAGAAAGAGCTAACAGTCTAGATAAGGCCTGATTTTCCCAGAAAAATTTTGCATCATGTTAAAACATGTTTATAGAGCTAGATCTTCACTACAACAGAAAGGCAAAAAGGCCTTTCCTACAATGGGAAGGTAACATATGTAATCTTAGGCCTCATCAAACTGGTCAATAATTCAATTACTTGAAAAGCAAGGTAATTAATAGCAAATTAGCACAGCAATAGATCTCTTTGTTTTTGTTTGGTTTTGGTTTTTTTGTGCGAACTATTGCAGCCTCAGACATTTATTTCATGTTTGCAAAAAAAAGTTAGTTATTTACACTAAGTACTAAGTGACTGACTCAAAAGATTTTAACTGTACAAAAACTAATTTACTAAATTTACTTTAGAAACGCTTTATCTTAGACACATCATTTAAAACTTTCTGTATAGGAGGTACATTTACATGAAAAAAAAAGTGCTAAAATACTGGAAGCATGACTAATACACAACCTTTTTGCCACCAGGTCCACAGTACATTAATTTAATTTAAAATGCACTGACCATATAGGATAAATTCATTCTGCTTTACATGGTGTTGACAACCATGTTTATTGTGCAGTGAAATGTAGTGTCATTTCAAGCTGACTGTATCCATCAATGCAGGGCAATATGCTGACTACTGGGCCAGATGAAGACATACATTACTCTGAGAGCAAAACACTCATTCATATACAGCAATGTCTTCTCCTGAGGATCACCACAGTAATTTATGATGCCTCCAGTGCCATTACTTTATAACTGACACCAATTTGGCAATTTGTATACTAATGTGCGTGCATATAAAGGAAGGCAAGTCTGTGGCAAATGGAAGAAGCAAAACTATTTTAATACTATTCTAAGGTAAGTACCATGCAAGAAGTGTTCAGCGCTTACAGGGGGCTACAAATGCAGTCAGTTTTTTACTGCAGAAAGGAATGCTAGTTTTTCTTTGAGTGACAGAAGGGCTGGATTCACATGTATGACCATTGCAGGGGTGTGTGCAGTTCATGATGCTTTGTCCATTTTTGTCAGAAGGCTTGCAACATGATTTCATCTTTTAAGAGAGCGTCTACTTATTGTGAAACTATAATAGGTTACAAACATGCAAGTCAACACTGAAACTTCTATTGAGATAAATAACAACATAATTTGAGAAAGATTAAGTGTATCACATACTAGAAATTCCATTTCTAAAACAAAATACTGTAATATTTTAAAACATTATGTGGGCAAATTAGGAAGTTGTTATCAAAATAATTATTTTTAATTAAAATTTCATTTACTGTTCAGCTATTCTAATTCTATATTCTATAACAAAGAAGACATATTTGAACTTGTAGGATAATTTTCCATCTTTGACTTTCTGAAAGGTATTTATTCACTGTGGCACAGGAGTTTGTCTTTAGCCCTTGGTCACAGAGTTTTGACGTAACCTATTAATTGGAGGCACAGAGCACTTTTGCTAGTAGATTACAGGCTGATTTTTTAATCTGGATATGATTTAGGTAGGAAGAAAAAAGCACATAAGCAATCTATTTTCAGCGAAAGGTTATGTAAGAAAACAATTCTTACTTAAAGTAATAAATTACAATCATCCCAAGAAGGCCAAGAAACTCTGGCTGCATCTGCTTTAAGCAAGTCCGTACTTGAAGGATTTGAAAAAGCAGCCAAAAAGTTGATGTTCTTTATGCTTGATCTCTGGGGGAATATTTGCATGTTGACCCATAGGCCGTCACAAAAGCATCTGCAAAATGAATTTCTGCAAATAACTAAAGTAGTGTAATCTCTGTGTTCTTCTAAGTACCTCAAAGCTAGAGAATTATATTCAGCTTGTAAAGCATTATAAGAAAATACTTTTGTTAGCATGCGATTCCATGTGGGGAGCCAGAAATTCTCAGTATCTTCTAAGGTTAGAAATGAGGCACTAATGACATAAAAAGTACATATGCTGAGGGAGTTCTTTCAAGTTGAAACACAGAAAAAAAATAAGTTTTTAAACTGCACAGTTGTTCTTACGTACTTCATCCTGTCATTCAGATATTTAAAAGCATCATATCCTATATAAACAATTTAAACAGATATTACAAAGTATGTTTTTTTTTCCCTGCTGTAGTAGTGATAGTACTGACAGAGACAGAGATGCCTGAGATTTCTGAAAAAAAAAAAAAAGGTATATATGAATATAATGTTGAATGCGTTTCACACCTGCTCTTTTTGAAAATATTTTCTGAGAAAGTTGATAAATAATAATCCCAAAACATTAGATAAAATAAAGAACGTAGTACAGATGAAGGGTGAGAAGAGAGGACAACACTGGTAATTGTCTTTCTATGGCAACTGATGATCAGTCTAATAGTTCTGCAATTCATACTGCAATTGTGGAAGAAGAACGTAGTTTTCAGAATTGAGAGCTTGGTCAGAACTCAAAGTTATTGCAAAAGCAGTACAGTTTGGCTGCCCTAATGGCTTAGTTGGCAAAGAAATCTACACTTTGGCCTAAAGGCTTAAGCTATCCTCAGAGTGACACTTTTAGCTTCCAAGGGTGTGGACTGCCTTGCTTCCTAGCTCCCTTGCATTTACTCAACTTGTGACTTAGATGATTTAAAGCTAAAATCAGATTAGACGAGAATGATCATTTTTTGTGGGTATATGGCAATCAACTCCACTGTGGGAGCTGGATTCCTGACTAGCATCTGGGGACAACATTGGGCCAAAGAACAGCACAGAATGAATCTAAGAATGTTACAGCTTCATTAAAGTGATTTCAAACAATATTTTTCTTCCAAAAGAGTCTGATTGTTCTCTGATGAATAGGCAAGAACTTACAGGCTTTTGAAAGAGAAAGGAATCTGCCCATCCACAAGGAAAAGACAAACATTTTCCATGAAAGAAATTCTAATAAACATATAGTAACAATTGATACATTATTTATTTATTATTTCCTGCATTTATCTTAGTTTCTCACCTAGTAAAAAGTAACAAGAACTTATGACAGGCACCATTTCCCTGAAATGTTGGCCACATAAGTTTTTATCCTCATGTATTTAATGGGATGGGATTTTATATGTCATCTGCTAAAACAAATCCTCAGATCCAACCTTTACTTCTTACCAGAACACAAATCATGATTGCTATGACAGAGAGGAGCAAAAGAGGTTGAGAAAAAGATTAAGAAAGAATGAGAAAAGAAGTGACAGCAAAGAGAGGGGGAGTTTTATCAGTCCCCCTGTTATTCTTTAATTACTCTTCACACTCTGGCCAATGATTCATATTTGAAATGACACATTTCCTTTGAATTCCCTCATATAATGAAGACTTGGCTACTCTAGAGAATATAGTGCATACCATCTTCCATAAATATATATATCCAGATAGGATATACAGGAATAAAGACAGTCTTCCTAGGTTCCTAATGTGAAAGTTAGCAGTAGAGCTCATATCATCAGTTATTCATAAGCTGAGTTGATATTTTTGTCTACTTTGGAAAGAACTCATCATGATCAGTTGGGCATAGAATGGCTCAAGAGCAGCCCTGAGGAGAAGGATTTAGGAGTGTCAACTGAGGAAAGATTTTGTATGAGCCAGCTGTGTGCGCTTGCAGCGAAGAAGTCCAATCATATCTTGGGTTTCATCAAGAGAAGTGTGACCAGCAGGTCGAGGAAGGTGAATCTGCCCCTCTACTACACTCCCATGAGATCCCATACGGAGTAGTGCATTCAGTTCTGGGGCTCCCAGCATGAGAAAGACATGGATTTGTTGGAGCATGTTTAGAGAAGGGCCACGAAGATGATCATCAGAGGGCTGGAGCACCTCCACTATGTGGACAGGCTGAGAGAGTTGAGGCTTTTCAACCTGGAGAAGAGAAGGCTCCAAGGAGACCTTATAGCAGCCTACCAATACATGAAGGGAGCCTTCAGGGAAGCTGGGGAGGGAGACTTTTATAAGACAGGTAGCAACAGGATGAGGGTAAGTGGTTTTAAACTGGAAGAGTGTAGATTTAGACTAGATGTCAGGAAGAAATCCTTTACTGTGAGGGTGAAGAGACACTGGAACAGGTTGCGCAGCGAGGTTGCAAATGTCTCCTCCCTGAAAGCATTCAAGGCTGGTCTGGTGGGACTTTCAGCAACCTGCTCTAGAGAGGTGTCCCTGCCTATAGGAGGGAGGTTGGAACTACATGATTGTAAAGGTCCCATCCAACTCATACCATTCTATGATTCTGTCTTCAAAATATCTGGCTCTGTCTGTAGTAATAAAACTAGCACTGCTAGCAGCTTATATGTCAGAAACTAAAACCTAATGAACATGCAATTAAGAGACACTCTTTTGCTACTAGAGTTGAATTACTCATGAACATGGAAATGCAGTAAGATCGGGAAGCATGAAAACCTGGCTCAGCAGTCCCCCTTTCCAGCTCTTTGCAAGCAGGCAGACAAATTGAGCCTTTCTGAAAGCTACAGCAGTATTTCAAATCAAATAGAAAAATGCAAATCTGTGTTGAAAAGAATGACACACACACATTAAATGCTTTGGAAAGCCTAGAATGCAAGATTAATAACATATATATATATTTTGAGCTGTTAAGCTCAGAGCTTTTTCCAAGTTAGACGAATTACTATTTCACTGTAATCTAAGACTTGTAACAGAGCTAGTGTACCTTTTATATTTGTTTAGTCCCTTGCCTGCATCAAATGGGTTCGGGGTTTTTTTGTTTGTTTGTTTTGTTGTTTTTGTTTTTTTTTACACACACCCAAGTTCCTAAGACTTTCTGATTCTGTATTAATATAAAGAGAAAAAATAAATGGGTATCTCATGAACTATTGTCGTTACTGGCATGTCTTGTCATCACTGTGCAAAACTAACACCCATGTGGTAACATGACTAGCTGCCCAGCAGGGATGCCTGTAGTCATACAGACTCAAATATTCTGCAGGGAAGTGTCTGTTCATCAAGCTGCTTTCATTCCAAATGCTAAACAAAGATTATTCAGCTGAAATTTGATTGTCCAAAATGTCTAATAAGCTGCATGTCAGTGAATAAGGAGGAGATGAAAACTGAGAAATGCATGAGTGATACATGAAATAGTACAATATTTAAATAGGCTCTAAAATATTTCACCTATAAAGTTTCTGAATTATGCTCAGCAAATACTAAAAGTTGAGAATATACTGTAGCAGAGGTTAGCTACATTCATGTAACACTCAGTTACGATAAGGCTTCTATTTTTCCTGTTAAGAGCCTCCATTCTCTTTAAAATATCAACAAGAAGAACCAAGAGGGAATTCCCTAAGGTCAGCTCTGAGGAAACATAAACCTCTAATTCAATAACTCTGCTACTGCACTGAAAAAGGCCTTATTATTGCAACATCCATATGGAGTCAATTGGACATTAATGACTAATCAATCCCTCCCCTTTCTATTCTACTTATAGTGTCACAAACCATGTTTAGATTAGCCCATTTCCTGCTTAGGATCGCTCAAGATGTCTTTTGTTCTTTCAGGGCTGGCCTGATGGAGGCAGCTTAAACAAACACACGACCCAAGTGGTGCAGGAGTTATAAACTGCCATATGTGAATGAACAAAGGGGCCATACTAAAGCCTTTTGTGGTATTTGTTAATGTTTTTCATCTGAGTTTAAAAAGACCTAATGACTTTGCGGTGAGCTGATGCATGTGGCTCGTGGCTTTGCAAAATGAAGGAAATTCTACCCAGTTATATATCAGCATATATTTTCCAAAGTGCCTTGTTTTCAGTTTTGGTGACAGTGAGTTTACTTTTTTAGTACATTTGTTCTACATATGCAAGCAAAATTCTTAATCTCAGTTAAAACACAGCAACAGTTTTCACAGCCACCCTCACAACCTGCATGTATGTCTTCCCCCATTTGAAACTCTGGAGCTAAAATTAATAGTGAAATACATTCTGGGTGTAAAATCAAATCAAATGCTCTTGGCATACCAGCAGCAGCTCACTCACCAGTGCTCAAAGCTCAACTGTTACTTGGGTCGTATTAAGGGCTGAAACAATATTTCTAAACAAGCTATTATCACATTCATGCTGTGCAGCCAGCCATGCCCAAATCTATGTTATTTAAATGAATCAAGGCCACTAAATGCAACTATTTTCTTGATGGCTTACACAAACAGTTTAGATTTCTTGACCACATTTGATGGTAAAATTAATCCTTATGGAAATCAAGGAGAGTACAGCTGAAACAATGAAAAAATCTTAAATTTCATGGAATATTAACACAATTAGTGCAAAAGGACTGACCTAAAAGCCCTCAATGGTCAACAGAGTCCCACTTGTGCTCTTGTGCTTCACAAAAGTGTGAGAATTTATTCTCTGGAGATCCATGAAACCAGGATGAAGCAGCAACCTTTACTAACAGATTTAGGGAGGAATGTAAGTGTCATAACATTTTTCAATCATGTGCCACTTGCAGACTTCAAGAGCCTTCACGGATAATTAATTAAATGCTAACAATAGATATTATTGACAGAAGAAAAAAAAAAGTGAAACACATGTAAGTTCAAGGTTATTCAGCCTAAATAATGACATCAGAAGTACAGGATTGCCAGTCATCAGGACTAGCTACAGTTAACATTCCCACCAACACAAGTCTTGTTTCCCTCTGATATTTCTTTCTGTACTCTGGTGAGGAAAGTAAAGTTCCTTAGAAAGATAAAAAGGGACAAAACTTGCATGAGAAATACTGCTAATAATTATCATTATGTGTCTTAAAAAAAAAAAAAACATCTACTGACGCAGCAAATTGTTATTGCCAAAGTTGAAACAGTACAAAGAAGAATGACCTGTTTAACACTGACACCTTCTCATAAGAGCAGTGGATTTACTGCCAGTGGAGCTGTTACCTACATAATTTCAAATTTCTCCTGACACTGCAATGTCACCTAGAACATCTAGAAAACATGACATTGATTCTAAAACACAGGGATTAATTTTTCAATCTTCAGACATCCCTAACAGTTTTAAAGAAAATCCTGCCTGAACAAGGGCCATGGGACAAGATCCATTCATATTTCAGTCAATGCCTCATTTTGTTTTAAGATGGAGAAGTGACAGACAGGAATTCACTACAGAGGAAAAGGCAGCCTGACTTCATAGTTGATGGATGCATTGTTCAAGGTGTGGCTGAACACTGTTAATGAACAGCAAGCAAGTTTTGCTTGCTGCTTTGTAGCAAAACCATGGATTTCAATAGCTTAGGTACAACATGATTTTTAAAATGGATTTATGTTGAACATTGAGACAGAGCTATACAAATCATGTGATATTTGTGAAATACAGAAAACTTTGCAAAAAGTTTTAACGTGTGCTGAAATCACTGCAATTGTGGCCCATATCCTGGGTTAAATCTGTAATTGAGTTTGGCACCTTCCAGCATATGCAACATCATTCTTTGTATCAATACAACTAATTCCCTTCCACCTGTGTTTGCTGTTCTCACTTGTCATATCATGTCAGTAATTAGATTGTGAGGACCTAGGGCTTGGGTATGCATATGCCATTCCTTCTTGCCTTTCACGTGAAGTGCTGAAATTATAATAATTAATAATATAATTAGTAAATAATATATCACAAAGGAAGAGAAGCAAAAGCAGCATGATAAAAGGAGCTGTAATTTCACAAGTAATAACAAATGTTAGAAAAAACTCTTAAGGCTAATTTTTCAAATATTCTGCACCTGCATATTTGGGATTTGGAAGTGAAGCCAAGATGTTTTTTTACAAACTAGGCATGTCCAAATATGTTGCCACATTTATCTGATTTGGATTAGAAAAAAAAAAATGGGGGATTTGCCATGAAATAGGGACTTAAATAAAAAATTACAAATGACCTTTTAGAAAAGCTGCACTTCCTGTGAAACTATAGCTACCCGATCGTAAACATAATCATTTAATATTTACAGAAGCTGTGAAGGTACTGCAATGCTTACCCCACAAACATTTTGGATCACCAATTCTTTAAAATTAAACTACAAATGAAGAAAATATTGTCCCCTTGCTACTTAGTTTTATAGAAAAAAAACTTGCTTAGATATTTGCCATGTCTGTCTGGAAGAAAAGCAGATTTTTTGAACATTTTTCTATTGCTGAGATACTAAGGTTTCGGAGGAGAAAATGGCACACATGTTAAATTTAGAAAAACAGAGAGTTGTAATGAGAAGAGAACTTGTCTGGAAATTGTACAGTGCTCCTTCCTTAATGTATTAAAATCCCTGCCCTGCTTCTTTATTCAAGGAGATAAGTAAAAGGGGCAAGATTCACCCCTCTTCTGTAGAGCGCAACAAAGGATTTCACCATCAGACGAAAATCAACTTGTACCCGAAAATTTCCTATTCTTTTAAGAAGCTTCAACCTCCTTTTTTGATAATGGGGCAAAACAAAGATATGTACAGAGTTATAAGAAGATTCAGGACCATGGGTTTTTTGACACCTGTGGTGGCTGTACACGGACTTCAGAGTGTGAAAAAATGTTTTAAACCACTGAACTATATTTAATTTTTCATTCACTCCACTTGAAAGTAGCTATGCAAACTGACAGATGCTTTCAGCATTTGTGACAATAATTTTCTCATGGGCAAAGATTTTATGTGTAAAACTGCAGCCCCCAGTTACTTTTTACAGCTTTGCTCTAAATTTCTGAAAAAAATATTTTACTATATAATGGAAATTGTGACAAGCTTTAACTTTATCTGCGGTAATGGGCACCCCTGAATAAAAGTGGATATTGGAACGGTGGTTGTACAACATTAGAAGTTATAATTAGAATTTTTAAAATAAAGCACTATTCTAAAAGAATCAATTACTGTAACACAGAAAAGGCAAAGGAAAAAGCATGATGTTTAGCAGTAGGAAAAAATACCTCAGACAGTTGAAAATCAAAAGGTAACATTCGCAGAGAACATCCAGATTTATTATGCTGAAAGTGAGAAGCATACTACATGTTTAATATTAGTGTCTTGAGAGGAGTAGGTTTCAATGCAATAGGAAAAATCAGTCCACACACCCTCAGCTCAGATTTTTCAGTACTTAGAGTGGGAGTTCCCTCTGTAAAATGTTATGGGGACGCTGGCAACGAGATTCATAAAGCAGTTACCATCAGAAAACTGATGGGATGGTTCATAACAATGGAAGGTCTTATTCCTATTCCTTGTGCAGACATTGAGTTACTCCAGGGCTGAGGTACTGAACCTCATCCAAGACAACTGAAATTCTGTGCCTTTATCGCAGATTCCTGATCTGTTTTGAGTTATTCTGACAAAATATGAGCGTATCACTGAAATTTCAGGCATAATCAAATAGATTCATATGTGTTAAAAGTGGCAACCACAATGAATGAAAGCCACCTTTTAGCATCTGGTCTAATTAATCAAGATAGTAATAATATAGTGTAATTTAAATAGTAAAAATATACTTAATATACTTAAGAGATTTTTTTAAAGACCTATAAACAAGAATTCAGAGGAGTAAGAATTCCAGTGCTTAAGCTTACTGCACTCTCTCTGGAAACACTTCTTTGTTTTCAGACAGCTTTCACTGTTTTCTGATTTTCATCTTTCCCTTCTCAACTGCCATGGCAACTATTACAAATATTTATGTGCGACAAATACTGGCGTAGAGAGGCATTCTTTCCTCCAGTATTTATGAAGCGCTGTCACAAAAGTAGGCGATGCTTTGTCATGCATGTACTACCTTCTGTTTACACCTCTGCATAGGAGGGTGTTAAACAAGTTACCTCACAGGTTTGGACTGTGTTGGCAGCCTGCCAGGATTGATCTGCCTGCAAAAATATGGTTCCCTTTCACCTACCTCTTCAGCCAATCAAAGCCAACCTTCTTTGGAGTTAAGGAACAGTCTCGTCCTTTTGTATAAGCAGTTATTTGCTGTCGGGCATATGTGAGCATGTTGGAGATTTAAGTGTATGATAGAGGTACTCCTTTAAGAAAGAAATGATGTGCTTTCAACTGAAGAGATTTGCAAAATCCACACAATGTCACAATTCCCATTCTACCGCTGGGACAAGAGAAATTAAGTTTTGGCAAATTGACATTTTGGGGGCTGGACAAGGCAGCAGCTTCTCCTTACCCTTAGGTTATCAGCCTTGCACTACTTCTGTTACTCTTTTTTGTGCTTACTCCTTCGTCCTCAGAAGGCTTTTTTTCTACCTAAAAAATCTACCCTCTACATTGGAAAGATTCCCTGTGTTCCCACAGTTAGCTTATTCCTCTCCTCATGTTCAGTGCTTCTCTGCTGCCATTGTGACCCCCAACCAGCTCACTACATACTGAAAATGGGCTAAATCTGTGAGGATTCCTAACACCATTTCGTTCCTTCTCTTTCATTCAATTTCCCTCGCTTTTGAGCTGCCGTTGTCTTTCCTTGTGGTACAAAATGCCTTGCAATGTGGCTAGGTAAGACAAATCTGAATGGGAATAACAGCAATCTATGGACATAAAAAAGCAACTGCAGTAACTGCAATACTGAGCAAATCCTTGACTTTGTAAGCTGGCCAGCAAATGTACTGTCTGAAATGCTGCAGAATTAGATTCTTATGCTTATTACTGAATAGAAATAAAAGTAAAGCTGAGCTCACGCTCCTGTATGACAAGCTTGAGTTCAGGTCCAAAATCAGGTTTAGACCAAAACCTGCATATATCGGAATTGATATTAATAAGATTAAGCTAGGGCTTAGTACCACAACTAGTCTGTTACCAACGTTCAAAGATACCATGATCAAACATGTAAGGCTTCTTATATACACAAACACAATCTTTAAACCAGGGCACTTGCACTCCAAAGTAGGATACAGCAAGCAGTGAAAGGGTGGACATATGCATTAATGAAGACACAGGCATTAGGGAAGTTTAGTTGACTAGAAAATGGGCTGGTACCAAGCCCAAGCTGAGGGCTCCAAGATATATCTTAATGACTGACTTAACATCTAGCATCTATGTTCATAGCAAAGGTGATCTTTTGGAGATTCTGAAAAGTAATGGTCTAATACAAGAAAAGTAAATACATAGATAAGCATACAGACAGATCCCACAACCTTACTAAAAATTATTTCTTTTCTCAGCTAGCAGGGATGGACTTATTCCTCCTAATTGTGGATCACTGCTTAACACACTATGGCAGATTAGTATCAAAGGAAGAAGCAGCAATTGCTATGCAAAGCTTACAGACTCAGAAAGAATACCACATAAGAAACAGAACAAATGAAAACACCAAAACAGGGCTCAGAAAAAAAAGGGCTCTGTGTACATTGTCCCATATTGTGAGGCCAAATATTTAACTAGTAAGCACCTGATTCTAATGTATAAACACAACTGAACACTGAACTTGGAACTAAATGTTAACACTAATATGGCATTTTCATCTGTTTCCAGTTGCTTTATAAAAGTGAATTTGGCTTCACAATGCACCTATTTTTTTCATATTGGAAAACAGGACATAGAAAAGTTATTTCTTTTACAAAATCACATAGTGAGGCAGAGGCAAAACAATAACATTCAGATGTCGTTGCCCTGAGCCCAGGATCCAATCAAGAAAACCATATTTAAACAGATCCAATTCTTTGGCAGGAATGACGATCAGGTCTCGATGCAATCTGAATCCCTACAACTGCTGAAGGAAACTACACTGCAACCTAAGTTAAGGTAAAATCAGTAATTGTCAACAGAAACATTAAGTCTATTCTGCAGATTATTATCAACTACAAAGCAAAATCTTAGCATACTTCCTACAAATTTTCCATAGTATTTCACCACAAGCATAAAAAGTAGAAGGATCTTTAAACATAGTGTGTTACACAAGCATGAGATGTATGTGATTCAATAGATGCAGCACTATCACCAGCAGTGAAAGGAATTTCTTTTTTAGACATGAACCAAGAAAATGTATTCAGAACATCGAAGGTTCAAAGATAATATAACTAAATATTTTAGGCTTCTCCTCCTGGAATTTAACAATGACCAATGATTCTTGCCTATATTCTACCACATTTTGGTCAGCTGAAGTATGTCAGTCATGTTCAGAGAGGAGCTTTAGTTATGGACAAATTCAAAGCTGTCTCAGTGTGCCCATGCTAATTAGCAATTCTTCAGTACCTGACAGTCTCAAAATTATGAAGCAGCCTACAGAAGTAACATTTCCTTAAAAACGATGAGGTTTGGAGAAAAAAATCTTGCTTAGCTCTATAACTGGTTGCTTTTAATTTCACAGACCAGTTGCCAAATATTTATGATAATCTCAAAACACGTTTTTTAATTTTGCAGACTACAATTGTATTATACATTTTAACATGATAACTTGGATTTCCAGGTAATTATACACTTCTAAGAGCTGGGGATTATTCATCAAACTCTGTCACAGTCAGAAGCAGTGTTTTTGTACACAGTCTGAACACGATTTTTACTATAGTTAGCCCAGTCCTGCTGGTAACCAAGGAAGTAATGGAGATGTCGATTTATGTCATACTTAATATAAAACTCTTATAGATGATTATCAGGCCAGTGACAGTTAGATCACTCAGAGTAATATAAGCTGTGAATAGAGCTTCATATGCAAATTCATCTCTGAAAGGTCACCTGGTTGCCGTTAGTCTAAAACATGTTTCACACGCTGGTCAGGGACGACAAATATAAGGCCCAGTGTTCATTCTGCAATGTCCTTTCAGATTTATGTCTTATAATTTAATACAGTCAAATGTAGAGAATTTCCAGACAGCACTTATAATTCATGTTTTAAAAAATTACACATGTAGTTACGAATTCTGATCAATAACCAAATACCACAAGCACTCCTAAAATTAAAGAAAAATGTGACATAGATCCTGTCAAAGTCAGATCTCTGCCATACATTATAGATAAGTAATAAAGAATAGACAGAAATCATTGCTAGATACTATTACAAAGGCACTCCATAAACCCAAAAAAGCTTGCTGATATTTCTCGTAACAAATTACTTGAACCTTAAAGGCTGCGTCAAAGCTATGAGACGCAGGAGAACTTCCCAGATCTTGTCTGTCTCAGCTGCATGCTGAGATCATACAGACATGCACCATGTCTCTGCACACTTAGTTCCCTTTGGAAATGCAGGTACACAGGTAGACATGGAGTAGAACTCTGGAACTGCACTCCCATGGCTCCCTTGGTATAGATCAGCAAGGGATCAGGATGCAGTTCAAACTGGTTATCTCCACAGTTTATTGCCAGCAGTGTAACTTGAATTCCTTGTCTCTGGAACTTTCTTTGTACCCTTTCCCCTCAAAAAAGCCCTCTATATGTCTTTTCTAAAAATAATATATTTCATAGTTTTGAAGTTTGAAAATTCTGGTCACTGGAGTAAACCATCTGATAGACATATAGCCATGCACTCCTGTCACAAATTCATTTGGATCTCATAGATCTGAAGAGAAAAGAATGGAAGTCTAAAGTTGGCCACCAGTATTTGGAAATTTTGGAAATTTTTATTTTCTATGAGACTGCATAAAGATAAAAAGGAAACCATAAAGAGGAAAGCATTATCTAAAAGATAAGATGTCTATAGCAGCCTTTACTCAAATAATATATACAAAAACTGGTAAAGAAAGGATTAAAAGTAACTAACAGTGATAAAACAGAAAGGAAGGTGTGTAAAACATACCAAGTCTTAGAAGGTTATGATGATGATCATTAGGAATCTTTGACATGCACTTGAGATTGTGAGCTCAGCAACACACTACAATGCAACAAAACTCTCTGAGGCTGAAGGAAAAATTGTCAAGTTCCTTAGTAACCCAGTATTGAAACGGACACACATACGCAAGTGCAAAATACTGGCAACATGTATAAAACACTATGGGACATAACAGACCTAGGAAGATCTATAGTATCTTCATGGCAATTGGAAAGAAGTTGTTATATTTGAAAACAAACAGAGCCTGTAGCGAGGTACATAACATGAGAGGCAACAGTTTAACTGCTGACATTTCAGCAGGACTGCTTTCAATAGGCTTCTGCTCTAAGAGATGCCACATTAGAAGCGTCACCACCTAGCTAGCTTGCCAAGGAAGCAAAACTTGGGTGATATTTTGAAGGTCTTTTTTATATCCAGCTAATGTCTAAGTTCACCTCGCCTATAACTAGGAGGAGAAATGAGCAGCTCAGTTTGAAATCCTGCCAGAGTTCTTCACATCCCAGCAAAAGTACTGGCCTAGCATCTCTCTTCCAAAGACATCTCTTGGCTGCTAAACGGAGTATGGAAATCTGAATCCATTCATCAACTCATATTTCTTTCCCATGCAGCAACACACCATACCTCAAGCTACCCCACCAGCTCTAGAAAGACACTGCCCTTAAGCTGGCACACATCACTGTATCTTGGGTTACATATGTCAAAGTTTCATTGTGAACTATCCAGTAAAAACAGGGTCTATTGATATCAGGAGGTCTATCAAGATACTAAATTAATAATACTAGAAAGAGGACAGTTTAATTGAAGGAAATTATTTAAACTTAGTTGGCAGATACTTTGGAACCAGTAACTGTGTATGTATCTGTAAGTATACTGTTGAAACCTTTCATCCCAACTAAAGAAAAAAATACTCTTCAAGATGTTGTAACATGAGATATTGCAGAAGGATGGGAATTCCTTCTCAGTGCAGTTTATAAATAAAAGATTAGTCATCAAGCACTTTTTAAAGTCCGTGCATTTCCAAAGTCTTTTTTTTTTTCCAGAACAAACAAACAAAACAAAACAAAACAAACAAACAAACAAAAACCAACGACACAGAATCTGGAAATTATTGGAAATTATCTATTACAAAATATGTATATACACATATATAAAAATATATGTATTGATATTATTAAATAATAATAATATATAAATAAATGATAAAATATTAAATAGAAAAAATGATTATAATAATAAAGAACTAAGCTTCAGTTACCATCTTATCTTAATGTAAGAGACTAGAAAGCTTGATTATGAAAAATTACTTTAAAATAATTGTTCAAGCAGAGACATGAAGGCATGTGCTCATAGTGCATTTCAGTTCCACCTGACAAGCTTTAAGCCAATAAGTAGGAATATTTTGCTAAAGTAAATTGTAGTGTTGCTATTTCTCTGTATGGATGGGTCAATACAGGAACATCCAGATCTTAATATTTATGTTATTGCACTGTGTACATGTACTTCATCCTAGGCTCTTTAGGTTCACAGAGGATTCATTAAGGACAATGTATGTGAGTTGGCACTCAAGGCTTTAAGCTGTTTTATCAAAGGCATATCACTACTTGCACAGTAAAGAAAAGGTAATCACATGTGCTGCTGTTTTCAGACTTCCAAATGAGAGGAAAATTTGTGAGGCCTTATCTAGACTGTTTTATTTTTGGGTTACAGTCATAAGAACAGGAATATGTGCTCAGATAAATATTTCTCTATACAGAAAACATTGAATGCATTTTTATCAGATAAATTGTCTGTAATCTCAATAATCATTTTAAAACAGCCCTATGTGTCACAGTCACAAGTTTATCTTCTTTTGATCCAAGACAAAAGTAAATTGTAAGCTTGTCAATGTTTGGATATCAACAGAAAATAATTAGAGTTATTTTAACCTCTTCCTGTAGAACAGTGGTATAACCACAAATTGTTAAGTACAATGAATAAATAGATAGATAGATAGATAGACAGACAGATAGATAGATAGACATGTAGATAGATTAAATAAGGAGAAGTAGTAAAGTGATGGGGCAACATGGCATTTTTTGCTCAGTAGTGGACTAATATTAGTACAATGACTGATAGGGTTTGTTATCTACCTACATGTTCCCTTGCAATGTATTACAGGGTATAGACTTTTAAAGTTTAAATTCAGGCCCTGAGAAAC